>NC_136758.1:13467700-14125200 GCF_936440315.1 Barbus barbus
AGGTTTAAATCTAAAACATTATTAAAATTTAAAGTTTTATATGGTAACATTAGTTAATGTACTGTGAATTAACATGAACATCAACAAACATTAATAAATGCTATACAAATATATTGTTTATTGTTAGTTTATGTTAGTTAATGCATTTACTAATGTTAACAAATGAGACCTTATAAAGGTTTTGATAACACTTTATAATAAGCATTTTTAATGATTTTATTGATTTAAGCATTCGTTAAATATTTTTGCCTGCCTTACAGCTTAGTCTTCATCTGTGAGCTGAACTGTTTTACGGTTACTTTTAAACCATCAAACGTTTATACAGACTCTCTCTCACCCACCCCCTCAACCCACAGTCACCCACCCCCCACACACAGAAGCAGAGTAACATTAGATGTCTGATAGTTTTTTAATTTTCTGCTATCCATAGCGTATTGTATATTCGTGAAATTAATCATATTTCCTAAGAATGACTTGTTCTCTGTATGTAATTTTTTATGAAGTGTTTGGAAGCTGCACTTTAAAGATACAAGAAAATTACTGCCATCTTTTTTTAACTGTTATTTTAATAAATCACCATAGCCACACCGTTCAAGATATCCTAAATCCGTTCACAATTTAACATCTTCAGTATATTGGCATCATGTTGACAAAGTTTGGTGTGAACTACTTGTTTCTTCTTGGAGGAGTATGAATTAATTTACAGCCTGATTTTCCCAAATACTGACATTCAAGCAATAATAGCCGGCTTCCTGTTGGTCGTAGCTAATGAGTGTAAATTAGAAAGTTGTCAGGCTTGATGAGAACAATGTATGTACCAAGTTTCGTGACTGTAGCTAAAACTAACCCCCCCCAAGTTTTGTCAAAAGGTGGCGCTATAGAGTGCCTTTTCCACGCTCATTTATGAGTTTTTGCCAGTGTCTAACATTAATACTGATATATGTGTTGAGTTTCATTCAATTCTAATCATATTATCTGCCTCAAAATCACCAGAAAAGAATGTTGAAGTTTAACACGTTGCCATGGCAACAGTATTTTAGATATCAATATTCCCTTCACAGTTTTACATCGGCCATGTTTTGACATTTTGACATTATTCTGCTAAAGTTTGAAGCAAATCAAGTAAAAATAATATGCTAAATTCAAAACAATTTGAAAATGACTCGATCGACATCATATGACGAACAAAACCCTGAAGTTTGATCAAAATCAGACAATGTATGTGGATGTTATTAGACACTTCCGGTCTCATTTTTTGCAATAACTTCATCGCCTCGCCACATGCAAACTTGTTCGAGATATCAAAGTCAAAAATCCCTTTGCAATTTAGCGTCCCCAATGTCTTGAGATCATGTTCACAGAGTTTGGTGGCAATCTCTCTAAAAATACGCACACATGCACATATATATTTAAGAAAAATTGTATATTTGTATATTAAACATTTATATATAATATCAATTATAAAAATATACACATGTAAATATTTTCAAAATATATACTGTATGAGTGTGTATTTATATATACACATAATAAATATACACAGTATACACACATGTAAAAAAAAAAAAAAAAAAAACTCATTTTGAATGCGCTTAATCACAATTACAAATCACAACGTTTGACAGCACCAATTAAAAAAAATAATAATAATTACTTAAGGGTAGATAAAGCTACTAAATACCACACTTAGCAGAAACTGTCAGCTTAAAGTCTTAAATGAAACAATCGGTAACTAATAAAACGAGATGTTCTAAAGCAGTCCGTTACCACAAATCTCAGCCAAAGAAGCAGCACTTGATAACCTGAATGAATGGATACTTACTGGCTGCTTCCACCAGCTCTGGGTGGAGAGAATACGGTATGAGGGGGTCGGGGAGGTCGGCAAAGAAGGCCTTCAGGGCCCCAGCCACGGCGTTCACGGCTACATCCATCACTACCAGGTCAATACTGTGGTCTGCAAGAAGAATGAAAATAGTGTGAACTTGCCAAAGCAGTCAACTCCCTTTATCAGTGCTGGAAAAGCCACTAAAACAGATTTAACAGGACCGAGCAGAATAGAAGGAAAACTATGAAGAAAGGGAAAACAAATAGGAATGAGAGAGAAAGAGAGGCTGTAAGAGCCGGGTTTAAGGTGAAATGACAGCTGTCAGACTAGATCTCTCCGCAAAAGGCACTGAATGAACACAAGAAGGAGAAAAAGCACCCAATTCACAGTATCGTGAGGATGGAGAAGAGAAAAAGAGAGGGAGGCAAATGGCTCCAGCCCAGCGGGCAGACTGATGCCTATAGTAGCTCTTTTGGGCAAACGATGGCTCTCTGAGTGAATAATCTGGTCACTTGGCTGAAGATTTTCCACCCACTCATCTCCACAACTCACCAGCTAGAGATGACTAGTGTTTGGTTTGAAAGATATATGAAAATAAGAGTGGATTCACTTAAGCTACAAAATAAAAACGTATATGTTCTGTAATAGCGAGCGGTATGATGATATTACACATGAGAGCAATGAGGAAACAATAATGAGGAAATATATTGCAAAGTTGTCAAAACAAGGAAGAACTTATGGGTTTTGTTATGCACAGCATTTTTTTTTTGTCAGTTTTGTTTTAAGGCTGTTGTTTTTTAACTCAAGTGTTACATAATGTGCTAAAAGCCGCTTTTGCATGGATGCCAGGTTTCATTTGTTATGAATAATCTTATAATTTGGTTCCTGTCCATCAAGCTACAAACAAATGAAGTAAAAGACTGAATTCACTGCATTATCCAAAATACTCAGTTATTCAATATAGAGAATATATTTTTCAATGGATTTGCTACCATAATAACAACACTTTGATATAGACCATTACAGTGAAATAAAATTGTTTTGTGTCATGGAATAAATTTTGGTCATACCGTCCACCACGAGCCTATAACTGCCTCAATACTTTGTCAGTGTAGTGACAATTTAATTCTGAGCTTTAAAATGAGTATATAACAGATCACTTTTATGTGTCACAAGATTTAAGCTAAAAATGTCCTGCATAAGCTAATATCTAGTGCAAATCACAGCTTGATGGAGGCCTGAAGGCCTCACGCCAGTCAGAAGCCACAAATGTCAAGTTTGTTTTTACAGGAATGGTCCATTTACAGTGTGAACGATCATAATCACGTAATTCAGGGCCTGTTTCTCCTCCTTCATGCTGCTGAATGGAGATTTCACGATGTGATAGTTAGAAGTTAGAAATAAGAAAATTTTGATTTCAAAATTACATTTTATGTAAATTGTGTTAACATTCATGTACTATGAAGAGAAAATCTTATATTTTTATATTTAAAAAAAAAATTCTAAAAAAAGGAAATAATTTAAATAAAATCTAATAATGAAAAAAATATATATTTTTATATAAAATAAATATGATTAATATATTGCACATTTAAATGAAGCAAACGACTGAAGCAGACAAGAGACCAGAGACTGTTTAGCTTTCTGGTAATTGCAGCTGAGCAGTGTGTGTCTTAAATAGAACCATAATGAATCTAAAAGGTGATGAGAAAAATCAAATATACAAATTAACCCTTCAAACAAGAGTTTATCAGTCTCCTATCCAATTTGTGAACTATCTTCCAACATGTGTCCTAGCGGCATGCCATCAAACGCCTGCAAATGAAGCCTAATTTCCCACAGAGCCCAGTTAAAATCAGTACGTACCCTGGTCGAATTGTTTCTGAATGTTGTCTTGATCAGTCTTGTTTCCACTCACTCGATAAAGGCCCTCTGCGGTGAGACCTGCAAATTAAGAGGGACACTTCATTAAAATCAATCCCGCAAAGGTTATGCGACAAAACCTCAGTGGAACAAAGCAGTTAGTGCTCTAAAAAACAGCTAATGCTTGAAGCAGCCATATAAAAGGATGCACAAATGAACGAGAGGTGTCGGTTCTAGTTCCTTATTCAATATGAAGTGAATACAAATGAAGAAACACTGCAGAACAAACAGTAAAGGATGAAGAAAACACCAGTTAAGGTACACCAAGTCCATATTTTTGACAGAAAATTAACAAAACAAAACATCTCTGAACAGTGAGATGATCCTTTTTCTTTTTATTCCAAGGCCATCTTTTTAATTGGGCTTTTAAATATGATTAGCTGTATCTGTGCTGCTGTGTTATTCCAACCGAGTACGTAATATCTTCTAAAGGAACGGTATGTTGTTGTCAGTCACAGGTAAGAAAGCATCTGCCAAAACAGTATGTTTATCTCACATCCGCAGAAATGCTGTCATTACAGAGGTGCAAATCTTCCTCAGAAGACCAAATGTTTCTGAGAGCTATAGATCTACAGCCTTTCCACAGCACAGCTCTTTTTCTACAACCTTTGCTCAAATATTTAAAATCATGCACTCAACCCAGTAAACTGGGCCACTCCAGATGGATGAGTGGACATACAAGCTGATCTCACTGAGAGAAAAAGTAGGGCAGAAATGCAGAGAATGCAGCAGAATTCAACCCATACTTCCCAGTTCCCTGACCGATAACGCTGCGTGTATCTCTTTATTTCCATTACGTCTAATCTACTGAAGCCCGTTTATCAAGCTAAAGATAGCTCTGTGAAGCCATGACCTTGTGCAGCTCCGCAGTGCTCCGGAGCGCTGATGCAAAACACAGGGCCCCCACAGTCACTTCCAAAGCATTGTGGGCTGCTAACTGCTACAAGTCAAAACCGCTGTGCATTCTTGAGATGCTCGCACATGTCAGAGCCGGTCCCTCCTCCACAAACAGGTCAAAATAATTGAAACATGAGTCTTTTTGAAATCTAGAGATCTAGCTAGTTACAAATATTGGGGGGAAAATTAAACATTGCTATCATGCTAATACTACAGTTATGATAATACTGTAAAAAATGTCTGGCTGACACTCCCTAGGTGGCCATATTGCACCTTTAAGGGATAGTTCACCCAAAAATGACAACTCTGTCATTAATTACTCACCCTCATGTTGTTTCAAACCCGTAAGACCTTCGTTCATCTTCGGAACACAAATTAAGATTTTTTTGATGAAACCTGAGAGCTTTCTGACTTTCCATAGACATCAATGCAACTGGCACATTCAAGGCCCAGAAAGGTAGTAAGTACATCGTTAAAATAGTCCATGTGACATCAGCAGTTCAACGTTAAATTTATGAAGCTACAAGAATGCTTTTTGTGTGCAAAGAAAACAAAAATAATGACTGTTCAACAATTACTTCTCTTTCGTGTCAGTCTCCTCCATGCGTTCATGAGAGTACAATGACTCATTTTTGTTTTCTTTGCGAACAAAAAGTATTCTTTGTAACTTCATAACATTATGGTTGAAGCACTAATATCACATGGACTATTTTAACAATGTCCTCCTTACTACCTTTCTGGGCCTTGAATGTCATAGCTGCGTTGCGGTCTATGGAGGGTCAGAAAGCTCTCGGATTTCATCAAAAATATCTTAATTTGTGAAGATGAATGAAGGTCTTTACAGGTTTGGAACGACATGAGGGTGAGTAATTAATGACAATTTACATTATTTGGTGAACTATCCCTTTAACACTGGTTGCCACCAGTCATAAAATGGAAGCAAGATAACAACGATGCAGTCTGTAGTTGCTACTGCTGCACAAAATCATATATAAATGCACCCAAAAAGTTTGATCACTAGTATTTTTTGGTTTTCACACAAAAAACAGGGTGCACATATAATTTAAGTGTGATTCACTGGCAAAAAAAAATAAAAAAAATAAAAAAAAAAAGAAAACAAACGTAACGATGAATTTGACTGATAGCATTCTGTTTCTTTTTAGAATTTCCATAGATATAATGATAGCATTGTTATTGTGAATTCTTTTGGACACAAACGTAGTGAATATCTGATATTTTCATTTCGACTAATTTTGGCCACTGTTGCCAAACAGATTCAAAATGTTAACAGAAAATATAGGGCTGTGTTCGATACGACAATGTATCGTCACAGAGATTTAACGATATGAATATCGTTACAGCTAGGGCTGCACAATTAATCGAATTTCTAAATCGCGATTATGATTATGGATGCCACGATTACATAATCATTCAAAGCCGCGATTACAAAACTAAACAAACAATTTAAAATGCCCACTTGCATTATTCTGTGTGCTTAAGAGGTTTTTGCAGCGCAGGGTTTAACAAACTGAAACATGCTGGATAAAAGACATTTTGTCTAACTGATAGTCATTGTCACTCTGTTGTGCATGATATATATGTTAAACGTCAAACGTGTCAAAAGCGGAACAAAACAGCTGTACTCGTTTGAACTGCGCGCCACACTGACCTTTTATCCGCTCGCCTCAAAAGAAAACAGCGCAGAGCGAGCTTAGAGGGTATGCATAGCCACGGGAACATATTTTATCTAGGGGGTGCTGGGGGCGGGGCTTGATGTTGCAGGGCGGGGCCATGATGGGGGATTTTTGACAAAATCCTAATATTAAACAGCCCAAATTCTTATAGATTATTAACGTACAAATGAAGACAGAGTTATATGCGAACCAATATATATTTTTCTTTAATATTTCTATTATTTTGCTAAATAACATCCCTGATACTGAAGTTTTGATCAGTGCACTTCGGCGAATTCTCTCATTGGAAAGTGCAGATGTACATGCGATGTAAATAAGAGATTATGTCATCATACACTGCAGAAAACAACTGATTATAGCTTTTTTAAGTGTGCTTACACTCACGCTAGACTGAATTGAGTGATATTCTTTGATAATATGTTCTTTGCTCGCTGTATAATTTGTTTGTTGTTTGAATAATCATACACATGCTGCGTTAATTAAATTTCAAATGTATTTTTATTAAATGTGATCAGGTTACATACAAATTCTGTCTTATTAAAATATTTTATGTCATATGATAACCTACTTGCCTAAAACGTTATGATGTGTGTGTATTTAATAGATATAGCCTACATTAAGATTTTTTGAGCACGTTTGACCATAGACTAGAGCGCAATTAAACAGCTGTACTTATAGTGATTGTCGGTGGCCGTCTTGAGAAGCGAGAAAGCTTCAGAAGAAATTATTCTATCAGTTGATGTGGATTTGTAATTGACAATATCTTTAGGCTACTGTTTTTCCAATGCAAACACCATAGAAACCATATAGTTAGGCTACTTTTTTTACCATGGTAATGAGGTGCTGTACTTTTGGTTGTGTATAAAAGATGAGGCTGTTACAGTTTTCACAATGGTACTGTCAAACGTACATCTGCATCCCAACTCAAGCTCCTGTTCTAATGTGCACTTCTAAGAGACAAAACTTGTTCAGTGCTACCAAATCAGGTGCTGGTGCCACTGCTCTCGAATGTTAGTCTGGAGCCCTGATAATATAAATTGCACTGTAAAATGTTACTGTAATTTAAAATTCCGTCTAATTGTAAATGAAATGTATAGCTTTAGTAAACCATTTTGCATAATTTGACCTTTTTTGTTTAAAGAAGAAACCAAACCAATGTATAGTTGACATTTGAGGCTCAATGCTATAGAAAAGCAATAAAAGTTCAGGAAGAGTGTTTTCAGCCTTTTTTTAATATATAAACTTTATATAAATATATGGCATGCAGCTTCAAACAATGGCATAAATCTGTTAAAAAAGTAATAGTTATTAATAAATCGCAATTACAATCTCAAGGGAATAATAAACAATTATGATTTGGGTTATAATCGTGCAGCCCTAGTTACAGCTGTCTCTGTATCGGCACGTGTGCAGCAGTTGACCATGCTTAATTTGAAAACAAGAGCCGCGTTTAAAAGAGTAGAAAAGTGCAAGAGTATAACATACAGGCTACAACAAGGTTTAATCTGGCCGCAGAGGAACACAACCGGGGTTGCCTGATATAAAGAGACGTAATCCCCAAAAAGAGCTTCACATTTGCGTAATACAGAAATATCTAAGTGTGTCGACCTGGCAACCATGAGTACGCGCTCTCTCTCCACTGTGGATAAACTCACTTGCTTTCTGAAAACAATGGTAAGCTTGCAGTTTAGCGATCCCCACTTCAATATTCTATTCTCAGAAAAGTGTAATTCATCAAGTGTTCATTTACGAGAGAGAGAGAGAGAGAGGCTGTGTATGTATGAATTACCACTGTTTTTGCCGCATTTCTCTATTAACAGTGAAGAAGTGGCTTTAATTGCTTTAGAAACAATGATGTTACCAGCTCCTCGTTGAGAAAGATAATGTAGCGATTAAGCTATTTTTTGGATAAAATTGCAGAGCAGCACTGATAAGTTTGTGTTGCTGAATGTGCTGTGAGCTACAGTTATTAGCATTAGTTTAGAACGCTTCTGATTTGTATTTCTATTTTTTAAATGTAGAGAATGTGTTAATTTGCGCAATGATAACCTACCAGCAATGTAATGATTTCACTTAAGTAGCTAGTGTGAAAAAACTATGACCAAATAAAAATCTCACCACAATATGTAAATTTTATCATTCAAACCAAATATTATCAAATATATTCTCCTGAGAAGTCGAAAGGGCTTGTACAAGAAGTACGTAGTTTAGCACATAAAATAAGTGAAAAGAAAACAAATCTAGATGAATTAGCAAACTTAATTTATTGCTTAGGCAACCATTGTGACCCATCCCTAGTTGATAGTTGCTTTGTGGTGTCATTTGTGGCCGGTTGATGACTCATGGAGTTTAAATAATGGTTTGGTGAAGTTACCACGCAACGGCGTGGGTTTGGATCCAACCCTTTTTTCAGGCCTGTCACATGTGTGAGTGTGAGCTCTGTCCTGGTGGTGTTATGCCCAGCCTGACACTGCGAACCGAGTGTGAGCTCACATACAAGTGCAGGAGCACGTCGAGACTAACTACACTGTATCAAAGTCAAAGCCTTGAAGGAGTTCACACATACTGAACTGTCAGCCTGCTCAAGAACGTGTCCGTTTACTATTTCAGATAGCTGATAAAGCACAGTACACACAAACAGACAGACATTTGCACTTCCTTGAGATTTAGCCACTCAGATTTATACAAATCACTTGATGGATACTATAAACACACTTCAACCGGTCCAAATGACGTAAAATGTTTCTCATCATTCAGTGTGGACACACAAAGATATGGTGCGTTCAAGTCAAATCAGAAAGATAGTAATTAGTTGAATGCACATGAATTTTACTAAGTTGTAATTACGAGTGTAATTACAGGATTTTCTTTAAAAAGATATTTCACCCAAAAATTTAAATTTGTCATTTACTTTTCTTCTGCTGAACACACACACACAAAATATACATATATTTTGAAGAATGTTGGTAACCAAACAGTTGCCAGTAGCCATTGACTTCCACAGTATTTTTTTTCTATATTATAGAAGTCCGTGTCTACCGGCAATCGTTTGTTTCCCAACATTGTTCAAAATATCTTTTGTGTTTAACAGAAAAAAAGAAACAGGTTTGGAACAACTTAAGGTGAATAAAGGCCCCGATATACTTCAAACGAAATCGAAGAACGAACTGATATGACGCCATTTTGAACAAAATCAGGTTTGTTTTGAGTTTGTTTTGGCAGTTCGATACAGCTCACCAAAGCAAACTTTCTGGGGGAGTTTGTTTTGGCTTCTAAACATCTTTGAGCTACCATTGGTCCGTGGCGATTACGCAGTCAGTGAGTGAGTTCGGGAACTCCGCCTTCTTTGACGCGTGATTTTTTTTTTCCCGGTTCGTTTCCCATTCAACAAAGGTCAGGCAGGAGAACAACATCTCCAAGTCACTAGCAACATAAATAGCCTACACTGTCTCGAATAACTGTACTCCCACAAATATATCCGCACCAGTACAATCGCTCACGGGGAGACTTTAAAGGTTCAGAGAAAGCATTTAATTCCTAGCAAGAAATTGCAACGAAGCTTGGTGTCGACGACCCGGAGTTATGCAAAAAGCGTCGTAGAGAAACATCAGATGCAAGTTTTCCAAAGCCATGAAAAGAATGAGTAAAGATATAATACCAAATACTTGTTTCAAATAAATGTTACACCATACTGCTGCTGCTGCTGTTTTTTCAATAAGCGAATTTAAAAGGGTATACAATAAGTGATAAGCATACAATAATAAACCTTTGTTTTTATCAAATTATGACAATGCATAAAATATAAAAATGTGTAATAATTCTAGATACACCATTGCATCGTTGTTGTGTTTAGGGCATACCCGCGAGCATAGCGACATGTTTACATTAATCTACAGCCCGCCTCCAGCAGCGTGGGGGTGTCAATGTTCAAAAACAGTATACTGTCTTTTCTAAGTTCATTTTGCCCCCAAACAAAGAACGAAAACGAACTTCGTTTGAAGTATATCGGGGCCTTAAATGATAATAGATGTTTCTGTTTTTTGGGTGAACTATCCCTTGATCTATCCCTAAGCTTGTGAAAATGAAAATTTGTTTTGGTTTGTTTTCGAAATTGCATTTATAAAATAACAGAATTGTACAATTACGATAGAAAATATGATTCAATTTACAGCACCTTGAATAATCATTCAAACAATGCAGCACAACCAATGCACCTGCATTTCATCATTTTGTAGATGTAGATTAAAAAAAAGGCAGTGCTACAATTTATGTAGAAAAGGTGCATCACCATCTCGCTTTGAACTCTCCTGACATCGTAATTATGACTTCACAACACATAAATACAAACTTCCCAAGAGGACTCTAAGACACCAATAATCATGGTGTCCAACAGCTGGCAGCCATAAAAAGTAAAATCAGTTAGTGCGCGGATCCTGTGTGGAGTGTCAGTAATTTCAGAAGCGATGATCTTTAGTCAAATGCTGTGAGGAAGGTCAATGTCAAAAGTGTCGTAAAAACAGTAACAGGAAACCGTACTAAGGGAAGTCATCTTAATTTGGATGCAAGTCTATTGTCCCCTCTAAGCAATCCCCTCTTCCCATCCACCACTGGACTTTATCTGCACCTCCTCATCAGCAGACTACCATCGTGCTCAACCTCAGAGGCAACAAAAGGCCACCATGATACAGGAAATCACAGGCATTACCATAACATAGGAAATGTCAAAATAGAGCCCATATGCAAAAACAGACCATTAATCAAATCAGGTACCCATACAAAAAAAAACTAAAAACAAACAGAAATCACAATATAACAAAAGATATATCAGTTAAGCTTTAGTTCTCTTTTAGCAGAGGTAATATCGAATGTGGTTTGAAGTGATGCCAGACGACGTACACAAAAGGTCAGCATAGTAATGAAAACCTGCTATTATGAGAACTGCCGTTTTAGCTCTTGATGAAGTGTTTACACAGCAGGAAGTGGACGATATCACACAAAACGATAACGCACAGACTCTGCATGTCAAATGCTTCATTAGATGAACTAAAATGTCATGTTCTTCATCTGTATTTATTTTCACAATGAGCATTAATCCCTGTTCATAATAACAGCATAATAAAGGAAGTCGTTCATTGTCAATGAGTGTTGGTTTCAATGGGACATAAGCAAGAGTGGCCATTAGTGACACAAGCCAACATGTCCAGAGACTCAACAAGGTTAGGCCAGTTGAAATTTTATGCAAATGAACAATTTCACAATGCAACGACAACCACTAGAGCGCAACAGTAACCAGTGTGAAAGTCTTGGTTGCAGAAGTATTTTTCCCATTCATTTTCTCTATGGGGATTTTTAAACAAATCCACAACAAGTTTTAAGACTAATCCTAAATTACAAACGTACAAGATCCTAGTACACTGCACATGATGTAATAGAATAAATATCTATAAATGTGTACAGTAGTTTTACAATGTACCATAATTTTTATTAATGAAATACAATGTGAAGTTTAATAAAATAGTTAATAAAATATACTTTACCTTTTACTAAATTCAGTCAGTAAGATTTTTCATACTGTGGAGTAATGGCTGCTGATTATTCATCTTTGTCAGTCTTAAGTGATCCACCAGAAATCATTTTAATATGCTGATTTTATGCTCAAGAAACATTTAACGTCAATATTGAAAACTGCTTAATATGTGCAGAAACCTTGGTACTGTGAAAAAGTTCAAAAGAACAGCATCCATTTTAAATAGAATTTTTTAACTGCACAAGTCTTTAGTCCCAATTTTGATCAATTAGTACTAGCTGATTAAAAAAAAAATTATAATAATGTATTTTCTCTCGTTGACCCTCAACCCATAGTGTAAGGTGTTTGAGATGGTAGAGAAACATCAACCGAGTTCTTCTGCCATGATTCTCATTTTTTCTTCCTTCACTGGTGGATCCAATTGTTGCAGAATTGTGGATTGCATAGCCTAGATTTTTACCACTACACAATGATTTTTATAAATGTAAAAAAAAAATTAAAAACTTGCGCTCTATAGGAGTGAAGGCAGTGGAGCCCACATCATCCATCTGTTGTGAGATACTGTAGTTGAGTGTTGGAAAGATGGAACGTTAATATGCTACTGATGTGAGTAATTCCACTGTTCGTTACGAATTGTCTCTAACCACACACAGAGATACGATGAAAACATTACGCATAGAAAAACAGAAATCTTTATCATCATTCATCTTGTTGATATGATTCACAATTTATCCTTTAATTATGCATCTCCTGCATAATTTTAATTTTCAGCAGCAAGAAAAAAAAAAGTATCATCAATACACAATGACAATGTATATCTACTGGTAATACATCTCATTTGTGATCACAGTCAGCAATAGAGTGACCTGGTGACCGCCAGTGATAAAATCACTGTCAACATGAACGCTTTAGACTGGACTCTGGAGCATAATGGCAAATGTCATGCATCGCATTCCCATGTTACCACAATATCTTGAAAGGGTCGTACACAGTAAAAAGGGCAAAGCTCAGGGTTATAGCTTCTGTAAATGCTACAGCGCATGTCTGTGCAAAATCAATGTTCTTGCTTCAGAGCTGGGACGAATGTCACACCGGGACTGCAACCTTTTCACTGAGCTTCCTGTATAATGCTGTCATCAAATCCTTTCTGAAAAGGGCGTGCCTGCACAGGAACGCACCAGGGATGGGCTGCTATCAAACGATTCATACCTCCGCAGAGGCCTGAGTAAACCCAACAAAGCGTATTCCCAGTAAGCAGCTTTGATCCATTTTACACACTACACCTTTTCTTGTGTATTGTATCTTATATTCTTATTCAGAAACGTTTGAGGAGATTAAAAGAACTATCTGTTATAAAATCAAATGTTTTGTGTCTTCCTTCTAGATAGCCAGACTGCACCTGCACTGCAGTGCCCAGACTAGCACAGCTTGTGTCAAAAATTATTTTACATAAAGAATTTTAAAAACGGTGTTAAAACACATTAGATCCATTCCAAAACATAGCGTGAAGATGGTTTCAAAAGGTTGGATTCACAGTTAACCCTTTTAAGATATATTCTTCTAGCCAAAATCTAAGGCAGCACTGAATATATCCTCTTGGAAAAAGCTATTCCAAAATGCACTGCAACAAGGATGAAAAAAAGAAATAAATAAAAATCACCATTGCGGACAAGTGATTGAATGTAAGAGAAATGTTGATTATAAATAATATTTAATTCAATAAATTCAATAATCTCAATAAAAAAATTCATTAAAATGATTATAAAAAGTTTACAAAATACCCAAAATTACACAAAAAATAACAATATTAATTACCATGGCATTTGTTTAGACATAAATTAAGATTCTAATGGAATCATTTGTAAACTTTACACCATTTGTAGAGTTCTCAATCAGTAACTTATGAGGTTCAATGCCACTTAGGATGCTGCCTATATAGGCGGCTCATTAGGGAACAGAGCTACTGTGTTGGCAAGGAATTGAGTGCGATTTCCGATCCATCTTTCCAGTATGAGAGAGCATCCATAACCCCAAACCATTCAAATCAAGAGGAATGATTACATGGAAGATCATGTGCATCTGGTGCTAAACCATTATACAAAATCACTTGACACCATCTGCTTAATTATTCTGCCATAACACCCACCCCCATGGTGGAGTTCAAGACCAAATATCAGCGTCCACAAATAGACATGGAGGGAAAGTGCTTTTATAAACTATCCTCCATCCATCAGCACAGACGCCTGGTGAAGAAATGCTCCATAAGATACAGTATGATTGTGTTAGGGGGGGCAAACGTGAGTTTCGAGGCTATTGCCTCAGCATTCCACCAACACACCATAATAAATCAGCAGAGGGGAAGCGTCGACTCACATGCTCATTCCACAGGAAATCGGTTTAAAAATATACCAACCCTTATTAACCTTATTCCTCACAGGGTTTCAATATACTTAACGAGGTTTAGGAAATAAACTCAGGTCAGGGTTGATCCTGCGATGAGAGACGTGAAGCCTCAAATGCCAACATTAGTGTCACTTAGTCACTCCGCAAACAAAAGCGGTCTGGAAATCGAACCTTGCAGAATGTAGAGGGGGGCAGAATCCGAGTCGAGTCATCAATTTCCACACTACAGTGATAATAATTGCCCTTCCCTGCAGCTCTTGGCGCCTATAAATCAAAGCGGCAGATGTGAAGGAAAATATCAAAGCGTATCAGCTCTCTTCTTATTGATTTCCAAATCCATGCAAGAAATCTCTTTTGTTAAAGGGATAGTTCAACCTAAAATGAAAATTCTGTCATTAATTACTCGCCGTCATGCCATTCCAAACCTATAAGACCTTCGTTTTTCATCAATCCGAGAATTTTCGGACCCTGCACAGACGGCAAGGGAACTACCACATTCAAGGCCCAGAATGGTAGTAAGGACATAGTTAAAATAGGGCATGTGACATCAGTGGTTCAACCGTAATGTTATGAAGCTATGAGAATACTTTGTGTGCAAAGAAAAAAAATTCGACAATTTCTGAAGATAGTAATTATCGACTGAAAACTGACAGCTTTTCTTTGTTCTTTTCTTAAGCATTGATGTCTGATTCATGAACAAATCATTTTAATGAATCATATCTGTTCAATGAATAAGTTGATCCTGTTCACAAAAACAAGTCTAAATGTTTCATTCACAAACCAAACTGATCCAGGATTGAGTTCAACTTACTAACTCAATGATCTGATTGCAGCTCACTGCAAGATATCAGGAAATAACTTAAATGTAACCTGTGTGTCACAAAAAGCTAATATGTATAACTTTAGAAGTCTTCTTTGATTCTGATTCTTCTTTTACGGATTATTTTATGCCATTTTGAGACCATTTTGATGCTTGAAAGCTCCAGTCTTCATTATCATTCATCATACAAAATAAAATAAATTGATCCACACATTCTTCAAAATTTCTATTACACTGAAGAAAGAAAGTCAGATAGATTTGGAATGATATGAAAGCAAGTAAATGACAGACGTTTGATTTTTGGGTGAACTCCTTTAAATTAATTGCAGACACAAGCTGCAGAAAATGCAAAAAGGGGATGGAAAATGATGTCAAAAGAAATCCCTATAAGCTCTGCTGTTCTTTTAGGTCAAGCAGTAGCATGTAAGGTCCTAAGCCTATGTTTTTTACATAAACGCTTAGATGTCTAGATTCTGGAGTCAAACAACTGCCTGAAAGTGGTTAAAAATTAAGCCCTGACATATTTAGTCATGCTGAGTTGACAGCTGCATGAGTGGCATAAGTGCTTTTAAAATAAAACAAGTCCAATCTAAGTTGTGAGCACAGCAAGTTGGCTGTTATCAAAGAGGGGTGGGTTTGCGTGTGTTTAGCCCCATGAGAAATTCATAGCAGTCGAGAGGATTTAGCAGAGCCGAGTGGCCTTATCTACTGCCTACAGCTAAACGGCATCCCCTCGCACAGTCCTAAGAACTATGTGGCATTGATTTAACGCAGAAATCTGCTCGCAGCGAAAAGGCACAGGTGCGCAGCGGGCTGATGGACATAATTCTGATATGATGAAAATAAGCTAGCTGTTTGTGGAACAAATGCAAGAAGCCAGACTAAAAACAAAACCATCAAAAAAGAAAAACAACAAACCACACATTCAATTATTCAGCATGAATTATCATCAAGGGCTCATTGTGAGGCCACTGTAGCGACACGGTTTTGAGTCTGTACTTAAAGCACTAATGCATGTGTAATGTGTCGGCAGATGAGCTGTGGTCAGCTCGACCATGGACTGACCGGCAGACCCAGGACATCTGTCCTTCAGCAAACAGTGACTGCATCATTCGCTCCAGCTCATCTCTAATTCATCATGAACAGATGGGATATGCTTAAAAATAGTCTTTTTTTTAATCCGCAAACTACTGCAATTGCGTAACCAGTGCAGGATAGATAGCGTGTCCTTTTGGGAGTGGGTGTGTTTCCCAAAAACTAAAGTGATGGTTCTTTTTCATGT
Source organism: Barbus barbus (assembly GCF_936440315.1). Lineage (NCBI taxonomy): Eukaryota > Metazoa > Chordata > Actinopteri > Cypriniformes > Cyprinidae > Barbus > Barbus barbus. The sequence goes on from NC_136758.1 coordinate 13,484,072, forward strand.
GTTCACTGTAAGTTGCATTACTGCTATTCTTTCTTCAAAATCTGAACAAGAAACAATGCTTTTCTACGCAGGTTTATTAAGTTAACATCAGCAGGCAAAATATAGCCTGCTACACTGTACACTGCTTACTATGTTTTAAATTCAGTATGTTAAACAGTACACATTACGTAACTACTGAACCTTTTAAACAGTAGCCTGGTACAATAGTCACACAATCTCGTTACATGTTTATTTTAATAACTGCCATCAAGTTATTTTGGGTTTGATTTCATTTTTGAAACCAAAACAAAATAAAACAAAACAAAGCAAAGCAAAAAATAAAAACCCAAAAACCAAACAAAGCCACACAAAACTAAAAAACTTAAACAAAGCCAAAACCAAACGAAATAAAAATCCTGGGTGTACTCTTACAAATCTTATCAGATATTTTGAACAAAAAATAAATACCAAAACAAAATCAAAGAAAAACAAAAACCAAACAAAGCCACACAAAGCAATCATGGGTCTACTCGTGCAAATGATCAAATATTTTGAGAAAAAAAGGCTGATACTATTTCCAGTAGATTTTTCACACTGGAAACAAAAGGTGAAGAAAAGTGCACTGAATTGTGGGATACTGTATTTTGCCCAGTGCGCTTTCAATATATACTGCACGTTTTGTCAAATTTAGTATACAGGATTGCAATTTAACAATTTTCCTTCCATTTCCCAGTCCTGACTGATACATCTTTAGATTCCCACCCAGAGTAGGAGATCATCAGGGTATTCTATATGCATACAGAAAACTTTGCACATTATATCAACTACAGAAATAAAAAAGATATTCTGAACATAATTAATTTTTTTGCAGTTTCCAATTAGACATGCAATTAAACCAGCATGGTGAAGTGAGCATGGACAGCAGCCCTAAACGACAACCATCAGGCATACTGGGAGCTTAAAAAGTTCTGCTTGCAAATTCTTCCAAGTACATAAGCTTCATTCTTGCTTTCTGACAAACTCCCAGAGCTTATGGCATCATCGCCCTCCCCTTCATTACATTTTCTAAGCCACTTCCTGAGTCTAGATACACTTGCTGATGTGTGGCGACAGCCTGTCAAAGCCAAGCACTTCTGACATCCTCTCCCCTCAAGCACGACAAGCAGTAGCAGGCCAAGGGGAATAACAGGACTTTGCGTTGTCGGACACTTATTGCTAAGCATTCGCCAGAGACCTTGATGTGTCAAAGGAGGAAAAAGCCAGAGTCATCAAAACTTTTTGCAAGCTTCCAGCAAGGTGCATGTCTAGAGTGGGCAAAGCAACAGTCATCAGGAGGGAAACTCCACGTGCCGAGCAGACTAGTAGATTAAATCCTTTATATGCTTAATTCAGCCAGATCATATAAAGGGAAGTGTGGGAAGTGGAGGCACACAAATTAAGACTCATCCCTTCACACGGATCTAGTTTCTGTCTCTAAAAGATTAAAAGACACTCAGTAGTAGGGGTGGGCGAAATACCAGTAGACAATTAACGGTGTTAAATAAATGTGTCAACCGGTAGAAATTTTGGACTATCGTCCCTATTGTGGTTACACGCTCACGTGACGTTGCTGTGCTACGTGGTCATGAAACCTTATCATTTGCACACGTTTAAGCACTGCAGTTTAATACATACGCACATGCTGTCTGTTTCACGTGAAGACAGTGCTCATAGGGTGCAGCGAGTATTGAGTTATTTTTGCCACTTTATAGGCCTTGAACGGTTAAATACACAGTCTTGTATGTGTCAAAATGCCCGGCTTTGCAAATATCCTCATAAACACAGTAATTTATGTCTTCAGTGAAAGCAAACAGCTGAGAAAGAAAACATGTTTAACAGCACGTTATTGGATCCGGGCAGCTCTTAAAGTGACAGCAGTCTAATATTCCTGCTGTCTGTCATTCATAATCAAACAACAAAAGAGAGAAAATCTCACTGCTCTTGACTAAATCACATTTGTAACTTCAATAAGAAGAAATCTATTTAATTTACACAGTGAAGAATATGCAGCATTTGATTTATTTATACAATGTATGTAGCATTTCTTATTTATTTGTTCTATTGCTTGTAATTAGTTTCTTACTCTTATTTAAATCACTGACTGTTTACTGGTCTTCAGTGAGGTTGAGTTTTTTTTTTTTTTGGCTAGTATTAGTTTCTTGTGATATTGACATATGAAATTTCTATGGTATAAAATGTTTTGATATCATAAACACCTTATATAAAGCAAAAATAACTATATTGTGATATATATCGTTACCGTGAAATAAAATTACTCATATCGTGATTTAAGATTTTGAGTATATCGCCCATTCCTACTCAGTAGTTATGTTTATTACTGCACCCTAATAAACCAACAGTAATGTGAATGATAGATAAATAAGCTAACATTAAAACAACAGTAGTTCTGCAGCACTTCGCAGACAGATCCGTTGATTAAAATGAAAGCAATCTCAGGACCCATTTAAATCATTAGGTTCAGGGGACCTATACAATTACAACCGGAATCAGCAGTCTGATTGATATTATTCAGACTGATGAAAATGTGTGCTTGTAAAAACGGAGTAAGGTGGTAAGTCAAGGTACTTAATACAAACCACACCTTACATTAACATTTGTATCTGTAGATTAACCTAAACACAATGCAATGGATCAAGCAACCTACATTACAATGAAATGGAGCAAACTGCAAATCACCTGAAAATCCCACATTTCCTGCAACTGCACTACACAAGGTTGTCGGTTCAGATTTATGACACCTAACCCTATAACGCCTATTGTATCATATTTGATACACAAATTTCAGGCTTTATCATCATTTAATCAAAACGTTGCTGAAAAAAAAAACTGCTGTACGCAATCTTCTACACACCTACTGTAATCTAATCTGATCAATAATTTATACTTTTTTTCTAGCAAGTAAAAGGCCTTTTAGTATAGGATACTGCTAAAAAAAAATCTCCCTCTTCAGGTCACAGTACCCATGTGTTTTTGTTCTAAAATATTTCCTATTTTTCATGAAGTAAACAAAAATAACCTTTATATTTCATGATAAACACTTCCTGGACTGAAGCATAGAGTTCTCGCAATCTTCATTGCATTGCACTGAATTATGTTTGCCTCCCACAACAGCTTTGATCATAAAACAAAGTATTTAAATATCACCTTACATAGACATTATTTGGAGATTATTGTGAGATGTGGCTATAGAGTGAAAACTGATGTTATGCATTTTATGTAAGTAGTATGCTATAATGTTATAAAGATGTCAATTTATAGATATACTTTTTAAACTTACTTTTGGCCACAAATATCAGCAACTGCACCAAATGCATATATTTCCTCAGTTATTTTCCTCTGAATAAAATTGTGGTGTTTTTTCCTCCTCGAGTGTCAGCTCCATATTCTCACTATATCATATTATATGGGCCATAAAAGCCTAATGTTTCAAATATGATACATAAAAATATGTAAAGTTTTTTTTTTATTTTATCTAAAGGTTCAAATATTGTTCCATAAAAAAATTAGACCTTAAACCCTGTACAGCCTGAGATAACAGCCAAAAAAATTCCAACCAAACAAGAGCATGATATTAGCCTAATGATTAATAACACAAAATATACCATAACCAAATATACTAGGGGTCGACCGATTATCGACCTGGCCGATTATTGGCACCGATATTAAGCATTTTTATGATAATCGGCATCGGTCATTTTCAAAACCGATGTGCCGATAAAATTATTTAATTTTGAAACGCGCTATTTGGCTCTGATGCAGCCTGTCGGAACTCACCACTCTGTGGCCTAGAGCAGTCTCCGCCCACCGCGCATCTGATTTGTTGAGAGTCAGGAGTCCGACCAATCAACGTGGAAGACTAAAGGCACTCTCACACTGAAAGCGCTTGCTAACTGGTGCCGTTTCATCACGCATCAGTTATCTCTCAAAGGCAGCAGCAGACCTTGCACAAGTTGCAATAAATTACAATCCACTACACTGAAGTTGTAAAAACCTCAATTTTATCTATTTATGGTTTCCGAGATGGGGGAAACGCAGGGGGAATCGCGGAATCCAGTCATATGGAATTTACTGTATAACGCGGAGTCACGGAATTAGTCAAAGTTTGGATGAATTAATCAAAAGTAGGTCAGTACACTTAAATCGACTCATGATATGGACTATCTGTAAACATTAAGCTGCAAAAAGACTATTTAAATATGAATTCTGTATGTTCGGCGTGTCTGTATATGTGAAAGGCACAGACGCGCGGTTTTGACACTCTCTCTCTCTCGGTTGTCCATCGAAATTCGATGATGACGTCCACGCCTTTATCGGTGAGACTTTTGATGACTAAACAGTCCTATCCTGGACCCACAAACTCTATTGCAGGTGGGACATATATATGCAATGGTAGTAGTAGTGGTGGCAGTCATGGCTGTATTTCTCCTGGCTCGCTTCTGCTGCCTCATGCTTGTCCTCTCCATCTCAAGTGTATGAACCCCATCTCTACACAGCTTTTGCCAGATGGTACGGTCAACAGCAACAGCCTCCAGGTCCTCGGGTCTGATCTTACACTTCTTCAAGGAAGTCTTCATCTGATCCTTATGTCGCTTCTTCGGCCCTCCAGCTGAACGTCGACCATGATGTAGCTGGCCGTAGAGCACTCTTCGGGGCAGTCGGCATGGGGGCATCCTTATCACGTGCCCCAACCACTGCAGCTGGCGCTGGGTGATCATGGCCTCAATACTTCTACAATTGGTCTTTTTAAGTATTTCAGTGTGAGGCACACGATCCCGCCAGGTAACCCCCAGAATGCGCTGAAGGCAGCTTATATGGAAGCGCTCTAGGGACTTGATGTGACGGCTGTAGGTTACCCAAGCTTCACAGCTATAAAGTAGGGTTGTGACACAGACCGCTTGGTATACGGCTACTTTTGTAGAAAGATGAAGATTCTTGTTGTGAAAGACTCTACACCGAAGTCTCCCAAAGGCAACTGATGCCTGTTTAATGCGGCTCTGAACTTCATTGTCAATGCCACAGTCCTCAGCAAGAATACTCCCCAGATATTTAAAAAAAAAAAAAAAAAAAAAAAAAAAAAAAAAAAAAAAATCGCATCTGCCATGTCACTAAATGAGGACATAAATACATGAACATCATCCCCAGAACTGCTCTGAGAGTTACTTCATGAGCATTTGACTTGTTTCGTTTGAGTAAAACGATCGTCATATCATAAATAGGCTACAGAAACTTAAGAGGTCCTCATGGCAACCCATCAAAATAAAAGTTCGGTTTATTTACTAACGCTACTACAATTATTACAACTTTTGTTTAAAAGAACAATCACACAATACGCTATTTCTTACATGTTTTAATTTATAGTAAACACATTTGTTTGCCAAAAAATAGAGTTCAACTCTCATTTGATTAAAAGATCAATTAAATTTATGTTTTATGCCTTCATTTGCACTGCTCTGTAAATGAAAACTAATGGAAATTACTGTCACATAGGCCAAGACTAAGATACTGTCACATAGGCCAAGATTAAGATACTGTCACATAGGCCAAGATTAGGATGACGGAAATTGGGACATTTCAATAGGCTATTGAACCAAGTGAGCCTATAACAGGCTATTAGTGTTATAGTTTCATTAAAATAGTTGCGGTCTTCTTCGCAACTTCTACAATGGAGCTATGAAGACAATTAAATTATTTACACGTATTATATACATTGCGCTTTTTAAATTAATCAATTGATGTGCATTAGATGATGAATTGAATAGTCACCTCTTGTAGGTTATGATTTAGTCAACCGAAAATAATTAATGAAGAATTATGAGAGGTTATGCTATTACACATGCATTTCTAACATGTAAATTATTGAAGCCAAATACTTACATTTCCCCAAGCTGTTTAGCTTTAGTATTTAGTATTCATAGACTTAATCATGAAGCATACAGTGGCCCCACTTTTAACTCTCTCTTTATACATTACCCTTATTGTAGATGGATGCATGGGGGAAGACAAGAGTAAGAAGTGCAACCAACACTAGGGAAGGCCGTTTTTGTCAGAGCCCTTGTTATTCTTAATTTTGACATTCATTTTCATTTTTACACCAGACATATATATCGGTTCAATATATCAGTTATCGGTCTACTTGGTCTGTAATAATCGGTATCGGCCCTGAAAAACACATATCGGTCGACCCCTAAAATATACCATTGGTTTCCATCAAACTACTACAAAAATACTTTGTATTAGCCACCACTGTCATCAAAACAAGAAACTAACCAAAATAATAATAATAATTGTAAACAAAATAGTGACCAAAATATTTTTTTTCAAGTTTCTCATAGTTTCAAAACAATTTAACACGAATAATCTGAATTACAATAAATCACAAATTAAATAAAAAATCTATGGTGATTTTTTTAACAACAGCAACTGAAATAACTATACTATAGTACCATGGTAGCTAAATATAAGATTGAACTTCCTCGTTTAAAATACAATGCATCAAGTTGAGATCTGATACTCCACAGCACTAGGTCTCAAACCGCAGAAATAGGCCATGACAATTATTCCCTACTGAGTTAAGTAATCCCTATGGCTGAGAGGAAGCTGCACTGTATTGAAAAGCAGGGCTAAAGGGCTAAAGACTTGTGAAAAGGCTGACTCCTGCTTTTTCACCGCAAAAGAGTCACTTTAAAAAGTGCATCATTGCAACAGCATCCTCGGAAATGCACAGCATCTTGCTTTTGTGACCTGGTCGCCAATGCGGATGCCCTGAAAAGGTGAGATGTACAAAGATTGCAGCCAAAGACCTAGCCTAAAAACTGCATACTGCATGATTGCTGTCTGCCTAGGCAGGTGACTGGTTTTGAAACGCAGCCACAGACACATACAGGCGGCAATCTACTAGGTATTTCTGATTCCAGAAATACAAGGTGATGCATGTGTGAAAGGCGTTTTTTGGCCTGCCATTCAAATCGCAGTATTTACAAAATTTTCTCTCTGATGATTTGTTATACAGTAAAAACCATGCAGTATCTAGTATTATAATAAGTCAACTAAAACACAGACCTTGAGAGGAAAAATCATCAAGCTGTAAACAATCCTGTCCCATTCCCTCTCACAATCCATCAAGCGTTCTTGGAAAACAGTCCAATGTTGCAGAATGATGGTTTAGAGATTGTCGGTAAACACACTTATGACCCTTTCAGCCTAGCGCTGTCACGATCATGAAATATTAGTCAGCTGATGAACTGTTGTACAAATACTCTCACTTAACTCTACGCCTTTCTCTTCATTCATCAAAACAGTTCCGCACGTCCGGTTGAGAACTGTTGGCTATCCGTGCTTATGCAGGACATTTTCTGCTAATCTAATACCCAGTCTGCCAAAGCATACTGAATTCATTCAGCTATGAGCTTCTCTGGTACATATCTTATTTCACACTTGGTAGCATCCAGTCATTGGTGAGGTAATGTATTGTTAAGCTCGCGTATGGGGCAACATCTGCGCTTGATCACGCGTGTGTATTGGCCAAGTCAGGTTCTTTAAACCTTGACATCTTTCATTTGGCTACATAGGCCGGGAACTGCAATTTCTGAGATTTTCTTGTCAAGCTTTTTGCAGCATTCATATCACATTCAAACTTGGGCCAGAAGCCTCTGAAATAGCCTACTGCTGGGCAGCAACTGCAACTGCCATTTTATGGTCTTGGTGCCTTTAACTGCCACCGCTTTGCTGCAGAGGAGGCCCATCCGAGTTATTGGGCTTTCATTTTCCATTTGAGTTAAGACCAAAATGTCCCCGCAGGGAAGTCTTTGTGTTTGGCTTTGCAACTAGCCTTGAGTCCATGTTTTGGGTTTCAACGACAGCTGATCAAATGATGCTGGCAAAGCAATGTCAACTGAACTGAAACACAGGTTGTGGTATTTCATACAAAATAAAATATAAGCGAAAACTGTTTTGCACACCTTTGAGTAGCAGATAAGTAAATAGTTTGTTATAAATAATTAGTTATTATTCCAACTCCAGTTAGTTGGGTATTACCATTCTTATTCCAATTAATTTATTCCCAATATTCTTTCAGGAAATGCTTCGTTGCATAAGTAATTATTTAATATTCCAACTCCAAATACATGCAAATTAATACTCCAATTCCAATTAGTTGATACTAAAATATTTCTTGCAAATGCTAATAAGTTAATATTACAATTCCAGTTAGTGCAATATACACAGTATAATTCTAATAATTAACATTTAAATATTTACAGAAATGCATTGTTGTTTAAATAAATAATACATGTTTCAAATTTAATTAGTTGGATATTAAGACATTATTTGGGATATTAACTAATTGGAATATTACTAAACTAACTGTATTGGACTACTTGCATACCAAAGCATTTACTGGAAATGTTGTAACACTAACATTGAATATTTCCAGAAAATGCTTTGTTGTATTAATAATTAGCTAATGTTCCAACTGTATTGCACAACCATTTTAAACAATTCAAACATGCTAAATTAAACAAGAAAGGACTGTCTATAAATTACCTCCTTTCCACAGAGCCGTTTAATGCACCGCTGCACCCGTAAGGAACACATCAAGTCAACTAAAACACACCTAATTTGCATCCTATTTGTTGCAACATTTCCAAAATTGCCACCAATTCCTTAATTTGGATAGAAGCAGCATGTCACAGTAAAAAAAAAAAAAAAGATTGCACATAGTGATCAGCTCATTTAATCACTCATGCAGGCCTAATGAATGTGATAGTCCTATTCAAGGTTAGCAAATATTTTCAGGGAACTGCTGCAACGATTTTTTTCTGATCGTACTTCCTCAGTGTCTGTTAAGTTCATGGTTTATTTCATAGTTAGTGTCTCATAAAAATATCTAAACATCCATAACGTTTCACACAGAAGGGGTTATTACTGTGAAGCCCTGCAAGGAGGAAATGACAATGGGAGTACTCTTCTGATGGATAAATGAAGCATCCCGGTCTAAATGAGCCATGAAAGTCAATTAGGAAACATCCATAAAGTCCATTTTGTCTGTACAGTTTTTAACGCCACAGGGTCTTGGTTTTCAGAATGGACGGGCTGCGAGAAATAAAGGACTGTGTGTGTGCATACAACATGTTTGGAGGAGTGGATTGTTGGACTACTTGTTCTTGACCACAGAAAAAAAAAAAAAGAGTCAAGTATTATCATTTCCTCTGGGTTTCACAATGCAGTACAGAGCGAGATAAAGGAGCATAAATGGGAGGGAGTGAGCGTTTGGCTTGGGGGGCAGGGTGTTTGATGAACCTTTTCATCTGCGCAGCTCTTTGAGGCAAGATGCTTTCAAAAAGATCTTAAACAGAGTCCCGCGATGCTCAGACGCAGCCATGGGCACATTGTGCCATCTCGTCCTATTCCATGCAAACCAAAAAAAGGCCCAGATTCAGCCACAGTCAATAAAAACACTTGATTTTACAGAGAGAGTTCAATATAATAAATACTAATATTGAACATTTACTGTATATTTTTGATCTTTTTTTGTAATACTTTTGTAAGTACTGGTCAACATTTGACATTAATCAGATGTTACTGGATAGGTTGTTATGCTTATTGCCCTTATTTTTACATTTACCTTTCATCATCAAACAATCACTTAAATGCAATCTTAAACACATTATAAAACTTAAATTTAAGATTTTTTTTGTACTGTGCATTATAATATTGTAATACCTAAATTAACTTCTGGGCCTGATTTTAATTTTCAGTTTTTTAGTTTTTTTTTTAACAAAGCTTTAATATTATTGTCCAATTGATCTTATCAATCTGTTAACATGATAATAACAAATCAGATTATTGGTAGAATTTTAATATTGTGCACCCCAAATGGTCATCTTTAGCAAATCTCAAACTCAATATGAAAGATTAAATAATTTTAATATTGTAAATGTACATGTTATGATGCCTACATTTACCTGTAACCTTTCAAATGCATGCTTTTTTAGTTTTCTTTTTTGGATAAAATTGTGTAGAATTTCAATATCATCTATTTATCATCAGTGACATTAAAATAGAATTTTAATATTGTGTCTCCCCACAAATTACACCTAATTTATGAAGCTAAATGTAATCCGATGGTCTACAAACCTGCATGTCACACAGAATCAAGCCACTTACCAACAAAATCAATCTTCCTGCACATTAACTGTGGACACAGCACTATGCGAGATCTAAACATGAGATCAGCAAAAAAAAAAAGTGTTTCGGATCATCACATACAGGCTTCATGTGTGTGCGGCCACACACACACACGAAGCAAAACCAGTTCAACCAGCAAATTGACCTAGTATTACGCTCACCACAGACACTTTGCCCACTTCCAGTACACACCATAAAAACCACAAACTGCAGCTTAATAATTTCCTTTAAGAAACCACATCAGTGCATGTCATCCATGCATGAGTTTCACTGATCTATGGCCACAACCAACCTGAAGGGTGGTATGTGGGTGTCACTTACTCGCTCACGAAACCTCAAGCTATATTTTGGGTCGACTGGGCTTATTGACAGCCGTGTTAGTCAGAGTTTCCATTGAACACAGTTACAGAACAAGCTACTGAAGGGCATGTTGTAGCCAAACAAACAGGCACAGTTAAAGGGCCTCTATCACTGCTTTAAGCATATGAAGCGAACTTTGTTCGAGTCCAAATATGGTCAGCTTCTACTGAAATGATGGTAACCCACCCCATGGCTACGATATGTGACGGGCCTCAGTGTTTACACAGCACTTGCAGAGTCCATGAAAACGCAAACCACAATCTAACTGAACAAAGCTCTCTGGGAAAAATTAGATCATCATAACACGTGCCATAAAAATCCATTCAATCATTTACCAGACGGCCTTCCCTCCTCCTCTGCCCGTCATCTTCCTGTTGTGTCAGAATTTATTACCTCAGAGTAATGGATTTCATTCATTTACTCATTGATGGTATTTGAGCCGCATACAGAATTTCCTGTGCTTTCAAATATGGACTGTATCAGACTCACAAAATAAGCAACACGAAACGCACAAATGTACAATTTTCAGTAAAATACCTCAGGACCTGGAAAGACAAATTGTTACCAAATGTTCCTAAAACTGCAAACTACTAAACAAAAAACGCCAAGGACAAAAATGACAAAACATAAATCACTTTATGCTAGTAAACTCACAAAAAAGAGCCTTTAAACCGGAGAACTGATAGAAGCATTTCAACATTTTCAGATGCTATTATGCAAACCAGCTTTACAAAAACAAGAAACTTACCTGTGCGCTCAATGTAGTCAACACACTTCTCAATGAACAAAGGTATGGGCCTATCAGGTGTGACCAAGTTCTGAAGAGGCACCCCAAAATAGTTGCTTTCCCAATTTCTACGAGTTGGTGGATACAATGGCTTTGTGGTCTTTGTTGATTTTGTCTGTTAAGAAAAAAAATGACAAGAACACGATCAGTACAATGCATGCTGATGACAACCTAAAAACTAAAATCAGTATAATTTTAAAATGAATTTAGGCATCACAAAATAATGTAGAGTGTGAAAAGGGAATATTCATTGAGATTTGCTTAAGATTTAACAGTGGTGTTAAACTACTAAAGTAACTTTAGATTTTCCTAGGTAATTGAAACCTTACCTTTTTGGGTTCCTTGGTCTTTGGTGGCTTCTTTTTCTTCATTTTCTTATCATCCTGCTCTGGGTCCGATGTGACGGCTGGATTGTCTATCCCTCCTTTCCAAGGATCCACTGGTGAGAGAAGTGGATCTTCTTCACTTCCTCGGTTGCCCCTTCCTTTCTTCTTCTTCTGCATCGCAGGCCCCGACTCATCATCACTGACATCCGAGTGCACTCGTCTATGATAAGCTTTTGTCTTGCTGAAGAGGATCTTGGAACGGTGTTTGTACTTCGAAGGCCTTCTGCCACCCTGAGACTTAGACATGGAGTCAAAGCCATTCTCCTCATCCCCGTGCAAAGCGAGTCCGCCGAACGAATTGCGGATCCTGCCAGATCTGCTGTGTGTGTCTTCCGGTATGGCATAAATGTCATCACTGAAGCCTTTTGATTTGAGAAGCGTGTCGGCCGGCTCTGCATAGTTATCGGATGCTTCAAGATCATCGCCGTGACCCATCATTGGAACACGTGTCCATCTGGAGGTCCTCATTCCAGCTTCAATGGTCCTTAGTAGGTTGGGGTCCAGCTTTTTAACGTTGGGTTTGGGCAGCACATTGGGCTTGGGTTTTACCGGGGGAGGCACTTTGTGGTTACGCTCATGATCACCAACAGGTGTGCTGTGAACTGGGTACTCATTTCCTTCCAGGTCGATTCTGTATTTACGTTCACTAGGATTGGGCAGCAGCTGCACATCATCGCCTATCGGGCTGTAAGGTGGCGGTCCCTCCCCATCATCCTCAGAGTCAGGGTAATATTGGTAGGCAGGCGAATGGCTATGAGGTGACTGCGGGAAAACATCTTCGCCGAAGCCTGTTCCGTCCCTGCTGTTTTCAAACATGAAGGAGCTTTCAATGTTGCTCTTCTTCTCGAGGACCTCATTGAAAAATGGCGTGAAAACTTCTGTCTGTCTGTGATACTGGGACAAGGAGTAGAGAGCTGTAAACTTGGCCGTAATTTCCGTGGCAATGTGCTCGCCTTCAGTCATTAGCTCTTTTATTGCCTCGTTCTCGAAGAAGTCCGCTTGGCTGTCCGTAATGGCCACCAGTTGAACTGGAATGACATCCTGGACTTCGGCCAGGAACGCCCTCAGCATAGCCATGGAAGACTTTCGTTTTGCTGAGTAAACAAGAATGTACCCATGAACCAATTCGTCCTTTCTGATTCCAATCGAGGAGTGGTAGGAGAGCACAGTGACCTGTATGCGTCTGCGGCTGTCGCCGATGATTTTGTCAAGGATCAACGTGTTGCACTGCCCAGGCTGTCCAGCGCTGCAGGAATGTGAGTCCAAGAATGGTGAGAGAATGAGATCCACGCTGAACGGATCTCCACACATAGCACACATGACTATCCGCAAATCTGTCTCCGACAGATCCTTAATGGAGGGCATGGGGTTCATCATGTCGAAATTGTGCTTAAATCCCTCCAACACCGCTCTGAAGGCCTGTTTTATCTGAGACTCATTAAACTTTCTGGGAAAAGTGCTGGAGGGTATATCTACAAAAGTACACTGTAGCTTATTTGCAAGCTGTTGGCCTTGATGCCTCAAAATAGGCATGTTTTTGCAAACATTGTCACGCTGATTTGCTAGAATGAGAATGAATGGCACTGGTTGGCTATACCTATCCCTTCTGCTCTGGGCAATCTCAGCTCGGATCCGGCTTACACGGTCACCGATGTAATTAAGCGACTCTATAGAGCTGAAGACAAAAAAGAACCCATGGGGCTTGAAAGTCGATATCCAGGAATGGTTCAAAAGCATGCCAGAATTGACATCCACAGGCAAAAGGTCTAATTCATAGATTTTCCCATCAAGGGTGTATTCATCATCAGTGGACTGAGCTCGGATTTCATTTGCGAGCTCCTGCGCCAATCCTTCTCTGCCCACGAGACACAAGTTAACCTTATCAATGTTGGCACTGTTGTAGTAGATATTCAAGCGGCCGTGATCCAGCTGAACCAGCCGGTTGGCGAGCACTTGCTCGACTTTGAGATCAATGCAGGCCGTACCGCTGAGGCATGTTTCCTTCGTGGGGTGATATACAAACCCGATGTGTTTCAGTAAAAGTGACTCCCTGTCAGTGGCGAGTTTCTGGAGAGCTCTGTATCTAGGTTCCTCGTTAAGCACGGCATGAATCTCACTCATTTTGTCATAGCTCGGGGTCGCGTTCAAATCGAGGTCATAGAACAGCTCTGCATGCTCAAAAAGCATTTCCTGAAACTCCTCTTTGGCCCTTTCAACTATTTCCTGCTGATGCCGACTGTAAACATCCCTGCGATCTGATTCAGTGATGTACTTGTACGCCTCATCCTCCATGACAAAGCACATGACCTCTTCCCACGGCTGACCGGGGCTAATGAAATGCACTCGCTCCAGCGTCTTCTTAAATTTCTCCTTCATCTCAAAACGCCTCTTCTCAGATATCAAATGCTGTACGTGGTTTTGATAAATCCTCTCTCCTTCCATGGTTTTGAGTATATCGAAGGGCACTCTTCTGTCGTCGGTTTTATTGAGGTGGTCTGTCTCATACCACGGCGTTTGTTCTAACTCAATGAAATAGTATTGAAACTCAGGCCTGCTCTTCATAAGGCTCTGAGCCCCAGTCCAACTCAGCATCTCAATTTCCTCCAGGTTGTTCAGCAACTTATTAAGAATTTTTGGCAGATTTGTAAGGTAATCCTCACGCCGCCTCTTGATATGCTCTTGCCTCAGCTGTTCTATGTGCTTCGAAAAGGTGTTTCTAGCCTTTTTGGTGCCTTCTATGTTGATGTACTCTTCATAGTCTGGGTGGCTTTTCAACTTATTGCTCACAATTTTCCAGCTTGTGTGATAATCTCGGACAGTCTGAACGATGAGCTTTTCAAACTTGTCTGAAACTGAAGCTACTAATTGTCTCTGGGATTTGTACGCTTCCAAATAAGAGATGATTTTGGGTTTTCCTCGGGTTTTGTCCATCTGCTGTATCAGAGCATTGAAACAGAGTTCCACGTTCACAGACGCTCGAGCTGATGTTTCCACCAACATGAGATTCTTTTTACCTGTAACAAACGTCTGCACCTCCCTCAGGTATTGCTCGACACACTCGTCACATTTTGTTGCAGCGATGATTATGGGTTTTTTCGCCTTGGAAATCTGAGAATGAAGGCTGTGGACAAATTTCATCTGGTCGTCAAATTTCCTATTGCATCCTTTGCTTACATCTAAACACAACACAAAGCCATCGATGTTCAGCTTGCCATCAGGCATCTGCTTCTGATCAAAATCCTGTTCCAACCCAAGCTGGTCTGTGCAAATGTACATCAGCTTTTCAGCAGACTGAAGCTTCGTATTTGCAGCCCTTTTCGTGTAAGGCTGCAGGTTTGTGCTCCGATGAGGCAAGAAGGTTTGGTCATCAATGAACTCAGTCTGCTCAATGACCTGGATTCGACACTCGAGGCCATCGTCCCCTCGATGTAACACTTCACCCCAGTATAAGAAATGATCGTTATTCACCACGCGGCCTCCAAAGTCAATTGTGCTCAACACAGAAGTGTGCTCCAAGTAGTAGCAGTCTGCACTGGGGTGCACATATCTGTTGCATAGGCAGGATTTACCTACGCCGCAGTTGCCCTTCTCTTTCTCAGTGCCTGAGAGTCCGACGACACTGATAGCGTATGTCGGACGGGGCTCCTTATTCTTGGCCATTATATTGCCCCTCTCATTGCTTGTTACGCTAAGCAAAGTATGCCGGCCAGGCAAGCACGTACTTCCATTTGCTAGTGGAAGCGCATTTCCATTTCTCACTTTGCATGAGCCGATGTAGCTTTAATCTTGATCATCTGTCCCGGATGACTGCTCTTGCCTCTCCTATCAACTTCCTGCAATAAAAAATATATATATATTCAATTAGTCAACAATAAGATAAAGTGTAAAGTTTTGTTTTCAATAGCCAAACACTTATCATATATCATACTGAATTTAATAAGCCAGATGACAACACAGGCACACTCACAATACAAAACAAACAAGCACAATAAAAACTGATGGCTCTCAATACGCAAAATAACTGTATGCATCATTACTTATTTCTAAAAATTCAAGAATGACACTAACATTACTATTATGAAATATTATTGCCAATGCATTTGCATTTTTACATTACCAGAACTGCTCAGGGTACAAAACTCTCAACAATCCACATGTGACACAAATCGTCAATGCATTCATTTATCATAATATAAGTAGGAGCACTGACACTGTGGCACAAGCTCTTTCAATGTAATATGCTTTTACTGCATGTACTCCAGTGTTTTTAGAAAACTTGCAAGCTATGCTTGTCATCTGCAGTGACAAGCTTTGTACTAACAAATAAACGCATCTGTCAGTAAAAATAAGGCAGCAAATTTACACTCAAGAGCATTAAGTTCATAATAAACAAAACAACTGCAAGAAAACATTTTATAAATGCAATTCAATTCAGTGTTGGCTCTGACTGCATAACTAGAACCACTTTTGAATTTGGCAGTGTAAAGCCTGATGTGTCTTTAAGACACATTTGTGAAAATTGTGTCATCATTTACTCATCCTTGTGTCGTTCCAAACCTGTATGACTTTCTTTCTTAGTGGAACACAAAAGGAGATCTTAGCCAGAATGACAGCCTGCGTCACTTTTTTTATTGCATCTGTTTTCCACATAATGAAAGTAACTGATAAATGAAGCTGGCATTCTTTGCTCCACAGAAAAAAAATAAAGCCATACATTTTTTTTTTTGAGCAGTACATTCCCAGGTCTTTTTCAGTCATTTATAATTACTGTGAAAGGACATCTAGATTCACATTGACTTGCTAATGAATCTTTCAAACATCCTGTGAACCAGTTTGACCAATTCATTGAAAAGAACCGACTCAAAAGAACAACCAATTCGAATCACTCTACACAAAATCAATACCTAGCCTATGATGAAATATCGCAAATTTGAACATAACTAAGAAAACAAACGCATATTCACACTAAAAATGTTCATGAATTTTAAGTCATTATTAATTTCGGATAGGGAAAATACTTTTTATCAGTCTCAGATGATTTTTTTAGTTCTTCCATGACCGTGGGAAAGGAACCCTGGAGTAAATTTCATTTTGGCCGCAATATCCCTTTGTATTGAGAATGTCGTAAATAACGACTGCATTTATGGGACATCACCGACTGGACCTCACGGGCGTTAAATCACGGAAACGCAGGACATCAGTGTCGAGACGCGTTTCTTAACGACGGTGGGCTGTATTTCTAAGCGAGGATGTAAAGCAGACAGAAGCATCTGCTGAAGGTGAGAAGTTATTCCGAGCAGAAGCGCTATTGTTACTGCGATCAGATTCCCACAACTGGTCGCGAGAGAGTTATTGCTAAATGTGGCTTCCAAATTGCCAAGAATATGTGCACCATTTACTTCGAAACCCACAAGCGTCCACTCCATTTGAATCCCAGGAATTTAATTTCACATGAGAATAGTTTTATCACAGGACAATCACTGCGCACACGCTATTGTATTAAATAACACTGCGATTTAGATCAGTTTAGTGTGTGTTAATATGCTTATTTGTATTCTCATCGAGACGGGCCTTGCCTCTATAGAGGCATTAGATGCTTCCTTTGCTTGCTAGCTTCCCAGTTAGCCAGGGCTAGTTAAGTGTGACACCGACACAACGCACTGTAGAGACAGACAAATCTGTGCATTTACAGAAAGCTACACAACTATCGCCTAGACGTGGAAATAAATCACACATTAAATCAAATTCAGTAAAGCAAAAGACAAAAAGCATGCTGGAAAGTCACATACTCCGTGTACATTCCCCTACCTAACATGGTCGCTCCCAGCTCCAGACACCACAGATAGGAGGCATTCCAACTATTTCCTTTAATTTCTGCGGATGCGATACCGAAACAAATTCCAGTTTTGTCACGTTTCCCGTGAGCGGTTGGAATAATCGGAGAAATTTCCCCAAAGTGGTTGTCTTCAGTGTTTTCTAGCAGTAAGAGTGGTATGCGTGTAATCGGAGAGCCGAGCCCTCCCCTCTCATTCCAGGCAGTAATGGCGACGAGTCTCTCACTCTCACTCTCTCTCACTCTCCTAACTTTTCCATACCGCTCACCGCGGGGGCACGACGCGCGCTCACGATTGTCTCTCAGGATCATGTAGGTTAATAATTTCTAATTTTTGATATCTTAATTTAATCTGTGCTGCTATGGCAAGCAAGTAAAATCATGGAATAAACTATTAAAAAGCCATCTATTTCTATTAACATTATAACTCAGTTCCTATATATCCATCTATCTATCCATTTATCTATCCATTTATCTATCTATCCATTTATCTATCCATCTATCTATCTGTTATTAGGCTATTTTCACATATTGGTTGTAGCCTTTTGGATTGAGATTTACTGATGGAAATTGCTTTAACGTTTTGCTCCAAGGTTGGAGTTTTTGGTTGTTTTATTTATTTGGACATTTCTCAGTTGAATTTCTAATTAATTTATATATATATATATTTATATATTGTTTTTCAACTAGTACCATTTACAGATTATGTATGCTTTCAAATAAGTCACTGTCTTTATTTTTAAATAGCTAAGTGATATTTTTAATAAATGATTTGTATTTGAATTGTGAAATATTACTTTATATAAAACTAGAAGTTGTTTAAAGCTGGAAGTTAAAGCTCTATTGTCCTGGGGCCTGTTTCATCGAACAAGTTTACCAAATAAACCAGGCTTATTTCAGTTAGTCTGACTTATTTTGAAGCAAATCAACTGACAATAAGTCAGACTAACTGAAATAAACCTGGCTTATTTGGTAAACTTGTTCGATGAAACAGGCCCCTGCTCTGTTTGTATAAAGGCTCAGCTGCTATTTCTATGACACAGAAAACACCATAGATTAGGAAGGCCGGTCTTATCCTGTTTGGACCATTTTATCTATTCTTATGTATGTCTTTGGCACAAAGTCTAAAGTTAAAATCTTTTCTGAGTCCAGAGCTTGTAGTACACTGTTTACCATTTGAGTTAGCACTGAAATGAACTGACCCATACCTTTTGAATATGCACAGACACTCTTGTGCCTACAAGCTAAATAAAGCTTACAGTTTATTTAAATTTAGATTATTCTTAACAGACACACACTTTGCTTTACTATTATACACTTATGATTCCCTTTTTTCTTCAATAATTTCTTTTTCATGATTCCTTTTGAGCACATACTCCTTCAGTATGTCTGTGCCAGGCAGAAGGATCCCCTGCTACTAACCAACAGAACTAGACATGGGTTGGTCTGAAGTCACACACACACACACACACACTGAGGTGTCCCCACACTGCTTCTTGTGTTTGATATGTTTGTGTTTCATAACATGAGTCGCCGTTCACCAAATCTATTGTCTAGAGAGCATCTGTTCCCAAGGCAACGCCTATCTGTGGTCAGAGGCCAACTACTCCCTGTCCCGGGACGCAATACAAATGTCAAGTTTCTTCTTTTGTAAATGCAAATGGTCAATCCGACCACTTAGGGTCTGTAATCATTGATTTTTCTATAAAAAATATTGTCATCATCATGTGGTTAAAAACCTCTTTGTTTTCATCTATTAAACCTTACATGCATTTAAAAAAGTGGAATGAAACTTACCACCGTAGGTAAATTTGGCACTGCTGATTAATAAGAAAAGACACAAAACATACGTTTTCATTTTTAGAAGGTTGAATTTTTGTACAGTGTATTTTTACTCAAAGTCAAAGTGCTCAAAGTACTTGTTGGGCAAGACAGAAAAAAATGGGTCATGTTTATTTTTCCTAAATGTTTCATACTTCACATATTTTCATACCGCAGATGCCATTCAAAAGCTCAAAAAAGGGCAATAACCAATTTTATGTTTTTGTGAGAAGTCTCTTATGTTCATCACTTATTATTTCAACATTTATTTGATTAAAACTACAGTAAAACTGTTATGAAATAAAAGCCTATTACAATTTAAAATGTTTTCTATTTTAATATATTTAAAAGGATAATTTATTCCTCTGATGGCAAAGCTGAATTTTTTTCAGCGTCATTACTCCAGTTTTCAGTGTTACATGATCTTTCAGAAGTCATCCAGATATGCTGATGTGCTTTTCAAGAAACATTTAGTATTATTATTAATGTTAAAAAGAGTTGTGAGTCCCTGCGGCTGCGCCTTGAAACTATAAATCAGATAGTCTGACTGCAGTTTTTTCTCTTTTATCCAGATCTGATCTGTTTTGTTGAACAATGGCTCTAAAAGCCTGTGGGTCTGAAAGTGAATTTCGTCACAGTGTCATGATTGTGTCTGAATTTGACATTCAAATGTTACTGCCATCAGCCATGTGCAGCCATCACTTCCTCTAATGGATGTTCATTTGAAAATCATCCATTGAAACTCTGTTTGCCAAAAAATAAACCTATCTGCTTTTGTGTCATTCTGGATTCAAAAGAGTGTTATAGTTATAGTGTTACAGTATTTTAGTAATTTTGTTTTGCGCATTTGTCATTTATTACTTTTTAAATGTTTATAGCTTTAGTTTGAAAGATTTTTATTTCAGTTTTAGTCATTTTATACTTCATTTTAAACTTATTTCAGTCAGCTGACAAGGCAACCTTTATTATTTTTGTTTGAAGTTTTTCATATTTATATTTTAATTTTATTTCAGATTTAAATGACCAAAACACCATTTAATAGTTTTGGCTTTAATAACAATTGTTATTTTTTTTTTTTTAAAAGTTGTCTTGCTATCAATAATACCTAATAATAACAGAATTATCTTCTATAATGACCGAGCTTCCCCAACACAGACTGTATGCAAAGTATAGCACTAATTAATGTTCTAAATTAATGTTCATTAGTGCAGCTACTGCCCACAAAACACAATTGTGTGGACATCAAATACTCAGCATCAGGCCTCATAATGTGTCTATCCGTGCCTCCTTTAAATCTTGCCCTCTCTCTTTTTTACATCATGAATTATTTACCTTCCCCCCACCCCCAAATCTCCTTCCAACACCCCTCAGATCTGCAGATTCACTGTCAGCTGTGCTTGGAGTCTTGCTGAGAAGCCCTGGTGTCCACACCCTTTGTGCGGAGTCTGATTGTGCAAGATAAGGCCAGTCATCCCTATGCATTTAATGCAATCTAAAATAGCCAAATGCTTAGGTAAATATTTGCTACAGGAAGGGTTGTTTTTTTGTTGTTTTTATAAATACCTGCTCAGCTACCTAAAATATAGTTTTATACAGCTAATATTGCTTAGAGATGCTCCCAAAGTTTACTGTGAAGAATGCCAATGCTAGAGAGTTAAAGCACCTCATAGACGCCTCCTTAAGCATACATCGCCCCCCTCCCGTTCGTTCCCCTGCGCTGCAGTGCAATTGGAACTAGCTGCTGCTGCTATTTACCCTGAGCGGCAGCACTGCTACATTGCCTTGGTTATGGATCAACGCTTGGGATTGTGGGAAGGGCTGGGTTTCCGGGTCACGGCAGACGAGGTTTCAGGAGAGAGATATCATGCAAATAACTACAGCCACATGCTTAATATTGTCAGAATATCTCTATGATCTTAAAGCCTGGAGCTTAAAAATTCAGTTTTTAGCCAGGTTTTAAAATTAAATAAGTCCTGAATGGGTAAGACTAACAGATCTCCAGAATTCAAGTACATGCTTCCTATAAGAGTATAGAAAGGAACATCAATGGGTAGTTGCTGTGTTACTTTAGTTAAGCTGCCACATAAAGAAAAAAAAATCCCAATTTATTAAATAGATGTGTGGGGGGGGGGGGGGGGGGTAAAAATTTCATAAGTTCATAAAAGATTATTTAGAGGGTGCTGAAAAAAAATGGTAGGATAATTTGTTTTATAATTATGCTGAAAAAATGGTAGGATTATTTTTATAATTATACAAAGAAATGGCAATAACATTCAAGTAAATGTGAAATTTGAAGTAGAAATACTGGAATAGTATTTTCCTGTAAAACATGCTCCAATAATAAAAAAAAAGCAATAATATTTTTTTACTTCGAAAAAAACATTTTACAGTGTAGTAGTATGCAGTGTTGTTAGCTTCTATCATAGTTTTCATTAATATTTGAACCTGTCGTGTTGTCTGCAGTGTTAGTATTCTATATAGTAATTCACTAAAACTTTTTACAATTTCATTTTTTTTTTAATAATTTTAACTATAGTAATATGTATACTATAGTAAGGTATACTATGAACCCTTTAATGGTAAATAAGGTACAAAGTTAAGGCAATGCCCCTAAATGTCCAATTTTTGCAAAAAACATTTCTAAAAGTGTTCTGATGTTTCTTAGAATCAGGTCTCAAGATATAGCATTAATGAAGATTTATTATACATGCCAACAGTGTACTTTAGCTGCTTTGAAAAACCTCGGCCCCAGAAGGCACGTACCTTACATAATTTTAATCAATTATATATATGTATCTTCTATTATACATGTGCAGATCACCACTTCAGCCAGTTTACAGGCATAAAGCCAATACCTGAGCCATGAAGACTTCATCATGTACTAACCATAAAGATGCAGAGATTACCACATATAGTTAAGTAATTTTGTATGCCATTTGCAATAATAATGATGATTTGATCAGGATCTAGTTGAAAAACTGCTGTTTTACATTACAAAACTAGAATGATTTATAGTGAAGAGACCATTCTTGAGCAATATTCATTTTACAGATAACGATTTCTCCTTAAATGTCTTTTGTTTGCACCTCAGCTTATCTTATTAACAGTATCTGCTCATGAATCAAAGATGACACAGAAATAAGACTGCCCTCTGTCCTCTTGGGCTGCACAGCTACCCCATTTAATTATAGATTTTTTTCCATAGCCTTAGGAAGTGGAAGCTATAAGCCACATTTACCACATGGGGCAAAGTCTGCATTTATAATGCCACTGAGAACGCCACAAGGACACCGTTTTAGAAATCTGTTTCTTGCCAGCTGGGAATTACCTGAAGCATGCTCAATCATGTTGCTTGTTAAGTAATCTGAATATGCCCATGTGATGCAGTGTCTCACAAGCAGATAAGGTTTCATGAGTGAAGGTCATCTGATCTAGGATCAGATTTATGAATGGTCTTCTCCCATTCGTTGTGAAATTCCCTTTCTGGGACAAAAATTTCAGGCAGAATTTTGGTGAATTCTACATCTCTATATGAATGGATGTTTATTGGCTGTTTCCACCTCAATGACACACTCATGGGAGTGTGAGTCACAGCACTGCGCTCAATGACATAAGTCAAGGCACGTTATCGGGATAACGCTTTCTTTATCGTGAAAACAAAGAGAAAATAAATAACACCAAATGTGAAACTGTCCAAATTCAGCTGAGGTCATTGTACAGCTGAAACCCCGGGGTTGGTCTTCTGGGAACAATTAAGCAACTGAGTCTAAAAGAAAGCAAAATAGTCTCATTGCAGTAATGAATCACAGACTGGTCTGTCTGGCCAGTGTTACGCAGGGGTGGACTGAATACGGCTGTTTCAGCTGAGTCAAGGGAGATGTGAAAATATGCAGGAAGTGACCCTGTTTTTCTCATCCCATGAAAACTTCATCCCACTTTTCCTATTGGACCAGGACCGTTTATCTTTATTAAATGTAGTTAAGTAACAGAAGAGTCCAATCATGTTAGTGTCAAAAGAGGAACATTTTTCATAGTTTAAGTGAAAGACCTAATTTAGCTATTACTATAAATCAAACAAAGCACAATCAGATGTATGAAAACATATGACTGCCATCAAGTGGTCAAGATCTGTAATAAACATATTTATGACACTTTGCTGAAGTCAAATCAATGACATTGACTGGAGCTGCCCAAAACCTGCCCTTTGACCCATTTCCTTTTAGGTAAACATCTTGTCGGTCTATTCTGGTGGGAAAAGATCCATATCTGAGACATGGATATTACATTAGGGCACTTATAATATCATCATAACTGTGGTAAGTTCTTATTTTCATTATAATGAAAGCTTACTTTTTGCCAAAATGATTTATTAATATTTGTTATTTTAATCTCTAAATAACATGAACTGTATGTCAGTGCATAAATAAAGAACATAAATTATAGTTCTCTAATAGGTAAGTGTTACCGATTTAAATTGGTAAACAAGTATGAGACAATGATACAATGCTGATATTTTCCTCAGGTCAGCAAAACTACATTAAATGTGGGCATCGTTTATCTCGGATGCTTTGCTAGTCGGTGTACTACTGCTGCTGCAACTCTTCTGTAAGCCTCGGCCTGCAAAACAGGCAAATGTGCATGAATATATTAGAAAATGATTTCATGAATCTTATTTCAGGTCAGTTCTATAAATGTTGAAATTCTGTCTGACTGAAATCTGCCAGCTGATTAGTCTATTAGTGGATTAAATGTAAACATCTTTTATGTGAAATCTTATTTAGGTCAGTATTAAATAATCAGTGACATGCATTTTGTATGATCCCTCTTATTTTGGTAAAATAATTAACATTTTGCAGATTCTGCAAGGTATTTGTAAACTTTTGACTTCAACTGTATATTATATACAATAAATATGCAATATTTGCATTTCAATTTTGTCATTTATCAATATATGCTACCAAAGTAGTGTACCAAATTTTTGCACCCAAAGATCATGAAAGACTTATAGTAAGTAACTAATGGAAACCAATGAAAAGCAAGACAGGAATCCAACATGATTCACTTACTTCTGGGCTATCTGGGGATGACACAACCACAGGCTGTCCCTTGTCTGATGTTTCTCTTATGTTGAGATGAAGAGGAATGTCTCCTGGAGTGAGAAGAGAAAACCTTGTGTCCTCACAGACTGGCCAATCCACTTGAATCAAATCTAGTTACATACAGTTTGACCGCATAATATGCATACAGGCCTTACCAAGCATCTCTACACCAAGGGTCTGAGCCAGCTCTTTAGCCCCATCTGAGCCAAAAATGTGTGTCTGATGATTGCACTTGGGACACTGGAAAACACTCATGTTCTGAACCAGACCCAGCACCTGAAAGGACAAAGCACATCCTTAAAAGTAAATACAAAAAATACAGACACCAATTCTGGGACAGTGAATAACTGTCACAGAATTAACACAAAACAATGATTAAAGATATTGTTATTAATATTTTAATGCTGTTTATATTGCTTCAATGTAGGTCTCTATCAGCATGAACTTTCCATTATAATTTAAGGATAAGTTGGAGCTGGAGCCTTTAAATACAAAAGCAAATGCTTTACCGGAACGTTGACCTTTCTGAACATCTCGGCACCTCTTCGTGCATCCAGCAAGGCAATGTCTTGAGGCGTAGACACGATTACAGCACCTGAAAGACAAAATGGAGATCAGTTTAGGACAAATTATACAACTAAGCTTGATGTTTGGTGTATAAACCAGTCAAAATGTACTTACATTATGTTTAAGAGCGGTAAAAACTGATTTCATAATGAATGTTCCAAATGCTAGAAAACATTAATGCATCCAATTCCCTCCCACCTGATACAAGCAATGACAATCAAACCTTAAATGACAATCTGAGTTGGAAAAATCCATGGCGCTGTGTTGTGACTGACATTAGGTAGAATGCTTCTTTCAGATTGTAATAGATGCCAAAAAGAGGCAGACAGACCATAAATCAGCTGTAACATTTGTTTATTTACCTGCTATAGGAATATTCTGAGTAATAGACAGTTGGACATCTCCAGTTCCAGGTGGCATATCAATCACAAGGTAATCCAGATTCCCCCAATCGACCTGCATGGAAAAAGTCATTATGGTAGTGAAAGGAACAACAATGTTGAATAAATTGGATTCTTTTCTTAGACTGCAGAAAATGACACAATTTTACATGGAACCAGGATAGAGAATAATTCATGCACAATCATTCAGAATGTGCCAATGGATGGAAATTGAACTCTATTGAAGAAATCACATCTATTTGTGCTGGATGAGGACAACTAAGAAAAAAACAGATATTTGACAAAATCCTATTATCAACAGCAATTTCCAAATCCAAATTGCACACCTGTCTAATGAGTTTCTCAATAGCTGACATCACCATCAGACCCCTCCACACAATAGGTGCAACCTCTTCAACCAGAAAGCCCATTGACATACTGTAGAGGTGGGAGAAGCAAAAATTAAAACCTTAAACCATTTAAACATTAAATTGTATAAAAGAAAAAAACAAAACTAACATTCAAAAGTTTGAGGTCTGTGAGATTTTTTAAATCTTTACTTCTATTTTGCAAGAATGCATTGCATTTATCTGACGGTAAAGACATTTATGTTACAGAAATCCTGAAAAATGTTGGTTTCAAACTGGTAATAATAAAAAATGTTTCTTGAGCAGCAAATCAGCATATTAGAAAGATTTCTGAAGGATCATGTGACACTGAAGACTGGAGCAATGATGCTGAAAATTCAGTTTTGATATCACAAGAATTATTTACATTTTAAATAACATTTTACTGTATTTTTGATCATCTAAACGCAGCCTTGGTGAGCATAAAAGACTTATTTTAAATGCATTTTGAAAATCTTACAGACCCCAAATGTTTGAACAGCAGTCTATATAAAATAACACGTTTGCACTGTAACTATTAATCAGTCATGTACTTACCAAGGAATCCCAAAATTCACAAGTGGCCTCATTAAGTTCTCTGAGAAACGAAAAAAGGATCAGACATGATTGACAAACTCATTTTCTTATAAAACAAGATCTGTTTTGTTTACAAAGCAAATGTGGCCACAAACTCACTTTCTGTTAATTCGGGGTTTCCTTTTAGGTTCATTAACTTTGGAATGGAGGGGCCATAGACATCAGCATCTAGAAGACCCACCGATTTACTCTACATGCAAAAGTGGTACGAAAAGGATATTACTGAAGGCAAAATGTCTCATAAAAAGTGAAATAATTTTGTGGTTTCAATACAGTGTCTAAGATAGGG
The DNA here is from genome assembly GCF_936440315.1 of Barbus barbus. Lineage (NCBI taxonomy): Eukaryota > Metazoa > Chordata > Actinopteri > Cypriniformes > Cyprinidae > Barbus > Barbus barbus. The sequence continues at coordinate 13,510,801 of NC_136758.1, forward strand.
TTATCTGAATGTCACCTGATCGTTAGCCATAAGTCCAAGAGCAAGATTCACTGTGAAGACATTAAACTAAATAAGGATTTCAGAGAAATGCTGGCAGTTGAAAGAGTAAAACACACAGATTGGAAATTATTGTGGCATGAAACACAAAGGTCAATGAATGCAAAAGACAACAGACCTGCTGTTGTGGACTTTCCCACCCCTCCTTTCCCTGATGCAACAACAATGACCTCTTTGACTCCAGCTATGGGCTTCTGTTTTGGCAAACCTCGTGCCATGTGCTGCCTCTGTCTCTCCTGTAGAGCTCGTTCACCAGCACCTGAAGTCTAAACAGAAAAAAAGGAGAGAATATGTGTTTGTAATACAGTCTAAACTGTAATATCGTTGGGGTTATGCATCTATACAGCACTGATAATAGGGCACCTGTAATAACTACATATTAAAGAGGTTTACTTACCTTGAAGCGGATTTCATGTCTATTTTGATGTGTAGGAACAAATCTGCTAGCCAAAAGTGGTGTGCCTATAATGTTTGAGGACAATGTATATATTTGCAAAAGTCTTTTGTAGCTGTCGTGTAATTTAATCATCTTATAAAGCTCCCAGAGACGAGATTTCAGACTTTGTCACGAGCAAAACAAAGACAGTTTCCATGTGACACTCGTTTCTATCGGTTTAGCACTTGGATGCGTTTTTGAATAAATCATATAATATATCACAAATACAGTTTTACAAAAATATAGATGGCATGAGCTGTCGTGAAGTCGCCTCGCACTGTCGACGGTTGATGACGTATATTGTTTGGATTCTCACGCGGAAGCGGAACCCCCTGCAGTTCCATAGTTCATTTCCATAACCAATAAACTCGCGAGGTTCATTCAAAATAAACTTATATTATTTATGTTACTTTGGAATTAAATTGATCACTGTCATTGAAAACGGCATATTCCGTAGCAATGTCCGAGAGAACAGATAACGGCATGAAAGCGCGAGCGATTCTCCAGCAGTGTCTGCACGCGCGACTGCAGGTCAAACCTCCAGATGCTGAGAGTGAAGCTGAATGGGTTGAGGTATCGGGGAAATATTTAAATAATTAATCTTAACTGAAATTATCCAACTAATGACCTGTCTAATGTAATTCTGATTGTTCAGATTAATAGGGGAATGGTTATCTACATCTGCTTTTTCAAAGGTGCAACTGAAGATATAATCCCCAAAATGGGTATGCAATTGCTCCTGTCTCACGTTTGCAATAAAACATACATGCATGCATTAATTCTGAAATCAAATATACACTGTATATAATTTACACCTGTTTTCCCACTCAGTGAACACACTGCTGAACATGAAGCTTTGTGAGACAGAATCTGGAAAGTACACCTCAGTCCTTCAGCTACCAGGCAGTGTTCTCATAGTACCGCAAGCTACGCTTGGAGGAAAACCTAAAGGAAAAGGGATGCAGTACCATGGCAACATTGGGAAAGATGAAGGCTTGAAACTCTACGGCAGCTTTGTGTCTCATTGTCAAAATGAACTCTCAGCATGCAAGAACAGTGACACTGTTACAGAGGTCAAACATGGAACGTATGGGAACAGACAAGTCCTGAAGCTAGATACAAATGGACCTTATACTCATCTAATGGAGTTTTAAGAATTGTACCATTTTTGTTTGTTTGTAGATCATTAATATATCGGTGTATGAAGGACATGGATCTACACAGATCATTCAGAAGCATGGAAAGACTGTTAATACACATTTATAGCTCCACTCCTAATTAAAATATATGTAATGCTTACACCTGGTGTTTGTGTCTGTTTTCGTGTTATGTTGTGCTATCTAGTACTTATCTGATAAAATAGTCCATAAATTAGCTGTAATATTTGTTTATTTTGCTCCTGTTTAAATATAGTTGATATCTTCAGTTCCAAGTGGAATATCAATCACAAGGTGATCCAGATTTACCCAATCTGTATAAAAAGTCATTACAGTATAGGGAAAATAATGTTGCATAAATTGGAGAATTTTCTTTGGACTGCAGAAAATGACACAAATTGTAGTATTAGTACTTCACAAATCTTGCTCGACGTGTCTTTGTGCTCACTCACATTTGATCTGGGAATGCATCTCTCCTGTCCAGCAGGTGACAGTAAAGTGCAGACATTTTCAGTATCTCCCAAACCAACAATCCAGAACAGTTTATGTACATGCACAACAAACATGAGCTGGAAAAGCATTAGGATCCTTGTAGTGATGAACAAGATCATTTCTCATTCAGCGACATGTCAACACAACCAGACTCTGCGACTGAAGAAACTATCTTTATAGTGGATTCGCTCACGTTACTTTGATAATGACTCATTGTCTTCAAGAAAGCTGCTAATGGACTGCAGACAGAAGGAGCATTACACGCAAAGACAAGACACATCAGCTGTAAGACATCGAAAAACATGTAAGACAAACGAGGGGGCTGAGTGCCTTTCCCAGCCTTCTAATGGGGCGAATATAAGGATCCCCAAACGAGGAGGACACCTCAGTTCTCCCCCCAGAGATGACCATGTGCCAGGTTATACTCTGGTTCTGGTGCTTGTGCTTGTGCTCTCTGCGTGTACACGCTTTTACAAAATCACTGAGCCTCCACATGTATGGTGAGTATTAGATGTGTAAAATTGTGATTGTAAACCTACTATCAATGCACGATCAGTGAACATTATGGTCCATTTGCAGTTGGGATGAGACTCATTTCGGGAAAATGGGAAGCTATTACATTAACCGCACCTTCTTCTTTGATGTCCATCCACCCCTTGGAAAGGTATGGGTTTCAGACCCTGCTAGTTGTAAGATAATGTGAATTAATTAGTCAGTTTTAATGTAGTTTGTAGTGTGATTCAAAAGAATGCTTCTACACTCCTCACTCAGATGCTGATCGGCCTCGCTGGATACCTGACAGGCTATGATGGGACCTTTCCCTTCATAAAACCAGGGGACAAATATGAGCACCACAACTACTGGGGGATGAGAGCGGTAAATCCCAGTTCAATTTATGCATATCTTTAAGACGGTTCCTTTTAAACTATTTTCAAGTCATTTTATTCTTCAATTCGTTTTTAATTAAATTTCATATTATAGATGAAATATTGCTTTTTTGCTTATTAAGCTAGAAAACAGTTACTTTAAATTGCAATAGTATTTCAGATTATTATTTTACTGCATTTCGCTCAAATAAATGCAGCATAAGAGACTTTTTAAAACTTATTTAAAAAATAAAAAAAACTAAACCTATAGACCCCAAACTTTTAAGTGATGGTGCATAATAAATAATATATTGAAGTATTGTTTATATGCATGTGTGTGTTCATTATATAATAAATCATTTTTATTAAAGTATATTACATTATCATGGACATCATACACCAAAATGCACATTTTTAATTTAATCATGCAAAATTGTAGCTGAAAGATGAAAAATGCAAATATATAATATTTTTGGAAGTTGTATTTGAAATATACTTGAAGGTCCAAAAGTTATTCTGATTATGTATATTTCTGATACCTCTTTTTTGTTATTTATTTAGTTTTATTTTTTGAGTAATGCTTATGTATTATTCTTCAAATGTAATCTTTAATCCCTGTGATGAATTTGTGTTTAGTTCTGTGCAGCTCTTGGTTCCTGTCTTCCTCCTTTTGCCTTCCTTATTGTCCTGGAGCTGTCACATTCTACGCCAGCAGCGCTCATCGCAGCCTCTCTGCTTATCTTTGGTGAGTGTGGAAGTGATTATCAACACAGAGCTGACCTGTATTCAGTGAAGGCATTACGATGATGATCTAAATCTAAATCCACTGATGTATTTTACAACAGACACTGGCTGTATCACCCTGTCTCAGTACATTCTCCTGGATCCCATTCTAATGTTTTTCATCATGAGCTCTGTTCTCTGCATGATCAGATTCAACACACAGAGACTCAGGTAGAGGTATCTGGAGCATCTTTCTATGTAGCTTTACTGGTCGAGTTTATGTACCTAAGAAAATGCAAATTTTCTTTCTTATCTCTAGCCCTTACAGCTTTTCCTGGTGGTTTTGGCTGCTTCTGACAGGGGTCTGCCTCTCTGGCTCTCTGGGGGTAAAGTTTGTGGGGCTGTTTGTGATCCTCTTGGTGGGAATTTACACTGCATTTGACCTGTGGAGGCTGCTTGGGGACATCAGCTTGTCTTTGGTATGAATGAGAACCTGTTACAAGATTGAATATATTCTCAAATATAGTACACTGTTCAAAAGTTTGGGATCAGTAAGATTTTTAATGTCTTTGAAAAATATATCTTGTGTTCAACAAGGCAGTTTTTTTTGTAAAAAAATACAGTACAAACAAACACCATATTGTAATGCTACATTATGAAATATTATTATTACAAATTAAAATAACCGTTTTCTATGTGAATATATTATAACATGTAATTTATTCCTGTAATGTCAAAGCACAGCAGTCATTACTCTATTCTTCAGTGTCACATGATCCTTCAGAAATCATTCTAAAAAAAATTATTTGCTTTTCATATTATTATTAATGTTGGAAACAGTTGTGCTGCTTAATAATTTTGTGGAAACCGTGATACTACTTTCAGGATTCTTTGATGAATAGAATTTTTTTAAGAACAGCATTTATTTGAAATAGAAATCTTCATCCTTGCTGAGAAAGAAAAATCTTACAGATTTCAAACTTTTAAACATCAGTGCATGTTGTGAATGAAAATATTTTCTCGTTTTTCACTAGCTGGATTTTGGGAAGCACTTATTAGCTCGAGTTTTGGGGTTGATAATGCTCCCATTGTTCCTGTACACTACAATATTTGCTGTTCACTTCATTGTCTTAAACAGAAGGTATGATTGAGCCAATATTAATATTCTGTTCTATTATTAAAGCAGTTCATTGGACATCAATTCAATAAAATAATGCTAAAGCTTTGTTCTTTTCGATACACAGCGGTCCTGGGGATGGTTTCTTTAGCTCTGCTTTTCAGTCACGCTTAATTGGAAACAATCTGCACAACGCCTCCATGCCAGAGTGTAAGAACAACTTGAGCTCAATGTTTGACATTTCTACTGCTTGTTTCTTTTTTTACTTAAAAAAAAAAAAAACATTGAATTGAATCAATTTTCTGACAATATCCTGGCTTGTACGCCTGTCTCCACACAGATCTGGCATATGGCTCTGTCATAACTGTGAAGAATCTGCGAATAGCAGGAGGATATCTGCACTCTCACTGGCACCTTTACCCAGAAGGTGTTGGAGCTCACCAGCAGCAGGTCAGTTCACCATCGTTTACTCCTAACAGACAGTTTGGCAGCAGCACTACAGTAACTCTATCTGGAAGGTTTCAAGATGAAAAACTGATCTGAAATTCTTATTTTGGTTAAAAATTTCTAATAACACTACCGTTAAAAATTTTGAAGTATATAATAAATAATTTTCCAGACACCAAACCTATGAACATCTAAATGTGCACATTTTGAATTTAGTATATATTCTGTTAGGTAATGCATTTCTAACAGAATGATGAATCATGTTCCTGTATAAATCTGTTTTTTACGTCTTGCCTCATGTAGGTTACTGCCTATTTGCACAAAGATTATAACAACCTATGGTTAGTCAAGAGACCTGACAACTCTGACGGTGAGTTCTTGTACATGTTTGCATTATATTTCTAGATACACACTGCACAAGAATCAATAACTCCTGTTCCCTGCTAAGATCTCACAGGGCCGCCAGAATTGGTCCGGCACGGTGATATCATTAGACTGGAGCACAAAGAGTACGTATAAGGTCTTTGGGAAAGTAACAAAGTTATGGTCTAAAAGAATGATGTGAACTGTTAGTTTAAAGCAATGCTTTCTTAATCAGAACTACAAGAAATCTTCATAGTCATTTCCATGAAGCTCCACTGACTAAAAAACATCTGCAGGTCACAGGTTACGGCATTGTGAGTACTGTATTTTGTTTTATTAGATGTTACTATTCATGTATTATAATGTTTTGGCATTATTATAGAAACTATGTTCCATTATCGGTTGATTTAGATGGGTGTGTGTTCTATCGGCTTAATAGATTCAGCTTTGTTTTTATTTTCTGATTGTATCATTGCCAGCAAAAACATGACCTTGTGCTTCTAGTTAACATCAAACCTCAGTACAGTTTTAAACCTCCAAATGAACATTGATCATTGTCGTAAGTTCCAATAGAGTAGCATTACAAATTTTAAATAATAATGGCTTTTTGTTTCAGAATGGAAGTGGAGACATGAATGACTTGTGGCAGGTGGAGGTGTGTGGAGGGAAGAAAGGAGATCCGGTGAAGGTGTTGCGTAGTAAAGTGCGTTTTCTCCATCGCTCTACAGGCTGCGTGCTTGGCTCCTCTGGAAAGACCCTTCCCAAGTGGTGAGAGCATTCATTCAGCAGAAACCTTAGATCTGGTCTGTAGTGCATTTTACACACAGAAGACCATTTAAACTGGATTTTACTCTTCTACAGGGGATGGGAACAAGTGGAGGTCACATGTAGCCCATATGTCAAAGAGACCCCCAACACACAGTGGAACATTGAGGATCACATCAACCCTAAACGTATGTTCATTTAGCTAATAGACAGAAATGTGCCATTGGATGGGTTTTCCTTAGCTGTTCATGCAACATCTTTTTATGTCTACAGTGCCCAACATCAGTCTTTCAGTGCTCAAACCAACTTTCCTGGAGATCCTCTGGGAGTCTCATATTGTGATGATCAGGGTAAGATAAGATTCCCCTAAAGGAAAATCTACCTTTTAAAATGACCCAAGTATATGGGTTTAAGTTTAGTAAACCTTGTATTTTTGTCTAGGGAAACAGTGGTTTAAAGCCCAAAGACAACGAGATGAACTCTAAACCCTGGCACTGGCCCATCAACTATCAGGTAAATTGTCTAAGAAGACAGTTTAAAGGAAACCACTATTTTGAAAGTGATATTTTATTAATATTTATTAATTATTTATAATTAATTAATTTTAATAAGCTTTACTTTTTTAAAATAGTTTTTTTCCGTTTTTATTTCTATTGAAAATTGCTAATGAAATGTATGTATTTTTATTAATTGATTTTTATTCGCTTTAGTTAAAGTTTATTTAACACTAACAAAACTGTTTTGAAGATCCACTTCTATTGGAGTACTATCTCATTATAATTCATTATTCATAATAGGGTTTGAGGTTTTCTGGAGTGAATGAGACAGAGTACCGTGTTTATCTTCTCGGGAACCCTGTAAGTTTATCTGTTTTTTTGCCGTCTGTTTCCTAAAATCTCTTGTCATATCATTACTGAAGATGACCTTTTATCCTCAGGTCATCTGGTGGCTGAATCTCTTGAGTCTGGCTCTGTTTGTTTTAATGCTGACAGTGGCATCTTTAGCAAAACAGAGAGGAGTGAAGATGGAGGGAATGAGGAAAGGTAAGCAGCGCTACATATTGTGCAGTACTTAAAAAGAGCCAATCAGAACAAGTCTAAAACAGCTGATGTTGTCTTTCAGTGCACTGTCACACTCTCATGGAGGGTGGTGGGATGCTGCTTTTGGGTTGGCTATTACACTACCTCCCGTTCTACATCATGGGTCGCATACTCTACTACCACCATTACTTTCCTGCCATGTTGTTCAGCAGTATGCTCACAGGTACGACGGCAAACTAGATAACCAAGGGGACTACATTGGTCCAATAGGTTATGCTGCAGTCAGAGCTGCCTTTTTGTAATTACAATAGAAATAGTTTACCCAAAAATTAACATTTGCTGAATTTAATCACCCTCATGCCATCCAAAATGTAGATTTGGAGAAATTTACACTGACATTACATCATTTGCTCACCAGTGGATTCTCTCCATTGAATGGTGCCATCAGAATGAGTCCAAACAGCTGATTAAAAACATCGCAATATTTATTTAGAACTGCTTTGGACTCTTTTCACTTGTTTGATCTGTGTATATTTGTCTCCTGATCTAGACAAGATGTTGTTTTCAGTACAGTAGAGAAAGCAGTGTTATGGATAGAGGACTCGTATGTTAGCCAGAAGCAATGTTAAAACATCTTAATGAATTTGTTTTTTATAAACGCACAACTTTTTTGGCATTAATTGATAGACTGGAAACATGTACATTACCTGTGGATTATTGTGATGTTTTTATCAGTTATTTGGACTCTCATTCTGACGGCACCCATTCACTACAAAGGATCCATTGGTGAGCAAGTGATAGAATGCTACATTTCTTTTGTAGTACTAATTAGCATGTTTAGACACAATGTTATCTCATACACATTTAAATCTAACATTTAATGACCTTCTTTATTTAAGGTATTACTCTGGACATCTTCCTCCAGAATTTACACCATCTCTTTAGTTCATCCATATCCCATTATCTTATGAGGGGAGGTCAATTTATACTCCTGTTAGGGTTCATCTACAGGTAAGGCTCTAAGATTTAAATTTAGTTATTTTTGGGCTAACATCACTTTTATGCTTTCATTATTTTTACAACATATGCTGTTGTAAATTAATCAAGTATATTCATTTTATATAATGCAGAAATTGTACATTTTGTACAAATGTTCTATGTGTTATGTTTTTTAGGTCACAAATTCAGTCAATTTCTAATATTGATCTCACACTTGAATTTCTACTTGTTTCAGCTTTTATCTCTTCCACCCTTTGTCCTATGGTATGAGGGGGCCGCTGGCGCAAGACCCTACCTCGTCCATGGCTGGCCTCAGGTGGATGGAATCCTGGGAGTTTTAGATAATTTTAGACAATTTTGAAGTGTCCAGGACTTCATAAAATCTTTTTAACCATTTCAGTTGTTACATGTTGACTGGCTCATTTCATTGTAGAAGTACAGTCTTTGCTCTGCTGTTAGGCTGTGATGAAACTTTTTAAAATATTATTTTTATTTTACATTCATGTATATAACATTAAAGCTTGATGGTGTTTAACTGCTGTAGCTGGACAGAACTAAACTGACAAGTAATAAAGTGCCTTTCAGGTTTCAGTTTTGAAGACTCCCTCCAATGATGTATAAAATATTCACTCCTTCAGTTGGGTTATGTACATTTCATTTGTTACATATTTTGTTCTGAGAAAAAAAATGAAAGTGTATTCAAAAACAGCAACCTTTGATGTATCACAATATTATATTTCTCAGCTACAAAATTTGTGGTTTCGATTAAATTAAATTGACATTTTTGGGTCATACCACTGAATTTCATTCTGGATTTACAAAATAATTAGCTTTGTCCCTTTGTAATTGTGTTACTGCAATTTTTGCCTTAAATGCAGATCAATAGCTGACTGAAATGAATACATTGCAAAAATTTGCATGTATTTGGACTTTATTTGTGTTGCATTTGAGAGCAACAAGTCCTTTTACTGAAAATACTTTTCATAAACCAAATCATGCTAAGAAGAAAATAGTGTTATTTGTGTTGGACTGTATATTTGTACCCCACTTTAGTATCCTATCACTGAAGTTTAACGTTTTCTTGCAAAACTAATAACCCCATTTATTTATAAAATGGCTTTGTTCTAGCCACTGTCTTCAAGCAACTTTATCTGGGTGATTTCTCCCTTTATCTCAACCAGCTTTGCAATGTCTGGTCCTTTCTCTGACAGTCTCTGAATTTGTCATATTTAACTAATGTTACACATCACTTTATATTAACACACTAAAATGTTGATAATGGTGTATTTAATTCCGTCACTGGATTAATTTGTTGCTAATATCTTTAACATCTCGAGTTATCCTAATGTATTTTCTTAAGTATAGCCTATTTAACTCAAAATTGTAATCAATTTATTAAATTTACACCATGGTAAAAAATGGTACTTCTCAAGTGTGCTGAAAGTCTTTGCGACATCTCACACAACACAAGAGGGCGGGGCTACAGGCACCCACGGCCTTCAGCCATTGGCTACCTCGAATCACGTGTGTTGTTGTCAAGATGGCGTCTCCGAATGGAGGTAAATTTTAATTCCTCTTTTCCCTGGTAACTTTAGTTGTTATTGTACTAGTGCAACTGACCGATTAAACCTTATAAACGGTTATGCTGGTCAACATATCCTCTTAATTAATTGATGAATTCAGTTTCAAAAAAGGGTTTCCCCTCGGAATAGTGTCATAAAATAGTTTGGAGTCACTCATTAGCAAGCTACGTGTCAAACGACATCGGTTACTAGATTAAATATTATACAAAAGCTTTGATGCAGCGATTATGCGGGAAAAGAATACTTTTTGTATCTTGCTTCTATTTTTAAATATGTATTTTTGTTTATTTTAATAAGCATTGCTATCCGAAGCAGCTAGCTCAGCTGGATCACAACAATACAAACAGCTGAGAAAACATAACATCTCTAATGTGACGTGTCATAACATTACATAAAACTTATTATTAATATTATATTCTGCAAAACATGAGGATTATTTCTCCGAAAGTTACAGCATTTAAACTTAAACCAGTGTTGTAATAAAGGGCAGGTAGCATTTATTTATTAATGTGTTATATATTTAGGTGAGGACTTTGAATCCTCTCTGCTAAGTTTTGAAAAGCTTGACCGAGCTTCACCTGACCTGTGGCCGGAGCAGTGTAAGTATTGATTTGAACTAAATAGTATTTTTTAAAGATGTAAAATTCACAAATGTTTCCAAATATAACCCTAACGTTTGTTGTACCTATGTACCTATGAATGTTGTTTTGAAAGTCCCATGTACTTGTTTAACATTTTAACAGTACCGGGTGTCTCTGAATTTGCTGCATCCTTCAAAAATGTGAGCAAATAATCAAATTATTTAAATTATTTTGAAGGTTTGCATTCAGACATGAAATTGAGACTTCTGTTTGTTGTTCCAGCCTATCACGAATTCTCCGCCCAAGTGGATGGCTGAACTGGAGTCAGAAGATATTGAAATGTTGAAAGGTCTGAAGCAAATTAAATCAAGCTTCTCAGTGCATAATTTTAGCATTTTTAAGTTATGGATGTTATCTGACAGATGCTTTGTTAAATTAAAGAACTTAATGTAGTTAGACAAATTGCAATATGAATTTAGAGAAGCTGTGGCATTTTTGTAAGGTATGATCTTTTTATTATTTTTGGCATTGGCACTATAAATATTATTATTCTTATGTTTGTTGTTGTTTTAGAATTAGGAAGTTTGACCACAGCAAATCTGATGGAGAAGGTTAAGGGACTGCAGAATCTGGCTTATCAGTTGGGTTTAGAAGAATGTAAGTAATCTTAGTTTCTTTGAAACATTCTAGTTATATATATCTGTGCACTAAGAAGTGGCTTGTAGGCTTTGTGAAGCCTCCACTAGATGGCGATATTAGCAAAGAAGAAACGCAAGAGCTGCTATTAACCATTTTTTTCCTGCTGTTAGCTTTATGAAAGAGTTTCTTTAAAACCTATGAATTATTATAAATAATTTAGCACTTAAATCCATCTGAAACATACCAGAAAAGTGACTTCTTTATTTATATATTTATTTTATTCATTTATTTTAGTTGGCAAGTCTTAAATAAATCCCCACTCTATATTTAAACAGAACTGGCTTGTTGCCCAGTAGCTCTGAAATGTTATATCCCAGAATTGCTAGATGTAGTATTAATTACAGAAAAGAAAAGATAAGCGTTTCCATGACTTTCTAGATGAAAATGGGCATCAAATGTACAAGTATTGTGCAATTTGAAAAGTGAGTAATGAGTAACACTGGTTTCAAATATATTACATTTCTTCTGACATTTTGACCTTATCGTGGCATGTTCAAAACAATCCCTCAGCGATCTTCCTTTCAATGAGAAACTAGGGTGAATCTAGTTCAATCTCACACTCAAAACTATATCAGTTTGCTTGAATTTACCATATTATTCCGAACAAGTATAAATTAAATGTCTTACTGATCTGAAATATTCTTTCATATATTATTCTATTATATTTGAGTAAAGATTTTTTATCATTGATATTTTTAATATGGCATCTCATGTTGCTGTGTTCACCATATAATATTGAAAACATCTGAATTTATGTATAAGTGCCAACTCTCTGGTAAATGTGCCACTTTTAGGTACAGCATCCATGTTGCTTTTGCTATGTAAAAATTGCATTTTTTTACATATAGAAAGGCTTGAGTCTGTTCTGCCTGTATTTAATATCTTTGACTTTGCACTCAGTAGGCTTTCTGCTAGCAGTGTAATAAGTCAACCTAGATGTCTCCACCCTCCTGTTATTTTGTCCTCTGCTTGTTCATGATGTAGGATTGCAACATGCTCCAAGACATTTATTCATTTTAACAGGAGTAAGAAAATTAATTTCCAATTCTGAAAGCTGGTCCTGTCCATCTAATATATTACCTGTGCACCACAAAACTGTGATTTAGTGTGAGTTTGATTTCACATCTGTTTCTTATATATCTTTGGCTATACCCAACCACTGGTTACCTTAGTCTCTGGTCAGACTTGGTGCTGTAATGTGGAAAATATACTGGTGAAGTGATGAGAGGTGGCCTTGTGAGTTCACTGCTGATCTGTAAAATCTCCATCAAGAGAGCATGATTAAAGTAGGCTCGTTCAACCAAGATTATGACAAACATGATTTGTCAGAGTTTTATGCCATTGAGCGAAATAATAGTCAGAAATAGTCAGCTACATGAGCTCCACAAGGTTTACATAAAACCCATTGATCATGTTCTCAAGCATAATTTGAGAATGATCCAAAGAGCGTCTTGTGCTTTATTGGAAACAAGAACATCTGACCATCAGTTGGTGTTTTCACATGATCGATGTTGTTAGATTAGTAACCTAGAGAGTGGAAAATATGAAATGTGACATATTCATTTTATCTGTTCTAAAGTTGAAGAAGGGAATACTTCTATTCGGGATGAATTAAATTGATCAGAAATGTGACAGTAAAGATATTTACAATTTTAAGTATCATTTTCAAATAATTATATTTTTAATATTTTTTACTCATCAAAAAATCCTGAAACAATGTATTATAGTTTCCAAAAATATTAAGCAGCAAAACAAAAATGTTTCTTTGGTAGAAAATCGGCATATAAGAATCATTTCTGAAGGATCATGTGACACTGAAGACTGGAGTAATAATGCTGAAAATTCAGCTTTGCAAAACATAAATAAATTACATTTTAAAATATAATAAAATAGAAAACTGCTCTTTTAAATTGCAGTTGTATTTCACAATATTACTGTTTTTTACATGTTAATCAAACAAATGCAGCCTTGCTGAGTCTAAGACTTTATTATTAAAAAAAATCATACATAACTGTAGTCTTCATCATAATGTTTCTTTGTATTACATAGTTCAAAATCTTACAGTGCTTATTTTAAGGTTTAAATGATAAAATCCCAGATTCGCAATATGATCTTTTAGACCGTCTAATGCATAACATGACTGTAGAAGAACTCGGCTAGCTGTACTCCGCTCTGTGCTTACATCAATTCATTATATTACAGAATTACGTTCTGCACCCTCTCAGTATTTTATATTTCAATACGGTAAAGGTATTTTAAATAAGCGTACTGGTATGTAAAGCCTCTGCACTGAGGAGACAGATATGAAATTACGATTATCATTCGGCTCAGAGCAGCATTTAACGCGGCGCCCTTTAATGTGGTGTGGTTTAATTTTCTTCCTTCTCCTAGCTGTCAGGAGAAGCCTTGTAAATCTGAGCTACTTTTTCATCATGTTTCTTTCTCTCTTCAGCGCCTTTAAACGAGCTGACGAGAGGTAGTATTAGGAGACAGGAGGGTGAGGAGGAGGAAAAAGATTTACTGCACCTTTGGCACGATGGCCATTAAAGTCCTGATCTGGTTAATGGGGATAATGCAATCAGGCAGTGAAAACTCACCCCAAAGGCAAGGTTATCAGCCACACATTTGTTTTAGATATTTATTTCGACCTTCACCTCGGGCACATGCAGATGCCGCATTAGCCGCATATGTTTGGGATGGAAAAATATGATCAACAGCAGCATAAATTAAGCTTTGATTAATCGTCTACTTATGTTAAGCTTAAAATGTATAAATAACAGTATATTAAGTATCTTAATAGCTTGACTTTGAGTGGATCAGCACATTTTCATCTGGAACTGCTACATGAGAAGTGCGACCGTAGGCAGATAAGGATATCGTGTGTATGTGTGTGTATTTATTTGTGCGTGTGAGCGTGACATGTGCCACACCAGTCTCCTTGGGGACGTTTACCCCTCCTCTCCTAGCTGAGTGACGCTGATCAGGGACGTTGTGGGAGGGCCTGACGCGTGCCTACCCCTCCAGCCCCCCACCAGTACCCATCTGCTGCGGGCCGTGATGAATGCTGCTGTCGGGGGGCTGCTGAGCATGGTCATCAGGCCCCTCCGCTCCCACAGGACCAGTCACTACACAGATAAGTACTGTTATTGAAGGTAATTGAATGGAGAGTGCTCCTCAGGGACAGCCAGGCCTCAGGCGATGCTGATGATATCTCCGATTCCACTGCGGTGGCTTGCACAGATGAAGTAACACACTTGTTTCTACTGTGGGGGTGTTTTTTTAACGGGGCGTCAAATAAACTGGAAATATCATGTAGGTCTAACAAGATTGCTACTGTATTTTTGTGTGCTTAGTAGCAAAACAAGCAACAGGATAATAGGAATAGATTATATTTATTAATAGTGCCTACTAAGGGGTTTTCAAAACTCCCTAACCCTGAGGATTAAACATGAATAATATCTCAAATCATACAGCTTGTTGAGGAGAGGTGTGCTATTGCTTTTCAGATTTAGCTATGTATGTGCTATGTATCTTTCAAGCATCTTTGCAACTATATAGCAAAACCCTGGCAACCATCCTAGTATCATGCTGGCAAGTTTTGTACAGTAAAGTAGCACTCACTTAAATCTAGTTAGTCTAATATTTCCCTGGACAGACATCTTGATTGCTGTTTATTACAGATGCTACGATAGGAGGACATATGGCTCAAAGACAAATAAGAGTGTCCACGATAGGAGATTGTAGTCTTTAAAAAAAATTAATACGATACATACAATTGAAGAAAGCTTTTAAATATACTGTTGGTATTTATGGTGGTTTCATGTGGTACCGTTTTCAAGAAATTAAGCTAGAAATGTCATGTAGTGTAACTATCAAGTAAAATATATTTTGCACTTTTCTTTACACTTTAAATGCATGCGAGTGTGCATATCTTAATCATCTTTTTAGAATGCATTATATGGTGTTATGAAATTGTTATAGTGTATGGATATAATGCAAATATACAGTGGGGCAAATAAGTATTTGATACACTGCCGATTTTTCAAGTTTTCCCACTTACAAAGAATGGGGAGATCTGTAATTTTCTTCGTAGGTACACCTCAACTGTGAGAGACAGAATATTTAAAAAAAATCCAGAAAATCACATTGTATGATTTTTGAATAATTTCCATTTTATTGCATGAAATAAGTATTTGATACAATAGAAAAATAGAACTTAATATTTGGTACAGAAACCTGTTTACAATTACAGAGGTCAGACGTTTCCTGTAGTTCTTGACCAGGTTTTCATACACTGCAGCAGGGATTTTGGCCCACTCCTCCATTCAGGTATGCTGGAAGACCCAGCCACGATCCATCTTCTATGCTCTTACTGAGGGAAGGAGGTTGTTGCCCAAAATTTTGCGATACATGGCCCCATCCATCCTCCCTTCAATACGATGCCGTCGTCCTGTCCCCTTTGCAGAAAAGCACCCCCAAAGCATGATGTTTCCACCCCCATGCTTCACGGTTGGGATGGTGTGCTGGTTTGAGCAGGGGGACCTTGTGCACGCTGCTGGATTTTAATCCATGACGGTGTAGTGTGTTACTAATGGTAACCGTTGAGACTGTGGTCCCAGCTCTCTTCAGGTCATTGACCAGGTCCTCCTGTGTAGTTCTAGGCTGATCCCTCACCTTTCTCAGGATCATTGATACTCCACGAAGCGAGATCTTGCATGGAGCCCCAGTCTGAGGGAGATTGATAGTCATCTTGAATTTTTTCTATTTTCTAATAATTGCGCCAACAGTTGTTGCCTTCTCACCAAGCTGTTTGCCTATTGTCCTGTAGCACATCCCAGCCTTGTGCAGGTCTACAATTTTGTCCTTAGACAGCTCTTTGGTCTTGCCCATAGTGGAGAGGTTGGAGTCTGATTGATTGAGTGTGTGAACAGGTGTCTTTTATACAGGTAACGAGTTCAAACAGGTGCAATTAATACAGGTAATGAGTGGAGGATAGGAGGGCTTCTTAAAGACAAGCTAACAGGTCTGTGAGAGACAGAATTCTTGCTGGTTGGTAGGTGATCAAATACTTATTTCATACAAAAAATGAAAGTTAATTATTTAAAAATCATAGAATGTGATTTTCTGTTTTTTTTTTTTTGTTTTTTTTTTTTAAATATTCTGTCTCTCACAGTTGAGGTGTACCTACGATGAAAATTACAGATCTCTCCATTCTTTGTAAGTGGGAAAACTTGAAAAATCGGCAGTGTATCAAATACTTATTTGCCCCACTGTACATATATTATTTTCCCTAAGAAATAAAAGATCATGCCAAACTATTTTATTTTTAAATGAAGTTCAGTCTTTTAATCCTTTTTCCTACATTGAAATGTCAGGAGTTTTATCATTTTTACAGACCTTAAGGGTCCTAAAATATCTAAAATAAAAACTTTGAAATGAATTTGAATTTAGAAATGTAAAAACATGTTTGTTATACAGGAAGCATATTCAAGTAGTATCTATATTTTTTAACAATTCCTCACAAAAACTTGGTACAAAAAATACATGGTGCTTCATATAGGAGGAAAACTGGTACAGATGCACCATGCTAAAAGTTAAAGATTCACAGTTAGGAACAAAACTCTGGCTCGCAACATCCAAGATCCTTCTGCTGTTCAATCTGTTCTTGTACCCAGTATGAAGGTCACACCCATCCAGCGCTAATGGCCCCAATGTTCGCTGCCTCCTCCCCTAGATCAATCTCTTCTCTATTAAGCGGAGTGTGTCGCTGAATATGATTGCAGTGATGCTACCCTACCGTAGTAATGTGCTTCCATCAATCCATCAGAGACACCCGACCGCAGGGGCAAGCAGTTATGAAGTGCTGCTAGATGACAGGCTGAGCTGGGGGAAAGCTCTCCTCAACTTTACTGTCCTCTGTCTTCCTGTCCTCTCATCTTCCCCTCCCCTCCCCTCACACACTACTCCTGCTGCTTTATGGCCATTACACTGCCCGACTGGAGAAGGGAATGTTTGTGGAATCACATTCAAAATATAATCCTTAATTTCCCTTCGTTTTGACCCTGACTTGCTATGACGACATTCAGACCTTTTGACCGCACAGATACATCCGAGCTCGGCTCAGATTTGGACCAGCGCAGCGGGAGAGTGGAGGGAATTCATCTAACTCGCTCTCCCTTCTCTATCCTAGCCACCACCTCTGTCAACAGATCGGAAATGACACCTTATTTCCATAAATACATTAGGAATTCATTGGATTTTCTTTCCTAGCTAATCATAGTGCCTGTGTGAAACCTTTTAGGCTTTTTAATGAATGAATTTTGACTGATTGCCTATTAATAAGGACACCTCTTGAACAGGGATAGGCTGTGGCAGGGTTGGCTGGCGTTCGTGAGCGCGTGTGTGTAATGATTCGTGGTGTCAAGCGGTTGGAGGGAGGGGTGAGAAGAGGAGAGCTCTCGGCTGGGACATTAAGAGGAAGCAGTGGCTCCCTTGGGAAATCACTCACCATGTCTGCATCTTAAATATCTCTGTGAAGTATCAATAAGTAGGTAATTGAATTTTGAACACAAACATGAGCATCAGGTGTATGTGTTCCAATGCAGGGATGAGAGGGTGGGTTTGTGTGTGAGCGTGTGTCTGTCCTTCCCCGATCCCATGAGGTTTTGGCAACGAGAATGGATGTTAAATCTATTAAATAAAGATTACTCCCCGTAATAGCCAAGTGGCAGTTTCAGATGCGCAACAGGGGCACGATTAGTGTGTTTGACTTCTAATGAAAGTGAATTGGGGCAGTCAGGTTTTGGAGAGAATTCAGTTTAAGGTCTAGGGATTCATTTTCTCCTTAGGCTTAACAACAAACCATTTTGTCTCTAGATGTCCTTTAATGGCCTCTAAAAGATGCTTACATCTCCAAAGATAAAAGAGCATTCATTACAGTTAAACTGCATTGATTTTGAAACAGAAAAGTTTAATGGTAACATAATTGATCATATTTCATTCAGTGTGCTGCGTGCAAACCTATGCATTTATTATTTAATATACATACATGAGCTCTGTGTTTGTATGCATGTATGTGTGTGTGTGTGTGTGTATATATATATGTATGTGTGTATATGTCTGTGACGTATATACATACATACACACACACACACTATATTTTAGTTAAAAATTATAGCTGTAATTTATTAATCTATTTATTTTATTAATATAGTATATTTAATTATTACACTTTATATTATAATAATATATAATACGATTTCTGCATGTTATATATTAACTATTTTATATTTTAACTATATGTTAGTAAAAAATTATAGCTGTCATTTACATGTGTGTGTGTGTGTTGTATATTAATGTAATTAAGTAGTTGAAAAAGTTGTAGAGTATATTACATTGTATAGGCCTACTATTTTATTATGTTATTATATTACAGTATATGACATTTAATGTACAATTTAACATAAAGATGTGTATATATTTATCATAAATGTGTATAGATGTGTATCTATTTATCACTTAATAAAAATATCTAAATATTTTCAATATATATTAAGAAAAACTTATTTAAAGCAACCATACATTACAGTTTGTAACACTTTAATTCTGCTCATGTATCAGCTCACCTGTGTTAACGTTATTTTGTCTATTAACTCATCATGAAGCATATTTGCTTCATTGAAATATTAATGAGTGTACATACAACATCAAGAAGATAATATGGCCTTTGGAATCCATAATATGCATTTAGTATGGATGTCACCGGCAACAAGCTGCTGATTAACTAAGTACAGAATTAGTAATTGACCTTTCTAATCAACTAAACAAATCTCTAACTCCTGCTAATCAGTATTGATCTGCCCCGTCCAGTGACAGCACTAGATTTGTGCGTGTGTGTAAATGCTCATACTTGTCTCTGTCTGTCTGTCTGTCTGTCTGTCTGTCTGTCTGTCTGTGTGTGTGTGTGCGTGTGCGCGTGTGTGTGTTTGCGCGAGGCTAGCTGGCAGGACCCTCTACACTCCCTTTTTTAATCTAACTCACTCAATGCAAATCATTTCCCTTCTGCTCTGACGGGAATTGAGGATAAATGGAAATCTAATTAATGAGTGGATCAGAGGGGTGCACTCTGGTGAAGGGGTCTCATGGGAGAATGCTTAGCCAGACAGACTTCTGTATTGTTTTGGACAGAAAATGTGAGGGAGTTTGGGAGAGGGGTAGTAAGAGTTAGAGTGGGGTTGTTAGTTCAGCTATGACGAAGCTCTTTCCCCCTGTTTGTGGACCCCTCCAGAAACCAGTGGCCCATTTAACAAAGCCTTAGCCGCCCTATCGTTGACATTAAACCTGGGATTAAGACACACATTTACTTATAGAAAGCACTTAAGGCACTAATCTCTCACAGTGAGACTGCAGTGTGAATGCTTAATGACTGTATTATCTTATAATGCCTATCGTTACTTAAGTGTTTCACTTATAATGGCGATATCTGTTGTATTAATACACTGAAGATTAGGTTGCATTTCAGGCTTTACTCGTAGCTTTCTCAGGGATCTAATAGTCAGGATTCAAGTGTTCATGTGCCTACTGTTTGAACCTGTGCCATAGAAAATAGAAATAATCAAGCTGCTCTTCATTCCTGTGAATTATCCCCAAAATGTTATTTGGGGTATTTTGTAACCTTTAATTCGTGTACAATGCATTTTAATGTATTATGTCATTGCATTTTTGTGAGATTGTTCTGCTTGTTTAGTTAGTTGAGCTTGATTTAACACCGGTTATAATACACACCATCTTACATTCAACGTATGTGTATGATGAATATAAAGTCAATTAAAAAGAATATTAAAACAAAATATTTTTAATGTACTGATACATTTGAAATGTATTACTTAAAATATATTTTCTGTTGTAGGGTCAGTAAGATTTTTATATTTATTGAAAGAAACATACTTTTATACAGCAAGCTTGCATTAAGTTGCTATATATATATATATATATATTTATTTATTTATTTATTTATTTCAAGTCAAGTTTAATTTCAGGAAAATTTACTATTTAAAATATATTAACATATAAAACAGTTGTTTTAAATTCTAATAATATTTCACAATATTACTGCTTATACCCTATTTTTGATCAGTTAAATGCAGACTTGGTGAGCATAAGAGACTTATTTCAAAAATGTAAAATCTTACCAAGCCCAGACCTGTTTTTGCGGCAATGATTGTGCTGCCGCCGCCTACAGAAAGTATGGCAAGCCCGCCGGCAAAGAGTATGGCAGGTCCACCGACACTTGTTCCTGCGCTCTTGGACATGGCACTTCCTATGGAGATTGATGCGCCCACTCTAACCCCAGAATCTCCCTCGTCTCCGATGGTCCCGTCCAGCCCTCCTTCGACTCAGCTGGTCCCGTCCAGCCCTTCGTCTCCTGAGTTCCCCAAGTCGGCCAGCTCCACTCCTCGCAAGTGCCCTCCAGTGCCTGCTCCTCGCAAGTACCCTCCTTCGTCTCCGCTGGTCCCGTCCAGCTGCTCCGTCCAGCTCTCCTGCATCTCCGCTGGTCCCGTCCAGCTCTCCTGCGTCTCCGCTGGTCCCATCCAGCTCTCCTGTGTCCCCGCTGGTTCCGTCCAGCTCCGCTCCTCCAGAGCGCCCTCAAGTGCCCGCTCCTCCAGAGCACCCCACAGAGCCCGCTCCTCAGTGGCTCCCAGAGGGGAACTTCCCCAAGAACTTTTTTTGGGGGGGGGCCATATAGTCACGGCTTGTGTGGGCCGCCATGGGCTTCCGAGTCCCCTGATCTGCCATGGCCTTCCGAGTCCCCAGATCCGCCCTGGAGGCTTCCCATGTCTCCTCCCTGTCCTGGCTCTGCTCCAGCCTCCAGGGCGCCCGCCCCCCCTCCCCTGTGTGTATGTTACGCCTTCCGGTAGGGGGGCGATATCTGTCACGTGTCGGTTTCCTTTCAGTTCTGTTTTGACCATATTTGTTTTTTCCTGTCCTAGTTTAATTAATCATCATTTATTCCATTCACCTGTTTTGTATTAATCATCTTGTTTGCTCTTTTGTTCATGTTCCTTTATAAGTCCTCAGTTCTCCCTTTGTCTTTGCCTGAGTTTAATGTTATTTAACGTTCATTAAAGGAAAGAGTGTGTTGATGCTACTTCGTTCTCGTGATCCTTTTAATTATTTTTACTACAACCACTAAATCCTGTAACAATATTAACCTTATTAAACAGTCTGAATCCAGGTAGCTTCATGTTTAATCCAGTGATAGGCAGCTGAATCCACTGACACTTGTGCCTGTCATTAAGATGCCACACAGGGCAGCTCATCTAAATTACAATCCGCCACATTATTTCATTAGCTGCCACCCAACACCATAGCTTACCCTGTCCCTCACACCTATCACTTCCCGTCTGAAAAACACAGCCAGCAGCTCATGAATGCCTGTGTCAGCCTGACCACAGGAGAGGTCATAGCCACTACACCTCCATTTCTAAACGACCAGCAGAGTGTCCTGTAGATTATGTAGATGGAGCTTCGAGAATGAAAATGAGTTCAATAGAACAACTTTAATGATGTGCATTATATTTACTCTCCCTGATTAAAATATTCCGTGGAAAGTTACTTTATCTGTGTCTGATCAGTTTTGGAGACTTGATATTACAATAACCTATTGACATTTTTCCTTTTCCAGCTCGAGAAATGACAAGAGGAAAATTCCTGAACATCTTGGAGAGACCCAAAAAGTGAAGACCCAGATGGTGATCGCTGACCTGTCGGGTTGGCTGCCAGTTGATTGTGAGCTTGTAAGGCAGAAAACAGTAGCATGATACGCTAAACGCTTTCACTAATATTCGACTGATTTGCGGTCAAAACATCATAACACCACTCCGTTTTTGTATATATGTTTAATTTCTTTAAATGACAGGCGCAGAGTAAAGGGTAGGATGTTGCTGTGCTTTTCAATAAATGTTCATAAATGTATTTATTTTTCACTCTACAGTTTAATACAACTTCAGTTGTTTTAATAAAAATACAGTGTTGTTTAAAGTACAGTGTTTGGTTGTGCTCTTGTCTACATGCCCCTCCTAGATTTTTTTGTTTGTTTTGTTTTCAACATTTTAAAGACGCTTTTGGCATCCGCTAGCGCAGCCATCCAGTGATGTTTCCTAAAAGTAGCTTCCATGAAACAATGAGGGAGTTCATGAAGTAGCATTCAAACTTTTAATTAGGGAAATAACTTAATGCCTGTGCCACTCCATCGACTGCTCCATTAACGTCC
This sequence comes from Barbus barbus, assembly GCF_936440315.1. NCBI lineage: Eukaryota > Metazoa > Chordata > Actinopteri > Cypriniformes > Cyprinidae > Barbus > Barbus barbus. Next base: position 13,533,398 of record NC_136758.1, read on the forward strand.
CTCTTTTGCTCCGGACATGTAAAAGGCTTTGACATGAGAGTGCTTCCACACCAGTGCAGGGCCATTTTTGCTATTTAATGGGAATTGGAAGTTTTGAAGGCCCCCAGCACAAAACATTGCGTAAAAATAATATTTCTCATTGTCATCCCTGTTAACAAGAGTTGACATAATTACTAGGGCCATTTCTTCTCTAATTAGCACACTTCCAGGGACATTGGCGCAAACGGTCTGGGAGAAAAGGGAATCAGACAGGCATGCTGAACGGCAAACAAAGAACGCTCTGGCGAGCGTAATTAGGCGAGACAGTGGCCAGGACTGTTCTCGGCTGGAGATGTCGTAGAGGCTTCGGCTGCGGTTGGCGAGTGTTCACTCCTGCTCCCACCAATTCTTAGAGGTATGCCTCTCCCCCAGTGCCTAATAAGCCCCTAATTTTCTTTCTGATTCACATAGAACGAGGAAGCTGCAGTTAAGACCCTGCAAAGCTACTGCTGGTGTCTGATCCCATTCTGGTGGACCCAGATTTGCCCTCTTTTTTTATTTTTTAATTGTCTAAATGAGCTTTTTTGTTGCAAGTTTAATCCTGCTGTGCTCTACCAAAAATGTTTATAGTTTGATTTTTTTTTAAAGATTAACTTAATCAGAATTATTCTTTGTGATTTTCTGTGCCATTGGCTATGAACAGACAAGAATTGGACATGATTGGAAATGGAAAAATTATTGTAAAGAAAAATTCTTTGTGGTCAAAAATGACCATCAAAAGAAATCAATGGGAAATATGAAAATACAGATAATTTCCGAGGTACAATCTGCAAATCGGCCACAATGCTGGAAAATTAAATGGACAGCAATGAACTTATGAGCAAACAACTGTAAGTAATATTAACAACATGTACCTACTATAGGGTTAGGTTTAAGGTTGGATGTAATTGGCCCTTCACAGGAGCTTGACTGACAGGTGATCTGACCAATCATAATGAAGAAGCCGACATTTTGTCAGACAAACAAATATGGCAGGAGAGTAACATCAGATTAACTTCAGTGGACTTGAATTTGAAAAATGGTGTGTATTGACATCTTTCCGCGGTTGAAATAAAATACATTTTAATGTTCATTCATTTTTATTTTGTGCTTTAAGTAAATATGAAGAGACAATCGGTTCACGTGCCTCTTGAACTGAGGTGCTTCAGTGATCTGTCACGACGAAAAAGCCACAAAAATGGTATTTGTTGTTTGAATTTCTCAAAAATGACCAAATTGGAAAGCTAAGACTTTGTACTTGTAACACTTGCAATCAGACTAGTTCCTTTTTTTGATTATGTGATTGCATATTATTCACACAATAGCAATAATTTAGTCAAACTTTTTTGTCATCTGAACATCTTTCACCTAATATATTTACTTTGATTTTAAAATAAATATTTTAATAATTAAGCATCATATTTGCATGTTCATTAAAGGTCACATGACATACAGGTAAACAAATTAAATATTTTATTTCTTTAGAAAGTGTTTTATTTTGATGTTATTCTAAAATGATTTATTTTAATTTCCCATTTTTATGATTGAATTAATAATTAGCTTTTCATTAAACTCATGAAGTCCCTGCAGTTCATTTACAAACCTCAGTTTGGGAAAACTTAACATAACGTAATGTTTAATGCACTTCATGTTATTAATTACAACTAATGAAATATCATTTCTTACTCTTTGTAGCTGTAGCAATATGATACAATATTATCCTATTTAAATCAATGTGATAAACGACTTGGGTAAAACTTAATCAAAAAGTATTCTACCTAAAATGTGTATTATGGATTATGTTACTAACTACAATTTTTGTCGTGTAATTTCGAATCAGAAACGGGCTACAATTTTGAAGTAATCTGTCCAGCTCTTGGATGTCAGTGTCCTCTTAGCTCCATGTTGTATTTTTCACTGCGTGAGAACATGATGTGTGGCTTGTCAGACATAGCAACAGTAACTAAGGGGGGGTAGGTATTTGCATAATTTACTGTTATTACTGGAAGTATGTAACGTCGTAAGAAGGACACCAAAATAAAGTGTTACCAAATTTTGAATAACAAAATGCTTTCTCTGTGCAGGTTTGGCTGTAATAATTGAAGTAAGCTTGACTATTCTCTAGCAGATATTTTCAACTTTTTCTTTTGGCAAACAGTCTCACATACTAGCTGAATGAGTGTATATGTTCTCTGTCCTGTTGTTGATCTATTAATAGTCTAATTCGTAGACTTCATGAAGTTTGACACAACTTTGCACTTGTTGGTTCTGTGCAATTGCGTCCGTTCCACTTTGTTGCCCTCATACTTTGTGACAGTAGTGATGTGCAGTGACTGTTGTGAGCGGACCGGTCAGGAAACTGACATCACGGAAGCTGCGGTTCACATAATGACACCCGCCAGTAGTCGTGGCCTGTCATAGGTCCTGTCCAGACATCCTCCTTAAGATGAGGGTCATTCCCCACAGAGGGTCTGTCTCCAGAAACACCAGCACAGCCATAAACAACCCGCTGCCCTGACCTCGACGGGCCTTGCTGCCCTAACAAATGTCAATCCGATGTGCCCTCAGGCCTTTAATTAGCTGTCAATTAGTGCAAATTAATCAACTCCTCGCCTAATTAAGCAATGCCGGCAGGCAGCTTCCAAACATGCTATTGTGGGAGCTGTATGAGAAAACTGGAGCAAACTCTCTCTCCATCAGGGGGTCATCGGGCCCTTGGCTGTTTGTGAGGGAGAGAACTCTACAGTTTCCTTTTTTTTTCACCTACTCAGCACATGGTGTTTGCCATTATCAGACTGCTGTCTCAGGAAAAGGAGATTCCCAGTAGCCTTCGCAGTAACTTTAAAACACCTTCAGTTTAATTCAACACAGGTTTCTTAACTTTTAAAAATAGCTGATTTTGCTTTGTAAAAAGAACATGCTGGGTTCAATACAAGTTAAGCTCAGTCGACAGCACTTTAATAGTTTAATAGTGATTACCACCAAAAATAATTTTTTGGTGGTAATCACTAGATTACAGAGTTTGATGCGGTGGAAGTGAATGAGGCCAACATTTGGAGAATATAAAAATGGAAATGTAAAGCTTATGATTGTATAAAAGCACCTACTGTACAGTAATTCTTTAGGTAAAACTTGTTTATTAACTTGTTTATTATTGTTGTTGTCATGTCATTACATTTGAAACGGTGAGTATTTTAATTACGTGTTTCCCCCGTTCACTTCCATTAAGTGCCTCACTGCAAGTTTTGTTGTTTTAAAGAAAAGGAGGGATGGTAAATTGTAATCACAAGCACTCTCGATTGTATCGAACCTGGAATATTTCTTTAAACATAATACCTTTCAAAGGATTTTTTTAAATGTTTTTGAAGTCAGTCTCTTATGCTGATCATAAATATAGTAGTATGTTGTAAAATATTCTTACAATTGATGTTGAAAATAGTCGTACTGCCTAACATTTTTATGGAAACTGATATTTTTTTCAGAATTCTTTGATAGATGGAGAGTTCAAAAGGATGGTATTTATTTGGAATAGAAATCTTTTGTGACATTATAAATGTCTTTATTGTCACTTTTGATCAATTTAATCAATTCATCACTGAATAAAAGTATTGATTTCTTAAAAAAAAAAAAAATCTTACTGACCCCAAATTTTTGAACGGTATACCAGAAATGATCGCTTAACTGTATTGCATTTATTAATATACATTCTGCTAGGTCTTGTTCAGAAATGTTTCCCTATGATTGCCCCATAAAAACATATAACAAGCTAAGATGTCACGAAAAGTGAAGGGAAGCAATAAGTATCTTCAGGCACAGTATTGATTGTTTTCATGCTAAAAATGAATGATTGAATGATCGTAATAAAGGTCACGTTAATACAATTAATGCTAAACAATATCCAGTAAGATATCAGAGGTTCTGGATGAAGGGGAGAGATTTAGTTAGGAGATACTCCTTTATGCTGCTGCAGACTGTGTATGTGTGTTTGTGTGTGTGTGTGTGTGTGTGTGTGTGTGTGTGTGTGCGCTTGGTGTACAAAAACAAAATGCAACATTAAAAACAATTCATCACTTCCAATACATTGCAAATACAGAATTATGACCAGAAGAGCACAAGTGATTCTTCATTTAGATTGCCTGGCATGAGAAGATCAAGCACCAGCAATCTGTGTAGGGGCCGGACTAATGCAATACAATGTCCCTATAATACAGCCCCATCCCAAAGCTCATTACCTTGCAGTGACCTTCCAGCAGTGAAAGTTCTTCGTAAAGACAAATAGCAGTCAAGCATTTCAATATAAGAGAGGTCTTTATTTGTATTCATCACATTATACTGTAATTGTTACAAGTTTGGGCAAACTCTCATTTTAGCAGCTTTGAAAAAGTACACAAGGGTTGCGTCCCATATTTTTGGTAGAGGTCAAGGCAGCGGTGTAATTTGCCATCCATCTGTTTGACTATCGCAATCGCTTTTTCAGTATCTCAACTGCTTACTTTGTGCTTGTATGGTGGATTTCACTTAAAATAAGTAGGCAATAGGCCCACAAGAGACTGAATATTCCAAGAGAGAGGGGTAGGGGGACAAATTTTGCAACAGCTGTTTGCCTTTTAATCTACCACCATCAGATCTTCCAGTCTTTGATAGGCCACCCAATCTACACGAATGACTGAACTAAATCTTTCCTACTCTACAGCTTTATTAGTTGTCCTCTTATGCATGTAAATCAGGATGCAGTCATTTTCAGATGGATTATTAAAAGCCATGGAGGGAGAGTGGGTTTTTTTTCCCTTTCACAATAAACAACAAAGCCCAGCACAGATTACAGCAGAAGCGGTGGCTATGAGAGGGCAGGAGGCAGTTTGTAATTGACAGGCTGCTTTGACAGAGCAAGCCTTGTGAATAGATGGGTTTATCTAGACCGGGTGATGTGTCATTAGCATATTTTGATAACATTGATTTCTTCATTACCCTTAATGAAATTTCCACTTAATGGCTTCTAATTAGTTTCAACTGGTGCCTGTGTAATTGCAGCTGTAATATTTTGCTCAGCGGTGCGGGGTTTAATGCGTTGAGGCGACGCGGCCGGAAACTCTTGCGTGAAGTTTTATTCTCTTGCACTGCTTACGCATTTGTTGTCTAAATTTGCAGATCAGTCGTTTGCTATATTCCTATATGTAATTAAACTTTACTTTTGTGTGGCTGCCAGTTTTGATGATCATCTCATGTAATTGCCATGGAGCCAGGCCAACAAAGAATTAGAACGGATGGGTAATTGAATAATGTCCCATAAGGCCACAAATCACATGGGTTTTCTATGTTTTAAGCTGTTTAAACGGGATTACGGTGCACCTTTATTAGTAAAATTGGGGGTATGGTTATTATCAGGCCACTTCAGCGCGATAAAACATCTCGGGAGTCTTGGGTGTAGCTATTAATTAGCTAGGAAAGCCACAGATCAGGCGCTGTCTCGCGGGAGCGCGCGCTCGGGTCTGATGTTCTGCTGGTGTGGTATGAATCATGACGTTTATTTATGCATCAGCACATGGCACTTTGATAAGATTGGTGTTATCTCTGTCTCCATCAACGGCTCGCTGCTCATTTCCATAAATTATATCCCAGTAATTATCTGTCCAGATGTCCAAATTGTGCCACAAATTATCTGCAAAACGAATGAAAATCCCACTGTAATTTAGTAATAGCTGATTAGACCTCGGTGTATTAAAGAAACTTGGATGTAATTAGAATAAGCTATATTTTGCAGTCTGTTCAAATGGGTACAACTATGTTTTATATGCAACAGTTCTTCTGAAAGTGTAAGAATAACAAATGTAATGTAGGGCCTACCTGGACTTTCCCCCATAAATTAAACACAGGCTATAGACTCTTTGTATTATTGTAAACAAATAAAATTGGACACCGAAAAATCTTGATGGCCCTCTGCTTCCAGGCTTGACCAATATGAATTAAATATCAAATGTCATGCTTGTGTAAGCTGATTTCCTATAGATGTGATTGAGAAATACACCCGTTTTTAGTTTTATTATTTATGGCTCTAATTAAAAAGCTGAAACTCTTGAAAATGAAATTTTGCCACTATATCTTAAAATAAACAGCAAAGCAATTTTGTCTTACAATTTTATAATTATAATCATTTGAAAATTCAATATTATGGCCTTTTTTCCTAGAAAGATCAAACGGAATGCCACTTATAAACGTTGTCAAAATCATTTGTAAATATTCTCAGAACTTGACACGTGTTTTCTGTTTTATAATCTCAGACATCATGACCCATTTATATTCATTATTTAGAGCCTTACACTTATGAACGAAGCCTTTGATTTTAAGCCTAAAAAGAGTTTTAGCTTTTGCAAAGGAGAAATATATAGCGACAAGAATTAGCCTATAAATCCTTACAGGTTCTGGAATCCTTCAGCATCCAACAGAAATGAGCTATAAAGCAATCTATTTCACCGACAAGCTTTCGGCCTTAGATTGAGTTTTTTATTAGTTTTATAAAACAGATTAGGCTATTTATAAAATGACCAATTTGTCAGGTTTGCCTGTTTATTTATATATATATATATATATATATATATATATATATATATATATATATATATATATATATATATATTTTTTTTTTTTTTTTTTTTGATTTGGTGTATGCTGCCTCACAATAATTTTGTATATATATTCTATATATAATCTGACATTGCTGACGACATACAATGTCAGCAGAATGTCCTTTTCAGACTTTTTCCTTTCATTTTACCATGTAGATATGCACGCAAAAAAATAGATTCCTAAAGTCGTTTGTAGTAGACCTACAACGTTGAAGCAAAAAAAAAAAAAATTAGTATCAACGATTATTATTATTATTACTACTACTATTACTATTATTACTTTGAGTAGCCTACATTTAATTCGAAATTTAATTTCGAAGTGATCTAATTTTATTTGCTAATTTTGGTTAAATGCCTGATTAACATATAATTGTAAGCAAAATGTGATGTGAATGAAATTATATGATGCATAAAAAACAGGGAGAGCAGCATCCTGTATCCTCTGGAATTCTAAATCACTTACTCTCCGCTGATTGGCTGTTGAGTTTTGACCCTTGTTGGGTTGGACCTGTTGGATAAAAGGAGAATTTCTAGAGGGATCATGCGTATTGCGCCGTGGATGCCTGTGCACAAGGGACCGACTCTTATGTGAAGAAGGGAATAGTCTCAGAGGCACCATGACAGGAAAGGATGGGGCTGTTTTGTCGGAAAGTTTGAACAAATCAAAATCAGTGTGTGCCGCTGAGAACGGGGGAAATAACAATTCACATCTGTCAAAGAGTAGCAGCACACATCCGCCCAAATGCACGGGCTTCGGCATCCAGGAGATCCTGGGACTAAATAAAGAGCCGTCCTCGGCTCCGCGGAGCACACTGGACTCGTTCCCTGCCGGGGCGCACCTTCTAGCCAGCAGGTCGATGCTCGGTCCAGCTGGTGTTGGTGTTGGGGTCGGGATGGGATTAATTGGCCCTGGAGGTATTCCATCGTTCTACCGCCAGCCGGCGTTTCTTGAGGTGCTGTCAGACGCGCAGAACGTCCATCTGCAGCCGCTCAACAGGACAGTGAGACCGCTGGAAATGAACCAGTCCGCCAGCTCAGGTACACAGGCCTGCGAAATTCATGATTCAGTTTCTCGAAAATCGAAATTCAATTTCTCGTTGTTTTAGTCATTTTTGTTAACTGAGGGGGAGAAGGCCTTATACATCTAAGGCTACATGGTGTTCCTACTATTCTTCGATTCTTATAAATATTAGCCTATCTAGATGGAAATGTGATTTAAAAAAGCCTCCAACCTGTTTCATGTTTTATTTCAATTGTATTATTTATGATAAATTGTTATAATTTTCCTCCAAACACGTGATAATCATCGTCAAAAATGTGCTTTTAAAATTAAAGGGCTAGGCTATATGTTGCAAAACATAATATTTCACATTTTGAATAGCATTTCCCCCGATGTTACAGATTCAGAGGATGTCTCTTCAAGTGAAAGGAAAGTATCAAAATCTTCACTGAGCCAGAGCAAGAAGAGAAAAAAGAGACGACACAGGTAGGATTAACGCTACTAAAATTAATGTGAAATGACAGTAAAAACGACAGTAATCTACAGGATTATTTTATTCAGTATCCGAAACGACAAAAGGAACGCGTAAAATTATTCTAGTCCTCTCAAACGTTTGTCTCGATGGTTTGGAAGTCATGGCCAGTTTCAAATCAACTGGAAAATAACATTTGAGGAACAGACGAACTGCGGCAAGGATGCCCAAGATCCCTGTCCCTTTTTAAAAGAACTAATTATGGTTATATTTTTTCGTAAAGAGTTAGATTCGTAGGCTTTAAAGGCAGTCAAAATATATGCCTATAGTTTTTAAAACTAATAATAATAATAATAGCCTAATAATAATAATAATGACAATGTCGTTGTACTAATTTGTATTTTTATATTGTTATATTTTAAGAGGCATTTGGATTATAGGAAAAAATTGGTTAAATTAAGTTAATTGGTTAAATTAGAAATAAACATTATATTGATAGCCTACATTACATTAATACATCAATGTAATATTTCAGCATATGTTCAGTTCAACAAATTAAAAAAAATAATTAAATAATAAGAATAAAATTAAATACACACAGTTGTATTTATATTTTAAAACCTAAAAGAATATAGCCTACATTGGCCACGACATTTGCGGATGGTCCGCACGATTTGAGGCTAGTTACCGAAATAGCCTAGTATTTATGCGTGATGTTTCTAATATCGATTTAAGACAATTGAATGTTATTCTTTTGTAGAACAATATTTACATCTTACCAGCTGGAAGAACTGGAGAAGGCATTTAACGAGGCTCATTATCCGGATGTGTACGCCAGAGAAATGCTGGCCATGAAAACCGAGCTGCCCGAGGACAGAATACAGGTAGGAGCGAACACTGAACTATTTACACTCGCCTTTTGAATTAAATGAGAATATAAGAGGATGACAATGTGCTCTCTTCGACCACTACAAAGCCTACACGAATAATTCCGCTGTGCCCTGCATTCAGTGATCCTTTTTTCTGCCTATATTTGACGAGGCTATTTGTTGTTACTGCTGTAGGCCTAAAATAAAGTTAAAGTAGTTAAAATATTATTGGTCTTTATTGTAGGGTATTTTGCTTTTACATTAAAACTTGCCCTGTAAATTTCCCCGAATTACGTCAGCTTTTTATGTCGTTGTTTCTTTCGTGTTTTCTTTTTGTTTTTGTTTTTTAAGGAAAATGCTTTGGTGCGTTAGCCTATGTTGTTTTAAATTATTTACAGTTGAATACGCCTATTTAGACTAAAAATGAGGAAATCGAACAGGGACTAACATTATTTTTTAAGGATGCAATAAAACATCCATTTTGGGTCAATAGCTATCTCTACTGTGAGCCTAATATAACAGAAACTCACTCCTGTATCCTATATTTCACACACTGTCAAAATTAAGCACCAGCTGAATATTCTCACAGATACCTTCGGAGAACCTCTCAGTGCCTCAGATATGCTCAGCCTACTCAAGAAACGTTGAAGTGCCTCAAAACCTTTCCTCTACCGCATGGCCCATGCATTGCTGACGAATCAGTTCGTATCGGAACTTGTTGGTTCCTCAGAGAACTGTGCCTATAGGTTCTCAGGAGTCAGTGTGGTGATCTGAGGAAATGGTGCAAATAAAGGAAAATGGTGAAGTATCTTTTCCGTTTGCAGTGACCTGTTGCGTGGTTTGTGGTGTAATGGTTAGTCGTTATTTTCTTGATGTCAGCATGCAGAACGTGAACATCAGATGTGCCAATTATTGGAGTTAGATCCCTCTAATTAGTCCATGTCGTTGATTATGGATTTTTAGATAGCCTAAGTTATTTTTTTTTTTCATACGTAAGAATATGTTTCAACAATGTTATCAAACGTTTCAGTAATAACAAAAGATTTTTGTCAAAGCGAATAGAGCGATTTTCGTAGCCTGAGTTCAGTCGATAAAGTAGGCCTTACTATGAAAATAGCATCATGTCTATCACTTTATATTCCTAATAACTTTGTCTTAGATAACAGATCTAGCCTATCATCTATAATCGTGCCAAATTACAAATTTGCGCTGCGAGACGAACCTAAAACACCTAGAAATTGCCTTTAATATTTAATGTAATAATGTGCAAGACGTTTAATAAAAAATATAAATGAATAAAAAAATCCAAAATTCCTTTAAAAAAAGCCCTAAAAGTCATTGTACAATTGACGCACTGACTATATCGATCAAGTGCAGCATCTCGGACAGATAATATCTCATCAGCCTCAGTTGGATGTGAAACAATTTGCTCTCTGAGTTTGTGTGTGTGTGTGTGTCTGTGTGTGTGTCAGAGAGAGAGAGAGAAAGGCGCTAACGACCTAATCAAGCAATCAAGGCGGAAGAAGATTACTGTGTGACCTGAACCATCCATCTGCTGGCACGCCTTTTAATATCCTTCTCATTACGGTGCCTCTCGGTGAATAAATAATAAGGAAATAAATAAATAATTCTATTTCAATCCAAAGTAAAATTAACATCTAATTTTCTCATCGAGTGTAATTAGTTAAATGAGAAAAGCTTGCGGTGTTCCAGGGGAAGGGATGTGGGGAGTTCAAATTAAATAACTACATTGAATTTATTAGCACGGGTCAATGGCGCTGCTCTCTTGGGTCCTGCTCGTTTAATTTCCCGTGATATTTGCCCGCCTGTCCACCATCGATTGGGCTCGAAATTAACTTATTTTTCAATCAGCTTGTGCGTGCCCTTGGGGTCGTCTCTCATCGCTGTCTTCACCCGCTTTCTTTTGAGCGCCCGATAACCAATTTCTCCTCAAAAAGTATCTTGCATGAAATGAGGGCTATCATCATCGACATTACCAGAAAAGATTGGAAAATGGTTTTGATAATTTCTTATCCAATGTCTGGCCTCTCTGGACCCGGGAGCCCCTCCTCCTCTCATCCGTCAGCTCAGGGCAAGTGCTGGTTAAGCTGGTTAAGTCTCAGCCTCACAGACTTCACGCCCACGGAACGTTGGCTAAACTGAAGGTCTGGCTACGCGAGACTAAGCGCTGAGAGGAGAAGAGCCGCGGCGCGTCGCGTCATTTAGCTGAAATCTACACTATGGCGCCTGCCTGCTTAAACTGTTCCCTCGATTTTACTACAGGATTACATATGACTCCAATGAGAGGTGATAGTCAGCTGTGAGATATCATTGGTTAAGGAATAAAAAAAGAGTAGCTTATCTTTTCATTGGCACACATTGAAAAGATGTAAATTACATAGGGCTATGTAATTATGTGACCCTGGACCAGTCATAATTGTCAATTTTTTAAATAAATAAGCTTTCCATTGATGTATGGAGTATGGTTTGTTAGGATAGGACAATATTTGGCCAAGATGCAACTATTTGAAAATCTGGAATCTGAGGGTGCAAAAAAAATCTAAATAGCCTATTGAGAAAATCGCTTTTAAAGTTGCTCAAATGAAGTTCTTAGCTATGCATATTACTAAACAAAAACAAAAAAAAGTTTTGATATAGGCCTATTTGCGGTAGGAAATTTACAAAATATCTTAATGGAACATGATCTTTAATATCCTAATGATTTTTGGCATAAAAGAAAAATTGATAATTTTGACCCATACGATGGATTGTTGGCTATTGCTTCAAATATACCTGTGCTTCTTATGACTGGTTTTGTGGTCCAGGGTCACATATTTGTTATAGGCTCTGTATTTGCAAGTTGTAAGCTGTTTGTTCGATTATCTATTCCAGACTAATTAAAAGTGTTCCTTCATCCAAAACTGAAAATTATTCCATTATTTGCCCACGTTCATGTTGTTCCAAACCTGTATGATTATCTTTCTTCAGTCGAACACCAGTGTTAGATAGATTGACAGCCTCACTCTCCTCACTGCATCTTTTCCTCATGAAAGTGAGTCTGTCATTAAGATATCTCAGAGGGACTATTTGACCATCTTTACCAATATGCAAATCACATTTAATTGTGGACAGGTTTGGTTCCAAAATCGGAGGGCCAAGTGGAGAAAGCGGGAGAAGTGCTGGGGTCGTAGCAGCGTGATGGCTGAATACGGGCTCTACGGTGCCATGGTGCGTCACTCCATCCCTCTGCCCGAGTCCATACTGAAGTCTGCTAAAGATGGCATCATGGACTCCTGTGCTCCCTGGCTTCTAGGTATGCCAGAAGATATTAAGATTGATTATTATTATTATTTTATTTAAAGAATAAATTGAGCTTTATTCACCATCATCATATATACAATTTTTAAAATTGAAAGTGATATATTTTTCATTAAATGGCAAGAATGTTTTCATATAGACTCTTCTCTAAATCTTGACTTTTATAATAATTTACAGCCTTGTTTATACTCTAAATACTGTATTTCATTTGTCACCCTGCGTGGCTTACTTTATATCGTATCTCTACGATGCAAAATTGCCTTACCAGTACAAGCTTATTTTGAATTTAAACATGCTGTCTATTAAGCAATTTAAAATATTAAAATATCTTACGGAAATTTTTTAAATAGAATTTTAACACTTTTTAGAGCAATACCTTTCTGTATTACAATAACATTAGAACCAGAAAGTAAAAACAGTTTAGTCATATAACAAAATTGCTAATAAACAAATTACTTAATTATGTATTTATTATTTTATGTTGTTTTATTTATCTGTGTGTTTGTAGTTAGTTTATACAGTTATCCTTTTTTTTGTCTTTTCCTGACAATTGTTTTGCTCTTGAATATGACAGGTTGTTTGTTTTGCTACAACCCTTCTGCATCTTTTTTGTTCTTTAACAAAACATATTAAATATAAATAAACATAAATCTTTAACCAATGATATTTCACAACTGACCATCACCTTATAATCAATAGATAAATAGATAACAATGAATTTACTTACATGATTAAATTATAATAACAAAATATAAAAATAATATTGTATTTTTTATGTATTCATCTTTTATTTATCCATTTATTTTTGATGCAATTCATGACTCTCATAGCTCAGATTAGTCATATTTTGTTACTAAATCTAAAATCTGTCTCTTGCTATTTCCAGTTCAAGATGGTTTTCCTACCACCAGCTGCTTTTCTAAACACGAATACCCACCATTCTTTGCAGGGATGCACAAGAAGTCCTTGGAGACTGCTGCAGTCCAATCAAATGAGAAGACAGATGTCACTCAGAAACCGACGAATCCCAAACCGGATGAAGCCGCCGAGGCTGAGGAAAGGAGGACAGAGTCACCCATGTCCAAAGAGGAACTGAGGGAGAACAGTATTGCTGTTCTCAGGGCAAAAGCACAGGAGCACAGTGCCAAAGTGCTGGAAACGGTTTCCTCTGAGAGACTAGAGCACAAAATGGAGACGTCGGTGACAGAGGAGAAGTCCAGCGAACAGTTAGACGCAAAAGAAGAGGAAAAGAGTTCTTAGATTATGCACTGTAATTCATCCTTCACTTGGTGTGAAAATATCATATTCTTGCACTGATCCCATGACAGCACTGGACTTTTGATTGATTCTCAATGTTCCTCTGCATTTTATTTCACATTAGCATTACATGTCAAAACCATTTAGAAATGTTCAGTATTTTGATAGCAGCATCAGTCCACCATGCCGGTGATTAATAGCTCTTTTTTTTTCTTTCAAATAAAGTATAGGGCCCCTTTATCATGTTGGCAGCCTCCTCAGTGCTGTTTGCAAAATTACTCAATTGAATAAAACCATAAATGTTTGGATATTTATGACCTAATTTCAGTATTAAGTAATATTGTCATCAGAAAATTATTGGTCAAGAACGCCAACTGAGTTTTGAAAGAACAGAATTGAAGTAATTTTGTACAGTACCCATCTTCTAACTTTCAGTGGTAAAAAGTTGTAATAGAGTGTATTGCTGTATATATTGTAAATTAAAATAGCCTGCTACAGTATTGTTTGAACTATACATTAATGTACTGTAGTCTTATGTGCTTTTTCGTAACATGTCAAATGTAATACAAATTATTAAAAAAAAAAGATGAACAATACTAACCTGTTTTACATCAAGTGTGTTTTAATTAAATCATAAGTGAAGGAAACATAAAATGCATCAATTTTCTTGATGTACAGCATCGGTTTAACTGTGTTTAAGGTATCATATAGACAAATAGAGCTGTTGCACTATGGATGTCCCGAGTTCGAATCCCATCTCGAGGACCTTTCCCGATCCCACTTCACTTCAAACACACCAAACAGTAATTCAAATCCAAATTTGCATTAAAATATTTTGCAATGCACTGAAAACAAACATTTTTTTACTTAGAAATCGCTAATAAATTTCCGTAACAATTACAAGGAAATGGCAAATAACAGTGAATTCAACTAAAATTCTGAAACAAAAAATATTAAAAAGTATTTTCTTGCAAAATGTACTCCAATATTTGTTTTATTTACAACAAATAATTTGTAAATGTTTTTTTTATATATAGTATGTTTCAGGCTATGGAGCCTGAGTAACAATCATTTGTATGTCACCTAAACAGTCTTGTGTCATTGAGCATAATCCGACACAGCTGAGAGGCCTCAATCTGGGCAGATTAAACAGCAGGAGCGATGCAGAACAGACATATGGGAGAGAGCAGGAAAGCAGCCCTAGATAATGTGATCTCGTTGAGACTATAGTTCTCCTGAATTAATATCCTTCATATACAATCATCTATCTATCGGTCTGTCTGTCTGTCTGTCTGTCTGTCTGTCTGTCTGTCTGTCTGTCTATCTATCTATCTGTTTAAAAGCACTGATATTTTAAATGTAAAAGGTCCAAGATTACAATCATTCTATCTCATATTAGCAGCCTCGGATCCCTTACAATTTAAAACTCCTCACATAACAGGATAGAGAAAAGCATGGTAATTATTTTACAACTGTACATAATTAAATATTAGCCATTAAAATGTCCATGTTAAACCTAATGACTAAAAATATATAGGTCTCCCTCTGACTAATCCGTGAATTGTGAAATCAATCAGGATTTGTGCTGATTAGAAGCGTCCGAAGGGATGTTGCACGCTCTCTCTATTTCATCTGGGTTGTTGATCCTTTCCATGCCCTTATTATCAAGGCCTGTCAACAGATTATTGATACACACTGTTAATTCAATCCTAATTCAATTTACTTAGTGTCTGCGTAATTAATTAGTTGACATCTGGGGTGATAAGGCTAGGCTTACGTGACAACAGAATATACTGTATCTCTATCCTCTTTCCTGACATCTCTGTCACCCAGTGATCCTGTCAGGCATATTAGCCTTTTACATTTCCCTATATTGCTCTAGACATGGTTTAATAAATGAGATGTTGTTTAAACCTCAAATGGATTCCATGCTTTAATGACATAACGCATGTTTTAATCAACACTCATTATTCAGACATTTGTTTTTATATAGAAAGATTACCAGTTTCTTTGTGTCAGACTTATCAGAGCTCAGGCACTCTCTCTAAGAGGAATCCTGAATTAAAGTAAAGTACTTTCTAATCCCACAATGTCACTAATGGTGGCCATTAGAGGCCTGACTGAGAGACGAACTGGACTTTATCTGCGATCAGAGTTAAGATCATTTATCTTAGTGGCAAATCCATGTCTTTAGAGAGATTTCTTAATCAGATTGTGATGATCATCAAGCTGCTGTGCCGTTAAGTAAGGCGGGTTATTAGAATATCTGACAAATTTGTAAAATGAGAAAGGATATTCACTTTGATAGTACGCATGTAAAATACATCAGTCATATACATACATTTAATATCAATCAAACTGATTTGAATTATTAATTGATTCTGTATCCTGCAATCTTTCCAGCTGGCTCAATGACTTCATGCCCTGTGACAAATTTTATATTTTAATATAAATTCTATATTATATATAATCTATAATTTGGCATGTCATTTTGAATGACACCTGCCATAATATATAATTGAAATATTACTATTCACTCATATCATTTAAAAACTCTTTGATAATTTTAAACACACTGAAAATTATTTCCTGTTTACATTTATCAGAATATTGTCGACATGCTAAACTCTTAATGCTTTACAGTTTACAATCTAAATCTGTTTCTCTAGACATTCAATATGCACGTAAAAGGTTGAAAAAAAATGGTTGAAAGAACCATTCTCATCGGTTTGAGTGGCTTTCTTATGTAGCCTATAAATGTTGTATGCATGAAAATGTTTGTTCAGTGGACTTGATCAATATTGTATTAATATAGTATAGGAGAGTAGTTGGTCTGTTTGAAGGTATTTTGACTTATTAAAATAATGGCAATAACGTGATAATAATTTTATTGATGTAGCACGATGACGAAAGAGAGACTGTAAAATGTGCATTGAGGAGGGATGTAAAAATGGTCCCTTCCTGCCCCCTGCTGGACATTTACTGTAATATATAGGTAATTTACCCGAATAGCCTGCATCATTTGCTTAATAAACCCAGCAATGCTACATTGATATTTAGAAAAAGATGAAAACAAAAAACAAAACCTACATTGATATTTATTCTACACAGGGTATTCTCTACGACATAGAGACATGATTTT
This sequence comes from Barbus barbus, assembly GCF_936440315.1. Taxonomy (NCBI): domain Eukaryota; kingdom Metazoa; phylum Chordata; class Actinopteri; order Cypriniformes; family Cyprinidae; genus Barbus; species Barbus barbus. Next base: position 13,550,097 of record NC_136758.1, read on the forward strand.
CACCCTAAAGTTTTTTATTAGCCTAATTTATTTAGTTTGTTCACTAACAACGTCCAACAGTGTTAAGAGAATTCTGTCCTTATTGATTTCTAAAAATCTATATTTTCAACTGATCTCAAATTATGTTTGAGTTTAGTTTTCTACTTTATTATAATAAAGTTTCTCATTATTATGATTCAGGTCATTATTTGGAGAAAGTTTTAATTATTAGCCTATGTGCTCAATTTTGACTAAAATGTGTCCCAAAATGTAGTCTCTCTTAACTCAAATTGTGTTTCTTCATCAGTCAGAATAAAAAGGTTTTGGAACAAATAAAATCAAAGGAGAGTGTTCACGCCCAAACACGCTTTTTTTTACTTAAATTATTATAAATAGTTTCCAATGTGAAAGCAGGTGTATATTACAAACGTTAACCGGATAAAGATGAAAGAAATTAAATGAGAGAACGGCGCGCTAAAAGCGGAAATGACGTATTTTGTTGTTACCCATCTCAGTGCTATCGTCATTGGTGGCATGGACGGGAAAACCAATCGCCTGGCTACCGTTACCTTCGCGTGCGTCTCTGGATTATAACATTTTCCCAGCGTTATTTGAAATGTTTTGTACTTGGCTTTGAATCATTGTCGTAAATATTACTCTCATCTCGAGCATTAATCGTCTGCAAGCAAACGGCTGCTTCTCGCGCTCTTGAGAAGATTCCTTCGTCAGTTAGCAAGTTTTGCTTCTGTAAACAAAATGGCGGACAATGAAGACGATAATAATTCAGCGTCCAAATCTGCTGCAGCGAAAATGGAAAACCTCGACGCGAGCGGATCTCTGCAGCAGCCCGAGACGACACAAACCGTAGCCGAAGCGGGAAATAATCAAGAAGACGCAAGCAAGACGCCGTCCACCGCAGAAGGGGGCGTTGATCAAGGCCTCGTCGAGTTCATGCACAGCGAGTCGGCGGTGGATGTCAGAGTTGTGGACGGTAACGTTACCCAGGAGGTGATCGGGCAGATCGTGAGCGGTGAGGTAATAACCGATTCCGATATCATAACGTCTTATGTTCAGGCCACTGCAGAGGCAGGTGTGACTGCTGAGTGCACCACTGTTAGCGGGGAAGTCTTAAACGCTCTTGCGCCGACGACCACCATCATTTACGTGCAGCCCGACGGCAGCTTCGTGGAGAGCTCGGGGTTATCTGCCGAGGAGCAGCAGCAGTTAATCGAACAATTAACCAAACAACAGTTGGTCCATGTGGAAGGTACTGAGACAGCTGTGAAAGCCTCCACTTCTCCCATAGTGGACGTACAGCAGGTTATAGTGAGTAAAGCACAGGTGATTGCTCAGGCCGAGCCGTCTGCGACCCACACAACGACCCCAAAAATACTACAGAGACCTGTCACGACGCAGACGACCTCCTACATCGCGCTGGAGTCCAGTAACATTAACTTGCAGCTGGCGACAGCGATCCAGCCGCAGCCGGTCAGTATCGTGCAGAACGCGTCGCAGCAGCTGCAGAGCGTCGCCAAACAGGTCGCGCTGCAGCAGTCGCAGAACGGAGGCCACACGACCGCACAGAAGGTAACACAGGGTCTCTCATAAGCTGTAGTAGGCTAATAGTATTACGAGACCATTCATTTTTTGTTTACAGTGCAGAATGTGAATGAAGGGCTTCTCAGAAAATCTGGAGTACTTTCTTTCTCTTCTTTTTTTTCTCTGCTTAACTTACTTCATTAGTATATATTAGGCTAACTTCTTTATAAACATTTGCCTCTCTCTCCTCCTCTTTCTTTCTGCATTTTCTTTAGTTTTTTAGTTTCTGTACTTGCTTCCATACGTACGTACGTACTTCTGCAGATACTGCCTTTTCCCACATGTCTCTATCTATCTATAGAATCTCTACCTCCTTCCCTTTGTACACTTTTCTCCTGCACACGTCTCCCTCTGTACATTCTTTCTTCCACAAATATTTCCTTCTGTACTTCCTCCATTTATTTTGTTCTTCATTTTCTCTGCACAGATTTCCTTCCATTAGTTTGCACATTCATTCTTCCTCAAGTATTTGCTTCTGTAAATCACTTCCTTTCTTCCGTACCTACTTCCTTCTGTAAATACTCACGCTTTACCACATGCACTTGTCTTTTTCAGTTTTTCTGCATTTCCTTCCTTCCATCCTTTCTTCCACACATACTACTTTCTCCTACAAGTATGTCATTCTTTACTTCCCTCCTCCATTCCTTTCATACTTGCTTTATTCTGCACAGATTACCTTTCATTCCTCCTCCTGTACATTTGTTCCCACAATCATTTCCTTCTGTACGTCCTTTCAAACATGCTTCCTTTTTTCTTCCACACAAATTCTTACTTATTTTCCTTAAATATTTGTGTGTATCTTTTTTGATCCACAAGTATTTCCTCCTTTGCTTTCTTGCTTCTTTTTTTTCTTTCTTTTGTGCAGACTTCCTACAGTACTTCTTCATTCCACAATGTTTTCCTTATATTCTTATTTCCGTCCCTCTGTTCTTGCTTCCTTACATACTACCTTTCTTCCACAAGTGTTTTTTTTTGTACTTTCTTCCTGTATTTCTTTTTTTCTTCACATACTTCCTTCCATATCTTTTTCTCAATACATCCATCCTTCCTTAAAAATTGTGCATTACATAAAGAAATTATTCAAATTGTAAAGTACTTTGGATCATATAGCCTATTAATTTATGATTTCACTATGTATCATTAATTGTAGTAATTCTGATATATGGGCAGAAACTTTGGTCATTAACAAGTTTTGTAAAATATATATTTTTTACAGTATTATTATTACAAATGCATCCTTCTAACTTTTCTTTAGGATCCTGCATGCAATTAGTCAGATGCATTAACTGAATTTAGTCCACCGACTGAAGCAAATTAGATACCCATTTATCTCCAAAGTTAATGTTGTTGTTTTTTTCACACTTTTAATTATTCAGGCAGCTGAGCCCATCCAAATTCAAGTTCAGGCACCTCTGAAGCAAGACAATAAACTACGGCAGACAACTCCAATAACAATTTTACAGCCGCAGAATCTGTCAGCCAGTCAGCCGCTGGTGAAGGTTTCAACCGTAGGAACATTAAGCAGCCCACAGATCATCCACATCACCCCTGTGCCTGGACAGCAGCAATATTTCTTACAAAACCCAAACGATCCTCCTATTCAGCTTCTCCTTCAGAAACCAGCTCCTGTTGTTAGCACCATTTCTGTCCCAATTAGCAAAGTACACGTCCCTGCACCTGCCACAGTCAAGAGTCCCCCAGCCAAACCAGTAGTTCCTACCCCAAAGATCCTAGTGCCGTCTCCAAACGTTTCATCTCCTCCAGCCAAGGTAACAATTCCTTCCAAAGTCATTACTGCAGAAACAAAAACTGCAACTCCAGCCATTGGAAAGGACACACAGAAAGTAAAAAATCGCCAGAAGAAGCCTCTGAAAATCCAGACCCGCTCTGGTCGGGTGTCCAGACCACCTAAGCACAAGGTGAAAGACTACAAGTTTATTAAGAACGAGGACTTGGCGGAAAGCCACCAGTCAGATTCAGATGACTACTCTGAGATAAGTGTAGAGGACGAGGAAGGAGAGGAGAGCAAGAAGAAGTCCTCAGATGTGACACTCAACCTCCGTGACAAAGCCTTTAAATGTGATACCTGTGAGAAAGCGTACATCGGCGTCGCCGGTTTGAACAGACACTATAAGCTAAATCCCACACATGACAAGAACCCAACTCCACCTCAAGCAGAAGACCTCTCCAAAACTAGAGACGAACAGCCTTCAGGAACAGAAGTCACAGAGACTAGTCAAGTGAAAACACTCAGTATTCAAAAAGTAAGATGATTTGTTTTTCTTGCTTGATATTAGGTCTCGGATCATTCAGAAAATTAATCCGATTGATCAGATAAACGCATATAAAATATTTCAGGTTCAAGACATTGGGAAAGTAGAACCCAGGAGACCTGGGCGGCCCAGGGGACCAGGACGGCCTGGTCGTCCTAGGAGGCCTGGGCGGCCACCTAAAAGAGGACGACCAGGACGGCCACCCAAGTACCCCAGAGGAATGACCTTGGAGCAGCAAGCTCAAAGACAGAGGAATCGACTTAAAGAAGTAAGATCTGTTTGCTATACAAATGTGTGCTGAGTGTGGGTATTATCCAGACATTCAGATCAGTTATGCATGCATTTATGGCTTCTTATGTAGTGACTGTTACATCGGTGGTTTACACTGGTTTACATATCTGTTGCATCACATCATGTAACTACTGAGTACAATGCTTGGGTGGGTGATATAAGCATAATGTTCTAACAGTATTCCCAAAATGTTGGTTGATTCAGTGGGATTCAAAAGTCCACTTGTTAAAAAGCTTCTGTTTAGCATTTTTGTAATTTAGTAGTTTCTCTCTTGACAAACTATGTTGTCAATTTGAAATAATGAAAAGTTGAATTATAACGATTAACTTTTTGTAGAATGTCTTAAGGACCATTCACATCAAATATGATAGTTAGTGCCCAACTCTAAATATGACTTAGAAAAGTAGGAGAAGCCACTGATTATACTAATTCTCAAATATAATAAATTATTTGCACTTCGAGAGAGCAGATGAAACAAAATGAATGCGGTCTTGCTTTCGGAGATGAATGTCAGCTGTTTGGGAACACAGTTGTGGCAGACCGTTCTGGGAGGCAATTATACAGAAATACTTTGACGACAGACTTTGTTCGGGCACTTCAGAATGACCATAACATTTCAGATGCTGTGCAACAAAATCAGTCTGCTGGTTAGTCAGGTTGCCATCCCATAATGCAAAGTCACATGACTTTCTTGAATGCTCATGCGGGATTTATTCGCTAAATGCTTTCCATCTCCCATTATTCGCATTAAGCCTTTTTTGCACGTCAAAAACCACCTCAAGCGAGTGTAAAAACTTTTTGTGAAGTAAGGGATTTCTTTTCGAAATTTGGTGTTTCCATAAGAAACACCATAGCTTAACATAGCTTGTGTCATTGTTGTTATAGTTGTGGTGTGGACATCCCTATTATTATAGTATTAGAATGAAGTACACGAACTGTGAGGTCCACATGGTTGTATAAAACCGGATCATCAAGATTGCATGGATCGGGGGCATGCTCCACATGGAATTTCTTTTAAAGATATTTGCTTCACTTTGTAGTCACTTAAAGGTATTTAAAAAAAATATTTTTTACTATCTTGTATGTCCAGAACTGTAATTTTTCACACACAAAAAAAGAACATCTTGTTGCAACATTGTACAAAAATCAAGATTAAATATATTTGGTCAAAATCCCATGTTATAAAAGATGAAGTGCTATGCAGGCTATTTACGACAATATTCGCTGATTAGACGGCAAAGCTGACATAAAATGCAAAACGTTTGGCCTCTCTCTCTTCCCACTTCTAAAGCCTCAAATACATAAAATTCTTTATTTGCCCTTGTAAGATGATATGCCCCCCCTCCCCCCATTAAAACACTTTCTCATTGGATCTAAGCAAATTTCATAGGTGACCTATTTTGTTCTGAAAAAAGTGAGTTGTCACTGAAAGGTGAGGAATTTGCATCTATGGATATTGTAATGTTCTGATAAATATTCTCATTACTGCAATGGTAGCAGTTAATGAAATCACTGATACTGATAGCAATTACTGAACTTCTTTCATCTCTCTTCAGTTTATTAAACAGTATGATGATGAAGATCTCATGGAAATTGTTCTTCCACGTCTGGCCAGAGTCATGACTGTATGGGAGTTTGTGCTGATGAAGGTATGTTTAGATATTCGGAAGCATGGCATATATTTTCCTAGTTGTCCATTTCTCACTGTAAAATACCATGGAAGCATTTCATGCACACTTACACTGTGCTTGTCCCTGTAGGTGGAAAAGGGCTACCCGTCTAAGCAACAGTTCCCGAGTGTGTACCATGAATTTGAACAACTACACAGCCAGGTGAAGAAGATGGCCCTAGAGTATTTGCACACTTCACCTGCCTCACGGCCAGCTATAGAGGTCAACAACATGGGAGTAAGTAATCGCAAGACATTTAGCCACTGCAGCATTGTGATCAAACCTGAATACCATACAAATTTTCTGTTATTCCAGGTTTTACAATCTCTGGGTATAACCGATCCCAATGCACTAAAACTCCTGACTTCCTCTGATGGACAACAAAGTCAAAAGACAAATCAGTCAGAGCCACGAACAAATCAGGCCACCAAGAGCCTACGGAGTATTGAGGTACCTTCTGAGCAAAAATCATTCCAGTGAAGACTCCTGTATGCAAGTATCACACATTGCTCAGCTGCAATTTCAGAATGATTTAATTCTGTCTAATAACCAGATGCTCTGCCTGAACCTCCAAATATGATGCTCTTGTGAGGAACCCCCTTTGTAAAATGTAAAGGCAGCTATACATTTTCATGTACAAAGACAAATTTGAATAGTCTTAACTAAATAATTGAATACTCAAAAGCTTGTATTTTGAATGTATTAAATTATTAAAATGTTATTTAAAGAATATTTGCTTTGTATTAAGTTTACTTAGATCTTTATATGAACAGTATTAGGGTAATTAATGTAAGATAAACCTTTACATGAAAGAAAGATGTTTTATTTTTCTTACTGTAAAAGTCTAGGGTTTTTAATAGAATAAAATAATCTTGATTAATCTCATGGATTATGATCAGCCTTTAGAAATCAGAATGAAACCATTAATATCAAATACATGATGAAAACATTATGAAAGCATAACATCAAAAACATGATGAAAGTTGTGCTAAACGTCTTTTTTGTATTTTAGTACAATTTATTCATGTGATGGCAAAGCTGAATTTCCAGTGGCTTTAGTGTCACATGATCTTTCAGAAATCATTCTAATATGCTGATTTGCTGCTCAAGAAACATTTTCTCTTTTTTTCAGTTGTGCTGCTTGATATTTTTGTGGAAACTTTGATACATTTTTTTTTTAAGATTCTTTGATTAATAGAAAGTTCAAAAGGACAGCAATTATTTTAAATATAAATATTTTGTAACATTATGAACAATTTTACTTTTGATTTCATATGTCCTTGTTGAATAAGTGTTTTTTGTTTTCTTATTGACCTCCACCTTTTGTGTATTTGAAGTTGACCTTGACAGCCTTATTATTTTTTTTTATTTATTACTCTCTTAAATTTTCTATGGACCCTTGATGTAGTTGGCACTTTTATTTATTTTTGTCATGCTTTGCTGCTTTTGGGTTTTGAACCAGCAACCTTTCATTTACCTACGTTCATATTATCACCACTCCACTTAGAGCTGTTTTGGGCTGCTTGTCATAATTTTATGTGAACAAAATACATTTTACAGTTGTATGGTAATACTTTTTTTTTTTTTTTTTTACTATGTTTGTCTTAGAATGCCAAAATGCTGCCTCCTGCAAAAAGGTTTAAAATGGGAAACTGCAATGAAGAAACCAATGGCTATCAAGTTAATCAGAATGGCATCCAGAAGGACGAGAGTATTGATGGCTCTATGCTGCGTAAGCCTCAGGTGGTGCTAACCAGACTGGAGAACTTGAGTTCTGTAGATCTAACCACTGACGACGCTACACAGAGCACTGAAAATGCCATCCCGGAGTGGACCGAGGAAGAGCCCATGGAGACGGAAGTGCCTTCTTTGGATTCTGATGCCACAAAAACCACAGAAGATCCAGAGATCTCCAAGGTTCTGAACAGTAGCGGCATCGTCGATATTGCGGATCAGATGAAACAGCTGGAACAAGCTCTGAACACAGACTCGGAGATTAAGAACTCAGAAGAACCTGCTCAACAAGAGGTTCAAGATTGCCAGACTGATGCTCTCGAAGATCCAGAGGCCAGTCAGGTGGTGCAGCAAGAATCTCCAGTAATTATCCAGACAGCAGAGGGGCTTGTGATGCAGAGCGCAGAGGAGTTAGCCGCCAAAGGTATTGTCATTGTCAACGGGCCCGATGGCACCATGATGCACATCGAGGCACCTGAAGGAGTTCCTTTAGAAACCGTTCATGCCCTGCTGGGCATTGAAACTGAACGAAAGACTTAATGGAGTCACATCTTCACTTTGTTTTTGTCCATTATTCACACCATACTTACGTTCTGTCTGCGATATGGTGTTTTTTCAATGAACTTTTATTGCATTCTTTGTAAATTTGTATAAAAACAGTATTATTATATATTAGTGTTTTTTCTGTTTATACAAAAAAGGCATTGTTCATTTCCAATTTTAGAATGTTCACTTATGTTAGCATATCTTAGCTATTGGTTTCGGAGTCCATGACTATGTAGCTGCGCGTTACACATCTCACGGGGAAAGTGATGACATGGTGGGAAATACTTGTAACAACACTAAATCGTGGAGGGAATCCAGTGCTTTTCATTCTGGAAACTGAATCTCACAACATGCACAGATGGGAGAAAAGAAAATACTATCTGCCAAAACTAAGTTATGGACTCGGGTTCAGTAAAAGCTGTGGTATGATTTTTGCGATACTGTGTCCACTTAGTTGGCCATCCAATGAAATCTGTACGTAACCGTTCCTTTATGTTAGAAAACCAGGCTGTAGTTACAATACAGTTTAAATTGGTACCCCATTACATTTTATTTATTCAAACACTTTTGAACGTTCATTTGTTTGAAAATTAACCCTTATCTTAAGGCTGAAAATAGTTGACCCCTAGATGTCTGACCTAAAAATATGGTATTTTGTGAGGGGGGCTGTTTCGGTTTTGATAACTGGCCACTCCAAGCAGTAAGAAAACGCTCTAGATTTATAAAACAAACGGAGAAGTCTTGAGGTGCTTATAAATCTTAGACTGTAGCCTCAGATGTTCCATTGTTTCTGTTCTTTAGTAGTTTGTCTAGTGCATTAGTCATTTGAAAAGTTGTTGCACTATTTTATTACTTTTTATATAATATCTGATTTACTGTGTTTTTGAAACATCTCAGCATTTTTAATACAAAGGGACATGTTCAAATATGACATTAAAACTTTTGTGAGTGAGTTTATGGAGTTAAGACTTTGTATGGTACAGACTGCTTACAGGGAAGTAATACAGTATAAAAATAAGATATTTTTGAGAAATAAATTTGAAGGTTAAACATTAAAATCAAAGCTGTATACATGTCATGACATGCTTTTAATTTGTTTACATAGTCCTCTTGCATAGACTGAATCACAAAGGTCTGTGACCGGTTTCCAATAGCAAACTCTCTAGTAGCAGTTTTCCACTGTCCTCAATGTAGGGTTGATACAGCCATGATGACAGGTAGACCATGGAAAGATCAGCATTAGCAGTGTGGGCCAATTCTTGTAGTATAGTCTTCTTCAGCACCAACTCCTGCTTGTATGACTCGTAAAGCTTGGAAGATACTTCAACTGTGAAAAGGACAAAGTTCAAATGATTTTTTCTTCATCAGAACAGATTTAGAGAAATGTAGCATTACTTGCTCACCAACAGATCCTCTGGAGTGAAAGGGTGCCGTCAGAATAATCCACATGACTCCAGTCCATCAATTAACATCTTGTGAAATGAATAGAGAAAAGTGTCTTTATGAGCTGTTAAGACTCCCGTTCTGACGGCACCCATTCAGAGGGTCCATTGGTGATCAATTGATGTAATGCCAAATTTCTTTAAATCTGTTATGATGAAGAATCTAATTTAGATCTTGGATGGATTCGTGTGAGTAAGCACTAAGATTTTCATTTTTGAGTGAACTACTCCTTTAAGGAGTCACATTTTCTGGGAAAGCAGATGATTGCTTCATACTAAATTAAGTAGTTTTCATAATAATTTATAACTAATTAATTTATACATAACACATGTAAGAATTACAGACCTTACACACACATGAATTTAAACCAATTTTATGAAAGTAAACGTTGGACATACAGATCAAAGAACACATTAATAAACAGAAAATGGTATTGTTTGATAGCTGATGGTTAAGCATTTCTTCCTCTTACCAAACTGTTGAGTGGACCATGTGTGAAAGAGTGGTGCTGCTCTTCCTTTCTCTCCATACTGGAAAGCTTCTAACTCACAGATCCCGCGCTCGGCATGGACCATCTTCTCCATCTTTGACAGCATGTTTGCCTTGGGCGAAACAATTTAGACTACAGAAAAATGTACAAACATTAAGTATTGCTAACGCTCGTTCTGCAAAAGGTACCATTTTGTCCACAACGTCTTGTAACTTCACACATTCTTTCTCCAGCTCTTGGTTGCTCTGTTTCAGATTCTGTGAAAAGTCTCCAGCTGCCAAACTGCCTCCTTCCATCACAACATCAGGCTCAATGTCTGATCTGTGAACAGACATGATGGAGAAAACAGGTTATAGCTATAAGAGTTTACACACACAAATGAATATATAAACGCATTCGAATTTTACTATACATTATAATTTATATTTATAGTATTTCTGTTTGATTGACAGGTAAAACTTACTTTTTGCTCAGTCCCAGATTAACAATTTTAGTCGCAATCGTGGATCCCTCTTCGTTTAATCGCTCCCATTTCAGGATGAGATTATGCCAATCTGCGGCGTCGTCCTTTAATTTTCTGGCAGTTCCGGTCAAATTACCCTTTTTTCCTGGGGTCGTGGACTCTGACATAATGCATTTAATAGTGCTTATTTTAATGTTAATGTGTACAATGCAATAACATTAGCTGAAGGTTGTCGCGCTTTTTCTCATCCAGTAACTTGAATATGAACAAATGACCTGTTGGCAAATAAATTTCTTCTTCAAAAAATCTTTGTTAGTTGTTATTCCATTCCTTCACGAAGTATTTTAGTTCATCACAAACTCATGTGTTCCTTCTACTCTCTCTCTCTCTCTACTTCTGTCGTTTTGTGCTACGACTATTGCAAAGCTTTTTAGGGCCACCTACTGGAACATTTATATCATTACATAGCTGTCTGAGGGGCTTCTGTCAGCGGTCGGCTCATCGCAGTTTACACTTTGCGATAGAGGGTCTCTGCATTACTTTTTTAAATTTCAGTTACTAGTGGGTACAGCCCTAATTCTCGTTGTTTCGTAGTTGTACTCGTGGTATAGAGTCTCTTTTGTGTTTTGGTTTGGTCTCAAATTAAAACCTTGCATCCATAAGAGTAAAAAGCTTTTTATGCTTTGTCTCAGGTCATTCACAGCCTTGTTGATGTTGTCTGTGTTACTGATGTTTATAATGTGAAGATATTATAATGAAGATATTCCAAGATGTTTTATCAGAGAATCTATTTGACCTGTCACATTGAGCCCAACACCCATTTATAGCGGTGCATACAAGCTCTAGACTGCAGAACTTTATACTTGCTGATGAAGGTCCATCTAATTCAACATAAGCCTTAAGATGCCTGTTGTTCTTGCAGTCTCTCTCTCTTTTATTAACATTTCTCTAAAATTAAAATGTGTATACATTTGTTAATGCACTGTATTACGATATACATCAAGAACAAAAACTTTATTCTTAATAAAGACACAAAGGCTGGAGGGATGGAAGGTCTAACTTAACTAACTACATCTAAACTGTTTACAATATGTACACATCCCCAGGCGAGTAGTTCCACAAGACGCAAAAACTACTGACACAAGCCAAGGCGCCAGACGCAACCAAAGGCTTGCCAGCCCCGCAAGACGCTAAGGCTGTAGGGATGGAGGGGCCACTCGTGTCAGCCCACCAGACTCAGGGCTGGCCCTCTTTTCCATGACTTATAGGAGGACCTGAAACAGAATGTGTGAGCATTGACTATATTGTTGCAGCGGATATTGAATAATAAAAGGAAGCTGATATCCATGTTGAGATAAATAAACCTAACCAACAAAAAGGCAAAAAATAAACAAACGACCTAATGTTAATATATACATTTCATCTTATCTTAGACTTAGTACCTTGAACCAGTCATGGAACAGCATCTCCTCCAAATGAAGCCTCTGTTCTGGGTTGCTCTTCAGGCAACCTCGAATGAAATGGCAACATTCTGTGCAGAAAGTTGGGGGAAAATGTCTGATTGTTACCCACAACTTCACACCTGCATTGTTAACTTGGAAAGATTCCTGCAATATCCATTAGGATATTGTGATACTCTTTTTAGGATTAGGATACTCTTTTTCTGTTTTCTCCTGCCCGCCTCCTCCTTCACCTTTACCCACAGGCGTCTCGTCAGGACGAGGATGGACCTCCGTCTTGTGGTCGGTGGGTGTAACTGGTGTACGGGGATTGACATCGTGCACACACTCATCACCTCCTTCTTCCACCTTTTCTCTCCGAGAAAGTCGCTGTCCCATATTCACCACACGATAAAAACGCTATCAACAACTGTAAACACCGCTGATGATAACTACTCCTTAACTCGCCACAAAGCGAGCAGGTGAGTTTCTCGCCTTTATAGTCTTATCCAACGTTCTAAAACTCTTGGAATTCTTTTATGATGTCACACTCAGCTGAAAGCAGGAGATTCTATCAAAGCTTAAGCTACAATAATAAGAAAAGTATCTAATGATGAATAATCATGTTTGCAACATTTCTTTTATTTTTACATATTGTATTCATTAATGTTTCTATGGTTCGAAATGTGGAATATTTTATTGTAAATAAAAAAGATGTTCACCAGTGAACTTCAAAACCCTACTCTATATAGTTTGCTGAATAGTGATAAATGTTAAGTAAAGAAAGGACAAAACAAGATAATTACCAATAAAATGGTACCATTTTGTTCCTTTTATTGTAAACATTTTGCACAAGAAGTTTCACATTTTTATAAACATAGATGATGGTATATTAGCAAGTGCATTTGACACTGTGTGCCAGGTAAAGTTTCACTTATGTGTGGTTGCATGTTGCATATGGCCATGTATTGGGTCAGTCAGTTTTTGCAGTGTGCTGATTACTGGTGTGTGTATGCGGTTGATTGTACTCGAAGCTTGATGTCCCCCTGTCCTCTTCAAACTGTGGAAGGCAGTAAAGATCATACAAACGTCTCGCTAAATCATCTGCCTCCTCCACCCCTTCGCAGCTCTTCTGCCAGCTCTGGGGAATGGAGTCAATGCCATAATGTGCCCCTGCGATTGCCCCTGCCATGCAAGCAATGGTGTCAGTGTCACCACCCAGAGCCAAGCTGTAGGCTATTGTCCTCTCCAGTCCTCCAAATCGCTCTGGCAACCCATCCCGGGGCTCCAAACAATGCAGAACGCAGAAGATGGCGGTGGGCACAGACTGTAAGGCAGCAATGCCATTCCCTAATACAAAGAAAGAGTATTAACTTCAAGAAAAACATCATAATGCATTTATAAATGATCAGATCAACACTAATCAATAGTAATCAACACTAACCCAGTTCAGATATGACCTCCTCAATGCTCACACCGTTTCTGTCCATAAGTTCTTTCACTCTGTGCAATCGTGAGCAATATGGGAAATCTGATAAATTGAGTCTGTGGAATAAAACAAAGTGGCTTAGAATCCATAAAGAGTAGAACAGATAAATACAAATTCTGTCAGAATTTACAGTTGCTTCAAACCTGTTTTATCTTCTGTGGAACTCTATAGTCCATACAAATGTTTGTCCATAAAATTAAAATCAGTGGGGTCCAATATCATTTGGACGGTGTTAATTTAGTTTTATTTGTATACCATTATAGTATTTATTATAATACTTTATTATTATAATAATATTTTTAATAAATGTTTATATTTTCATATAATGTTAAATGTTCATAATTGTATTTGAAGTTTTTGTGTTTTTTTTGTTTGGTAATTTTAATTTGGGCCTTTTTATTATTTATTTATTTGTATTATTTAGCTTTAATTATTTGAATTTTTATTATTTAGTAATTACTAATTCTTAGGTTGGAGTTCTTAATTTTTCATACTATTTTCAAATAGCTATTTTAATTTTTTTTAATAGTTTTAGTTAATGATAACAACACTGCATGGACAAAAAACAACAACGACAACAAACGTTTTAAACATTGAACAAAATATCTTCTACTGAAGAAAGAAAGTCATTTAGGTTTGGAACAACATAAGGGTGAGTAAATGACATACTTTTTGTTTTTGAATAAACTATCCTTTTAAGAAACACAGCTGAAATTTGTTCTTTCATGAGTTCACTTACGCTTTAGCATCAAGTTGGGCTGTTTCATTTTTTTCCATCTCCTCCATTTCTGATATCAGTTTGTTGATGAATTCTTTTGGCAGAGCCAAAGCACCTTGGAGAGACAGATGGACAGCAAGGGCCTGCAACATTGCCCCATTGTAGCCCAAAGAGCATGAGTGTGTTAACATTGCGCCAAGCCGAGAGTACTGCCAAAAGCAAATGGAAGGACAGAATGTTAGCCTGGGACAGTCCAAATTAGCCTTTCAAATTAAAGGTAGGGTAGGCCATTTCAGAAAGGCTAGCAATAGCAAGCTAGATTTGAAATCAAGATCCCACCTTCCCTGCATAATCATGACTCCACCAAAACACATGAACGTGCACAGGTAGACCAAAGGTTCACCAGTGACACAATGAGAGACAGCGTTGGTGGAGAACTGAATGCAACGCTGTCAGATTAACTCATGTCTCATTCACCGGTGAGACAAAGCACATAATATTACAATAATAATGCCTTACATTCTTGCTCGATCTGCAACAGCATAATTGAATGTGCTGTTGACATATCATGTCTGCGTGAACATGGTGCAAATTAACGGTTATCATAATGATCGGACCGAAGAATCTGATTGGTCGAACATTGTATGGTCCTACGCCTTCCAAAGATGATATAATACATATAGACCACGTAACTTATTAATTGCTGTCGGGATGTGAAGAGACTTTCAACCAGCATAACAAAACCAAAAATTAGAGAACTGTATGTTCTTCAGTAAAAATAATTAAGAAAACATTATGATTCACTTTACATGTAGATTTGTGTTTTTAGCATTTTTAAATAGATCGGAGTTAATTCTTGTTTTAATATATTAATTTAATATATGAATAATAATTTATTAATTTAAAGATGTTTAAGGCATCTTGAGGCCACAGGTTGAGAACCATTTATATGAATCCTCATTATATAAAGTCTAAAGCTATTGCTGGCTGCACTTCAGTCTTTTTATGACCAATTCAAAATGTCAAAAATGTGTTTGAAGTCCAGAATGCTACTAGCTTAGATTCGACAATCAGATGACTATTTACCCTGCAGACATCAGTACGACTTTTGAAGGCAAGGGCAAAGGGTGCCGCTCTCATGGCACCTCCATTTCCAAAAGAACCGCGGCCGCCAAACTGAGCCTGTGCCGGCTGGAAGACGTCCTTCAGATGTGGCGATGCAAGCTTCCGCAGTACCTGTATGACACCTGAGCCGTAACCTCGCCCCGGAGCAAGGTTATACTCCTTTGCAAATCTGGAATCAAGTAAGATGATCAGGAAAATCCAATACTTGCTTAAAAGGGCTCTTTTAGCCATTTCCAATGATAACATACCTTCGAGCCATGTCTCGTTCATCAAACGCCATCCTGGTGAGGAGTGAATCTGCAACGCATCGCATCATGGCTGTGTCATCGCTGTACTGAAGAATTCCTGGGAAAAATGTAATTAAGAAACAACAATATTCATAGTCAAAATTGTTTGTACAAAAAATGCATTCTTTTTATATAGCAAAAATGGTGCATCATTTAGAGGTGAATGTTGCCTGGTACCATGAAATCCCCTCAAATATTACAGTATAAATATCATTGAAACAAAATATAGAACATTCATGTCACAAAAAATGCTACTGAGAAATGTGAATACCAGAGGGTTAATAAAGACTAGGACAAGCAAAAGTGTGATATTTCATTTCAGTAAGACTGTTATGGCCTAATACCATAGCGATCTCAGAGATGACAAACTAAGTAACGTTAAATGTGTTCATTGTATAATCATAAAACAGGGAAATACTCACCATCGCCCCGTGTTTCATCCTCCAGAGCGCTGAGATGCTGAAGGACTCGATCTAAAGGCACATCCATAGCGCCTTCAAACTCACCGCCTATACAGTCGCCCAACACCGAGCCCACCAGAGCCCCGCGGAACCGGGACAGCATCACGGGCGCTGCTACACGCGCCGCAGCCGACATTTCTCTGGCTGTATCTTAATGTAAACACGAGCTGCACTGGAGAAATCGTTTCAGACGGACCTAATATGAATCTAGCACAGTGATATCTGGGGTTTGTTACGCTGGAGAACTGTCGTCATTGTGTGACCCGCTCCTTACCGCAACCTGTCAAATATATACGCATCACGATTTAGCAAGGAATTCGCGAATATAATATAATTTCGAGCAATTCACTAAAATGACTTTACCTAACTTTGCTGAAACGTTTGTTTCTTTTTATTTAATGTATTTATTTCGTTATTTAATGAGAGATCCGCTGCGCAGACCTTTGTAAACAGCTATGTCGCGCCGCTGTTGAAGTAAGCGATCTATGTTTTTACGCCTGCTGATTCAACAAACTCTACATTCAGAAATTATTTGAATTATACATATAAAACCGTCATAAACAATTGATATATACTTTGTTATTTGGTTATAACTGATTTATTGTGCAGAATTTATATTTGTGGTTATTTGGGAATCTGCGGATCTGAGAATGTATAATAAAGAGGAAGTTGCATTGCGCGTCACGCTACACTTTCTATGATCTGTATATCATATGCTTACTGTATTCAGGATAACGATGAGAACTGTGCGAATATATGCACATGTTTACGATATCTAATACGTTCGCGCAGCTGTGCTAATGTTCAAGAGAGGAAGAGGCGGTAGATTGAAATTGAAACACAGACGTTTTATTTATCAAAATCAGACGGTCGAGGACATCTCATTCAATAACGGTAAGTAATACCTTGAAACACATAACTCACGCAGCAACAGTCAGTGTAGCATTTTTATGAATATTACAGAGCAACAAGCAAAGTAAATTACTGAGAGTTCGCAAGGTTTCTCGGGGAAATACAAGTATTGTGGGCTAACACTGAGTTACACCATTGAAAAATAATATTTTTATTCCCCTCCCATATTTTTTTAACTATTATATGACTATTTGCCCTAGGAGCTCCTAGGGCGTGTATATGAAAATAAGTTGTAATCTGTTAGCTTTAATTTTAAAAAAGGCCTTCGACATGATCAAGTCAAGTTGAGGTTTATTGTCATTCCGCTACACGTGCCTCGCAGGACCACGCTGATACATAAATACAGACATACAACAATGAAGTAAAAACACTATAAACCTATACACTACTAACCTACTGACAGATTTAACTATAAGTATACACTAACACTATATATACATATTTACCCTATACAAACTAAAAAAAGTATACGAATGCTTCACAAATACTGTACACGTGCAAAGAGAAACATTTTGAGTCAAGCAGCTGGTTGGGGAACAGTGCAGGATGATTTGTAGTGCATGAGCATGTAAACATACATATATTGCTGAGTCTTTTGTGGGATTGTGTACACGCAGCAGTGTGTGTAAAGTGTCTAGTGCGCATAGACACTCCTGATGGTGTGTTACTACAGGTGGTTTGTACAGGCCCACTCACCTGTGTCTAGTACACTTCGAATTGCACAAAAAAGTTACATACAGTTTTTTCTTTGGCGTGGTGGGGTTGGGGGAGGGGGGTTTGTTTGGTGTGGGGGTGGTCCATGTTTCAGGAGGTAGGGGTTTGCATGGGGTTTCAGAAGGGGTGGGGGGTGGTCCATGTTTCAGGAGGTAGGGGTTTGCATGGGGTTTCAGAAGGGGTGGGGGGTGGTCCATGTTTCAGGAGGTAGGGGTTTGCATGGGGTTTCAGAAGGGGTGGGGGGTGGTCCATGTTTCAGGAGGTAGGGGTTTGCATGGGGTTTCAGAGGGGGGGCGGGGTGGTCCATGTTTCAGGAGGTAGGGGTTTGCATGGGGTTTCAGAGGGGGGCGGGGTGGTTTGAGTTCAGGGCTCTCACAGCCTGGTGGAAAAAGCTGTTGAGCAGTCTGGCGGAGCGGGCTCTGATGCTCCGATACCGTCTTCCTGATGGTAGGAGCTGGAAGAGACTGTGGGAGGGATGGGTGGAGTCCTTCACGATGCTGTTGGTTTTGCTGGAGCATCGTGTAAGGAAAATGTCCAGGATGGAGGGGAGAGGGGCACCGATGATCTTTGCAGCTGTGTTCACTGTCCGCTGGAGGGTCTTGCGGTCAGCAGCACTGCAGTTCCCGTACCAGACAGTGATGCAGCTGGTCAGCACACTCTCAATGGTGCCTCTGTAGAATGTGGTGAGGATGGGTGGAGGGAGACTTGCTCTTTTCAGCCGGCGGAGAAAGTGTAGGCGCTGTTGTGCCTTTTTGGAGAGTGACATGGTGTTGGTGGTTCAGGTGAGATCCTCTGTGATGTGCACCCCCAGGAATTTAGTGCTGCTGACTCTCTCCACAGTCGAGCTGTCGATGGTCAGTGGGGGGTGGTCAACGGAGTTTCTCCTGAAGTCCATCACAACCTCCTTTGTCTTCTCCACATTGAGGGACAGATTGTTTGTGCCACACCATTCAGCCAGCTGTGCCACTTCCTCTCTGTAGTGCGTTTCATCGTTGTTGCTGATGAGACCTACCACTGTTGTGTCATCAGCAAACTTGATGATGTGGTTGGAGCTGAACTTGGCAGTGCAGTCGTGGGTCAGCAGTGTGAAGAGCAGCGGGCTGAGCACACAGCCTTGTGGGGCACCTGTGCTCAGTGTGGTAGTGCTCGAGGTGTTGTGGCCGACACGGACTTACTGAGGTCTTCCGGTTAGAAAGTCCAGGATCCAATTACACAGGGAATTGTTAAGGCCCAGCAGGTTTAGTTTATTTATGAGCTGTTGTGGGATTATAGTGTTGAATGCCGAGCTGAAGTCAATGAACAGCATTCTAACATAGGAGTCTTTATTTTCTAGGTGGGTAAGAGCCAGGTGGAGGGTGGAGGAAATTGCATCGTCCGTAGAGCGGTTTGGACGGTATGCAAACTGGAGCGGGTCGAGTGTGTTGGGGAGGTTTTGATGTTGTGCATGACTAACCTCTCAAAGCACTTGATTGGAGTCAGTGCTATGTGACGGTAGTCATTTAGACAGGACCAGTGTTGGGGGTAACGCATTACAAGTAACGCAAGTTACGTAATAATATAACTTTTTTCAAGTAACTAGTAAAGTAACGCATTACTTTTTAATTTACAAGAAAATATCGGAGTTACTTTTTCAAAAAAGTAACGCCAGTTACTTTTTTCCCATTTATTGACTGACAGTGCGCTGTGTGAACATGCTGTTACTGTAGTTCTAGACTAAATGTGAATGCATTAATTCATCCCACTCGCAAAAAAACTGATTTAGTATTCATCAAAATGAATTAAAACAGTGAAATGCAAACTCAGAATATGACACAAACCTGCAATAATTAAATGTTAAACAACACAAATGTATCTAATACCAGTTTATTAACCAATGTCTCTTCTAAACTTTGATGATCTAGTTCAACCATACTAAGCAAAAATGACTTTAGATAAACTAACAATTGTGCTTCATTTTTTTTATTGCTGAAGAGTGTTGAACCCTCTTCTCCTGCGTTCTTCTTTACAGACATGAATTTGCTTTTCCTTCAGCCTGAGGTTCATTCATTTCACTTTTTGCTGTGAAAGGGCTTTTACATTTGCTATGTTTAGAACTTCTTGTATTAAAAACAATCAAGCCCTGCTCATATTTAAAAAGTAACGCAAAATTAACGTAACGCATTACTTTCCATAAAAAGTAGCTAAGTAACGTAATTAGTTTTTTAGGGAGTAACGCAATATTGTAATGCATTACTTTTAAAAGTAACTTTCCTCAACACTGGACAGGACACAGGTGATTTCTTTGGTACCGGTATGATTGTTGTGGATTTGAGACAAGTGGGAACGACTGCCTGGCTCAGCGAGGTGTTGAAGATATCTGTTAGGACATCTGTCAGCTGTGCAGCACAGTCTCTCAGAACACGGCCAGGTATGTTGTCAGGACCCGCAGCCTTGCGTGGGTTAATCCTAGATAGGGTCTTCCTTACGTCGGCTGGAGACAGACAGAGCGCCCGGTCGTTGGGAGGTGTGGGCAGTTTTTGTGCAGGTGTGTCATTCTGCATTTCAAACCGTGAATAAAAGTGGTTGAGTGCATCGGGGAGGGATGTGTCATCATCACAGGCCTGTGGCGGGGGCTTGTAGTCAGTGATGGTCTGAATGGCTTGCCACAGGCTCCGTGTGTCTCTGCTGTCTGTGAAGTGATTGTTGATTTTTTGAGCATATGACCGTTTTGCATTTTTGATGCCACAGGACAGATTGGCTCTTGCTGTTTTGAGGGCTGCTTTATCTCCTGATCTGAATGCTTCATCTCTGGTCTTTAGCAGCCCACGAACCTCTGCTGTCATCCATGGCTTCTGGTTTGCACGTTTGGTGATGGTCTTGGTGACTGTCACATCATCAATACACTTTTTGATGTAAGCAGTCACAGTTTCAGTGTACTCATGCAGGTCTGTGTGGTTGTTGTAGGTGGCTGCCTCTTTAAGCATGTTCCAGTCTGTGCACCGAAAGCAGTCCAGTAGTGTTGAGGTAGCATCATTTGGCCAAATTCTGATGAGTTTTTGAACCGGTTTGGCAAGTTTGAGGGGTACAGCCTTGTAAGCGTTCTTTACTGTTGTGTAAACAAAAGCATTAACCATTCTGTATTAGACTGTAATAGACTGAAATCTTGGGTGGGTCTCTCTGGCACAGTTCTAAAGTGGTTCCAGTCATTTTTATCTGACAGGAAATTTGTGGTTAGGTTAGGAGAATTTTTATCTTCCACTGCTTCTCTCCCCTGTGGCCTTCCGCAAGGCTCGATTTTGGCCCCCTCTCTATTTTCATTATATATGCTACCTCTGGGATCTATCTTTAGAAAACATGGGAGTGTCATTTCACTTTTATGCCGATGATACTCAAATATATTTACCTTTTAGAAAAAATGATCCACTGGCCATGACTGCTCTTTCATCCTGTTTAGATGAGGTTAAATCCTGGTTATCAATTTTTTATCCTTAAATAAGGAGAAAACTGAAGTAATTGCTTTTGGCCCTTCAGAACATATGAAAGCATTTAATTTTGACTTGGGATCCCTATCGGCTTTTAGGTCCCCGCAGGTACAGAATCTGGGCGTTATCTTGGATGACTCATTAAAATTCGACAAACAAATTTCTACAGTAATTGGGTCCAGTTTTCGTCAGCTCCGTATACTTGCAAAAATGAAACATTTACTTACTGATAAGACTTTGGAGATGGCGGTGCATGCTTTTATCACGTCACGTCTTGATTATTGTAATTCGTTATACTGTGGCATTTCTAAAGCCCAAATTGCCCGTCTTCAGTTGATCCAAAGTGCTGCCTCAAGATTTCTTTTGAAAAAGAAAAAAAGGGATCACGCTACTCCACTCTTAAAGGCCCTTCATTGGTTGCCAGTTCAATTTAGAATACATTTTAAAATTGTACTATTTGTTTTTAAATCTTTGCACAATCAAGCACCCGGCTACCTATCTGAACTGTTGCATCAGTATATCCCCTCAAGAAGCTTAAGATCTGGTGACCAGAGTCTTCTTTTAATTCCACATTCCAGACTTAAACGTAGAGGTGACCGTGCCTTCTCGGTAATTGGTCCTCGTCTCTGGAAGGACCTGCCAGTGGAAATTCGAATGGCCCCGAGTTTGACCATTTAAAAACCCATCTGTTTTCCTTGGCTTATTAGGTTTATATTCCTGCCTATTATAATTTTTCTGGCAGTGTTTTATTCGGGTTCTTTGTTTTAATCTGTTTGCTTGTTTTAATTACTTTTATGATGCTGTATCTTTTGTGAAGCACTTTGGTCAGTCTCGTGGCTGTTTTAAATGTGCTATATAAATAAAGTAAACTTAACTTGAAACTTGATAATGCCTATAGCTGAAGAAACACTAATTTTTTAGGCTTAATTGCCATCAGGTCTGGAAACACCCTTGTTATGAATCCCTGGGACCCCATTATCTATACAGTGACACCTGCTGCTAAGATTTTAGCCAGATGTGTAACATCAGGCACCATGACACAGGTAAACAACGTTTCATTTTGAGATTTTAAACTGTTATGATGGATAACGTTAAGCATTTGTGTTATTTGTGTCAAGGAGGAGCTTGATGCTCGCCCACAGGATTCAGAAGTCTTTTCCACATCTTTACTTGAAGCTGAGCAGCTGAACAGAATTAGACATGATCTTGATCAGGTTGTAAACAAACTTAATATTTTTGTCACCACTTAATATTTTTCTGATTTACAAACCTTAAAGGGATTGTTCATGCAGAAATGAAAATTCTGTTATTATTTAGCTACTCACCCTCAAGTTATTCCAAACCTATGAGTTTCTTTCTTCTGTTGAACAAAAAATAAAATATTTTGAAGAATGTTGGTAACCAAACAGTTGACGGTAGCCATTGACATCTACACTATGGAAGAAAAAATACTATGAAAGTCAATGGCTACTATCAACTTGGGGGTGAGTAAGTAATGAAAGAATTTTACATTTTTGAGTGAACTATCCCTTGACATATTTTTCTTTCCGTCATCCACTCGCTCAAGGCTAAGTTAGATTTAGAGCTGCTGAAGCTGGAAAGAGACAGTGCAGACGTCACTCACACTCATTACCTCAGTAAGTGCTGTAAATGGCATCATACACATTTGGTTCACAAAACTGATATACTAGAAGACTAATTTTACTGACTGTTTCGTTGTAAGGTCAAAGGTTTGCTTCCTTGCAACAGTTCACATCCCACCTTCAGGATGTGTTGCGAGAACAGACAGTCCTACGAGAGAGACTCACAAAGCCACTTTGTCAGCAGAACCTGCCCATTCATGCTGATCTTCACAGGTCAGATGCATTTAATATGCCACTCAAAGGTGTTTTTTAATTGTATTGAATAACAGTATTGATTACAGTTTATGACTCTATGTACAGATATGTGGTAGAGCTTATGGGGATGGTGGTGGAGTTCATTCAGAACTTGGAAGTGAAAATTAACATGGTTCAAGCAATTCCAAAAACTGACAGTTATCTGAGTAATTTGGTAAGTGTGTGTATATATGTATATGTTTTTTGAATAAACAACATTATGCTTGTTAGAACTTAAAATATATAGACCTGCTGTGGTTAAATGTTCATATAAATGTGTTATGCTTTGAACCCAGTGTCTATATGTGATTTACCTTTATTCTAGCAAACCTGTCATGTTTATAATGTAAATGCATATTCTAACGGTTATTTCTGTTACTCCTCCCCATCAGAACAGTGCCATAAATCAACTGCTGGCTCAGGGCACTGAAGTCGAAAACCTGTACAAGCAAGTTCTTAAACGACGAGGCCATCTGCACACCAACATTAAACACATGTCCAGTTGATTAAGAATTTCAGAATATTCAAATATAATGACACCTACCATTTGTTCGGGATACTAGTGAATAAAAAAATTAATAAAAAAAAAACTAAAGATCAATAACTAATTTAGTATACATTTTTTTGTATTCTGTATGTGTATTTTAAACTATATAACATTCATGATTTGTTTCATATTGTCTGTATTTTGTGTATCTACTGGTTGCTGACATAGGCACATTAGAGAAAACCGATTTGATTTGTTTTTAATTCATGGATTACATACGTATGTATTGCAACAACATGTAAATATTGAGACGTGATTCATTTTATGTGACTTTTTTCTTTTGTATGTTTGTTAAATAATAAATAAATGTTCCACATTTGAAACCAAAATCTAGTTTCATTGCTGGTAACCAGCATTATGTATTTTATGATTTGTGCACTATGTATATTTTCCTTTTGCGGTTACCTTAATATACCATCAGTGTAAAAAAAAGTAGTGAACAGCGACATACTTGATTCATCAAAACAATTTGACATTATTAGCCTGATTGCTTGATCGTCAGCAACTGCAGTTGATGATTTTTAGGTGGAACAACTTAAAAGATTTGATTCTGGCTTTATATTTTTTGATATAGTATGACAAATAAAACCATAAATTCAGCACAATAATTTTTGCTCTTGCTGCTTTCCCCTCTCTTCCATTAAGAGCACTTTCTGTGTAATGATGTGTTTTGTACACAACAGCTCCACCTACAGAACAAGAGAGAAAGAGCAACTTGCAGTTAGTGTGATGTTCAAACATTCTGGTTTTCAACCAGGGGTCCACAGGATGACTTAAAAGTATTTAAATGAATAAATTATTGCAAAACATAAAATCAAAATAAACAGGAAATAACCTGGAGCTTTATCTCATGAATCTTGCTTTCGTTTCCCTTCAGACTGTATCCGTGCTTTTTCAGAAGACTTTCAATGTGCCTTAAGAAATATGGTTGAAGTAACATTCAAAAAACAATTTTACTTTCGTGATTTTCATGTTTTACTTATAACGACTGTGTCCTAATCCAAGTACGCACCTCTGCACCTCAGTGTTGGGTTCCAGTGCAAAACGCTCCTGTAGGAAATGCTGTAACTCTGGACCCTTTGCACCTAAAGTACTCAGGGCTTTACAGGCAGCAATGCGCACACTGGGCTCCTCTTCATGGTGTAAAGCCCACATCAACAACTCCTGGAGAGCTGGGTTCATCCAACCTATTTTCCCTAAAGCTTAATTGATATAATAAATAATTCCTTAATGCAGTAATAAAAACAGTAACATTCATTATTAGACACAAAATGGCAGGACATTAACTGATTAAAGCAATAGCTCACCCAAAAAATTATGTTTGTTGAAATTTGCTCATCCATGTTGTAGATGAGTTTGTTTCTCCATCAGAACAGATTTGGAGAAATTTAGCATTACATTACTTGTTCACCAATGGATCCTCTGCAGTGAATGGGTGCCATCAGAATGAGAGTCAAACATCTGATAAAAACATCACAATAATCTATAAGTAATCCACATGACTACAGTCCACCAATTAATTTATTGTAAATTAAAAAGATGCATGTTTGTAGTAAAAAAAATGTAAGTATATAAGTCCATGTAATGCAAGTCCAACATGTTTTAAATTTAAACCATCACTTCTAGTGAAAATACTTGTTCATAATCCATAATAACGTCTCCTCCATTGAAAAAGTTGCCTGTTGTCTTCTCAGATCAAAATCCATTGACATTTGTTTAGAACTGCTTTGGGCTGTTTTTGCTTGTAAACGGTGCTTGATCTGTGCATATTTCTCTCCCGATTCAGCTGAGATTATGTTTTCACTGGAGAAAGCAATATTATAAATAAAGGACTCGTATTTTCGCTGAAAGCAATGGTTGACTGGAACCACATGGAACCATGTTTTTATCAGCAGTTTGGACTCTCATTCTGATGGCACCCATTTACTGCAGAAGATCCACTATCGTGCAAGTGATGTAATGCTAAATGTCTCTGTCACGATGAAGAAACAAACTCATCTACATCATGGATGGCCTGAGAATAAATCAATTTTCAACCATTTTTTTTTTATTTTCACACTTACTATTAATAGCTTCCACTTTCACCTCCCACAATGGATCATTCTGCATCAGGTAAATTAGCTGATCCAGGACCTGTGAACATGTTTTATGTGATCATTTGAGTGAACCCTCAATTTCTTTTTCACAGTCTTTTATTGTCCGTATGCCATCAAAGATCTATTGTGCTTTACTTCCTCACCAACTGGTCATCCATCATTAGAGATGCTGCAGTCAAGCAAGCTTGTTTGCGCACAGCCACAAAGTCATCATTAAAGCACTGCAGAAAAGTAGGCAGTAGCTTGGGTGTCATTATATTGAGCTGACCAATGAAAATCAGCGCTTCCACCTGCCAAGCAGTTGGACCCTTCTCCAGCTTTGCACTGTGGAGATATTGCGTGTTAAGAACGAACTGAATCCAAACCCTCTGATATGTCTGTTGGGTAGAGATAGTCACCTCAGCTCACTGTGCATCTCTCTGGCCGCATCCATTTTACTCAGAGCCAGTGCTGCAGCGTGACGGACGGCACAGCTCCAGTCGTTCCACATCATGTATTTCAGTTTGTTGCAAAGATCCTGCATGAAAAGCAATAGCATTTTCTACAACCATTAGAGATGTTAGATATGTAGATAGTTGTCTGAAATTTGGAATTACATGATACCTTGTTTATTGGACTTCTGAGTTGTGCAATGCTAGTACAAGCCTGAACACGTGTTCTCCAGTTAGGACTGTTTAACTCTTCTGCCAGAAGAGAGCGCACTAGTGTCTGGATGGGAAAAGCCATGCAAAAGTTTGAGTAGAAAGAATTTTATAATGTCACCATTTTTTTTCTATTTCAAATAAATGCTGTTCTTTTGAACTTTGTATTCATCCAAGAATTCTCAAAAAATCATGGTTTCCACAACAATATTAATTGGCAACATTGATAATAAAACACATTTATTGAGCACTAAATCAGCATATTAGAATGATTTCTGAAGGATCATGTGACACTGAAGACTGGAGTAATGACTGCTGAAAATTCAGCCTTGCCATCACAGGAATAAATTACATTTCAAAATTGATTAAAATACATTAAAAAGTATGTTTAAAGTGTAATAATATTTCAATATTGTATTTTTTACTATATTTTTGATCAAATAAATGCGGCCTTGGTCAGCATGAGAGACTTCTTTAAAAAAAAAAAATCTTACAAACCCCAAACTTTTAAACAGTGGTGTATGAAAAATGATTTTATGTGAATAAGATGAACTAGTTTACCTCGTGCATGCATAAATGATATAATATTTTACTCAAAAACCACTGAAAGTCACTCACAGTCTTGCTGCTAATGTTGGAGAGAAGCATCATGGACTGCTCGTGATCTGAAGGAGCGTCTTTGAGAAAGTGCTGTGACAGGAGTCTCTGTATGACAGCTTGACTCGTATCACCTTCTATTGCCAAGCACTGTGCTGCCACCCAGCTGTCTGCACCTGTGCCAGAAGGGTCTGAGTCATAACATATGATGGTCATTTAGAGTCAACATCTAAGTAGAACAGACGGCTTTACCAGTGACATTAATGTTTGTTAGTAATTTCAGTTATTTTAATTGACAGTTTTAGGTTTCCAGGCATTGTATCCTTCGACAGACCTTGCTTCAAAGTGCTTCGTAGTATGTCTCTGGCGCGAGCGTTAGGTGTCCTCATGGCATACTGGCACACTGCAGCAGCCATCTGAACTCTCTTCACTGGGTCATCAAGCGCTGAGACAATGAGCGCCTGCAGCTCCTGAGGATCTGCCTTCAATTTCCATCCCTTACTATGTTGACCTGAACAAAGAAGAAACAAGCTATGACTTTTTGAGTAATATTATATAATATTATTTATTTATTTTCTACCTTATCCAATTACTGCTTTAAAAGGGTTTGCATTTTATATACAGTATATTATATATATATATATATATATATATATATATATATATATATATATATATATACAGGTGTATATATATATATATATATATATATATATATGTGTGTGTGTGTGTGTGCATTAATTTGATTTAAAAAATACAGTAAAATAAGTAATATTGTGAAATATTTTACAATTTAAAACTGCGTTCCATTTGAATATATTTTAAAATGTCATTCATTCCTGTGATGGCAAAGCTGAATTTTCAGCAGCCATTACGCCAGTCTTCAGTGTCTCATGATCCTTCAAAAAAATCATTGTAATATGCTGATTTTGATCAATGTTAAAAACAGTTGTGATGAATAGAAAGTAAAATACAACATTTACAGTATTTGAAATATGTGTAAATTCTGTACTGTTACTTTTGATTAATTTAATTCATCCTTGTTGAATAAAAGTAGGAATTCTTACTTATATTGTATTATATTATGATATATTTTGTATGCATTGAAAAATGGTATTTTAGCTGACAGATTAACCTGCTTTGCCTGGGTCAAACTCTTCTTGTGGTCCATTAATTGCTCCCCATGCACAAGTTAAGATGGCCTCCAACCGCACTGGGTAATTAGGGTCACTAAGAGCCCTTTTTAGGCCCTTGATGGTCACTCTCTGCAAGGGCAACTCTAAATGAAACAAATAAGGATTTTACAAAAGGGGTTTCCATGTGAGCAATCGATGCAAAAACAATAAAATGTATGCAGGTATCCAAGGTGCTTTCCTGCAAATAACACATACTGTATATCTATCTATAGTTAACAAAACTCAGTTAACAATGTTTTTTTTTCATAAGTGTATTACTTAATAAAAGTGGAAGTTATTAATAGACTCTAAATATAACCGTTGATTATAAGATATGTAGAGGTATAGCACACAGAGCTGTGAAAAGATACACCTACTGATGTTGCAGGCATTCCTCCATTGATCAACTGCATAGCGAAGTGTGCAAAGTTCAGCCACAGACTGTTTGGCCATCTCAGGGTCCTGTCCGCTGAAGTCAGGAGGTCTGAGACCCTGCTTGAGGACATAGTCAATTTTGGTGGGCTGATCCATCCGTCGCTGTTCTGCTCTTACAGCTCTACCTGTTCCTGCTAAAGCAAATGAAAGCCAGAAATGTAAATATTTGATGCACATATGACTTTCCATGTCACAATGACATTTTTAATTCTAATACTGTACTTCAACTGTAAGTAAACAATCACATTCAAGATACATGTGTAAGCCTACCTGAGAAGATCTCCTGTTCAGAGATGTTCTTTGAGACAGCACGTGGATTCAAGATGTCCTGTAGCCGAGGGGCCTGTGGGATCTCAATGTGCTTGGTGGTCACAGTGGTTGCTGTCTTATTTAAGCGGTTCTGCACATCTGTACTTACTGGAGAGAGCACATAACCTGGTATTCTGTTGAATAAGGATAGACACCACAAAAATCTATAAGTGTGGCTTAGGCCTTGGACTAAGTAGGTGTATCCATTAAAGGATAGTCCACCCAAAAATTAAAATTCACTCAACATTTACTCACGCGCATGTCATTACAAACCTGTATGCATTATTTTCTCCTGTGGAACACAATTAAGACGAATATTGGTGACCAAACGGTTTCGGTTCCCATTGACTTGCACTATTTTTGTCCATACAATGGAAGGGAAAATGAACAGAAACTGTTTGGTTACCTACATTCTTCCAAACATTTTCTTCTATGTTCGACAGAAGAAAGAAAGTCGTGCAAGATTGGAATGACATGAGATTGAGTAAATGATAATAGAATATATTTTGTTTGGTGGACTATCCCTTTAAGGGTGATGTATTTAGAAATGATGAAGTAATGGTCCTACCTTTGTTGTTTCCTCAGCTGTAATAGTTGCCCCATCTTATTTTGTGCAAACTCCTGCCACCTGCTGCTCTGGACCTCTGTTGAGGATTCCTTCGAACAGGTGTGCAAGTTCAACACCCTGAACGCATTTGTTATTCTAAACACATCATGCATCTTGCTTTGATCACTAAGACTCAAGAAAGGTACCTTAGTGTTCACTGCAGGAGTCTGTACTGAAATTCTACCTTCTTCTTGGGTTAAACGATTGATGTTGCAGAATATTTCATTGTCCTCATACCTCTTTATTTTCTTTAATCTGGTAACTGGTGCTAAAGGGCCTGTGGCATGAAAAAGCCAGCTAAAGTCAGCTTTTTTGTATGAAATGGCCTCCATCTCGTCCATAACTTCTTTGGAGAAAGAAAGGATCTGGCTTGCATTATTCAGAAGCTGTTTGTACAGCCGGTCCTCTCTGCGCTTGTTGTGGTGCTCTGGTCTCCATTTTACATGCTGTAAATTCATGATTCCCAGTGGGGCCTTATGGGAAATCGTCTATAAAAGGAAACGATGATCAAATAGAAATGTATTATTTAATTTTTAAAGCCTGCTGGCTTAAAAACAAAAGATATCTGGCTACCGTTTTAACGTTACATAAAAAGAACCCATTGAAAAGGTGCAAAATAAATAAACAAATAAAAAGTAAAAATACATACAAAAATAAAAAAGTGCAACTTCACCTACCGACACACTGCACAAATCACGTCAGAGCTCACGCTGAAAAGTTTTTATATTTTAAATCCGTTTATATCAAAGAAGAAAAGAAAAGCAGTTCCCAGACAAAGGTAAAGTTACCACAGCTCTGGCAGTTCTCAAATGTTGGCATAGCAACAAGACGCGCTTGTTTTGGCTGCAGAGCGACGGCTGTGGAGATTTGATTCATCCCAGTGAGTCAAATATTTTGAATCAGTTCACCAAAAAGATTCATCCACTAATTTTTTTTTTATTTTTTTTTTATTAATGCCAAAAATGAAAATGTAACAAGTACATAACAACAGGAACAAATAATAATAACAACAACAACAACAAAAATACATAGATCACGAAAATAAAGTGCCAGAGGGGAAAAAAAATAAATAAAAAAAAAATAATAATTTATACAAGGTTAAACATTGAAAGCAATCTTTGACTTTTCAAAGACGTTTTGTTTTTTATGCCCATCAAAGACAA
Source organism: Barbus barbus (assembly GCF_936440315.1). Classification (NCBI taxonomy): domain Eukaryota; kingdom Metazoa; phylum Chordata; class Actinopteri; order Cypriniformes; family Cyprinidae; genus Barbus; species Barbus barbus. Next base: position 13,580,638 of record NC_136758.1, read on the forward strand.
AACATAGGAATTATAGTCTACTAGAAAAATAGACAGTAACGGGATCTTATACCCAAAAATTTGCATTTGTGAATAAAAAATTTACCAAGAATCATAAACAAATTAACAACGTACTGAATATGAGAATTTGGATTATGATAGAGAAAAATAATACTAAAGGTGTTAATACATATTTTGGCATTTGTTTTTTCTGAGAGATAGGTACATAACTCATTCCAAAAAGCTTTAACACAAACACATTCACAAAAAAGATGTACAATTGTCTCTTCAGCATCACAGACAGTGCATTTATCTTCTATGTTATGGATATACTTATTGAGTACACTATTACAGGGGTAACATCTAATATTTTAAATGTAACTTCTTTTATCTTGTTTGTTAACAAATATTTGTGTGGAAGAGACCAGACCACTCTCCAATTAATATTGTATAACGCCATCCACTTGAAAGATGATACTGGAATAGATTTTCTGTTCAAAAGATTACGAACAAAATGGTTATTGAATTTGTCATCAGTAATCAAAATCCCTTCAATTGAAATAGAAGTGTTATATAATGATGTAGGACTATAAGTTTGCTCTCCTTTCAAGAGAGTTTTTATGAATGGCGTTGAATACAATATTATATTCCTTTAACGAAGCCCCAAAAACTAATTTTCTGGAGAATTCTTGAAATGAATAAAACTGACCACAGTCATCCATCAGCTGACTAACAATATATACGTTGTTTAAATACCATTTCTCAAAAAACAATGATTTATTTCTGTAAATAATATTCTGATTATTCCAAATAAAACAACGGTGAGGTGAAAAATTATGTTTGTAAACCAGTAACCATGATAATAAAACCTGTTGGTGAAATTTTGCTAATTTAATGGGTAGTTTACCAAGTGAGAAGGGGCACTGCAACAAAAATTCAATACCTCCAATTTTCTTAAAAACAAAATTAGGAAATACATTCCATATAGAGTCTGTTTTTTTTTAACAAATATTTTTAACCAATTTACTTTTAACACATGGTTAAATAGGGTAAAGTCAACAACTCCAAGACCTCCATCACTAATCCTATTTCTTAGAACCTCCTTTTTAATTTTGTGTGATTTATTTTTCCATATGAAATTATATAATAATTTATCTAATACGGAACATAATGACTTGGGACAATCCATTACAGAAATTCATCCACTAATTCATCATATTATCTATTGCTGCATCCCAATGTGCCTACTTATACTACGCCCTTAAAGTATGTGCTCTTTTGGTGAAGAAAAAGTACACTTTTGAGTGTGTAGTAGAAGAGTATTCAAGCTTTGGGACATACTATCACCTGTTACACGCTCCCTGTTACTGTAAACTGGCCTGTCAGTCATCTTGTCACAGTTAACATCCTCCACATTTAATTTAATTTAACTTCCTACCGTATTAGAGAGAAAAGAAGTAGCTCATTGATCTGCCAGTCGCGTGTCTTTCATGCGGGAACTGCTCATATTTTCTGCATAATGATGCATTTAAAAGTTAACGACCAAATGGGTGTTTATAAAAGTTCACATTGCTGTTGCAGATGAAATATAACACGGATAACAATAAATAAATATTTTTTACCAGGTTAAATGTTGATTATTAATAACTCAAATCCCTTTTGTAAACCTCTCTACATAACCGTCGATCGCGCGCATCCGCCACGTTTGTAGTTTTTCTAACGCCTTTTATACGTGTTTGTAGTTCTGGACCGAATCCTTCGCCAAAGCGCAATGGATTGTGGGCAATTTTAGCCATTAGAGTGTGCACGGATCCACACTTCAAAAATCGACCTGATATAGTAGACCATCCGGGGATTTTTGCCATACTCTTTTCAACATACTATACTTTGGGACACACTTATTGTAATCTCACATACTATTTTAGGATGGATAGTTTGAACATTGGGACGTAGGGTTTGTCTATGGTCTTTAGGACATGTTTTTATGTGTCATCATATGAATGCGTCATCGTTAGGCTACACATGATGCATTGGCTTTGTTGTAAACAATAACTTAATAAATTGTAAAACTTTCAGTAACGTTCTTGCATCATTGTAATTGTGTCATCATTTACTTCAAATAGCCTACTACAACATTTATTATTCACTCACGAACCACGTGACTTCAGCAACGCAATGCATTTTGGGACTTAGGTACATGGACGCTGCTGTCCTGTGTTGGATTGGTAATAGAAATAGACACTTTTGTTTGCTTTGTTCAACTAAAAATAGGTTATAATGGTGAAAGCTTGTTGTGTAATTAACTGCCATAACTCACGACCAGCGTGGAAACCGAATCTCAAATGGATTGAGATTTTTCAGCTTTCCTGCCTGGAAACAGCACCTTGGATCTCAGGTTCCAAAGCGGCATCGCATGGCTTGGGTAGCAGCAAGAAGGAAAACCATTACCTTCAACAACATTTCTCGAAACGCGCGTGCATTTTCACAAAGGTAACTTATAAACAATCTAACTTTCTAACATCTAACTTTTTTTGTTGTTGTTGTTTTTAACGACTAGCAGTGCAAACGTAGAGTTGTTGTTGTTACACCGCTAACTTTAGCAGCTGACTGTCAGGGTTTTGTCACTTTGGTCTGGTTTATTCTTGGTAATGTGACACTCCTGTATCTTGTTTTTGTGTGAGCGTGCTGTTCCAGTTTGTTCTGGCCGCACGCGCTCTCTGTTCATTTCCTCACCGTGTGCTCTTGTCTCGTGTCTTTGTTGGTTGTGTCCTCGCCTAAGTTTTCTCCCATGGGCTTGTTTTGTTTGTTTCTGTTTTGTTTTGCTTTATTCAATAAAGACCTTTGCTTTCTGCGTTTGAGCGCCTGATCTTTACCCGCAATCCTGACAAACACTGGTAACTGGCTTAATAATTTGATCTTTTATTTTTAGGTAAGACAGCCGATGAAATGCTAGTGCGATCCTGATTGGGTACCATCATTGCATTTCGGGCACACAGAAGTTAAAGCAACACTCCCTGAGCGGTTTAACCGGAGTACAAGGAGACTGCAAGCTGTCACGGGGGATAATGCTGCACCTACACTACTAGATGTAGCTGGCCAGAGACTGAAGGATAAAGCTGCAACAGCAGATGATGCTTCACAAATGGATGACACAATCTCAAATTACAACACTGCAGAACCGCAGGAATGCCATCTTTGTTTTTGCAGGCGTGCTGAAATTAACTGCTTGTTGGAAGAGAACAGGAGACTGAAGGAAGAGCTCGCTCGCAAGAAGATGGATGAGGATTTTTTTGAAAGATGATGATGCAAAGGTGAAGTACTACATTGGGCTTCCATGTCTTGCGCTTCTGATGGGTGTGTTGACACAGCTTCTTCCCTGCCTGCCACAGACTAGCCGAAAACTCTTACCTTTTCAGATGCTCCTTTCAACATGCGCCTCAGGCTGAATCTCCCAGTAGAGCACATTGCATACCTCTTCTCTGTGGATCGAAAGACTGTGTCCCCACATTCAGAGATACCATAGATACAATGTTTAAACATCTCAAACCCTTGGTGCACTGGCCAGAGAGTTTGCAGGTCACGATGCCACATCAGTTTGTAGAGGCTTTTGGCAATCGAGTAGCAGTCATTGTGGACTGCTTTGAAATTCGCATTGAAAGTGCATCAAATCTCAAAGCTAGAGCGTAGACATTTTCCCACTACTAACACCAGCACACCCTAAAGTATCTCATTGGGAGTACACCACGAGGATCTATCTCTTTCGTTTCCCAAGGGTGGGGAGGTTGTGTCAGTGACAAGCTTGTGACCGAGAATAGTGGTTTTCTTAATAACGTATTGCCTGGGGACTTGGTGTTGGCAGGTCGTGGATTTGACATCAGAGACCGTGTTGGACTCATGTGCGCAGAAGTGAAAATACCAGCATTCACAAGAGGACGCAGCCAGCTGGATGCGAAAGAAGATTTGGAGGAAACATGCCGGATAGCTCACACGGCACAACGTACACGTACCGCACACGGCACAACGTACACCATACTAAACGGAATTTTATCAGTCAGCATGGTACTCCCTTGTCAAGGTGAAGACATGACGTTCCTGGACAAGATTGTGACTGTATGCTGTGCCTTGACTAATATGTGCCCCAGTGTTGTTATGAAAACAAACTATGCCATTAAACTAGGGATGTTAAATCAATTGATCTTGATTAATCGCAAGCAAAATAATAGTTTGTGTTGATCAGTGTTTGTGTACTGTGTATATTTACATGTACAGTCATGGCCAAAAACATCGGCATCCTTGGTAAATATGATCAAAGAAGGCTGTGAAAATTAATCTGCATTGTCAATCCTTTTGATTTTTTATTTAAAAAATTCACAAAAATCTAACCTTTCATTGGATAATAAGAATTTAAAATGGGGGGGGGGGGGGATATCATTATGAAATAAATGTTTTTCTCTAATACACACTGGCCACAATTAATGGCACCCTTTTATTCAATACTTTTTGAAACCTCCATTTGCCAGTTTAACAGCTCTAAATTTTCTCCTATAATGCCTGATGAGGTTAGAGAACACCTGACAAGAGATCAGAGACCATTCCTTCATCCAGAATCTCTCCAGATCCTTTAGATTCCCAGCTCCATGACGGTGCTGCTTCTCTTCAGTTCACCTCACTCATTTTCTACAGGGTACAGGTCAGAGGACTGGAATGGCCAACAGAAGCTTGGTTTTGTGCCCAGTGACCCATTTTTGTGTTGTTTTTTAGGTTTGTGTTTGAATTATTGTCCGATTGGAAGATCCAAACATGGTCCATTATAAGATTTCTAACAGGGTCAGTCACTTATTGATTTTTTTATCTGTTGGTATTTGATAGGATCCATGATGCCATGTATCTAAACAAGATGTCCAGGACCTCCAGCAGAAATATAGGCCCACAACATCAAAAATACAGCAGTATATTTCATTGTACACATGGGGTACTTTTTATCCCTGTGTTCACCAAACCCATCTTGAGTGTTTGCTGCTAAAAAGCTAATGTTTTAGTTTCATCTGACCATAGAAGCCAGTTCCAGTCGTGTTTAATAACTGAATATGCTGGAGTTTGTTTTTGGATGAGGTAGGAGAATTTTTCTTGAAACCCTCCCAAACAACATGTGGTGATGTAGGTGCTGTTTGACTTTTTTTTTTAACGGTTTTCTGACCCTGAGACTAAACTATTTTCTGCAATTCTCCAGCTGTGGTCCTTGGAGAGTCTTTAGCCACTCAAACTCTCCTCTTCACCGTGCATTTGGATGATATAGACACACGTCCTCTTCCACGCAGATTCATAACATTTTATGTAGATTGGGAATTCTTAATTATTGCCCTGATGGTGGAAATGGGTATTTTCACTGCTCTAGCTCTTTTCTTAAAGCCACTTCACTAATTTGTGAAGCTCAATTATCGTTTGCTGCACATCAGAAATATATTCTTTGGTTTTTCTCATTGTGATGGATGATTAAGGGAATTTAGGCTTTGTTTTCCCTCCTATTTATATTTCTGTGAGACAGGAAGCCATGGCTGGATAATTTCATGTTCATAATCACCCTGGAGTGCTCAAAATTGTGAATATGAATGGGAATATACTTCAGAGATATTATACTCATAAGAATTTCTAGGGGTGCCAATAATTGTGTCCAACGTGTATTTGAGAAAAACAATTATTTCATAATGATATTTCCCCCCATTTTAAATTCTTATTATCCAATGAAAGGTTAGATTTTTTTGAATTTTTTGAATAAAAGATCAAAAGGATTAACAATGCAGATTAATTTTCACAGCCTTCTTTGATCATATTTACCAAGGGTGCTGATTATTTTGGCCATGACGGTATATATAAACAGTGTTGGGTGTAACGCGTTACTAAGTAACGCGTTTCTGTAATTAAATTACTTATCCACTGAAAAAGTAAAGTAAGGGATTACTGTTCATTTTTAGGTAATTTAATTACAGTTACTTATAAAGTACTTGCGTTACATACAGTAAATAATTTCAACAGTTCTAAAAGCAATATTGAATTTGAAATCTAAATTTACCGTCTAAAGATATTGAATGCGGCGGCTTTAACCCTCCGCGTGCGGGTGCGTTCACTTTCAGATTTTCCTGATTCACAGAGAAACCTTAAATACTCAAATCAGGGCCGGCACCAAGAGGGGGCATTCGCGGGCAGAGTTACGGTGCCCCCCACTTTCCATCCTCTCCCCTTCTTGCTGAACGTGATCGTTTCGAAAGCGAAAGTGAAACCGGTAAAACAGCGCACATAAGAAAACGATTGCACGCTTTAACGAGCGTCAGAAACTGCACGCAATCACAGATTGCACGCTTCCCATCCCACCCCGAACCCCCACCACCACCACCCACCACACACACAAAACGTGATTTGTGCCCCCCCCCCCCAGAAATTCAAATGCCCCTCTGATGGAGGTGCCCTGGCGCCGGCTCTGACTCAGATACATATAAGACTAAAATCAATAGAATCTAAAAATCTTGAAGTGTCTACTTGACACTTGAACGAATTCAAATTAAAAACGAATGTTTCTGATTATGCAATCCGTATGAAACTAAAGCAAGGTACAGTCTTTCCCGTGTCTGAGCTCATTATATGCAGTCACCTGCGCGCATATGCCCTCACCTAGATACAAAAAAAAAGTAAAATATTAAGAAAAAAAAAAAAATCTAATATTCATCATTTTTGAAAGAAGACCTGCTATGAGAAATTTACCTCATAAGAACAGCGCGATCTGACATTATGCAGCAGAGAAGATCATTTCTGTAATTTATTCTTTCCTACATTAGTTAACGTGTTATTTTGACATAAACCTGTACAGATTTTACTAGTTGGGCTTTTCCTGAACATCTTGCCAAACTGAAATGTATTGTTTAACTTTTAAGCCTTTTTGTTATTCAGATATTTTGCAGAGTATTTCTATTTGTTAACCAAAGGTGGTTAAATTTTTTTCATAAAAATGTTTAAGTATTACAGTTGTTTTAAAGCTAAAAGGCTAAAATATTATATGTTTGACTCGAATTGAAAGAATATAGAGTTTAATTTCTATTAAGGTTTATAGGGATTTTAAGATGTAGCCTAATTAGCGATTTGAATAATTAAGTTACTTATTGAGTAACTAAGTTACTTTTCAGATAGAGTAATTAGTAAAGTAATTTAAATACAATATTGATGAAGTAATTAGTAACTGTAATTAATTACTTTTTGAAAGTAACTTACCCAACACTGTATATAAATACACATGCATACATGTTTGTATACATAAGCAATATTTACATGTATATATACAGTAATACACATGTAAATATTTCTTATATATTCATATGTATGCATGTGTATTTATATATACATATAAATATACACAAATGCGATTAATCGATTTGACAGCCTTACATTAAACATGTTCCCTATGCACAAACAGCATATCCTGCATTATCAGTGTTATACCCATCCATTTGTAAATTGCAGGTGGGCCTCGAGAGATTTATCATTTTTAAATTGCTCAAATGTGTATGCTCTGATACCATAAACAAAGTAAGAAAATACATCAGGGAAGGTTACATGCAGTAGCTCGTTAAGATCACTAGAGCACTCTTTGTGTTCGTAAGTTTGTTGATTGCCTTGATTTTTTTCTAAGTTCCGCAACTTTGCTACCTTGTTGAGTTTTTCTTTATAAGTAATGTTACACTTGATCATCGTGGTTTGGTCCATTGTTATTTCTGTTTATTATCATTGTGTACTAATATCCTGACAGCTGACGAATATGTCCCCAAACATGGCTCCGACTACCCAGAATGCAATGCGGAGTGACGTAGTTTCCCAAGCTCTATTCTTTGGAGGTAGGAAAACAATCACTTACATGCTTCATTCAGCACTACATAAAGGCTATGGGTCAGTGCATGAAGTTAATGAGAGAAAGTTCTCAAAAAATATTCATTTAATAGCAAGTAAAATAGTCGCTTTCTGGTGTAGGGTTCACAGTACGTACCCACTGATAAGGTTTGGTAGATAGGTAATATCAGATGAACAAAACAGCTGGGAGACATTTTCATGTTTAGCATTGGAGCATTTTTATTCTGCACTATGTTTTAACAGTCACTGCCATTTCAACAGCATTTCTTGACTTTCTCACATCTATACTTCAAACATACAGGTCAGGCCATAAGGGAGATTGTTAAATGATGGGTCTCTCTCATTTGATGAGCCAGTGTGATGTCTTCTGTTACAGAGACATGCACTAATGATATACAAAGGTGAGAATGACCATAGTGCTGTTTCTGGGAACCTTTTTAGAAGGAGAGTTTCCAAAAGGCTGCATACATAAACACTTGCTTTCTCGAAACAAGGTGAGCAAATTGCCATGCAACCTTTGCTTATATAAACCAGATATCAAAGACAATTCTTGATGCCAACATACTCATTCAGTTTATATTCATTAGCATTAACAAAATAAAATAATAATAATGAAAATGACAGCTATAATAATAATAATCTTTGTCTTTAATTATATATATATATATATATATATATATATTCATAAATATAACTTTTTATATTTATATTTAACTTGTTATACAATAATTTATTTCTTTAAAAACACATTTCAGATTAGTAACAAAGGCAAAATGGCAGCTATTGAATTTATTTTCTCTCTTTCTCTCTTCTCTCTTAGAATAAGTCAGCAGTCATAACCCTTTCCTTCAGTGACCACAAACATTTATTACCAGCAATGCATGTTTTTGATGTAAAATGTAATGCGTAATGTGTTGAAAGATTTCCTTTTTTATATGAATTTATTAAAGCTGCCATATTTATCAGCCAGCTGTTCATAAATAGTATGAAAAGCTGGTTCGATTTATTGATAATTCCAATCCAGCCCTTTAATTGAAATCAAAATGTAAACATAAAAGTCTTCAGTGCTGCACTGAATAAGCCACATTTCTAATTTTACGCATGTTAGCTGTTAGAGCAAGACAAAGTTCATGAGAATACACTTCATCAGTTCGGCATCAAGCAACAGCCATCACGTCCACTTTCTGCATAGTGCAAATAATAATTTTGAACAAATGTTTTCTATCGCTGAATTAGACAGCTTGACCACTTCAAGCCACTTTAAACTGAAGTTTCCACACAACAGGAGCCTCTCCGAACATAGTATCTCCTCACCTCAGAGGAGTCCCCACAGCCCTCAGGCCGATGTACAATGAGGACTGGGAAGAAGCGGGCGTCTTGGTAGTTTGGCGGGCTGTCATTAAGCGCAAGCTGACTGGTGTAAGACCTGCAGCACTGTTCATCGGGGCAGCAACGCTCTGTAAGTGTACTACTGCGGCTCCTCCACAGTCCCACGGTGTGCCTGGAGCCATACATACGGCACAGCGAGAAGTGTGAGGTGTCCAGGGACAAACGGGAGTGGAAGGTATGGCGGGAGAAGATGGAGGAGCAGCTAGAGCTGATAGTCGGCCGTCTTCGCCCGCCTTCGTGTTGGCAGCAGTGCTCACAGTTCTGCACCAGTGTCCCGTAGCTCTGCGCCGAGCAGCTGTCCAACAGCAAGTGGTTGGAGGAAATGCTGTCCCTGTGGTTTGACCCAGAAGCCCCCAGGTTCATCAGCATGGCTTCTGAGTAGCTTGGTATAAGCTGGCGGTTTGAGCGAATGTGCCATTCCAGCTCCGTACTGTCGATGGTTTCTGCTCTCGGAAGGCCGTAGCGAGTGTTTCTCGAGGTGGCGTCGGCGTCTGGAGATGGGCTGTTGTTGCTATACTCTAGTCCGAAGAGTTTCTCGACTTGGTAGTGCACAAACGCCGTGCGGTACTCAATCAGCACTCGCAGTGGCCAGGAGAGCATGAGGAGAGCCGCCAACCAGAAAGTGACCCGCGAGGTGTACCATGGCATTTGGTCAGGATCCACGTAAGCAATGAGGTGCTCCTTAAAGTCGATGTTCTTCAGCAGCATGCCTTCGCGGGCTTCCATGTAGTCATCCAGTCCCTCGATTTCCGAAAAGAACCTGGCTCGTTGGTTGAGGTAAGCATTTTCAGGTCCTGCTCCTGTGAAGCTGAAGCACTTGGAGAAATGCAACCGTGTCGCCGCGTGACCCTCCAGTCCGCGCAAGTTGCGCGAGATGTCTCTCATTCCGCAGCGACTGTAGTCGAACTCGCCCTCAGCTACATGTGTGTTAACACGCTCGTGATAAACCTGCGTGGTCGTGTAGGCGTCTCCATTCCGGTAACGCGTTACTTGTCGAGTCCTGCGTACAAAATGGTAACTGATGGCTTTCCACCATACGCACGGTCGGGCTTGACGCATGCGCAGAACCCTGTCATACACGCTCTCTACATTGGCCTTGCTCTGTAACTCGCTGCGGGCGCGACAGTGCCAGCACTCCATGAGGTAAACGGCGTAGAGCATGAGCAGGAAGGCCAAGGGGATGTATACATAACCATCAGAGCAAGGGCTGTCGTGGTATATCATGGCGCGACCTCCTCCTCTGAGAGAGTTCATTGAGGCTGTGAGGGAAGTACTGGAGGAATCGAAGCTCAGCTTGGTGACCTGGGTGAGCTGACACCAGGTCACGGCACCCAGGCAGCTGTACATGAGCAGCGAAAGGAGGAGGCATCGCCAATGTGTCTCGCGGCACATAGAGGCACTTAGGGACTGCTTTATTGGCCATTGCTACAAAGAATAATGAGAAAGAGAAATAGTAATAAGCATATTGTAAGGCACATAGGCTTGCTGTGAATACTGTGAATAAGAAAACAAGAGGTAATGAATACAATACAAACCATCAGAGATTTAATGTCACTTATATGAGGAAATGATATTGGACAAAAGGATAAAATATTTTTAGATTAGTTCTGTTAACTAAAATTAAATATAAATAGTATATGAAAAACTTAAAATAGAAATGTTGCCTTACCAACTAACTGAAATAAGTTTGTGTATAAATTTGAGTAATTGTAATTGACAATATAAATCACTGTATACAGAGTTGTGCAGAGTAAAAGAAATATATGTATGATGTATGTTTATATATATATATATATATATATATATATATATATATATATATATATATATATATATTTATTTATTACAAGATACACTGTGCACATACTGTATACAGACATTGGCAGATGTAAACATGCTATGGTAGACATTGTAAATAGGCTTTGATAAGTTAAGAAATCATTGAATAAGTCACTTTTTTTTGTGCGCAAAATGTATTCTCGTAGATTAAAAAAAATTTCAGTTGAACCGCTAATGTCATATGGACTATTTCAATGATGTCCTTACTACCTTTCTGGGTCTTGAACTTGGTTGAAATTAGTTGCATTGCTGTCTATGCAGGGTCAGAAAGCTCTCGGATTTCATTAAAAATATATTCATTTGTGTTTTGAAGATGAACGCAGGTTTTATGGGTTTGGAACAACATGAGGGTGAGAAATTATTGACAGAATTTTCATTTTAGGGTGCGCTAACCCTTTAAAATAAATAAAATACATTTGATTTATAAATTAAGTCTGCAATGGACATTCATTTGAGTCTAATTCAAATAAAATGCAGACAACGCTCTGACAGTAAACCCTTAACATGACTAGAGGGATATAGATCTATGTGAGAAAGTGGGGCCTGACAAGACTAAGGATTTGTTGCAATCCCTCAGTTCAGACTTACTTACAGTACATCCTGGCACAAAGTCTTCAGATTATGTCTATTAAACCTAAGACAAGCACTCAAACTGGTGCACTATTTGAACATTTTACAGGTAATTCCACTTTTATGATGCAATGTATTCCACAATTTTCCACATTGTGAAAATCATAGAGCACTGTGAATCCAGGCAATGAAATGGATGAAGCAAAACATGGTGGATGTTGTTGCAACTTTGTCTTGAGTCTTCAATCAGTACCAGACAAAATCTCTCAAATAGATTTTTTTATATTAAAAAAAAACCTGCAGGAGAGTAGCTCAGCAATGCTTTTGTGTGCTAACTCTGAACTTTGGCAATGCACAGAAGTTTTTTGTAAGAGGGAAAGGACCTTTGCTCCTAATTCTGAGTTTGAATCTCACTCAGGGGTGCTGATATCGAATACAAATTATGATGAAAATGTCAGTTATTACTGAAAGTTCACTGAATAAAACATACTAAGAGGCTACTTTTATTTAACTTAACTGATCAAAAATCTGAGAAGTTTGTGTTTTGAATATAAAATTGACTCAGTATCTGAGATGGTATCTGTATGAGTTGAGAAAGTATGCTGTTCTCCCATAAGTGTCTGTACATTTCAGCAGCCAATACCACAGCTTCTGATATGTATAAGGGTTGAAAGGCTTTTAAAGAGGGGAGAGCAAGGTGCAACATCAATAATGGAAATCCCACATGAAAGAGAATACTGTGACAGAGCTAACAGTCAGTCATTCAAAAGCATACTGTACAAAAACTGCTCTTATCCTCACTGCTCTTGGATAAGTGAAACTTTGGACATAATATGGCTGTGATCTAAGATGCCTAAGCAGATTACATGAAACTTGATAATGACTTAAGGAATACCGAATGTGGGGCACTGATTTTGTTTGTCGGTGTACTGTGGTACCATCTCAAAAATGAAGGTTAATTTGAAGCAACTGCTCAAAATTAAAATAAACAACAAACATTCCATCAACAGCCTACTTGAATCCTCTTCAATAAAGCTTAAATGTTTTATTAAATTAAATTTGTGCAGCATAATTAATATATTTAATAATATTATATAGTCTAATAATGTTGATATCACTTGGTATTTTTAGATGTTCTTTATCTACAGCAGTACATTTTTACATGTAGTTTACTGCTGTTTAAATTGAATTTTTAGAGAAGATCAAATCACAGTTGTGAGTTCCAGCAAGCAGGATTTGTGAAAGATGAGCTAAGGGACATTCACAGAACTGGCAGGCCATTCCAGAAGGCTTCACATGGCAATATGCACCAGTAAAATTAATATCAGAGATGCGGATTGGAATCAGCAACAGTGGCAGGCTATTTAGTGTGATAGATGAAAGGTTTTATCCAAAATACTGAGTTAAACATATCTGCTCTAACTCCCTGTGGTGAGGGTGATTCTCAAGCTAACAGGCATATAATCTTTTCCACAGTGGCAATTCCATAGTTACAGCAGTGTAGAGGTGTTGATCAATGCAAAAATTCAGTGCAGTGAATATAACAACAGATTTAGAGCTATACCTGATGTAAAATGCAATTTAAATATGTTTGTCCTTCTTGGAGTCTTGTCAAATTTATTGTCATTACTGAATTTGTGCATCAAGCAGCAGTAGCATGATTTTAATACCACCACAAAAATGAAGTGTAAGCCATAGCCTAAATTAGATTAAAGCATTGCATCCTAGTGGGTTTATTACTCTGGATGTGCAATCAGTGATCTTTGACTATACTGCAAAGAACTCAAGAGTTTCATTAGCCTATGGATGATTATCATCAAATGGCCTAACATGTGCACCATAAAGTTTATGCATCAATTGGAAACAGAAGAATTGCTTGAAAAAACGTTATTACATTAACAGTTTCTTTTAAACAACAAATATAAGTGAATTTACAATAACATTTTCTCAATCTCAGACATACCTTTACTGTGACCAGCCATTTACTGGAACAAGCCAAACCACACTAAGACAATCAGAGTCTACAAGGGGTTATAATGCAGAAATCCCATCTCCTCCATGGTGACTATGGTACATCTAGTACTCATAAGACTCGTCTCATACCTCTTCCAGCACATCGAGACTGGCCGGTGTCTCCACGCCACCATCTGGGGTGCTTGGCGCTGTGTCCTCCGCAGTAGTATCGGTTTCCAGATCTAGAGACAACATCCTGCGGCAGGTGTAACATTGCAGTCAAATATGTTATCTGCAATACGCCGCTTTTCTCAATGAAACACGCTTCAGCAGGACGTTGGTTTGTCCGGCGGTGCTGTGTTTGGGATGGATGCCAGGAACGCCGGGGATCCCGCTCTGGGTGTTCCCATTCAGGCAGACTGGGGGGCGGAGACCGCGGGGAGACTGCGGAGGACGGAGAAAAAAACCCCGACAGCTGCTCTCCAAAGTCTCACGGAGACCGAAGCTGATTCTTTGATTTGTGTTTATACTGAACTGCGCGAGATGTGATCTGCATAATTAGAGAAAGATTTGTTTTGCCATGTTTGTCATAAATAGAGTCTGTGAAGATATTCAACTTTAATTTAACTAGCTAGTAACTAATTTCTAACTTATTAAATATTAAGCATTTTATAGGGTAGAAATGTTTTAAAAGTTAATTCCCTGCTGATATATGAACTTATTAGATAAAATAATGATAAACATAGCCTATGTGATGATAAACAGATGTATATGTATAAACTGCAAAAGTGATCAGAGGAAAGCCAGAGATACTCAGACATGCATTTTAAGACTATAATAAGCTTATTTTAGGATATTCTTGCTCAAATATAATTTCTGTTCCTTTATATCAAGCCTTTTCGTCGTTGATATATTTATTAAATTATATTTATTTAATATTTTAATATAAAATAAATTAATATAATATCATTGAATGTAATATAATTTCAACGATAGAAAAGGGAAAATAAAATAAGGTTCTAGTAATGTAAATAAAAAATAAGAATATATAATAAAACTACATGCGCTATTTTGTGTTATATATTTATATGATTTAATAACGATGCAATCTTTTATGTAAAAAAAAAGCTCTCAAACCGAAAAGGCTTCTATTTTGTAATAGCTACACATAACCCGGAAATGGAGTCACGTCTGTAAACTGTACATGTGTTGGTTGTGGCTATGCGTTTAGTGTACATATTCAGTCAAATAGCTGATAGATGACCGTGGCATAAACGACTTTCCTGGATTTACAATAAATTAATATTTCCATCGTTACTGTGCTGATCACGGACTGATTATTAATTATATTAGAAACTTGCTGGAAATGTGCTGATTATCATCTGCAAGCCAAAAAGAAAACTTTCAGACTGTCAGTCTGAAAAGAGAGCAAAATCTTGAATCGTTACTATTTCTGACAGTCTCCTCCGAACCATTAGACGCCCTTGTGTTAACTCGGGAGTTTGGGATGTTGCGGCGTCCCAAGCCCACAGACAGCGAGGCGGATCTGCTCCGGGAGCAGCAGGAGCTTCTGGCGGCCGGCGGCCAGTCCTCTGTCGCTGTAGTGAAGCGCCCTGATAAACGCAGAGGAGACGCTGCTGCAGCTGATGCACAGGAGCAGGGAAACCAGAGAGATGTTGTGACTATAGAAGGTAGGAAAGAAAGAGCTTTTTGTCCGTTATCTTTCAACATTTCTTTCTTGAACAAATTTAATGATGGGTTTCATTAGACCTGCTTAAATAAGATCAGGCTGATCTAAAACAAACTTAACCTTGTAATGAAATTATTTCATCTGCACCTTCAGATCTTCCAGATGAGCTTCCTACCTTGACCCCTGCACCTCCAAAGAAGTCACGCTTCAAACAGGAGCGGGTGCGTTTTGAAGATGAGGACCCTGAAGAGCGACTGGACAGACATGATACCCACATCAGTGCTGTCCTGTCTAGAATCATTGTGAGTCACTTGTTTTTGTTTTTTTAACAGTGTACCTGTTGTTTTATCGAATGACAGCATAATGCAATGTGTTTGTCTTGTTGTGCTTGTTGTTTGTCTTCCTATAGGAGAGGGACACGAGTTCGGTATCTGTGTCGCTCCCGTGTATCACAGGTGCTGCATTCCCTAAAGTCTTTCATAGATCTGTAATGGAAAGTGAGGTGAGAAAATATTATACATGCACAAAATCCCTCCCAGCTTGTTAGTTTCTCTGACGTTTCTGTATTTCTCACTGCACTTAGGGGCAGGAAAGAGCTCCTAAAGGAAGAAAAAGTATTTTTGCACGTCAAATTGCAGCACAAAGGGCTAAGAAGGAAGATGTTCAGCCTTTAAATGGTTCAGAGACTAGAGATCAGTCTTCTGCATCTAGACATGTGAGCTTCTCACCATTGGAGAATATGGAGACTGATCGACCTGAGTCAAATGTAATGGGTAAGTGCTGTTACATTCCACAGAGTTTTTCATGGTTAACTAAAGCATGCTTGATTTCTGATTGGGCGTCTGTTACAGACCGTGTTGGTGGCCCTGTGCTACTTACGGGTCAAGGACTTGGGATTGCAAATAGTGCCATGGAGACAATGAAAATCCATGAGGAGAATCAGGCAAAGTTGCAGGCGATGCCCCAGCATGAGATCCTGGAGGAGCAGAGGAAGCTGATGGCACAGCTTGGTAAGCTCGATATCTTTCACTGGCACTTCGAGTGCCAAACAAGATACATCTTCAAACTTATATTATGGCTCGTTTCCACTGAGCGGTACGGTTCAGTACAGTACGGTACAGTACGCAATTATTTCAGTTTCCATTGTCAGATGTTGTGAATGGTACCAAAATAGCGAACCGTACCCTACCACTTTTTTGGTACCCTTCCGTTAGGGTACCTAGCACAGCAAAGGGTACCAAAAGGGTGGAGCTAAACTCACTGCAGAAGTTGATTGGTTGAAGGGGATTAAGCTCACTCATTCCACTCTGCTGCCATGTTGGGCTTATTTACATCAGAGTGCGCAAACGCAAAAAAATATAACATTGTATTTTATGATTTTATATATTTACAGACAATAGCCGTTTCTCAATATACGTTCTTGTCTGTTCTTGTGGACTTGTGAAAGGTTATTGCCCAAAAAAACCCCACATATTTTTCAAAATATTACGGTTATCATGTCATGATGTAGTTTTTCAGGTGAGAATGTAGTTGTTTAAAACATGAGATGCAATTCGTTTTGGGTATATTTAATAGGCATTCGTGGTCTCATGAATCTATTATTTGTTCCTGGTCATATCGTTTTGGCTGAGCACAAAAGTTGTTTAATTTGATATATTTTGAACTTTACCATAGTACAGTGCTGACTTTGCAGCATACGTTTGACTGAATTGTTTGCTTTTGTATTTATTTCCTCTTATATAAGCCTTTTATACTTTGTACTTATACTTTTATATTGGCTATTATTGTCCATTAAAACTGACATTTAACCAAAAGAGGCAGAGTTGTGCTTATTGTCGCGCTTTATTGTCGATCGCTACTTTCCGGCATACACCACGCCTATCAAGTAAGGGTACTGTTGGCAGTGGAAACGCAAGCTGGATAAGGGTGTTCTGTCCTGAATCGTATCGTATCGTATCGTATCGTATCATATCGTACCGTACCGTACTGACCTGTACTGCTCGGTGGAAACGAGCCATTAAAAAAAATGCGATCTGTGTGAACAACCCCTTACTCAGGTTATTGTAAGGAAAAAAAATACTGTATACAGATAGATATATATATATATATATATATATATATATATATATATATTATTTGTTAGTTTGTAGGAAATATAGACTCACTGGCCACTTTTTTAGGTACACCTTGCTAGTACCGCGTTGGACCCCCTTTTGCCTTCAGAACCTTAATTCTTCGTGGCATAGATTCAACAAGGTGTTGGAAACATTCCTTAGAGATTTTGGTCCATATTGACATTATAGCATTACGCAGTTGCTGCATATTTGTTGGCTGCACATCCATGATGCGAATCTCCCGTTCCACCACATCCCAAAGGTGCTCTGTTGGATTGACATCTGGTGACTGTAGAGGCCATTTGAGTAAAGTGAACTCATTGTCATGTTCAAGAAACCAGTCTGAGATGATTTGAGCTTTGTGACATGGTGCATTATCCTGCTGGAAGTAGCCATCAGAAGATGGGTACACTGTAGTCATAAAGGGATGGCCACGTCAGCAACAATACTCAGGTAGGCTGTGGCGTTTAAACGATGCTCAATTGCTACTAAGGGGCCAAAAGTGTGCCAAGAAAATATCCCCCACACCATTACACCTCCACCACCAGCCTGAACTGTTGAGACAAGGCAGGATGGATCCATGCTTTCATGTTCTTTATGCCAAATTCTGATTTTACCATCTGAATGTCGCAGCAGAAATCGAGACTCATCAGACCAGGCAACATTGTTCCAATCTTCTATTGTGCAATTTTGGTGAGGCTGTGCGAATTGTAGCCTCCGTTTCCTGTTCTTAGCTGACAGGAGCAGCACCCGGTGTGGTCTTCTGCTGCTGTAGCTCATCTGCTTCAGGGTTCGACGTGTTGTGCATTCAGAGATGGTATTCTGCATACCTTGGTTGTAACGATTGGTTATTTAAGTTTCTGTTGCCTTTCTATCATCTCTAACCAGTCTGCCCATTCTCCTCTGACCTCTGACATCAACAAGGCATTTTCATCCACACAACTGCCGCTCACTGGATATTTTCTATTTTTCGGGCCATTCTCTGTAAACCCTAGAGATGGTTTAGTGTGAAAATCCCAGTAGATCAGCAGATTTTGAAATACTCAGACCAGCCCGCCTGGCAACAACAAACATTCCAGGTTCAAAGTCACTTAAATCCCCTTTCTTCCCCATTCTGATGCTCGGTTTGAACTTCAGCAAGTTGTCTTCACCACATCTAGATGGCTAAATGCATTGAGTTGCTGCCATGTGATTGACTGATTAGCAATTTGTGTTACCAAGCAATTGAACAGGTGTAGCTAATAAAGTGGCCGGTGAGTGTACTTGTATTATTTGGTCCCTAACAAGCTAGGCTTCTGAATTTTTATAATGTGCAACCATTGTATTTGCAAATCCATTTTAGCATAGTAATTGTATAAATTATATTTAATTTTAATGCATGCTACCATTCAAACTTTTGGGGTCATTATGATTTCTTTAAAGAAATTAATATTTTTATTCAGCAAGGATGCATTAAATTGATCTAAAGTGATAGTAAAGACATTTATAATGTTAAAATATATATATTTTTTCAAAATAAATGTTTTTTGAATTTTCTATTTGTCAAAGAATCCTGAAAAAAATATATCAGTTTCCACAAAAATATTAAGCAGCACAACTGTTTTCAACATTGATAATGATCAGAAATATTTCAGCACCAAAGCAGCATATTATAAAGAATTCTAAAGGCTCATGTGTCACCAGAGACTGTAATGGCTTCTGAAAATTCAGAAAATTTTAATTGTAATAATTTTACAGTTATATTGTATTTTTGATCAAATAAATGCAGTATTGGTGAACATACGACTTTAAAGGGTTAGTTCACCCAAAAATGAAAATTATGTCATTAATTACTCACCCTCATGTCGTTCCAAACCCGCAAGACCAAAAATATCTTAATTTGCGTTCCGAAGATGAACGAAGGGCTTATGGGTTTGGAACGACATGGGGGTGAGTAATTAATTCTATAATTTTCATTTTTGAGTGAACTATCCCTTTAAAAAAACATTAAAAATCTGACACCAAACTTTTGATCGGTAGATATATTTAATATTTGTTGCTAGGCAATATCCCATATTTTAGCAGGGTTGCAAACCTCATATAAAATAAATATTTAATTAAATGTGTCCATAATTTGACCTCCTGAGCTTGATTGGCATTTTCTGAAGTTTAAGCAGCCTTCACTGACCATTTTGTTAACATTTTGTTTTGTTGATTTTATTTGTTTTATTTAAATCTTCATTTTTAGACCTAATTTGTGAAACATGCCTTTTGTAACAGCAACATTTTTTTCTCTTTGCTCTCATGTTGTTATATTATGTCAGACCCTAGATTAGTAGACTTCTTGAGATCTCGAAAGGCACAGAGAACCCCAGGATCTGAGTCGGCGTCTGGTCCTGTGCAAAGAGAAGACTTCCTGAATGAACCTCTGCCTAATAGCACGTCTCCACAGTTAGACCACACAATAAAAGCTCAGGAATCTCAGAGGGATACCATGGAGGATGACGAGGAAGATAAGAATCCGTTTGTAGCTCAAACTCCAATTACAGGTAAGTGAGTTCAGAGCTTGTTTGGCAGAGACAGATCACATCATGTACCATTGCATGGTGAAGAAATGTTGTAAAAATGATATTACACAATAAACCTACATATTTGAGATTTTTTGACACATGCTACTACAGCATTGTTACAGCATTGCTTTAGTTTCATGCAGAAAACTGAATGGGGACTTTGGACTGGTCTGCATGCATACAGCATTAGAAAGTAAAGCTAATGTACCAGATGTGGTCTTCTCAATCTTGTCAGCAAAAGCTGGATTGTTTCCATTTCGTTATTCACCCTCGGCTTGGAATCCACACATATTCAGGACTGTTCACTTTGCAGATCTGCTTGCTAAGGCAGATGCATCAATTTCAATTAGTCTGATTAGAGCGGAGTTAGCTAGAGCAAGCACCAATTTGTTTTAAGGTAATAGAGATAAGAGGAACTCATTGACATTTATGAATGAAGCACATCAGGGGTTACTGTTCAGAGAACAGTCCTTCCGTAGTTGCACTGCTGTCAGCATGTGGTACTGTGTATGTCAATATACATGGGAACTGGAATAGGCTGTTAAACGAACTGAAACGAACTCTAGTGTTTTTTGTTGATCTCTGTTACTATTAATCATTTATAATATTGGTGTTATTTTTATTTACAGAGGAGGAGCTGCCAATCAAGCCTCAAAAGGAATGGCTTCACATGGGCAAGGTGGAGCAAGAAAAACTGGAATGGACAAGAGACCTTCCTGCACCCAGGAAGCAGAGCACCAAAAAGGTACAAACCACTAAATCTTAGGAGGTGCTTTATTTAGTTGTGCTTGTTAAGGCAAGCATCAGTAGAACTTACTTTTTTAAACCCCAAAAATGGTACATACTGTAACTTAATACTGCATTGTTTGTGCTACAGACATGAATTATACTTCAAATTATTCGGCTTCTCAAAATTATGTAAAAATAATACATAGAACTTACTTGGGGTGGGGGAAATGTCATATATCACAGTATGAGTCATTTTATTTTATGGTAATGATATATCACAATATAGTTATTTTTTATTTAAATAAGGTCTTTATGAAATCAAAAGTTTTGATGCCATAGAAATGTCATAATTCTTGTCACCAGTGTCAATATCACAAAAACTAATACTAGCCTAAATTAAAAACCCACTGAACAGCGATTAAATAATACAAAAAACATCTAACTACAAGTAAAAGGACAAAAAAAAACTACAATAGAACAAACAAATAAGAAATGCTACATACATTGTATGAAATAATCAAATTTATAAAAACTCTGCATATTCTTCACTGTCTGTTAAATATATATTTCTTCTTATTAAAGTTATAAAAGCCATTTAGTCAAAAGCAGTGAGAGATTTTCTCTCTTTTGTTGTTTGATTAACATGAATGACAGACAGCAGGGATATTAGACTGCTGTCACTTTAAGAGCTGCCCAGATCCAATATGCTGTTACACAGTTTCTTTCTCAGCTGTTTGCTTTCACTTAAGACCTAAAGTGAAACATATATGAAGCAAGATTTATAACATTCATTAAAAAAATATGGTGACATTTCATTTTATACTGACTTAATGTAATTCTATGTTCTTGTTTGCATGAATTCTTTATTAAAGGCTATGCAAGCACGTTTTGATTTTGCTGGCACTCTCATCCCACCCACCAAAGACTTGCCCACCCATTTAGGCCTGCATCACCATGGAGAGGAGCCAGAGGTTAGTGGGTTCAGCTAAATTAATCTGCTGGATTGTTTTTAGACTGGCAGCAAACTAGAACTGATGCCAGTACTTCTTTTAAAAGGTGTTTGTATTAGTCAAATGCAGACGTGTGTAGTTGTTGTATATTTGTAATACTAACTATAATTTTCTCTCTCCTCTGTTCCAGCTGGCTGGCTACTCACTGCAAGAGCTTTTTCTCCTCTCTCGCAGTCAGCTGAACCAACAGCGCAATCTGGCCATCAGCACTCTCGCTAATGTCCTGGCCAAAGTAAACAAACATTTCGAAATTAAGACAAAATTTAATTGAGTTGCTGTGAAAAGGTATTATATTTCCTGCAGAGTCCACAAAGATGGTATTATGAGAGAGTAAATGCTGGATCGTCTTAAAGATGCACATCTGTCTGTCTGTCTGGGTTAAGACATGTATATCAACGCTTTTTCATTGCTAATTATGTACTGATTGTCTTTAGTAAATCATGATTTGATTTTTAATGGCAAAAGAGGGTTTGTGCCTGTTTCTTTCTATTTCTGTAGATTTGTCTCTTATAAACACTGTACATGTGTTCTCCATCAGGCCTGGGCTGGCGAGTACATTTCCTCTCTGAAGGGCAGCGTCTTATCTTCTTTACTGGATGCTGGAGTCCTCTTTCTTCTGCGGTTCTCCCTGGATGACAGTGTGGAGGTTGTTATGTCAGCAGCGGTGCATGCCTTGCGAGCTCTGCTGGTTTCATCTGACGATGAGGTAAGAGACAATCATCTTGTTTATGCATTTTTGCCACAAGTAGTTACAAGTAACCACAACATTTCCGATTTGTCTCATCCTAGGAGTGCTTGGATAGTGCCTTCTCATGGCTGCTCGGGATGGCAACCTTTCCTTTACTGCCTACTGCTCAGGAGGATGAGGACGAGGATGATGAAGGCTTGGATGAGATCATGAAAGAAACTGCTAAAGAGAAAGAAGAAAAAAAAACAGATCATGATGTTGCTAGGCAGGATGTTGTCAAGGTAACCCGGGGGTCTAAGATTGCTCTCTTTCTGCTAATTTAGTTGCTGCTTATGCAGAATTACTGAGATTTCTGTGTTGCCATCAGGGCTTTCTGAAGATGCAGGGTCTTTCTCGGCTGCGGTATATCCTGGAGGTGGTGCGGCCCTCACCCCGGGTTGTTCTTGATATTCTGGAGGTTCTGATCCGAATCGCTCGCCACTCGACTGCTGCAGCAACACAGGTAGCTGAATTCTGAACCAGTGTTATTTTATACCCTAGTAAAAAAGTAATATATTTCAAATATAGTTATTTCATATCAAGTATATTTCAAGCCTGTTAACATATTAACTGACATATCGCTTGAAAATTACTGAAAAATTATAATTTAACTTTATTTGGAGTACTACTTGTACATAATGCACATTTCTTAATATTAAGCTTACAATGTGTTTTGATGTCAGTATTAATAAGGATTGTATGATCTCTGTATAATATCATTTAAATGCAGGATATTTAAAGTGTACCTGAAGTATGCTTGCAATAGTTCCACTTTAGCACAGTCAAATATACTTCAGTATATCTTTAGTTGGACTTCAGCACTACATGTATTTGTAGTACATGTAATGAAATAAATGTATTTCAAATATATTTCAGTATATTTATTTTTCACTAAGTTTTATATATATATATTTTCTGTTATGGTATTTATTAATATTTTGGATTCACTTGTATTTTCATTTTCAATTTAGTAACATAATGTGCTATTGTCATTTTTATTTTTTATATTATTTTAATTTGTTTTAGTAAGTTTAGTGCTTCAACTTAAGCTTCTCTATTTCACTTAGTTGCCAATGCAACATTTAAAAAAAAAATCTAATATTCATGCTTTATTTTATTTCAGCTTTATTTTAATTACTGAAAATGATTATTAATAGTTTTAGTTGTAGTTAACAATAATAACACTGTTCTGAACCCTCTGAACTTTACTATTTCCTTATGATCTGAACTTCAGTGCTACATTGTGTTTTTACTTTAGATTTGGACTAATGATACAATTTACACATTGTTTGCACAAATATCTCTGTTGTTTTTCATTCAAATTCAAACCTTTTTCTCTCTCAGATCCTGGACTGTCCGCGGCTAATGACCACTGTGATTTCTGAGTTTCTTCCCTGCTCCTGGGCTCCTGCCACCTCACAGGCTCCGTCCTCTTTGTATGGGCTCCCAGTTGCCTTGGCGATGAAGCTGCTTCGTGTTTTAGCAAGTGCTGGGAGGCATGCTTGTGCGAGAATAGTAAGTATCCACTAAACTGTGTAGGTTAACAGTGTCAAGCACCCACTAATTGTGAATAATTATAATACTTATTGCAAGATTAACAGGTCTCCCACCCACTTTAGTAAGTGAGTATGATGCTTATTAAAACAAGTGACAGGTCTCCTACTCGGATGTCAAACCATATTGTTGTGCTGAAATATGTTTGTATATAGTCTTGCTGTGGGCTACTATGCTTTATTGATGTCAAATATTAATAATTTGGTTAATTAAAGTATAAAAATGTGTTTTTGCCTAAACTAAAACGTCCTTAAGGGTGTTCTTATACTCTAAAATTGTAAATTTTAGCTTAGGCCTATACTATCTGAAAGTCAAGCTTGGCCGTAATTAGTCTGTGTGTCTTAGCTGAACTCTCTTGGAGGGAAGGAGGTTTTGTCTCGTTTCGTGGTTGTGGAACCATCAGAGATGTTGCTGGAAGCAGGTGAAGCTCTTCACTGCAGTACTGAGGCGCTGAGGCTGTTCGCAGTGGCTGCCAGCTATGGACAGGCTTGCAATCTGTACACGTGAGGAGGACCAGCCACTTTACACTTTAAAATACAATGGAAATTATGAATATACAATGTATTCAAAGCATGTGATTGTAGTGACGGATTGTGAGTGTGTGCATCATTCCAGGGACCTGTATCCTGTGCTGGTGAAGAGGTTGCAGGCTGGGAACCGGCCGTGTGCTTCATCTGAGGCTGTGCTGCTTCTGGAGCTGGACCGAATCAGGGCTCTGCTCGTGCTGCTGACTCAGGTCACTCAAACGGCAGGATGCCATGAAGAACTGCAGAGAGACCTAGTCAGGTGAGACTACACTTTTACAATGTCACCATTGTAGCAAACAATGCTTCAAATGTATCAACAATTGCACATTATATAAATAAATAAATGCATACTATTATTAAATGTTAATAGAGTGTGTGTATTTGATTGCTACTTTTGATCATTTAAAAATATTTAAAAACTATTAATATAGACTACCGTTCAAATGTTTGGGGTCGGTAGGATGTTTTTGAAACAATTCTCTTATTTTCACTGGATTTATTTGATTAAAAATTCAGTAGTTTTGCAAAATATTATTACAATGTAAAATAACAATTTTCTATCTATTTTAATATATTGTAAAATGTAATTTATTCCTGTGATTGCAGAGTTGCATTTTCAGCAGTCATTGCTCCAGTCTTCAGTGTCACATGATCCTTCAGAAATCATTCTAATATGCTGATTCGCTGCTCAAGAAACATTTCTTATTATAATCCATGTTGAAAACAGATCTGCTGCTTAATATTTTATTAATTACTTTAGAATATTTGTGTGATTTTTCAATTAATAGAACGTTTAAAAGAACAGCATGCATTAAAATATAAATATTTTGTAAAATGAAGGAAAAAAAGGAAAAGGGATTTCATGGATTCCTTAAAAATAACTAGAAAGAGATTTTGAACTATTTTCTATTTGATTAGTTTTACAGTTAGTTTGGAACCTTGAAAAATTTGGTAGCATTATCAGCTGTTTTTATTAAGAGAAATATGTACCACCATAATTTATGTCTTGCTTTATTAATATTAATATTGCAGTTTCATTTGTGCGCAATGAATTTTGGATATGGTCTTGAGCTGATTCTCTGTGTGTATTGACAGTACTCAGGGTACAGAGTGTCCTCCACCTCCTCCGGTTGTATGGAGTCATGTGACGGGTCTCCAGCCCACTGTCATTAGCTCTCTCAAGGGCTGTGTGAGAGCACTCGATGGCCCGGCTCAAATGTCAAGTGCTCTGATTCTGCTTCCATCCTACCTGCTCTATGCGGAGGCGTATTATTCACATCTCTGTGTACAAGTAGGTATTAATACGAAAGAAATAAGCATCAAAGCCAGTGTCACACCATCCCCCTAAACAAGGCCTTTTCTTCTGCAGGCAAATCTACCTAAGGCTTATATTTAGCCACTTTTAAATACACAATTTACATTATAAATGCCTTGAAAAGTTGATCAATAAATGCATAGATGATATGTTAGGACATGAGGAGCTCAACTCTCAGAATCAAAGTGGATAATCAGTGGCTTCTTTTAGATCCAAACTGCCCTTCATCAAAGCTTCTGGTGTGATAAACACCAAAATATTAAGGATTATTCCACATTATTCAGCGCATTCAGTCAGATCCCTCAAGGCAAGATAATGCTGTCTGCACAAAATAGCTGCTGATAATGTATCTTCACAAAAAAAGCATTTTCATGCATTTTACACTGCTAGTAGAAATTGAGTGCCATTTACAGCCTTGCATATTTTTTCTCTCATATTATATTTATCCCTTTGGATTATATAAAAATATAGTTGTAATTTAAACTCTTAGCGCAAATGGGCCTAAAATGACAGATATTTTAAATAATTACCATCCTTTGCATGTAATGTGAATGATCTGATCTGATTCCTTTGTCAGAGCTCTTTCCAGCCGGTACAGTGTCTACAGGAACTCGAGTCACTAACTTCAGATGTGCTTCTGCCATTGATATCCCATCAGGCCATGCAAAATATAACCAGCAGCTTTAGGTACAGTGAACTCTTACTGATATTTCCTGAGATTAACTACATCAGCACTAAATATAATATAATATAATATAACAATAATATAAATATAATATTAATAAAATAATAATTGTAGTGAGATTTTTTTTGTAAGATTAGTCAAATTAGTAATAATTTTACAATTATAATGACTTTATTTGTGGTGTTACAGTGTACATGCACAATAAAAGTACTAATATATGTACAATTTACTTATTTGATTAAAGAATCAAGTAGAATATATTTCCTGAATTCTAATGGAGATGACTTATTTTTTTTAGAAGTTTAATTGTATGTTGTATTTTTTTTGCTATTAATATAGTCATTGACACTCATATGGGAAATAACTAAACTAAATAAATATAGGATAAGACTATGCTTGTATTGTATGTTAGTTCTAAGAATTGGATTTTTTAATCGTAATTTAAAGTCTATAATTAATAGATAATTTTGAGCCATACAAAAAGAACAGATATTGTATAATTGGAACATAATAGTGATTATGTTCTCTTCTCCTGCTGCAGGTCCAGCTCTGTGGTCTGTAATCCCGGGCTGAGTGCAGCTGGTGGGGAGGTTGTCCCCAGTCTGCCAGGCCTGGGCTGCTCGAGGATGACGACCTCCAGCAGAATGGCAGGGTCCAACTCCCCTCTGTCTCTTTCTACTGCCCTCCTATACCTGCTGAACACCATCACATCCATCCACAAAGGCTTAATAAAGAAGGTAAATTTATTTTGATGGTAAATCCTGAAAAAAAGAGCTGAGATTATCTTGGTGGTAAATTTCCTTCTCTTGCCTCTCATCAGTTCAGTTCTCTCATCCTCTCGGACTCTGTACTGACTTATCTGCGGGCTTGTATCGGAGCCATGCCCTCTGTTTCTCACTTGAGTGCCTGGATTTTACGCCATGAGCACCACCTGCTGTATCTGCTGCTCAGACTGGCTCACAAGCTGGTAACTTGTACACACACACACACACACACACACACACATATTTATGTATAATTTAAATTATAATTGTAATTATTTTAAATAATTATGTATGTGTGTGTGTATGTATATATATATATATATATATATATATATATATATATATATATATATATATATATATATATATATATATATATATCCAATATATACCAATATTGTTTAAATGTCTTTGCTTAATAAATGCAATACATTGAGTTTAATTAACTAAGCTTGAAACAGAAAATATAAGTCTCAAATATGCTGGTTTTATTTGAAAAGCATTTGGTTAGTTAATGAAAGGATTTGTAATGCCTTAATTCTTTTTAGGTTCTAGTTGACCCAGAGGTGGCCAAACACGCCACCTTGTTCCACCAAGTATCGCTGGCTCTAGTGTCCTGGCTGCTGCCTGGCAGTGAATATCTGGCACATGAACTCATGTCTGTCATGACCTTCAGTCACAGCCTCCTTCCGTAAGTTTCTGATGTTTGCCGTAAAGCTCTCGTTTGTCTTGTACATTGTATGATTACAACGACTTCAGTCACACAAAATATTCACATTTTGTTATATAGTGGCTCCAGACACATAGACGTTATACATCAACTTGACATCAGTTGTTTAAACATAAATAATAATAAAAATACTTTTTGAAAGGGCATAATTTGTTAGCAGATCCTTCCTTTTTTTCAAATCATTAGGATTTTAAGTAGAGATCATATTCCATGAAGATATTTCATAAATTTCTAATCTAAATATATCAAAACTTAATTTTTGATTAGTAATATGCATAGCTGAGAACTTCATTTAGACAAATTTAAAGGTGATTTTCTCAATATTTAGATTTTTTTGCACCCTTCTTATTTTCAAATAGTTGTATCTCCGCCAAATATTGTCCGATCCTAACAAAGCATACATCAATGGAAATAAATCTCAATTTCGAAAATAATTGACCCTTATGACTGGTTTTGTGGTCCAGGGTCACATATTCTGATTGTATACTCTTTTTGTTCAGATGTTGACCTCCAGATGTTTTTCTGATTTTAAATAAGAGTATCAAACATCCTTTAAATGCATTTATGGTTAATTGTTATAAAAAAAAAGTGAACTATGAAACCCCAGCTTTATCAAGCTGTAGTTTCACATCACACTCACAAGAGAGCAGCAAACTGCACATTTCAGACAGAATGTAGCAGGTCTTTGCATGGACGGTTGATTCTGGTTTATGTTTCTTTTTTTTAATACTTAAATATGTTTGTAATTTTTTAAAGTGTATCTATGGTATTTTATTCTATCTGTCTGTTTTTTATTTTTTTTAAATACAGTATCGTTCAGAAGTTGGGGTCAGTAAACTCTAATGGTTACAACAGATTTCCATTTCAAATAAATACTGCTCTTTTGAGCTTTCTATTGATAAGAAAATAAGCCAAACTATGTTAAAAATTAATAATAAAAAATCAAAATCAGATCAAATCAGTCTATTAGAATGATTTCTGAAGGAAGAAAATCTTACCGATCCCAAACTTAGTAATATATGTTACAATTTAAGCACTACAAGGATGTACCTTTATGTTTATGAGAAATATATTGTTGTCTTGGAAAATAACTGCTGTAATATGACACGTTTTTTTCTTATTGTTAGGGAGGGTGTCTGTGGTGAACCAGAGGTGGCTGCATTGGCTGAGTTGCAGCTTAAAGACAGGACTTCACCTGTTGTTGGTGCTCTGCTGCGTGACGCTCTCCATCATTTGCCCTCCATCCGTGGTTGTTATCTCACCCACCTTGCACACATGGAATCCTCTGTCCTTTCATCCCGTGACCGGTACCTCGGCCGTACGCCCTTTGTCAGCTCTCATCTCCTACCTGAACTTACCGGCCCCTCCCTGCCTTCTGATTGGCCCTTCTTACCGCTCATAAGTCTCTATGAGCGAATGGGGCTGTCAGCTGGTGGTGGGGATCAGGTTGAGTCTCTTCCAGCGGGGTCAGTGCAGTCAGTCACTCACTGCCTTCAATGGCTGCTTGTTCTGGAGAGTTGGAGGGAGCAAGCGCTCACGGCAGTGCCACCGGTGGCTAAGTTAGCCAGGCTAGCCTGTGTCTTTCTGTGCTCCAGTGACCTCTTCCTGGAGCGGCCTGTGAAAGAGCTTACTTGGGCGCTGTTTCGCATGCTAACACGGCCAGCTCAGCTTGAGGCGCTGGATCTGGGCTCACCTCCACCAGGCCTGGCTTCCTTTCATGACCTGTACTCGGATCTGCTGGCGCAGTATGAGGCTGTGTCATTCGGTGACCCGCTCTTTGGCTGCTTCATGCTTTTGCCTCTACAGCGGCGCTACAGTGTCACCATGAGGCTGGCTGTGTTTGGAGAACATGTGGGAATGTTGCGATCGCTGGGGATCTCGCTACAGCAGGTAAGTGGTGTCTTTTTGTCAGGTGACCTACGCACAGATTAGGCGTGATGGAAACATGACTGTACTTTTGTCTTTGCAATTCTCGGCATCTGGAGCTGTAATCCAATTCAGATTGAGATTTCAGTTGTAAAGTGCAGTTCACAACATCAGATGATTTGAGTTGGGAAAGTCTTATTTAGTTAAAAAAAAAGAAAAAAAGGTTTGTTTGGAATCTACCAAATTGTCTTAATAACAGGGATGCATGAAATTAATGTGGTAAATAGTCAGAATTTATTTATTTGTTTTGTTGCCAATATAAAATTAGGCAACATTGTGAATATTGCTAAGATTTTGGATGTATCTTTTTTGCAATTAAAGGGGTCATGAACTGTGAAACCAGAATTCCCTTGATATTTTGACATATAAGAGGTCATTGTACTGTAAAATATCCTGTAAGTTTCAGAACTCAAAACTTTGTTGTTAGTCTAAAAGCAGCTTGTATTGAAGGCTTGTGGAATGTTCTACTCTAGTGTGGATAAGCACTGTCTCCGCAGAAGAAGATCGACATCAATGTCTGTTTAGCCCCGCCCACTGATTTGCGCATGTAGTGTTTACGAGAGAGGCGAACGCTCGGGTCTACACAGAAATCAAATGATAAAGATGCTCTGAAGACAACAAGACACTGTGCATTGCCAAGTTGTGGAAAACAGTGTTTGTGTTGCCTTCCTTCTGATCCCAACTTTAGGAAAGAGTGGATCCAGACCACGTCAGTAAGAACTTGGTCCTTTGTTCAATTATTTTTACCGCAAATTTGTTTACAAACAAGGCAGAATTCGACACAAGATTTTCAGAAAGATTGAAACTAAAAGACGATGCTGTGCCGACTATATTGGATCTGACAGTATTGTTGCAACACAAGTGTGAGTAACTGTTTTCATTACGTAAAGTAAAAGTCGTGACGTATTGTCAAGTATGGTGACCCATACTCGAAATTGGTGCTCTGCGTTTAACCCATCCAAGTGCACACACACAGCAGTGAGTAGTGAACAAATGCGCACACACACACACACACACACACACACACACACACACACACACACACACCGTGAACACACCCGGAGCAGTGGGCAGCCATGCTGCGGCGCCCGGGGAGCAGTTGGGGGTTCGGTGCCTTGCTCAAGGGCACCTCAGTCGTGGTATTGAGGGTGGAGAGAGCGCTGTACATTCACTCCCCCCACCTACAATCCCTGCCGGCCGGGGACTCGAACCCGCAACCTTTGGATTACGAGTCCTACTCTCTAACCATTAGGCCACGACTTCCCCACCAGCCACGTGGTTACTATTGCTTTGTCTCTTCTTACAGATCGTTTGATATGTATTGAGTTACTTATGCATTTTTGACCTAAACACAGCATCTGTGAGGAATGTACGCTGTCAAACATACACAACTGTTAGCCAGTCATAGCAGCGGGCATTTACTTTCCAGTCTACAATCCGCCACGCCTGTTCTGATGAGGGGGGTCAAAAACAGGACAGAAAATAGCCTATTACTTCTAAATTATGTTTTTGATGTAAAAATCTTGATAACATTATAAGTGGACCTCAGAAAACAGTACACAATAAAAGTTCATGACCCCTTTAACATTTCTAAAATAGTAGTCCAACTTCCGTTCCCTCGTCTCATATGTGCATCAAGAGTTTAAAGGGAATAGTTCACCCAAAATGGAAAATTCTGTCATGAGTTACTCACTTGTTCCAAACCTTTACTCACATTTTCATCTTTGGAATGCATATTTGTAATGAAACCTGTTTTCTATCTCTCCATTGATAATACATTCCACCAAAACTTTAAATCTTCAAGTTCATAAAGAGATGATAAATGTAATCTGTGGATGGATTATTACAAATGTCATCAGAGAACAGTTGTAGTTACGAGGCAGAGGGTTTGCTGCTACATTTTTTATTGCAAACCAATTAAAGCCGTCTCCATCTGAAATTTGATTTGTTTGTCCTGTACAGCTGCCTGTTCCACTGGAGAAGTTCACGTCCCCCATGGAGGACTCCCTTCCTCTGTTGCGGCTGTATTTTCGAGCATTAGTAACTGGAGCTCTGAAGAGGAACTGGTGTCCTGTACTTTATGTGGTGGCTGTTGCCCACCTCAATGCGTTTATCTTCTCCCGGGATGCAGTGGCAGAGGTAAATTACCTGTGCAACAAGACCAGTGTTATTTTTGTATTGTTTATTAAAGTATCTATTAATGTGTATTAATTAGTAATGTGAATTAGCTTTTATTTTTATATTTTTTAAGTTTGTTTGTTTTTTGGAACACATCCCATTCCCTTTAGTTTAAGTTTTATTAATTTTGTCAAGGGCTTTTATAAATTTAATTATTGTTTTTTTTAAAGCACTTTAACTTAGTGTATTGTAACTTATGTATTTCAGTTACTTGCCAAGGCAAAATTGCACATTTTAGTTTGTTTTCCTTCTAATATTTGCAGTACAGTATTTTGAATTTATTAATTTTTTTGTGAAAAATAACAGCACCGAACAAAATCATTGTAACAAAAAAGCATTTAGCAGAATGTTCAAGCAGCTCTTTCCAGATAATGAAAATGAATGGTAACCAGAGGCTGTCAATCTCCAGAAAAAGAAGTTAGTGTGAAAAGTAGTTAGTGTGACTTGTGCATTATATTCCAAGTCTACTGAAGCAATATAATTGCCTAATGTGAGGAAAATGCCAAAAATTAGGTAATGCAATTTAAGGCAACCGAGCAAATGCACTTTATGCAAATTCAGACTACTGTGACTGGTCTCCTGATACAGAATACGATACTATTCTAGGTGACATTTGAGTCGTGTTTTTTTTTTTCCCAGAGGAAACTATAATTTATATATGCAAGCGCTCTGTCACACAATCCCAAATGGAGTGGTTGGGTTTGAAATATGTCTTATGAGTGAAGCAAGTGTGAGTGATGGTCTCTTAGTTGTCTTATTCTGTCATTGTGCTGTGAGTTATGACCAATTTGACTTACATGCTCTGTAGGAGGTGGAGGCGGCACGCCGGAGCCTGCTCAGAAAGACCTACTACCTGGCAGATGAGGTACTGTCAGGCATTCGCCTCTACCTTAAAAAGACATTCCATTGCCTGGATCTGCTTTCATCTCCACTATACATCTCTCTTGATATTCTCACCTTTCCCGGTTTTGTATATCTTTCAGTGACATGTCTGGTTTCTTTGTTTCTCCAGGTGTTAAAGAACCACCTGCTTCTTTTTCAGCTGCCCCAGCAGAATTCAGAGCTGGGCTTCAGCACCTATGAACAGCTGCCCCCCATTCGTGCCCACAGGTTGGAAAGCATTGTGGGAACAGAAGAAAAGGGTGGAGAAAGGTGAAAAAGGAAAAATCCTGTCCCACAGTTTTGTATGTGATTTGTAAACCACCATCCTCAAATCTGTGGTTTTTGGCCTGTTAGGGACAAGTGGCATAGACTTTAAAATAAATATTTAGTTTCTTGTGGATAAGGTGTGGTTACTTGTGGTCCATACAGCTTTCTTTATTTCTTTCTTCTATCTTTTTTTTTTCTTTAAATTTCTATCCCTATCTGGATGGTAGTTATTTGACATGGGGATTTAAGACAAATCCATAATTTACAGGGGTTGGTCAGTTATTTTATTTCCACCCAAATCTGAAATGTTAGGGTTTTTTCTCCCTCTATCCACAAAACTCCCAGCCAAATTATACTGTTTTTGGACAAACACCAGGGTCGTGTGGTGATTTAAATCCTAAGTTTAAAAGCAGGAATTATCCAACAGTTATTTTGAAAATCCTTTTGACCACTGCTAAGTGTTGTACGGTTGCTTTGCACTGTAATATGTGTATTTTTGTTACAATGGAGGCTTTTATCACGGAAATGTTTGAAATTATTCACATTAATAGTTGAGCTGCCTCCGTACCACATTTAGTAGAAGCTCTTAAGATAATAAAGCAGAGCCAAAAATGGGGTGTACACTGTTGCTGCCTTATGGACCATTTTGTGTGTGTGTGCGTGTGTGTACGTGTGTGTGTACACTGCCCTCCAAAAGTTTGGAAACGCCCTAGAAACGTAGGGTTTTGGACAATATTGGCATGAATCCTTTTTAATTTGTGATAATTTTGCACTGATAAGGGACAACAAAAACTACGAAGACATTTTATTACATAGTTTATACATAGAAAAAAATAAAATTTTCGATTCATCAAAATATCCACATAGCCACAAATAGGTATTTGTAAACTATCTGACCTAAATTGTGTTCTAATTGGTTCATTGTATTCTAAACTTAATTGGCAATCAATTGTTGAAGCTATTAAGGTGTGCTGACCCAAAAATCTTTTAAAAACCTGGGCCAAGTTTAAACCAGTAACCAGGCATCACAGCTGTCAAAGGGGCATGTCTGACTTTGACATATATTTTGCCATTATTATGTAATCAAATTGAAAATTATCATTGCTGGTCAAGTTACTTTTTAATGTAATTGCACCAAAAAAATAAGGATTTATGCTGATATCGTCCAAAACCACACTTTGCCAGGGGTGTTTCCAAACTTTTGGAGGGCAGTATATATCAAGCATTCTGCGTTAGTTCAGGCAGGCCTCGTAGTCAAGCTCCGCTACTAGCTGATTGGAGAAATTCAAACCCGGCCTCTATCAGCTGATCCGACTCCCAAGCTCTCAATTGGCAAATCTCAAACAGGGCGCCTTACTTAAACCCGTCTTCTGTTTGCTTGCTTTGCTGCTTCCTCTGTACGCTGCTTGCATCCCACCTCCTCCCCATCTCCTCCTTTAACTTGTTTAACTTAAACAATGTCATTCTGTTGTCATTGTTGCTTGCTCTGTTCTGGGGGGGTTTTGTGCTACTCTCCTATTCCTAAAATGGGAGGGTTGCCCCTGAAGTGGCTGCTGTTTCCCTGTCTTGGCTTTCATGGAGCTCATGAAAAGGACAGGGAACTTGGAACAGAGCCATACCGCCAAATGTAAATTTAGTAAATATGCAATAAAAGTTGAATTAAAGGCTTGTCTATGGTATTCTTTTTGACTTAAGAGAGTCCTGACTGAAATTATATATATATATATACTAGTCTCATGCTGAATATCTATATTGATATGGACTGGGTAATGTGTTAGGAACGAAAGGATGCCACATCGTTTATGTAAATGCAAATTATCATCCTACAGACGGCTCAATTCAAAGACACCCCGAAAATCAAAGTGAAAAAAATGATGCAGCATGGTCCATTTTGCTGAAATTTCATCACAGCAACTCAAAATAGTACTCAGTAGTTTGTATGGCCCCCACGTGCTTGTATGCATGCCTGACAACATCAGGGCATGCTCCTAATGAGATGACGGATGGTGTCCTGGGGTATCTCCTCCCAGATCTGGACCAGTGCATCACTGAGTTACTGGACAGTTTGAAGTGCAACCTGGCGGCGTCAGATGGACCGAAACATAATGTCCCAGAAGTGTTCTATTGGATTTGGGTCAGGCGAGCGTGGGGGCCATTCAGTGGTATCACTTCCTTCATCCTCCAGGAACTGCCTGCATACTCTCGCCACATGAGGCCGGGCATTGTCGTGCACCAGGAGCAATCCAGGACCCACTACACCAGCATAGGGTCTGACAATGGGTCCAAGGATTTTATCCCGATAATGGCAGTCAGGGTGCTATTGTCTAGCCTGTAGAGGTCTGTGCATCCCTCCATGGATATACCTCCCCAGACCATCACTGACCCACCACCAAACCCATCATGCTGAACAATATTACAGGCAGCATAACATTCTCCACAGCTTCTCCAGACCCTTTCACATCTGTCACGTGCTCAGAGTGAACCTGCTCTCATTTGTGAAAAGCACAGGGCGCCAGTGGTGGACCAGCCAATTCTGTTGTTCAATGTCAAATGCCAGTTGAGCTCCACGGTGCCGGGCAGTGAGCACAGGGCCCACTAGAGGACGTCGGGCCCTCAGGCCACCCTCATGAAGTCTGTTTCTGATTGTTTGGTCAGAGACATTCACACCAGTGGCCTTCTGGAGGTCATTTTGTAGTGCTCTGGCAGTGCTCATCCTGTTCTTCCTTGCACAAAGGAGCAGATACCGGTCCTGCTGATGGGTTAAGGACTTTCTACAGCGCTGTCTAGGTCTCCTCTACTGTCTCCATGCTCTCGAGACTGTGCTGGGAGACAGACCAAACCTTCTGACAATGGCATGTATTGATGTGCCATCCTGGAAGAGTTAGACTGCCTATGCAGCCTCTGTAGGGTCCAGGTATCGCCTCCTCCTACCAGTAGTGACACTGATCGTAGCCAAATGCAAGACTAGTGGAAAGTGTAAGTGGCCTCCACCTGTAAAACCATTCCTGTTTTGTGGGTCATCTCATTGTTGCCCATCTAGTGCACCTGTTGTTAATTTCATTAACACCAAAGCAGCTGAAACTGATTAACAACCCCCTCTGCTACTTAACTGACAAGATGTTATATAATATCCCAGGAGTTTAATTGACCTGATGCTATACTCTGATTAAAATGTGTTTCTTTAATTTGTTTGAGCAGTGTATATTTGAAATACATTTATTTCATGCTGAGTATACTACTAATACATTTACATATATTTATGTATTTAATAAAAATACCCTGCAATTGTATTTTTGGTATACTAAACTGGTATACTTAAAGTCTGCTAAACTGGAACAACTAATTTCGTGCTTAATGCACTTTAATTGTGCAGATGTAGGGCTAAAGTCCAACTAAAGGTATATTGAATAATATTTGATTGTGCTAAAGTGGAACTATTGCAAATACACTTCAGGTACACTTAAATATCCTGTATTCAAAGATAATACAATCCTCATCAATGGTGACATTAAAACATATTTTAGGCTTAATATTAAGGAATATATTTTAATGTATATATATATATATACACACACACACACACACACACACTTTAAAAAAATAAAATAAATTCACATATGGCTATATGATCATCATACTCGCCAATGTTTAACATGCAATGTGACCAGCTTTGTAGGATGACAGAACTCGCTCATCCCCCATGAATTACATCGTTCTTATTCCAGCATATTTTTCAACAAAGTTTTGTTTTATAGACATCACGCTGACGAAACTCTGCTGTCTATAGTGCGTATGTTTACAACTGACAATAAAAAGCAATATTAGCGTTGAGCTTTTTTAATTGCATTGATAGTTTTGAGGAATCTCAAAGAAGCTTTTAAAGGTTGTTTATTTTTCTTTTATCTCACACTGAGATGAGTCTGAGAGGCATGAGCAACATGATCCACTTATAATATTGCATAATGGGAAACAAACACCATACACTCTTCAATATACTGAAATTAAAGTACTGCAAAAATGACTTCTAAATCAACTTTGGGAAATTACTTTGGACAAATAAAGACAACAGAATATTTATTCTTTCATCAACTATGACTTGACTTTAATGTCTATGAAAATATGATGGAAAGCTATAGTTACTATTTGGTCTTAAAGCTACATTCTCCCTTTAGAGTTTGTAGATCTTCCCCTTCAGGGTATTTTTGACTTGTGTCTGACTTCAACAGAATGAGTAAAGAAATGAACCTGAAAAGACTTCCATATAAAAAAGAAGGTAGATTCCCAGAACACACACCTATTATGCAATCATCGTGGACCAATGGCAGTTTGAAGGTCTTTAACAGCCAGTGTGATAGAAGTTTAAAATTTTTGTTCTTTCTAAGTTTTCTGGGAAATTCACACTGGTGAGCTGTTTCAAACAACCAAACAATTTGGTTAAAAAAGATGTCACATTTGTTAATTTTGGCTAAATTATATTGGGGACTTAAGTATTAAACTTCATAACACTCAAAGAAAAGTCCATTAAAACAAGACCCAATGTACTTTTACATTTTCTGTATTGATTTTTCACAGATGTTTTGCCCATATTGAATCATATGATAACATAACTGAAAAAAAGAACTTGAGGGACTGACTATTGTGGGACCCGAGAGCTAAAAATATCTCACTATTCATGGTGTTCAGATACGTTAACTGTTTTTGTTCATGCATTCCTTTTTCGGTATGCAAAACGGTACTCATCTTCTCTGAAATTTGTTTCCTGCAATCTTCAGCATTATCAGTGAAGTCCGATCCTTGAGCCGGTTGTTTTTAATGGTTTTAAAAAAGCACAGCTAATGATTCTTGTGAGCTGGTTTGTTTTTGTGAATCACAAACATTTAGGAATCATTTGGAGTAGTATTGCAGTTAATCTGACTCAATTACCACAACCGCAACCACAAGTCATTAATTTCATCATATTCAATTCCATGAACTATGAAATGATAGCCTACTTTGTAGGGCTTGTGAGACCTAAGTCAATGTAGCTCCTGATTTATTGTGCATATTACAATATGTAGTTACATAGTTTTGTCAGTGGTATTTTATACAAATAAAGGAATGAATGTAATATGTTACCTAATTTCTGTTGTTTTACATTTAGCTTTGAAATTATTCTAGCGTTTGAAAACAGAATTTAATGTATGTTTTCCAAATATTTATTTAAAAGAATCATTAAGGAACAGAAACTGTCAAATTCCTTCCTCAAAAAATATGTCAGCACCACAGTGTCACAGAGACTTTTGTCCGGGTGTTTTGTATGTGCACAAAGCGCTTTTGTTTTTGCTGTTCTTGCAGCTTCCTCCTCATCTTGGTGTCTTAAATGTTATTAAGGAATTCAATAAAACTAAAGCAAAATGCGAAAGAATGGGAAAAGGTGGCAGTTGCCGGTTAGGCTCTTGTTTGCTTTTTCTGGAATGCTGACTTTTTGCTTGCCAGTGAAAGACAATGAAGCCTCCTGTGAGCGCTGCTAATGCTAGTCACACGGTTCAGCTGACATCTGGTCTGTATTATATCACAGGCAGGGGGCACTGAGTTTCACTACGGCTCCTGTAGACAACACAACATCTCAAGTGTATCGCCCACCGTGAGATCCTATTTATCCAAATTTGTTTTTGTCCAGACTCGTTTGTGTCGTTTCATACTTGATGCGACTACAAATTGCTGATGGAAATCTGACTCCATTTACTTGTTTGTGCAATAAGCAAAATGTCAGAGACATTTTTGTTTTCTTTGATTTTTATTAAAATTGAAAATGATTGCACTAATGTGTAGTCCATTTAAACACAGATGCACGCTTTCTCGGACAGATATAGATGTGCAGTTATGGAGGCTGTGAGATGCACAGGCCTAGATAGTATGTCAGCTCTGCTGTTTCTCATGGTTTTACATTACAGACATATAAAATCACGTTGATCGCACCTTGCAGTGTTTTATGACATGCGTGTGTGTCTTCAGGGCATGTATGACACATGCAAGTGATGATCACTCAGTCTTGTTTATACTGCGGTGTATTTTAAGGGTGTGACATTTGATTTCAAAGCATTAAAATCTGAGTAGCTCTAACCAATGAACCACTGACATTTTTAGCATCTGTACAAAACATTTTTTTGTTTGGGTTTTTTTTTTTTTAAGAAACTTGTGAGTTTTTCTAGTCATTCATGGTCGTTTTGTAGGACGTTATTGTACAAAGGCTGTCTTACCAGTGATATTGCAAGAGAAGGTAGCATATTTTTCCTCAAAAGTAACAGCAGCAAATTAAAAACATGAATTCCTAGTATTTTGCCAAGAGTTGCGGAAACGTGTTAATAAATAAACAGAACAAGACGACAAGGGAAACAATGATGGCAGTATTTATACGCAGTTAAAAATTCTCAATCCATCAAAACGTTGTTTGGCTTAGTCAATCGTTTGTGAAAGCACGGAATTACTTTCCCTACTTTGATTTTATATCATTTTGATGTAAAAACTAAATTAGCTCAAATGGATGGCTGTGTCTCATGACTAAACAAAATTCAGGGAATGTATGCCTGTGGATATTCATGGTATAATTATTTTTGCCCGGACATGAAACAAAAATAACCTTCAGGGTACAGTCTTTTTATTTTTAATAGAGTTTTTGGTATTTTTTTCTGCCACTTGGTAGTTAATCTAGTTATTTATTCCTTCTCATATGCGTGAACGCAGACACAGAGGACCCTTTTGTGTGCCTTTGACTTATGTTTTAATGGATTTTGTGTGTGCAGCTGAAATATAAGATGTAAAAAAACATGATTTCTGTGTAGTGGTAACAAACTCCAGATGTGCAGTATTAATAGCAGTGGATGATATTCAGGTTGTGCCTGTAGGCATCTGTAAACGGCCGTCCCTTAGTGTCTTCTTACACAAGCTTACAGTTTCCCCACTCAATCTTTTAATGACAGCTTTTCTCCTCTTCGTGGTTGTCACTTGGATGACCTTCTGTGTAACAAATTTTCTGCTTTACACAGAACTTCTACTACATTTATTTATTGGCTCAAAATTCTGTCTGAAAAGTCCAAATCCAACCCATTTTTTCCAGGGGCTTCGGAGACTAATCACTCAATATTCCGCATAGTGCCCTTTTTTCTGGGGCTATACAGACACCTTACAAATCTCTACACACAGCAGCTGAGGAAAAACAGACCGTGTAATATGAAGGAGTCGGAGCCCCAGCCTAAAGGAGCTAAATTGGTGTCACCAGGTCATAATGTTATTAGCTGGGATAGTAATTCAGTGAGACTGATTATATTAGACACAGAACATGGTGCCCTGGCAACATCTCAAGCCCTTGACAATACCCACATTGAGCTGGAAGCATGTTGAACGCAGGCAGAAAACAAACGAAGAGGACGCACTCGCAGTGCAGTTGTTGTAATTGCCTGTTCAACCAATCTTCAGCTGTTACAGCAGAACTGCTCATGTGTAAGCTGAAACATAAACAGATTACAAAAAGTAACTTTTTCTATTACAAGTGAAGTGACATACTGCTAAGTATGGTGACCCATACTCGGAATTCGTGCTCTGCATTTAACCCATCCAACGTGCACACACACAGCAGTGAACACACACACACACACCGTGAACACACACCCGGAGCAGTGGGCAGCCATTTATGCTGCGGCGCCCGGGGAGCAGTTGGGGGTTCGGTGCCTTGCTCAAGGGCACCTCAGTCGCAGTATTGAGGGTGGAGACAGCGCTGGACATTCACTCCCCCCACCTACAATCCCTGCCGGCCCAAGACTCGAACCCGCAACCTTTGGATTACGAGTCCGACTCTCTAACCATTAGGCCACGACTTCCCCCAAAAAGTCATGCAGTCTCCAAAAATATTCAGAATTAGGGTGACAAGATTTGTTTTAGCCTGTATTTTTGTTTTGCTTCATAGAAAAAAAGTTTCTAAATTGGGAAATATTTTAGAATATTATATTCTTTGGAGTCACAAAATAAGAAACAAACTTTATATATTATATTTGGTCAGTGCAATTTTTTTATATATTAATACACACACATACAGTATACATTTTGAAAATATTTACGCGATTAATCATTTGACAGCACAAATTTTTTTTTTTAAATTGCATTGAGCCTTTTTGAATGATATTGTATATACTTGAAAAATAACAAAAATATTAATGTTTTTTCTATGTAAAAGGTTTGTCCCCAGGAGGACCCCTGAATTTTAGCAACGTCCCTGTTCAGGATAGATGTTTTGAAAAAGTCTCCAGCAATAAGAAGCAGTTCACTCCTGCCAGCAAATGAAGCTGAAAAACAGATGGACAGACATTAAATAAGCTACCAGAACCTTTAAACTAATGTGAAACGTTGTGCAATCATGCCAACAAATGTAAGAAAAATTCTTGACTTCCCCATCCACCACAAAAATGTGCACAGTCCCACACCCTTCATTAGTGACTATCCTGAGCAGAAAGGGAAATATCAAAGTTTGTTAATGCTTTTAAAATTCCACAGTTGGCAATCAGTGGAAAAATATGCTCCAAATTGTGGAGCTTTTTCTCTGCAAATTTACACAGTCAAAAGTGGTTTTATAGTATTAGGGGTCTAAAAGAAGCGTTCGTCTTCTGGCAAGATAAAAAAAAAAAAAAAGGCCTGGACTAAAGAGACACCTAAATTGTTTATCCATACAACTATTACTTCATATTGCTAGAATTTCTCACTATATTGCAGTTTTACTAAGTGCTGCCACAGAATAATATTTGTTATCTTATAAAGAGCTAAAATGTGCAACACACTGTACACAATCACTTGAAAAGCTTCTGTTTGAAAGGTTGTTGATTTGTAACATGTCTGCTCAGATGTGAAGACATTATACCGAGTTGTTTGTCTTTGTGTCTCTCTATTGACTGGGCTTTAGATAACCGTTATTGGGAGTTTCTGTTTTTTGCTTCACTTATTGATTTATGCACTCTGTCAGAAGAGAATTATGTCTGTGAAAACCATAGTCTTCCTATCGTCCTACTCTCAATTTCACTCTAGCTTCCATAAATCTAACAGCATGGTGCATTGAGATATTTTGGCAAACGTTCATTGGTGCTGCATAGTGTTGTCAAAAGTACCGACCACGATACCATTCGGTACTGAAATTTTAAAAACTTCCATTTCCCGCTAAGATTTGAGCACTGTTGAGTAGATTCTTAAACAGCGCTGATTGGTCACTGTGTTCACGCGCTCAACAGATACATCTGTGATTGGCTTCAATGACCAATCAGCGCTGTTTAAGAATCTGCTAAACAGCCTTAGCGGGAAATGGAAGTTTTTAAAATCTCAGTACCGAGTGGTATCGTGGTCGGTACTTTTGACAACAGCAGCCTCACAGATGTATTGCCACAACACACAAATGCTGATGCAAGATTGCATTTCGCCCATGATTAAAAGTGCACTCCTAAAGGGCATATGTTATGTAAGAGCAGATTTCAGAGGGGCGACTTAAAGCAAAGGCCTGCTGGGAGCAATTCATGAACTACTGCTCTTAAACATCACTGAGGAGAGAAAACCAATGAATGCAAAGGTCTTTGTCTGAGTTACGCTAATTTATACTGACACTGTTTTGAAACACATGCTGGAAAAAAGGCTAAATCTTAGATCTCTTTAAAAAGGTGAGGGGCTGTTCACACAGAACGTTTCTGCATTTTACTGCACTGTTTTCCTATTGTTTTTCTATGTAAACATGCTCTAGATGGACATCTTTGACTGTTACGCTTTCAGTCTCGACAGCTTTCTAAAACCGTGGTGCTCAAGTTTACAGTGCCCTTCACTAATATTGGCACTCTTGGTAAATATGAGCAAAGGTGGCTGTGGAAATAAATCTACATTGTTTATCTTTTTTTTTGAGCTTTCATTAAAAAAAAAAAAAAAAAGTTATGTAATTCTAACCTTTTATTAAAGGATAAACAAATCTCCCCTTATGAAAAAGGGTTTTTCTCCAATGCATGTTGGCCTAAAGCATTCTAAATTCCACCGTCAGGGCAGTAATTAAGAAGTTTCAATCAAGATGTTACAAATCTGCCTGACTGAAGACGTGTGTCTATATCGTCCTAATGCAAGGTGAGGAGGAGCGTTTGAGTGGCCAAAGACTCTCCAAGGATCACAGCTGGAGAATTGCAGAGATTAGTTGAGTCTTGGTGGCAGAAAGACTTGGTGGCAGATATCCAGTTGTCGAACATGACTTCTATGGTCAGATGAAATTTGAATAAAAGCTTTTTAGCAGCAAACCCAACCCGATGCCCACAGTTAAATATACTACTGGATCTTTAATGTTGAGGGCCTGTTTTTCTTCTGAAGGTCCTGGATGTCTTGTTCAGAGACATGGCATCATGGATTCAATCAAATACCAACAGATGAGACATCTAAACCCGACTGCCTCTGTTAGAAATCTTATCATCAGGACAATGATCCAAACCAAACATCAAAGCCAACACAAAAATGTATCACTGAGCACAAAATGAAGATTCTGCCATGGCCATCCCAGTTCCCTGATCTGAACCCTTTAAGTTGGATGAACTGAAGAGAAGAAAACGTGGAAATCTGCAGGGTCTGGAGTGATTCTGGGTGAAGGAATGGTCTCTGATCTCGTAACATGTTCTCCAAACTCATTGGGCATTACAAGTGAAAACTCAGAGCTGTTATCTTGGGAAAAGGACGTTGTAATAATTGGGTGCCAATAATTGTGGCCAACACGAACTAGAGAAAAACATTTCATAATGAGATTTTCCCCCCTAATTCCCATTGTTTTTCTTCAATGATAGGTTAGCATTTTGTGATTTATTTTCTTTTTTTAATAATAGATCAAAAGGATAAATTATGCTTTTGTTCATATTTACGAAGGGTGCCAATATTAATGGAGGGCACTATATATTTACATTTATGCATTTAGCAGGTGCTTTTTTCCCAACGTGACTTTGGAAAAGATTAGTTAAAAGAAGTTCA
This sequence comes from Barbus barbus, assembly GCF_936440315.1. NCBI lineage: Eukaryota > Metazoa > Chordata > Actinopteri > Cypriniformes > Cyprinidae > Barbus > Barbus barbus. Next base: position 13,624,909 of record NC_136758.1, read on the forward strand.
GCTTTTAAAAAACATGTCACCTTGCAGGTTTTTTTTTTTTTCATTCCACTGCAATGCGTTGTATATATTTAAACATTAATAAATCATGTTCTGTGTCAATTTTCCCTAATGGTGTATAGAACTCACAGTGCTGCTCTTCCATTATTTTTATATGCAAGTAAAACTCAAGGCAAAACAAAGGTAAAACATAGACCTTGTTTTTCAATTCCACTTCACTGCGATGCATGTTTTTAAATGAAAACGTGTTCAGTGTGAATGGCCCCTAAAGCGATAGTTCACCCAGAAATGTACATTCTTTTCTCAAATTCACGTCATTTCAATCCTCTATGAATTTATTTCCTCTTGGGGAAACAAAAAAATAAATAAAAAAGATATTTTGAAGTACGTTTTACTTTTGAAGGAAATGGGGTCCAAAACAGCACTGACATTCAATGTTTAAAAAAAGCCCAGTTTTGATGCCCAGTGGAAGAAGTTTGGCAAACAATGTGTTAAATTTCCTTTTTCCTCACATAAAGCTATCATATGCTTCAAAATATCATAAAAGAGCATAGCACATTGACCACTTTGGTATTTGACCACAAAATGGTATTATATGGTGCCTTTTCAGAGCTTGACAGCACCAGTTCCTTTTTACTTTTATTATACTGAGCTGTCAGGATATTTTTCAATATTCAGCTTTCGTGTTCCACAGAAGAAATGATTTGGAACAACATGTGGGTGAGTTAAAAAAAAAAAAAAATTGGGTGAATTACTTCAACAGCAGATTTCCTGCTGGGTTGCCTTTAAACTCTATTTGATTTATTTAGGTTGTCCTCCCACGTGAGCCATACTGTTGCTAATGCTCTTGACCACCAAGCGGCCTGTAAATGCATAGTTATGTGCGTCATTAACATTTGAAAACACCACCAATAAGGTGGAAGTTTCCAGTGTACGTCAGCGGCAGCCCAGCATGGAGCCGCCAGCCTCATCAATAGATCTTGCATTAATTGTTAAAAGACAGCCAGCTTGTTCTCTTGATTTGAGATGACACACACCCATACCGTTTGAACATCACTGATGTACTGAATCATCGGTAATGATCTAGAGACCTTGCCAGGGCATGGAGTGAGCTCGAATCCAAATGTGCTACAGCTTCTCTCTCCCTCTGTAGTTTGTGGCGTTTTTATTATTTATCAAGCAGCTAACGAGTATGATGCTTTTTAAGTCTGTTCTACAAAGACAGCTCAGGGCCTTTGGTTCAACTAAAAAAAAACCCAGAGATGAGCATGCTGTGTGATAGACTGCCATTTATTCTTTCACTGATTATAATTGTGGAAAATGGAGTTCACGCTGACCTCATAATACACATGTGGATCCCCAAAGTCTAAAAATGGAAGGTTTTACTTGACACCACCATTTCATTCAGTATTGACTTTATGCAAACTGGCTGGTTGTTTTGCTGAGGTTGAGCTTGGTAATTTTCAAGATCAACCTGTCATTGTTAACCTATCAAGAAATCCTTTACTGTGTTCCTGAACAACATTAATTCAAATATTTTTCAGATTGACTTTCATAGCACCTCTCTTCCAAATAGAAATTGTCAATGGCTCTACTTCTACATCTTCAAGCTTCAGGATGTTTTTTTTTTACATGAATCTTGTGTAAAATGCTTGCTTCATTGGGAAATTGCTCATCTGAACATTAAGATGAAGCATGGAAGGCTTTCTGTGTCAGAGAAATGATAGGGCGGAGTGGATTTTCTTTTTGTAAAACTAATCTCATGTCAAAGTGAACAGCGTATTGAAGTTCATTGTAGTTCACGAGCAGAATATAACCAAGAGATAAACGCAATTGAGAGCACTTGCGTTTTATATCTGCTGTTCTGAGAAAATACCTTTTTTGTAGACCTTTCATGAATCATTCTCTTTTTGTCGGTTTTATCCATGAACCCTGGAAACACATTAACCCTTTCAGCTCCTTTAGGTGGGAGCAAAGTGTGTAAAAATAATGTAATCCTATCTGTTTGACACGATTAGAGACAACAACAGTTAGTTGTGTCTCAGAGATTCAGTGTTTGCATCAAGTGACCATCCAAATGCCAAAAAAGCCCAGAATGATTCATTTCAATTACTTACATTAAAGGTCAGAGTTTTCTATTTAATAATTTAAGTTTCCTGTGGACAGAGCCTGCGCTCCAACAATGCAGTGACCCATTAAGCTCATCAGTACACAGCCAATCTTTTAGGCCAAAACCCTTTTAAGTGGATAATTGTTTAGCAGCATTTTCCTTTTGTTATCCTTCTCCTGTGTTAGATCAAGCCTCAGGCTGGAGGCTAATGTGGGCTAATGAAAAGGAAAAATGGCATCGGTATAGATACAACGATCAAGGCCCTCGGCCAGCCAATGCATCTCTAGGCAACCAGTATTGATCTTGTACGTAAGCTCATGTTTATCAGGGCTGTTTAGGGGAAGATCATGCCTTTGGAATTAGTGGACCGAGGTTTCCAATTAGTGGTTCCGCTTGGCTGGTCTCTGACCGGCTCCCCTAAGTTTCCGGGCTAATCAGAGCTGATTAGAGCTGAAGAGTCCTGTATATCTGTAATATACCTCAGACAGACACATACTGTAGAACGCTACTTGTGGTGAATGAAGATCAGATTATTTGAAATGTTCTCAACAGGGATGTTTATTATTTGTGTCAGGAACATGTATTATTACTATTATTATTATGTATTAGGCACCTTGAGAAAGGGTCTAATATGTAGGCAGATATATTATGGACCATTAAATTATAAGCCAATTGACCATATGAATGCAATTTAATTTTGTTAGTCTACCTAAATGTTTACATTTTCCTATTATTATAAAAATATTATATTAAAAATTGTATTCATTTATTTATTAATTATTGAAAGATTATTATTTTGTTTTTGTAATCAATTTTACCAAATGTAGATAGATATCTAATATAAGCCCATATATAAATGTATCATTCACCTTGAGAAAATGTCTGATATGTGAAGTAGGCAGGTATGTTATGGACCAATAATTTATAAGCCAACTGATCATATGACTGCAAGTTAATTTTAAATACACACAAATAAAATAAAATACCTAATAAATAATGTTTACATTTTCCTTTTATTAGAAGAATATTATATGTTATTTATTTAATGCAGAAATATTATATATTGTTATATATATTTACCTTTTTGTATTATTAAGAAAAGAGATTACATATTTATTACATATTATCTGAAAGGTGCGCATTGTTGTTGTATTGTTTTTTGTAATCGGTTTCACAAAATGTTGATTGATATCTAATATCATTTCTCAGCCAAAAAAAAAATGTCTATTGTGCATTATAATTATCATCTTAAAAGAATGCAGGATGAAGCTTTAATTGCTGCAAATATTGTCTGAATTGCACTTGTTTGATTGTTATTCGGCTTAGATAAACTTCTACATCAAATCAGTAAAAGAGGATAATTCTTTTTTACTTTTTTATGTTTGTTCAGGTGCTACCTGGAGCTCACCCAGTCCAAAGAGAAATCCGAGGACCTGTCTTGTCTCATCAGGGCCGTAGAGGGTGAACTTACTCTGAAAAGGGTCACGAGTTGAATGTTCTGACAGCACATCGTGTTTTGACAGGGCCAAGTAATGAAGCATGGTGTGACGGAAGACCTTTTTTCCCCCCTGTCTCTCTTAATCGTCCACTCTCTCTCTCTTTCTCAGATGCTGGCTGGGGTCTCACTAGTTCGTGTTATTTATGTCAGCTGCAAGGACATTCCAGCTGTGCTGCGTCCCATGGTGTCTCAAAATCCCTCTTTCCATAATGCATGATTAAGTTCTTTGCGTAAACCTGAAACCAAGAAAAGGCACTGTTGTGTGATCGCTTCAAAGCACCAAGGGAAAAAAATGATGAATGAATTGTATGAATGGATATGTAGGACTGTGGAACACAACAGTGTTGCTTTTTTCTTTACCTAATATGACCTCAAAGTTTTCAGAATACATTTATAAACTCTTTTGTTACACTAATCTATGATTTTGCTTTAGAAGACTAGTTTGCCTGGTTAAAAAAGTTAAAGTCGTGACGTATTGTCAAGTATGGTGACCCATACTCGAAATTGGTGCTCTGTGTTTAACCCATCCAAGTGCACACACACAGCAGTGAGTAGTGAATAAATGCACACACACACACACACACACACACACACACACACCGTGAACACACACCCGGAGCAGTGGGCAGCCATGCTGCGGCGCCCGGGGAGCAGTTGGGGGTTCGGTGCCTTGCTCAAGGGCACCTCAGTCGTGGTATTGAGGGTGGAGAGAGCGCTGGACATTCACTCCCCCCACCTACAATCCCTGCCGGCCGGAGACTCGAACCCGCAACCTTTGGATTACGAGTCCGACTCTCTAACCATTAGGCCACGACTTCCCCTAGTTAACTAGTTTGAAACTACATGAGGGTAAGTAATTGACAATTTAAACGTTTCCTAAACTATTCCTTAAAATATGAACTTTGACATTTCTGCAGCACTATTATCACCAAAAAGAATTGCAAAATGACTATCAAACATGTTCCCTGCCATTGGTCACGGGATTGTTTACATTCAACCCAGTCCCACTGGAAAAAGGTACCTATGGCAAAATAATATTGCTTTTGCATGTTTTGCCATGCACACTTTCAAAGTGAACTGTCAGGTGAGTGGAGCTATAAGGGTATTTAGTTTTATCCAAAATGGATGAATGTGAAACTGGCTATGTTTTATGACTCGCTGTTGTATCTGTTGCGACAGTTTGGAAATTAAATGTCCTGAAAGCACTAAAAGGCTAAATCTCTATTACAATTGAAAATAACATACTACATTAAAGGATTAGTTCATCATTTACTCACCCTCATATCATTCCAAACCTGTATAAGTCTTATGTTGAACACAAAAGATGATATTTTGAAGATTTTTGTAGAACCAAACCATTGGTCCCCATTGGCTTCCATTGTAGGGAAAGAGGATATAGTATGGAAGTCAATGGAAACCAACTGTTTGATTACCAGCATTCTTCAACATATCATATTTTGTGTTAAATATAAGAAAGAAACTCATACAAGTTTGGAACAACATGATGGTGAGTAAATGACAAATTTTCATTTTTGGGTGAACTATCCCTTTAAATATTACCTTAAACCTAACCAAAAGAATTAACAAAAGCAAATGTGAGATAAAAACACATTTGTTGAATTAAATTTTAAATTGCTTCTACAAGCCTTTGAGTTCTTTTATTGTGATTAAGATCATAGAAGAGCTATCAAGCAAGTTTACTATGTCAGAAGAGCCATATACATATAGGGCTGGTTATGTGACGCACGTTTCAAAATGTATTAATTTACAAATCATGCTTTTTAAGAGTTTTGTACTATTATTGTGGTACTGTGCAAAAATAATTATGTATAATCTTCTCCTGTAATCATAATATGTGAAAAATAATAAAAATTGTTGGTGTATTACCGTCACTATTGGTCATTTCAGCTGGAAACTGCACCGAATTCTAATCTTTGGCAAATGTGGAGAAGGTTTTTTCTAATGAGCCTGCATTGCCCAAATTGAAATGATTGCATGATTGACAAAATGCTTAAAGAAACAAAACAGCATTTTAATAGCACCACAGAGCCATACTGTTTACAGTTTTGGGGGAAAGCTGAGATAGGCTCAAATATTTTAAATACAATAATTACACAATTCACTTTTTAACAAGAAAAATCTTAGCTAACATCTGATCATTTAATATTTGTGCCTGTTTGCTTTTAGCGTTACAGTTTGAAACAAAAAAAGATATACTGGAAGAGATAGACTCAGGGATAGTCTGATTTATATCATGTACTAAATATGTTTATTGTTCTCCATTTATTCCAAAATATGGGTTGACAGGTTAAACCTAAACAAGTTTAAGACCTCATCCAAGCTGTGTTTCGAGATGTCTTGCAGCATGAATGCCAGGATCTTGTGCAAGAAGCATGTCAAAAGAGAAGGTCCTACAACACTCAAAGTCATCTGTACATACCAGACAAAGCCTGTTTAATGTGTGTGATACACCAGAGACCCACAGATAACTCACTTGCTAGCATTAACACCCATTGCGTATTCTTTCCAGGCCATTGAAATAATGCACTCACCTAATTGCATATCAAGACACACCTGTTTCTCTTCCCAACTACTTCCTTGAGCAGTCCCACACAGCCTGTAAAAATCCTTCAAACTTGCAGCAGCACGTTATTGGCAAGCTTGGAGTACGGTGGACTTATTAGCTTTAGGTTGATAAGCATAATTCACTTTATCTCCTCTCTGCGACTGCCCCAGATTTTACTTTGCCAATAAAAATACACAATGTGCAGTGAGAATATATCTTCCTGTGTGGGAGATTTGAAAATACTCAGATTACTTGTGATTATATCCCTCACTGTGAATGTTGTTAGGGCTTTTATTGTTATTCTTCATTATTTCATGTTATCGCAGTAAATGTCAGTTCTGTCAGGACCACTATCGTAAAAAAAAAAAAAAATCTCTACACTAAAAAACTACACTTTCGTCACCTCCCAGATCAACTTTACCTGAACCCTCTGTTGTAGTAGATCTGGAATACATGAGGCTAAAGCCATGAAATAAGGAATAAGCAAATGATTTTAAATTAACTTCAGACATCTGAAAACTTAAGTACCTAAAAAAAATAAACTGCAGGACCAACTGTAATTATTATATATGAAACAAATTCTTTCCATAAGTCTTTGCTGAGGTGATTCAAGGGGCTGTTTGATAACTTTCAGGTTTGATACACTTCAAGGCACGCTGAATCAATTAACTGTGTTAATAATACTAGATAATATGTGAAACTGTCAAAGAAGAAGCCAGTGTTCTGCTGATTGGTATTATTGAAAACAGTTCACATATGAATTTAGTTTGCACAAGCTGAATAAAAAAAGGCTTTTTAGAGCTACTCATGACGTCAGTTTATAGGCCAACTCAGAAATTTCCCATGGTTTTTAATTTATGATAAAATTAAGCTGTAGGAATGTGTAACAACACACGGATACTTATACTTCAGTTACAGCTTGTGCTATTTAGGAGACTTTAATACAGGGGTCGGCAACCTCTTGGTCATAAAGTGCCATTTAATTGCACACCCACACACACACACATATATATATATATATATATATATATATTTCATTACTAAATTTCATTACTAAAAAATTAAAACCTCACGATCCATGATATTCCAGCATCAGATCAATCACAAACCTGCTTATTTGATCAGTAACAGAAATAGCAGAGAATATTACATATTTCTGAAGCAAAGAAGTTTAAAACTAATTGTACAAAATTAGGTTTAAATTTAAATATCAGGTTTCCAATGTGACCCTACTGAATCTCAATGTATGTACGTGTAATCTTACTAAATTAATTTCTTATACACATGATGAAAAATACTAAGTGAGTGACAAAGCCTTACGTCTTCGATTAGACCTCACATGACTACTGGGAGAAGCTAATTTGCTTGTATAATTATGATAATTTCTTGTTGAGTCGTATTGGGTCTACAGATACGTCATATTAATTGGTTGTATAGATGCACATCACAATAATGAAGCATGCTGGATATCGCTCAATTTGTGTTTTTCCCATTTAACTAATTTTAACGGGTCACTGCACAGCATGACCCTAACCACTAATTACCAATTATTGATGTACACGTCCAGTTTGGTTAAATAGATGTAACGAGATGGAAAACCTGAACAAATATCGGTTAACTACTAATCACTTCTTCCACGAGGAAAATGGTGAATGGTACAAAGGGTTTCTATCAAACAACACTTTATAACATTCAGTCGTCTCTGAACTCTTTATTAGAATTGAGAGGGATCAGATGACAGTATTTAGACATCAGCAAAACCTTTCCACCGAGAAAGTGTTCCTGTGACATTTATTAAGATGCAGCTGGAGTATAGAGATATTTAATAAGTTTATATAGTCCAGATGATTTTGGGGATGGGAAATGAGTTCCTATTGATTGCAGACTGACTGATATCATGACAAATCTGAACATAAATGTGATGCTGTGTGGACTGCTTTTACAAGGTCTTTTACTCAAGAGAAAAATGTATTGCAAAATTTGCTCTCCATACATTTTCATTGGTGTCTGGGAGATATTCTAAACTGTGACATTCATGTCAAATGGGAAGATATCTGTATCATATACCTTTTTCTGCATGGTTTCTTCAAAGCTTAAATTAATGGTGATTAAATTAATTAATGCATAACATTTATATATACAACAAAAGGGCATTGCTGTCTTAATGCAAATGAATAGCTCAAAGAGTGACTCTTGTACAGCCTGTTCAAATAAAGTATTTACTGATACTGGTTCGCTTGAGAAAGTATAGCACTTGAATATTTTAGCAATGAAAAAATTCAATTTTTTTGATAAACTGCTTGAATGGAGGACTCGCTATTCTATTTTTGCTCAGTGTTGCTTGGAAAATATACTTGTCTCATAATTCATCATTATTTCATTATTTTTATTCATACAGTTTTAAATCTGCACATTTGAGTGTAGTTTGTGTGTGCATGTATGCCTTCAAAAATATGCACACTTTACTGGCTTTTTTAAATCCTCATGCTAGTTGATGTTAAATTATCCACAAATAATGTTTTATTCACACACACTGAGGTGCATAAGATTGAAACCCAGATTTAGTGATAATATAGCGGAATGAGAGACTTACTAGCAAGTTTTAAGAGGCTGGTTATTTTTGAAGGGAAACACCAAATTAGGTATGGGATTTTCAGCACAGCATGGGTTAATTTAACTTTTACATTCTTTTATGATCAGATGACACTATAAAATATGAATGGATAATATGATAAAGCTATAAAAAAGGTAATTTGCTGAGTTCAGACAGTGTAATATGCGGCCTCTTGCTATGTGCTTGTTGTTTTCCATCTGATTGTTTGTGCCAGCGCCTCGGCCTATTCTAAATGCAAGTGGAAAGTGAGTTGTTGGATGATTTTATTCTTTGAATGGAATTCAAAGTTTGGGAGCAACTTCAAACTGTTTTCTTTTAATCATATTTTGGATTGCTAAAGGAATATGTTGTTCATTCTTCTCTTGATGATCTACTGAACTCCACAGTCATTTTTCTCTCTAATAGTGTATGAGACTGTGAGGAATCATTTGTATTTTATTACAGGATCTTTAAGGGATGATGTAATGTTCAGGTCCAGTAGTGCTCCAAGATAATCATTTCTAGAGGCTTTTATATGCATCCAGTTGCCACATTCCTACCAGATGAGCATATCCATCTCATTCTAACTAGACAACAACCGCATGCTCTCCAAACTCGACACACGGAAAATGGAACGAAGTCCCATCATGACAATAAAATTCAGTAATTTCAGCAGAAATCCATACGATTGAGAATTTTGCACGATTTCCAAGCTCAGATTTTGCAAAAGGTTTAAGTTGATCACACAGCTTCACTATATTGACCAACAAAAAGCTTGGTCACTATATTTCTGACAATGCTAATGAGCTAATGTAAATAGCTAATGTGACTGCACCTTAATCTCAGGGCAGAACATGATTTCACGCAACTGAACGTGAAATTATCCGGATATTTTTTTAGACCTATTGTTTAATGAATAGAGCAAATTTGGACATACTACTCATCTTGTATACTGCTTTACTGCACTTACTATATTAAGTCACTGGGTAATGTGACTGACCAATCAGTCAATTGTGAGTTTTTCACAATTGAATGTAATAATATTTGATAAAGCATTAAATTTATTATTTATAATTATCTGAATAAACAGTTATCCAAAAAAAGTAATATATTCCAGACTATTGGTTGTTTTAATAACTCTGCCATACTAATAAAATGTGCAATCATAGGTGTGTTTTAGTCACTTTATTACTCAACATGGCTCATCTAATCATAAGTTATTTTATTAATTCACATATCTAAACACAAGCCAGCTTCACTCTAATACCTAATTTCTCACATTTCTATTACTCCAAATCAGTTCTCATCATTGGCTTAGGCAGACATCAATAAAAGGATAAGGAAAGGATCATATATCAAAGTTAATTCTTGTGTTTTTATTATTAAAGTTCATTTTGAGTCAGTACACGATGAGTAACATTTGGCTTGTCACTTGTCACATGGTGTTTATGATCAACTATATTTCACGTACTGTACCACAACTTGTGCAGTGACAGGAGAAGTTATTAAAATGAATAAATAATTTGTACATTAAAACTAATTAGCACAGATGTGGATAGTGGAATTTCTGTTTGCATTTTTAAATAATTTTGACCTTGCATGTATTGGATTGGATACAGTGAGAAATTTTAACAATATTCATCAAGCACATGAGCAGTTTATGCTCCTTATCTAACAACTACAGCTAGCAACATTTATCACAACAGTTTCCATTTTTCCATTACAGTGTGTGTGTGTGCGCGTGTGTGAGGTATGACTGTCTGTCAATTATGTTGTACAACAAAAAAGTTATTTGGCATGCAAGGAATCTCTACATGGAAACTGAACTTAAAATAAGAAATAGAATAGTATATGCATGAGCCTAAAATATGCTGACTACATTATATGGTGAAGTTTGTAAGGTGCAGAGTGAACCTGACTTTATAAAGTGCTGAATAAGCATGTGCATAAGTTTGTAAGGTCAATGAAGGAGATGTTAACACACACCCGCAGCTACCCATGAGATCAACTTTAAATTATACATAAAGAGCTGAACTGACAAAGACAATCTCTGAAAACTGTGACAGGAGTGTCTGACTGACTAATGAAGCTGTCACAGATTCACCAATCACATCATCCACACCAGCCACCTACACCCGTTCACAGTCACCTGAGTACTGATTACAAACACCTGATTCCACTTACCTGGGCACTATATCAGTCTACTCACCTCAGTCCCTTGTTGGCTGGTCTCAAGGTTACATGCCTTCTCTCACGCTCCTACCCACATGTCTGGATCACCGTGACTCTGTCTCCTACCTCTTGCTGGAATTCCCTGAAAAGTATTAAGATAAGGATGATTATTCCTCAGTTTGATGAGCTTCAGTTAAGTTGCCGTTTCGAACTCCTCATTTGATATCTTCTTTCAGTTTGTGTAAATAAAGAACCTCTAAATCATTCATCCTGCGTATGCCTCTCAGTCCAGATGTGACAGAAGAGCAACCCATAAAGAATTATTCACAAATGTGTTTACACAGATTGAAGGTGGCTATGGAGACACGGAATCCCTCTCACCGGATTCCTTCACCGAACTGGTCCAAGCACTCCGTGAGTCTCTTCAACCTCCTCCTGTCATGCTCTCTGCCTCAGCGTGTCCCATGGCCAAACTTGCGACCTTCTCCAGGTGGCTGCCTGTGGTGGCTTTTTGCTCCAATGTTCACTATACTTCGAACGGCAACCTCATCAGTTTATAAAAAATAGAACAAAGATCGTATTTATCATGTCTCTACTGTCTGGAAGGGTGCTGCAATGGGCCGAAGCGCTCTGGAATTTGCGCAGTCAATTAGTGCGCTCCCTGGATGCACTTCATTTCCAGCGATATCGTCGACCTGATTGCAAAGACACTATTTAAACTGAACTGAGCTGGATGATGACATCACTGAATTCAATAATGAAATGCCTTTAATTGAAAATCTTTTTTTTAATCTTTTCATTTTACATTATTGACACACTATTTTCCTTTTTTGATATTGTGCAGTTGCTTTGACACAATTTACTTTGTTAAAAGCGCTATATAAATAAAGGTGACTTGACTTAACTTGACTTTTGTCGATCATTTCTTTGAGGTTTTCAGGAAATCTACCTTGGCGGTTTCAGTGCACGACAAGCTCTTCCGGCTACGGCAAGCGGCGATGTCCATCCACGACTATAGGGTTGCTTCCATACCCTCGCAGCGGATGGAGTGAAACTGCTCTCATAGCAGCGTATTGACGTGGTCTCAACCCGTCCATCACACAACAAATGTCCATATACGAGGACACCCGTGGGTCTAGAGAGCTTTCTACAAAAAGCACTGCACATTTCCCAACATCTCACTGCTTGCCGCACCGAAAATTCCTCTCCCACCGCCTCACCGGGAAGCACTCTACCAGCACCAGAGCCGATGCAACTGGATCGTTATCATCTATTGTCTGAGGAACGAGCTCGCCAAATCACCCAAGACTTCTGCTTGTACTGTGGATCCAAGGATCATTTTCTGCCTTCCTACCCTGTTCTCCCCACACGCTCAGTGATGAGTACGGTCCATCTCTATTCTGATGTCTCTAGTATACCTCACATTAATGCTCAGCTAATGTACCTGAACCAATCTTTTCTAGTCAAAATCCTGGTTGACTCTGGTGCTTCAGGAAACTTCATCTCCTCCATTAGTCTTCTCCAAATCAAACTCCCTCGACTTCGCTGTACCACCTCATATCAAATCTCTAACATCCAAGGTAAACCGCTGAGTAAGGGGTTGGTGCGCCATCGCACCCCGGAAGTCACTCACTGTATAGGAAATTTCCACACGGAGCAGAATTCGTTCCTGGTGCTGGAGGAGGCTACTGTGGACATAGTCCTGGGATGTCCCTGGCTAGCTAGACTAGTACTTTGGTGGAGTGAATCCTGTTTCAGGAAGTGTTTGGCAGATCTCCCGGCTCCAGGCCAAAGCATTCCCTCTGTATCAGTCTGCTCCACCACTATCAAAAGTCCAGCTTCCCACAACTCCGTCCAGATTCCAGCAGCTTACAGGGCTTTCCAGGACGTGTTCAGTAAGGTCGCAGCAATGCATCTTCCACCTCATCGGCCATGGGACTGCGCTATCGACCTGCTGCCTGGGGCCAAGCTCCCGAAAAGATGTGTCTATCCCAGAGCGCGATGCCATGGAGGAGTACATCAAGGAGGCATTACAACAGGGGTTCATCCGTCCTTCCACTTCACCTGTGGCGTCCAGTTTCTTTGTGGCGAAGAAGGATTGGGGCTGCTCCCTTGTAACAATTATCGAGCACTCAACTCTCAAACCGTCAAGTTTACTTATCCACTCCCACTGGTGCAAGCCTCATTAAAGGAACTCTGTGGAACCTGGCCTTTCACTAAACTCGATCTGCGCAGTACTTACAATCTAATCCGCATTCGAATAGGAGACGAATGGAAGACGGCCTTTATAACCCCATCCGGGCACTATGAATACCGGGTTATGCCGTATGGCCTTTCAAACTCACCATCCATCTTTCAGAACTGCATGAATGAAATCTTCTGTGACATGCTCAACCAATTTGTGATCATCTACATCCTCATTTACTCGTCCAATCTCGAAGAACATCAACGACACGTCTCCCAGGTACTCCAATGTCTCCGCCAACATCATCTATACCTCAAACTAGAGAAATGTGAATTTCATCAAACCACAATTAAATTCCTGGGCTACATCATCACACCAGAGGGAGTGCAAATGGGCCCGAACAAGGTGGTTGCCGTAAGGAATTGGCCGCAACCTACCACGATTAAGGAGCTGCAGAGATTTCTGGGGTTTGCAAATTTCTATTGGCGCTTCATCGCCCATTACAGCCAGCTATCTGCTCCACTTACCTCTCTCCTCCAACGTAAGCCAAAGACCCTCACCTGGATGCCCGAAGCCACACAAGCTTTCCAGCAGCTGAAATCATCTTTCTGCACCGCTCCTTCCCTGACTCATCCTGATCCGAACCATCGTTTTGTGGTGGAAGTGGATGCTTCCACTCTAGGAGTCGGTGCAGTGTTGTCCCAATGGAAGGGTGAACCCCCAGTACTCCATCCATGTGCGTACTTCTCCAAAAAAATGTCCCCGGCGGAGCAAAATTATGACATCGGGAACTGCGAGTTGCTGGCCATCTAACTCGCACCGGAAGAGTGGTGGCACTGGCTGGAGGGGGCTCAACACCCCTTCGAGGTAATAACAGATCATAAAAATCTTCAATACCTTCGTGAAGCAAAGCGCCTGACTCCATGACAAGCCAGATGGGCCTTGTTCTTCACACGCTTCAACTTCACTGTCACATACCGCCCTGGTCATAACCTCAAAGCAGATGCTCTATCCCGTCTTCACCTACCAAATCCATCACCTGATAACCCAGATCCCATTCTCTCGCCCACTGTGTTTGCATGTCCTATTGTGTGGAATGTGAATGATCAAATTCGTGCCGCCACTCTGACAGAACCCGCTCCGCTGGGAGGTCCAGAAGGGAAGTGGACTCCATCCACACTTCATCGGGATTTGGTCACCCAGGCAGCCAACAAACCCTCTCGCTCCTCTGGAACAGATACTGGTGGCCCAGCATGGCTCGTGATGTCACCCGCTACGTCAGAGGCTGTTTGGTCTGTGCCATCACATTCACTCCACGCCGCTTACCGGAGGGCAAACTAGTACCCCTACCGATTCCACGCCGACACTGGTCCCATATCGGTATTGACTTCGCTACTGATTTTCCACCTTCCAATGGATTCACTGCCATATTTGTAGTCGTGGATAGATTCTCGAAGGCCTGCAAACTAATCCCCTTACGTGGATTACCCACTGCCTTAGAGGAAGCTGAAGCTCTCTTCCAGCATGTCTTTCGAATCTTTGGTCTCCCAGAAGATATCGTTTCGGATAAAGGACCGCAGTTCATATCCAGGCTCTGGCGTGGTTTATTCTGTCTGCTTGGAGTATCTGTCAGCCTTTCCTCAGGTTATCACCTTCAAACCAAAGGCCAGACCGAACACAAGATCCAGGAGATCGGGCAATATCTCCGAGCCTACTGTCACCAACACCAGGACAGCTGGAGCCAGTATCTTCCCTGGGCCAAGTCTGCTCAGAACTCGTTGCGACAAGAAACAACAGGTCTAACACCATTCCAATGCGTACTCGGATTTCAACCGCCACTCTTTCCCTGGACTGGTGAGCCTTCAGAAGTCCCTGCGGTTGACCACTGGTTCCGTAAGAGCGAGAGGGTATGGGACTCAGCACATCTCAGCATCCATCTCCAGCGGGCAGTACGGAGACATAAGGAAGATCATGGGTGGACAGAGATGATGTTCTGGAGCCATCACTCCTCTCCGACTTTAATCAATCACACCCTGATCGTCCCGCTCCTAGGGGGTGTGGTAGACCTCGCCGTCAGTCACTGGTGCCAGGAGACGCCCGTGGGGGAGGGGGTACTGTCACAGATTCACCAATCATATCAGCAACACCAGCCACCTACACCCGTTCACAGTCACCTGACTACTGATTACCTGGGCACTATATCAGTCTACTCGCCACAGTCCCTCATTGGCTGGTCTCAAGGTTACATGCCTTCTCTCACGCTCCTACCCACCTGTTTGGATCACCGTGACGGTGTCTCCTACCTCTTGCTGGAATTCCCTGAAAAGGATTAAGATAAGGATGATTATTCCTCAGTTTGATGAGCTTCAGTTAAATTGCCGTTTCGAAACTCCTTATTTGATGTCTTCTTTCAGTTTGTGTAAGTAAAGAAGCTCTGAATCATTCATTCTGTGTATGCCTCTCAGTCCAGACGTGACGGAAGCTGTTCAGTTTGTATAAGACAGAAAAGATGAATAAGGTCTGTGGTTAAGATTACTTGAAGAAACATTTGCATTTTGTTCTACAAAACATAAATGACAGACAGTCATACCTCATACACACATCTTTGTAATGGAAATTGTTGTGTGCTTCACAAATGTTGTTAACAATTTGCTGTAAGGATCAATATTGTGCAAATTATTGTTTGATTTATGTTGTAGAACTACAGGAAAATTCCTGATATTCTGCTTCAGGATATAGTTTCCTATAAATCTTTTTCTTTCTTCAGCCTTGCAGGAGGGGTCATAACATATAGTATGAAATCACAGGAAATTGTTCTTTATGAAAGCAGATATATTGCAGAAGTTCAACTTAGAAATATAAGCAGACACATGTCAGTGCATACATTTCATCTTCAAGTAAAATATATTCCGGTCATTAAGTTATTTTCTCAAGTGAGAATTTTTAGTTTTTTTTCTCTCCAGAACAAATATGGCATGGACATGAAAGCATTTCAGGCCTCTCAGTTGAGTTGACTGATGTTCATGAAGAGTTTTTCTTGTGATATGGCAGCCCAAGGCTGGCTTTACAATTATTGGGAAAGGATAAAATTTAATAACTGACCTGAGAGGGATGATTCAGCCTTATTACAAACAAAGAAACTGTATCACATAAAATTGTTTCTGCCAAACCCTTTAGGGCACAGAGTTAAAATAAGGATATAAAATATGAATGCATTTATGCTGCTTTGAGTGTCCTCTGAATCTTGCTGGAAAAATTCAGTGGCATACTGTAAAAAAATAATACAACACAGAAAACTGAAAGGAAAATGTACCCGCCCACCACATAATAATGGTAAATTATTCTCAAGATGAGTCTTACTTATTGGGTTTACTGTGATCAAAATATGTAAAATATAGCATAACCGATTTGCATTTTCTTGGAAATGCTTTTGCAGAAGCTCTACATTATGATTTAGTTTTTTTTTTTCTTTCGTTGCAAAATCTCTCCTTGAGCAGTAAATAACAAGCAGCTAAATGGCTTGGAGAGGGTCAAGGGATTGAGTGCTTTCAGCATATATTATACTGCGCTCAACAGACATATCTGAAGCACACTACTGGAGTAATGAGTGAGCTGTTTAATGTGCTGAAAGAAGCATTGTGCTTTAACTTTCTGTTTATTCGCTGAATGCTGAATATATAATTTATATATTTTTTCTTTAATAATCAGTATGTTCAAATTCCATTTGAATGCTTGGTCAAACTTAGTGCCAATAATTTTGTTTATCATCAATAACATGAAAACAGTCCACTGAGGTGTTTCTACACAATTTCCTATTGATATTAACATTACCATTATGCATTTGGCAGATGCTTTTATCCAAACATATGTTGCATACAGTATATGAATTGTATGCATCTTTTGAATTCATGTATTCTCTCAGTTGACCTATGTTATTATGTTGGGTTGGCTGTCTTTAATGTCCTTTCTTGGAATTATATCATTATCTTATTTTTCCACCAAAGGGCAGAGGCCAGTGATAAGTGAGTAAAGTTTTTAAGAATAGCTGAGGTTTTACAAAGCATATTACAATAAAATTCACACATGTATCTGCCACTATATCCATTGTCTGACAAATCATACAGTTTTAATTGGCAATCAAACTTTAAAACAGACCTCAGTATACATGTTCTGGACTGCTGACAGACATTACATTTTCAATCCTCTCTGCGTATTATAAAGGAAAATTTGAGTGGGAGACATAAACCTTTGTTTTTGGCTTCATTTAAGATTTTAATTCATTTATGAAATGATGCTGTGCTAATGTCATTACAATGTAAATAATTATTATTTTAACTGTAAGAGACTGTAAAAATGCTACAGTAAAAACCTTTTAACTGTAAGTTATCTTACTATACATGGTAACAGTAATAAATGTAATGGAACATTTTAGAAATGACACTGCAGGACACTAATGTATCATTTAACTGCTTTTATGTTCATTTTTCTCAGTGATATACATCAAATAATTAATATTTGCTTTTGTCACAGAGCTGAGAACATAATGAACATATTTTAGTGCATTACATCTACAAACATTATCTCATATTTTTCTTATGCTCGCGTGTTCCACACAGAAATATGGAAAAACACAAGAATTTGGACCAATTATTATTTTTTTTTACTTGAGAGATAATAGTCAATGCCTTTGATATGTCTTTGATAAGTCAGCTATGTGCAGAAGATCTAGGGCAGGAAGTGAACTATTTCCTGAAACATTAAATGCCAAACGTCCCATCATTGTTCTAGAGAGCTGACAGCCGAATCTAAACTCTATATTAGAAACTCATGTCAAACACATGCTCCATCACATGACAGAGAAACACAATAACCCCCAATTCTGGCAACTTGCTGTGATGCTCTAAAGACATCTTTTCTTTTCTTTTCTTTTTTGTTTGTCTCTTTTAGGAAAGTACAATCCAATTAATTAATACTTACCGGTCATGTGACGTCAATATGGCAGCCTTCATGAAAGGGTGACCTGCTCCAAGTAAAATTAATTGGCTTTTTCTAGAAGACCAGTAGCCTATGTAGTGTCACCTCATGTGAATGTACATGCATTAATGTTTTTTCCCCCCTAAAGCCCTGTTCATTTCTTTATATGGAAAGCCTGACTTGTAAAACAAATGTGGAATTTCCCAAAAAATTACTGAGTGCACCTTTAACCCAATGGTGCGTATGAGACTGACCTACCGTGATTAACCGGCATTAGGACCGAGCGTCAGTTTATCAGGAACAGTAACAAAGAGAGAGAGAGAGAGTGAGAGAGAGAGAGAGAGTGAGAGTGAGAGAGAGAGAGAGAGAGAGAGAGAGAGAGGGGCGCTGCAGCATCAGCATCATAATGAATCACAGCAGTTCTGAGGCGCGAGAAGCAGGAGACGAAAGATGGAATTGGATAGTAACTAAAAGACGCTTTATTTGTTATTATTGAGCTTTTCTCCCGGGCCAGGAATAAAAGTGGACAGAGATTAGCCTAACAATACTTTATCTCCAGGATCCTTCCTTAAGGAGCAATGGATTATCATACTCGACAAACTTTTTTAAAACTTGCTTTTTTAATCTTCACAGGTAAGTGTTTGCAACAAATTCTGACCTGCTGGTTTCTGGCGATGTTAAACATGTTCAAACGAGACGTTGATAGAAATGTATTCAGACTTTGATGGTTACAAATGTCATCTTGATGTCATGAGAAACAGAATCGTGAAACCGCTAATTTTTCTTCGATTATTGTCAATTGGCAAACACATGTAAGCGGATTTCCACATAATGATTTTAAAGGACGGCATGAGATGCTAACCGCGCAGATTTCAACAGCACTTTGAAATTAAGTTAATTTATTCCGAGGCATTAAACCTTTTGACATCTCAGAATATGCCTGTGGCGTCGTACTAATTAAATAAAGTACCCTAAGAGGAAGAACTAACCGTCCTCAGACTTGAGCAGGCTTGGGGAGATTCGTCTGTTCTTGCCAACCTTTGTTGACTTAAAGACAAACTCTCTGTAATTCCTCTTTTAAAATTAAAACGAGCTTTATATTAAGGACAAATAGCTATGTGCTTTCCAAAAATATTTCTTACTATTGTTTGTTATTTGTTTTTAATTCATGACTTATAGGAGGCCATTTGAACATTCCGTCTGAAATCAGAACAGATGTTTAGAATGCATTTCATGTGTAGATTTAGGTTACAAAATTATAGAAACCGGGGCCAGTTGTCACACTGTTTATCCCACTAAATATTTTTAAGGGTGTTTATTGCCACAAGCCAAGTTCTGCAAGCTCAAGAGAAGATGAAACAGTTCATTCAATATGCTTAATAATTGATTTTGGCTTTGGTTGTACTTTTATGGGCTATGTTAACCTGTCATTAAACAGCCGTTACATCAAAATTCAAACTGGAACATTTATTAAACAATTCATTTTGGCCAACAAATATGGTAATGAATCAATTTAATATTGAAATCATGTGGCATCTTTCAGAGTTTATGTCTATAAAAAATTGAGATCCCATTCAACACAGTTATAAACCTTCATTATATAGTTAACTCCTGTCTAAACGTATGCCAGTGTGTTTTTATTATATCCATTTAATCAGCCAATACTTTGAAGGACATAATTCACAAAAATTACTCTTATTTAAGAGGGCTTTGCATATGCTAATGTATCTGTTGGTTTGGGTCTACGAGATGTGATATTTAATCTAATCCTTCTCATTAGTACCTCATCTGTCCTGCTTAGACAAAATTACCTCATCAGCATCACAGATTATCAACTTGTGTTTGTTGTCCATTAGGCAGGAGTATGGCAAGAGTATGTATGATTTATATAATGCGTGTGTTGCTTTTATGGTCATTTTTTATGTAATAGCAATCTGGAAAGAGTGGTCCACATGAGCAGTTTTGGTTCATGTTGGACAGTACGTCATTTCTCTGCAGTATTCAGCATTCTGGCCATTTAGTATTCAGTACATACATTATCTGTCTAACATATTTATTTTATGCATTTGTTTGTTTGTTTGTTAATATTTTTGGCACACACCGACAATCAGTTGTATGTAATTTTGCCCTCCTTTGTTGAGCTGAGCTTTTAGCAAAATTGTATGCGCAGATGTCAGTCTGAGAAAAAACTGAAACCCGCTTTCAAGTAACTCAAGGCACGTACACGTATGTAGGTGAATACTGCCTCTAGCCTTTTACATTCCCTTTCTTTTTCTCTAGTGGTTTCGCTATTCTCTTTTCAGTTTCATCTGTTGAATTTTTTTCCAAGCCAAATTAAATAATTTCTGACTCACTCAGGAATGACCTAGAGTACTAACAGCTACGGTATGTAATATTACTAAAATGTTCTGCTTTTTTGATGAACATTAAAGAGAGAAAGCAGCTCTCTGATATCATGTATTATGAGTCTGCCCTGTCAGCTTATAGTCAGCTTTGAGGGTTTTTAACCATCTAGGGATTGTGAATGTCACTGCTTTAGAAAAAAAGTAAGAGTTATAATCCAGACCCAATGTCATTTATTTTACATTTCGTCTGTTGGCAGATTTTCTAACCACACTGAATCAGAAGATAGATTATTATCGTGATAGCAAAGAACCACCCCAAAGACATGTATCATGAAAAACCAGACTTTCTTTTGTTTTACCCATTTTGCAGTGGATTTATGTGAAATATTTCACATGAAATAATAATGTAATAGTGAAATATCAGAAAACAAACTCACTCAACAGTGCAGCAGTGTTGGTCTGTGACAATATAAAACATCCCAAAAATGTGTGGAAAGTTTATAACCACAATTTCCATCCAACCAAATGTATTGATTATCTAAATGGAGACAGGATTGTTAAAAGCCAAAGCTAGCATGAAGCTAGCCAATCACATTATAGCTTGCCAGATCAAGCAACATGAAATATGCATTAGACCGTCTCAAGCAGAGACTAGCAGAATGTTGGACCCCACCCCCCACATTTCTGATTACGTATTGACCTAAATGGCAAGGTCGCACCTGAGGTTTACTACATTTGTATTCTTACAGCACTTTAATTAAGTGTTAATAAAGTGTTTTTATAAGGGTAAATTGTAACTGACTATTTTAGAAGATCATTTTAACTAAATGGGAGATGATCTAGAGAGGTGGCTGCCTATGCAGCTGATTGAAATAAACATTTTTTATAAATTTATCTTTGCACATCATTATTTGTTTTTAATTCATGTGCCCTCATAATCTATAATCAAAATAACTACCAGATTCAGATCCAACGATCCAATCAATTCCCAATGAACCAAATTAAATCCTGCCCTATGTTTTGTTCAAAAAGCCATTTCCCTCAGATATATGTCACAATAGGGAAGAAAAGACGATCGCAACCTCCATTTCATGCCCACTTTAAAATAAATGAAAATTGTTGATTGCGGCATTAAATTTAGATCTGATCGAATTTCTTTTTACATATTTTTGTACATGTGTTTGTGTTAAGCTTATGAATGCAATGGCCAATCAGAGAAATTTAGATTATTACCGCTGACATTGAGCCAATTTTCTCATCCTAAACTGTAAATATCTGATATGACTGTAAGTGATTCATTTTTCAGTGTGCACAGCTTCAGTGATTGTAACAAGTTTGTTTTGTGAGAGTGCTTAAAAAAATCTGAGAAGCAGGATATACGTCGACGAAAGTCTCCATTTGTTTTCCATTTAATCTCATTGATGTTTAGGAAGCTCAGCTGAGATGTTTTACTTATTTATTTTTTAGTTTCCTGAGTGAACTCTCGCTGAATTTGCGATTCAGCGATTGGAGAAAACAGCTCAGCCTTGTCATGTGTGTCATATCAGTTTCTCACATTTTAAATGAGCAATTTCATCATTACTTTTTGTTGTTTGCAATTTGACATATGAGACACTGCTGACACACGAAACCATAGTAACAGTGACCATATAGCCTTAGGTGACATCATTGTGACAGTAATATAATTTGTGAAAAGCTTCAGCATTGTTTTGTTGAATGTATGCTGTAAGTACAGTGTTAAATGTCAGCACCATGGTTTCCGAGGAAACTGCATTTTGTTATTCCCATACCTTGAATTACTGAAATGACAATATGTCGACTTTGACTTAAAGATGGTTTTAGTTGTGGAAGGGAAGTGGGTGCTTGCACGTATAAGTGGTGCTCAGCATGACTGTGTGTCTGGTGAAATGGACTTCCTTTGCCAAGGTAGCTGCATAATCGTCCAGTAATTACAGGACTGAATCTCGAAACACAGATCAAAGTGTTTGCTTTTAGCATCGAACATTAAAGAGGTGCAATAAGTGTGTTGTAATGTGCATCACTGCAACGTCACTTGCAAGCAGAGTGTTTGTGCTCATAGCCAAAATAAGCAGTTCACAGTCACATGTTTTATTAAGCTGTCAGAGATCATTATCATCTCTGGCTCATGCCCAAATTGTGTTGATTGTCTGTTCATCTTTTGACCATATGGATAGATAACCAAAAATAGAGCCAAATAATACAAATAGAGGTCTGAAACTCGTAAAATAGGAGTTTTTTTTTTCTTTTTTGCATAACCTTCAAACAATCTGAAGAGGGCCTTTAGAAAAACCTCTGGAGGTTACACTAATTTTTATGAAATATAAATGCACATTACATACATTTAAAAAAACAAAAAACATTAAACATAAAAGTTCATAGAGAAAAAAATTATGAAGAAATGGTAGAATGGGGATGCAAATTATACCTAAATTAAGCCCACTTAGGTTGTAGCTAGTTTGGGACTTTTATTCATATTTATTTTCTCTAAATTACCAAACAAATAAAACAAATCTTTGTTTGATTAATTTTGATTTACAGGTTTGAATGGTAAAAAAAAAATGGAATTGAGAATATTTACACCCTTCATGCTGTATATTTTTAATGTATGTTTTTTGTAAGGGGAGAAAATCATGCAGTAACAATATTGCACAAAAGTCAAATTTTTTATGATTTTTTAAAATTTATTTATTCATTCATTCATTCATTTATTTATTTTTGTCATGGGAGAAAATCATGCAGTATGTTGCACAAAGGCCAAAATCCCCATCTTAAATGAAGTCATTTGATTTGTTTACAACTACCTTCTTTCCATCTTATTGTTAATTTTGTCTTGCATAATGGTTTAAACTGTGGTTTAAATGGTCTAATTAGTTCTCACTGTAACATGGGGTTTGTGCCTGTAAAAAGATAGCAGGTCACCAAAGTGTACCATAGAAAGGGGCAGATACTTGAAGTACTTGTAAGATTCACACAAGATCCATCTAAACAGTCTCAAGAGGGCCAGCCACACACAATTAGCCTGTAATTATTGTTCCCTCTGTTATACCTACTACATAATAATGAAACACTTTGATTCCCGTGGAGCAGCAGTCCAGATGGGCTTGTGTATGTATACAGCTCTCTTTAGATGCTCTCAGGAGACTGTTTTGACTTTGTCATGTTGTTGACATTTGGTTTGTGACATTTAGTGAATCGATATTAAGGTGGTTTTAGAGACCCGTGGCTTCTTAAGAGCAGCAATTGAATCTGAAATGTTGTTGTTGCATCACTCCTGTTCAGTGAAGATGTGTTGAATACATCCTTCACATCAGAAAGAACAGTCAATCCTTTTGGTTTGCCTGACCCACACATAGTAACCTTATACGATTAGTCCATGAATCACTTGATGTTTTTGACATCTGGCAGTGTAGATTGTTATCAGCAGCTCAGATACGGTCTAGTTAATGATTGAATGATTAACAAGTGATGTTCTCTCAATGGCATTAAATCTGATAAGGGTCCCCTTTTTTATAGAGTTGTGAAAAGAATCAGGAGAGGATGGTGGTTACAGAAACACCACAACATATAAAATGTCACAACATATAAACTTTAATAAAACATAAAAAATAAATGAAATCTTTCACAGGAGATTTTTAATGATATTCTAAAAATATAAATTAGAATATATGGTCCATATGCACAACAACAGCCTACAGAATATTTACAATTATATATATATATATATATATATATATATATATATATACATACACACACACACACACACGCGCAATCCTTCAGAAATCTTTTTAATATGCTAATTTATCCAGCCTTGATGAGCATAAGAAACTGAATTTTCATGCTGATTTGGTGATCAAGATACATCCCTTATTATTATCAATGTTGAAAATAATTGTGCTGCGTAATATTTTTAGTGGAAACATGATGCATTTTTTCAGGATTCTTTGATGAATAGAAAGTTTAAATGAACAGCATTTATTTGAAACAGATTTTTTTTGTAATATAATAAATGCCGTTACTTTCACTTTTGATCAGCTTAATGCATCATTGCTGAATGAAAGTATTCATTTACTTTTTTGTAAGTGTAACTGTGATACTTGAAGTCACAATTGGCCCCTCCCCTCAAACGCAGATGAGCCAATGGCAGTTGAGTATCAGTTGCACGGGGACCAGAACTCAGACATCTTTAGGTTTCAGCGCCATAGAGAAACATTGGAACATCCAAAGCTTTCATCGGTTTGATGGTGTTTATGCTACAAAAATGGAAAAACAATGGGACTGGGGTAAATTAAACATTTACCTAAACCCAACTAAAACAGAGCAAAATGTCCCTAAGCATTCAACCCCAATCCCAATGAAGATGAAAACATTCATTTTCTAGTTGTCATTCTCTCATTAAGTTACAATTTTCATCTGCTTAAGCAGAACATTAATGTCATCTTGTGCTTCAGCAATGTATCTCTGGCTAAAACTATAGCTAACATTAAAGTTAGCGAGTCAATGCTACGGTGCAAACCTAAATAGCGAACTGTTCTCACATCATGTACAGTGTTGGTCAAAAACACATAAACAAAGGTCTACACTTCCATATTTAACTGGTTAAATGTAAATTGATTGAATCTTACACTGTGGTGCATGAGCAGTGTTGATCCGGGATGATGTCATTGTGATCCTGAAGACCTTGACAAGAGGCTTCTCCCATTTGCATTGTGATCTGTATTTTTACATGCTTATTTTAAAAACTTTTATGTATCCCTCCATGGCATATTTAAGTCCCACTTGAATGATGGCCCTTATGTGTCCAAAATTGATCAAAAACATCATGGGACAAAGTTTTCACTCTGACTGCTGTCATTGTAAGACAGTTAGCAACTCCGTTTGTTTGTCCGAGTGAGTGAGACTAAGGGGGGGTGGGGCTTACCGATAGGTCAATTGTGATATTTGTCAGTCTTGCATATGGTGATCAAAACATTTCTTTGAACATACAGTGATCAATTTCTTTCTTGCTATCATGTTAATAACATACTGTACTAGTATATATATGCTCCTTGCAATAACAAACAATAGATTCAGTCAGAATAAAGGCTTGAAACATTTAACTTTGATGGATGTTCCCTCATATATGATAGAGAGTCTTTTCTGCAGTGATCTGGCAACAGGACAAAAGACTGAATGAAAACAGACTCTCTCCAAAGCGAAGGGACACAACTGCTCTCATGTGTGTTTAGTCCCGCTATTTTTTTTTGATCTTCTAATTGATTTTAGTCCAAGCAGAGCCAAATCCCATGATAGATGGTGTAGGCCTGATCTGAATTATTTCGAAAAAATAATAATGCAGCCTTCAGTTAGTCAACATCAGTGTCAGAATGTCATGTTATTTCTGATTATGTCTTCAGGTCTACAGACAGAAAATGACTTTCTTTTCTAAGAATTCTTAGTAGAACTCATCTTTTCTCTCTTGAATTCATTGGTTCATTTCTCTCTTGAATTCATTTGGCAAGCCGCAGCATTCATACTAACTCAATTGCTGTTCCTGCTGTGCTGGCCCGTCTTTGCAAAGCCCACAATGATCTTTTGTGCCTTACTTCACTGAGATATCACAATTACATGTTTTACTGATAAATCTGTAAAGACGTGCAAAATGAAATAAATTTTAAAGGTGTTCTGTGGAATGGATGCAGAGTAACATCCTGCTTTCTATCAATGTCCCCTGTATAATAGAACTGTACAGACAGGAAGTGAATGCTGAGGGTTTAAACGGGGTAGGAGGTTTTTTCCCCCCACTATGAAATATATCTTAAAACCCTTCTGATAATTTGACCCTAGCTGCAAGCAATTACAAGAAAAATTCAATTATGTGAGTAAATTTTTTGCAAATGCCAAAAGCCTGATTTTCCTCTTATGAATGGGGGCTCAGATAAGTGGGCTTACATACTCTCACTCTTCATTTTTTATTACAGTTGACCATATATTTTTTGTTAAAAGTCAAATGTTCTTCATTGTAGGGCTTAGTTTGAACATAATGCACATCTTTATCAGCTAATTCCCTTTAGGGATGCAGAACGAAACATAATCTGTGACTAAAAGTCAGGGCTATAATGTTTCATATTGTTTGCAGAGGTGGATGGAGAGTTCATTTGGACTTTTAACATTTATAATAATAATAAATGTTTCTTGAGCAAAAATCTGAATATTAGAATGATTTCTGAAGGATGTGACAGTGAAGACTGGACTAATAGCTGCTGAAAATTCAGCATTGCCATCATAAATAATACATAAATAATAATAAACTACATTTTATGTATGTTTATATATGTAACGTCTAGCCAGCAGAGGTAGCCCTCACCCGAGTACTGAACCTGGCCGCTCCCTCTGCTGTCACTTCCTGTTTGACTCTCATCAATTCTGAGACCTGTTCACGTGCTAGTCGTGAAGTATTGAATCTGTCAAGCACATCTTATCAACAAATCTACACTCATTCACATCCTTCTCTTCACTCTCTGAGGCAGAAGTCTCCAAACTAACCCTTTCTAATCATCCTACTACTTGTCCGCTTGATCCTATTCCATCTCATCTCCTTCAAGCCATTTCTCCTGCAGTTGTACCTGCACTCACTCACATCATTAACCAGAGGTGGGTAGTAACGAGTTACATTTACTTCGTTACATTTACTTGAGTACATTTTTTGGGTAACTAATACTTTTAGAGTATATTTTAAAATGGGTACTTTTACTCTTACTCAAGTATATTTTTAGAGAAAAAACGGTACTTTTACTTCGTTACTGTGGGCGACTCTCCTCTCGTTACTGTATCTTAATGCAATACAAGTTAAAAATGCTTCGGTTTATTCCAAACGCGTCGTCTACTTTTCTCTGGGCAATGAACGATGCCCATTCGCGAATGATTAATTCTTTTGAGTCGATTCTGTTTAAAGGCTTTATCAAACCAGTTGGCAAACCAGTGAATCGGTTCGAGAATCAGTTTGAATGATTCGTTCAGTTCCCTGCCGCACGCGCTTAGTCTCTGAAGCGGTTCTCTCTCAGATAACAGAGAGTTTAAGAACATCAAGAGCGCTGAAGACGTGGCTTTGGATCTACAGTCAGTTGAAAGCAAATCTGCAAAGGCTTGTTTGCTAGAGCTATATGAAGATCTTTTATTAGATGAACACCGCGTGTGCTGTCTACTGTTCCACAGGTAACGTTAGGCCTATAGGCCACGATACCACTATGACATTACCAGTTTGTTGTTCATGTACCTTACATTAAATACAATGTATAATTTATACATTAAATAAGCTGTCACAGAGTATGAAATTAACACCCGCGGAACCCGCGTTAGCTCTGCGCAGCAGAGACACAATTAATATTCATATTTTTACAATATTTACGCTTGCAAAAATATAGGCTACATTTGTTTACATTTTGCAGAACAGAAGATCCGTCAATATGCATTTGTTTCGTTATGTTCAGAGCAGTCATGTGAGGCGTTTTCAGAGGTTATAGGATAATACATAATTAATTTACTTTAAAATATAATTCAGTGATGCAAATCAGAATTTTCATCAGCTGTTACTCCAGTTTTCGGAGTCATATGATCCTTCAGAAATCATTATAATATATTGATTTATTACCAGTGTTGGAAACAGTTTTGCTGCTTAATATTTTTTGGAACCTGTGACATTTTGTTCAGTATTCTTTGATGAATAGAAAGCTAAAAAGAGCAGCACTGATAATAAATCAACATGATTTCTGAAGGATTATGTGACTCTGAAGACTGGGGTAAAGGCTGATGAAAATTCTGATTTGCATCACTGAAATAAATTACATTAATATATATATATATATATATATATATATATATATATATTATATATATATATATATTTTGAACGGCAGTGTGTGTGTGTGTGTGTGTGTGTGTGTATACACATACACATTACATAAATGTAATCTATATATCTAAATAAAAATAGACTATATTCAGTACCTATATGATCCAAAGTAACTAGTAACAAACTACTTGAGTAGTTTTTTTATCCGATACTTTTTTACTCTTACTCAAGTAACTATTCAGACTATTACTTTTACTTTTACTTGAGTAAATATTTCTAGAAGTACTTTTACTTTTACTTGAGTACAGTTTTTGGGTACTCTACCCACCTCTGTCATTAACACATCACTTCACACTGATGTTTTTCCCTCAGCATTTAGACAGGCTCGTATAACCCCACTACTTAAGAAACCCACCCTTAACCCATTTCTTTCAGAGAACTACAGACTGGTTTCCCTTCTTCCTTTCATTGCTAAAACACTTGAACGAGCTGTGTTAAACCAAGTCTCTGCCTTTCTCACGCAGATCAACCTCCTCGACAGCAACCAGTCTGGTTTCAGAAGTGGACATTCAACCGAGACTGCCTTGCTCTCAGTTGCTGAAACCCTCAGACTTGCATGAGCGGATTCCAAATCTTCAATACTTATCTTGCTGGATCTGTCTGCTGCTTTTGACACGGTTAACTGGTTAACACCAGATCCTCCTGTCAACCCTATGGGTAAAGGGCATCTCAGGAACCGCACTCCAGTGGTTTGAGTCTTACCTCTCAGATAGGTCCTTTAAGATATCGTGGAGAGGTGAGGTATCTAAGTCACAACATCTAACAGCAAACCCATCACAATTTCACCATCCAGTTAGGCACATCAACCATAACTCCTTCAAAAACAGCCAGAAACCTTGGAGTTATGATTGATGATCAGCTGACTTTCTCACATTGCTAAAACTGCCCGGTCCTTGCTTTATACAACATCAATAAGATCAGGCCCTTTCTTTTGGAACATGCTTCACAACTAATTGTTCAAGCTCTTGTTCTGTCCAGGTTGGACTATTGCAATGCTCTCTTGTTAGGTCTTTCAGCCAGTTCTATCAAACCTTTACAATTAATCACAGCAACAAGATAATTTTTTAATGAGCCAAAAATAATGCACGTCACACCTCCGTTTATCAATTTGCACTGGCTACCAATAGCTTCTCGCATAAAATTTAAGACATTAATGTTTGCCAACAAAACCACCACTGGCTCTGCACCCCTTTACCTAAATTCCTTACTTCAGATTTATGTGCCCTCTAGAAGCTTACGTTCTGCAAGTGAACGTCACTATATTGTGCCATCCCAAAGAGGCAAAAAATCACTTTCACAGACTTTTAAATTAAATGTTCCCTCCTGGTGGAATGACCTGCCCAGCTCAATCCGAGCAGCTGACTCCTTAGCCATCTTCAAGAATCGGCTGAAAACACATCTCTTCCATCTTTATTTGACCCTCTAACTCTGGCTCTCTCTATTCTAATTCTATTCTTAAAAAAACAAAACAACTAACACTAGCTTTTCTAATGTTTTTGTATTCTATCTATTTGTTTTCTGTTTATTTATTATAGAATTAACAAAAGCAAAAAAGGTCTCTAACACTATAGCTTGCACTTTTCTTTTTCTATTCTATCTGTTTTCTTTTTATTTATTATATAATTAAAAAAACAAAACAAGCAAACCTTGCTACGTGTACTGCCTTAAGCTAACTGAGACATTTTATAGCACATGCATATCATTGCTCTTTTGTTGATTTTGATTGCTTCCATTGTCCTCATTTGTATGTCGCTTTGGATAAAATCGTCTGCTAAATTACTAAATGTACTTTTGTGCTGTAAAAAATGGTCAAATAAATGCAGCCATGCCTAGGATTTTGAGTTTCAAATCAAAACTCGATCAGATGGTTGTTAGTGTGTCAAACAGAGCAAAATCTTTCCATGATTAGTTGAATTTGTGTCTTTTCTACTCATCTAAATAGCAACACATCTTTCTAGACTCCCAAAACTGCCTCAAAGTCCCAAACAAACCCAAAAGCATGTTCTGTGATCTTCACTAAGTGCTACAATTAAGCTACATTTATGGAGAAAATATGTGCTGACAACATGGTTTAGAGTTGCAGTAGTGGCTTGTGAACATTCATTAATGGCCTACATATGTCTCTTCTTCAACCTTTTTGTTTATGATCTTCTTCATAAACATGTATATGCTCATTATATTGTTGTTAGGAATGTATTGAAAAGGACTGTACGATTTTTTTCTTAACTGCTATTAAACATGCTATTAATATTCAGTATTTGCGTTAAAATACAAAAAGAATTGGATATAATGCCTGAGTTTTATTAGGATGACACAATCAGATTTTCAAAACCCCAAGTGACGATTTGGAACACTCTACAATGATGGCAACTTAAATCATTTTAAAAGCACATTTGGTTATGTCTGTGCAGGTAAACAGCTGGAAAATAAATCATATGTTTATATTAAGTGACAGTGTATTAAGTGTCAGCAGTGTACAGTAATTTACAGTACCTATACTGCTGTCTATGCTGATAACATGACCCAAACAGAATAAAAACAGAAAATGCTCACTG
The DNA here is from genome assembly GCF_936440315.1 of Barbus barbus. Classification (NCBI taxonomy): domain Eukaryota; kingdom Metazoa; phylum Chordata; class Actinopteri; order Cypriniformes; family Cyprinidae; genus Barbus; species Barbus barbus. The sequence continues at coordinate 13,655,816 of NC_136758.1, forward strand.
CTTTGGAATGAATAACCTCTATAGCTGTAATAAGAAGACATTTCATACTTGAATGCTGCTTTTAAATGCTCTAGCATGAAGATAAACGGTGGATTGTGTGTTGTTCACTCAGGGGAGGGGGTCTCTGCTAATACGGCAGTGTCTATCAACAGTCGTGGGCGGGGCCTGTGCAAAGTGATGTCACGTTGTACAGATTCTGTGAACCGTTTGTTGTGAAACACTGCTTGTGATTTATTAGAATTAAAAAAAAGGAGTGGGCAGATTTTTATCATTGTAGTGCGGTTGTGTAAACACACTGCCAACACACATTTATGTTCAAACAACATGTAAAAGGGAATTTTGCATAACTGGTGTCCTTTAATGCTAACTCTGCGGTTTAATATTAGATTTTTTTGTTTTATACCCTTTAGAAATGCCGGGATTTAAAAGGGTTTGAGTTTTTTTCTCTACAAATCCTTTAACATGCAATCTGATATTGTTCTGTCCTTGAATGTTGACAAACTGCACCTCTGCACCAAAAACTCAAATTTTTTTGCATATCCCTCTAAATTTAAAATCAGTTTAAATATTAAGTTTAAATATTAGTGACATGCCTAAACCATTAAATGATAATGTTTTTTGGTTAGTTTTCTTCATTTCACAACTGACTCTTTTTTCATTATTCTCAATTTGTCTGCTGTTTTGTCTAAATATCAATAAATATAGCAATCTGGCAACTAGTTATAATAATTGATTTAGAATTATGTATAGATAATAGATTTTAACAAGGGAGAGCAGTTACCTCGCTGAAACAGTTGCTGTGGTTGTGTTGGTTCATTTTCTGCATCTGGCTCAAACATATATGGCTCTATTACAGCGCTTACCATCTCAAGCATCAAAACACGTCACATGTTGTGTTTTTGATAGTGGAAATAAGGATGAAAAATGATCATTATTAAAAAAACTTTTTTGGTGCAAAAGTTTTCTTAATTCATAAGCTAACCTTAGAAACATAATATCAAGATCTGAAAATGCATGACCCCTTTTAACCCACATTGAATGGCTCCTCCACAGCATCAGACATTAGTGGTGAGGATTGCCTGTGCGCCTCTCAGCTGAAATAGAGAGTATTAAGAGTCGACATTATCCTCTCAGAGGAAGAAAGAGTATAAGGCTTGGACAGACTTGGGCACTATCAGCAGATGAGTCAGCTGCACGCTGTGCTGTGTATCATGTTGGTGAGGAGTGACAGCACTCTTCTGAGAGTGTGCGCTTAACGAAGCCCAGCTGTCAGATGTTCCTCTTTTGCCCTAAACTGGGTGGAACAGGTAGGCCAGATGCCATGCTTCACCACTTGGATACAAATCCGAAGACTGTCACACATGCAAATCAAACACAGAGTGCTCTCTTGGCAGAGCAAAATAAGTGCAAATTAGTTGCGCCTGCTGAAGGACGGACCCCCTAGATAAAAGCAGGTTAACTTGAGGTTAAAATCTTGAGCCATTAGAAATGTATATAGAATTACACATGAGAGATTCCTTCATCTGGAGATTTCCATGTAATGGCTCAGGATTTCTTAGTTTTAACCTTCACTGAAAAACCAGCATGGTATACTGTTCATGGTTTATTGGCTCCTCACAGAAGTTCAGATATTCATTATTTCATATTCATACTTCAATAAATCTGCAAACTGGATGAAAATTCATCTCACAGAGCCAGACTTTTGTCTATCAAGTCCAGGCATATCAGTATACCTCTAGTCCACATTCAAAAAAAAGATGCTTAGATGCTTTTTTGTCTAAATGGTTCCATAAAGAACCTTTAATAAATAACATCTGAAGAACCTTTCTGTTTAACAAAAGGTTATTTTTTGTCAAAGAGGGTTCTTCAGATTATAAAAAGGTAAGAAAGAGATGGTTCTTTAAAGAACCTTTGACTAAATGTTTCTTTGTGGAACCACAAATGGTTCTTCTATGACATCGCTGTGAAGAACCTTTTTAAGCACCTTTATTTTTAAGAGTGCTTTTTTTGACAAATCTAAAAAGTATCACTTGAACACACTGCAACGACTACACACTGTAAAAAAAAAAGTTACAAATTTAAAATTTTAAGGCAACCAGCTTCAGCAGATTTTTGAGTTCTCTCAACTTATTTTTGTAGGAGATTCTCAACTTTTTGATGTATAAACTTAAAACAAGACGTTGAGAACTCAAAAATTCGGCTGTATTCTGCTGTAGAATTACAGTGTAAACTGTAATAGTAATGCAACTCAGTAGCCAGTATTGTGTTTTTAATTTACTATAAAATTTATTGTTAATTAAAAACTTTTAATTTAAAATGTACTTTTAAGTTATTATAAAATACTGTAATTTTTACATTTTATCTGTTAACCCATAACACTGGAAATGTGTTCAATTCAAATAAACACAAAAACAATTAATTGTACACATTTATTTTGCAGTTTAATAAATTCTGTCTAAACTTTCCAGCAAAGAGGTTCAGACGGTCATGCTTCTCTCCATTGAACCAGGACACACTATAGAACATATTCAGTGATCATCTTAGTGCATGACTAGCTTAACACAAAGCCAGAGTTGAGTTTGTCCATATTGGCGTTGGAACATTGCTTACACACTAGATTGACATCCATTCAAAGTCAGTGAGTTTCCTGATCAGTGTACAGACTTGCTGGTTGATATGTCCTCTCTGCCGTCTCTGGATTGATGCACAAGAAGTACCTATAAACAAAAAGGCAGAGAGGAAAGCTGTTAGTTTCTTTCAGGTTGGATGAAAAAGGTGTCAGTTCCCAATCACCACATTCAGTGGGTCACCGCTGTTGCAGTACAGACCAAAAAGTTACAGAACAAGGTGATATTAACCCTAACCATTTAAATAACAGCAGCTTAAAAACATTTCCATCACAAACACAAAGTCAAGAACAGTCCTGCAACAAAGTAGAGGTGTGTGATTTATCCAGTCAGAGCATTTGCACAAAAGTATGTACATAACTTCATACTGTTTGCAGAGGATGGAGCATCCTTTTAAAAACAGCTTCCTCTCTGGTCTCCAGCACAGCTTGTTTGGTCTCCACACCACTTGTTTGAGGAGAGAAGGGGGTCGTCCTCACTTGGCTGCTGTGGTCCTGGGCGGCTCACAAAATCCCAACACATCCAAACATTCCTTGTTTAACCCACCAAATAAAAAAACAAGCCCTCAAGTACAATGTTATGTAGAAATGACTTGGTAAATTCCAGAGTGCAAGAAGCATCTTCAGCATAATCCGTCCGATGTCAGCATCCATGCCCTTGTCTTCATTGTGTCACCTGGAACAGAAACAGATATACGTACTGTTACCTACTCTTTAGGAGTGACCCCGAATAGTCGATAATTCAATACTTTGATAGGAGGAGCCTGATTCGAATCCCAATCTCACAGTCGAATATTCGCAGAGGTGTTATGATCATGCCATATGGGGGGGGGGGGGGGGTGCTCAAATGTCTTTATTTCACATAGAACTACCGGTTTTCTCCCAATAAGTTAATATACAGCCTATTAAGATAATGCTGTAAATAAGAATCTGAAAAGAAGGAAGCTTTAAATAAATATTTATATATTGCTCCTGCTGAAGGACGGACCCCCTAGATAAAAGCAGGTTAACTTGAGGTTAAAATCTTGAGCCATTAGAAATGTATATAGAATTACACATGAGAGATTCCTTCATCTGGAGATTTCCATGTAATGGCTCAAGATTTCTTAGTTTTAACCTTCACTGAAAAACCAGCATGGTATACTGTTCATGGTTTATTGGCTCCTCACAGAAGTTCAGATATTCATTATTTCATATTCATACTTCAATAAATCTGCAAACTCACAGAGCCAGACTTTTGTCTATCAAGTCCAGGCATATCAGTATATGTCTGGTCCACATTCAAAAAAAAGATGCTTAACGATGCCAGAGATTAACCATTAATTTTTGTCTAAATGGTTCCATAAAGAACCTTTGATATATAACATCTGAAGAATCTTTCTGTTTCACAAAAGGTTCTTTTTTGTCAAAGAGGGTTCTTCAGATTATAAAAAGGTAAGAAAGAGATGGTTCTTTAAAGAACCTTTGACTAAATGTTTCTTTGTGGAACCACAAATGGTTCTTCTATGACATCGCTGTGAAGAACCTTTTTAAGCACCTTTATTTTTAAAGAATTATTTATTTGACAAATCATACTGTCTCGAAAAAACTTCCAGCGACAGTTGACTGTGTTATTGCCTTGTTTTTGCATATGTCTGGACTAAAAAGTATCACTTGAACACACTGCAACGACTACACACTGTCAAAAAAAAATAAATGTTGAGCCAACTTAAAATTTTAAGGCAACCAGCTTCAGCAGATTTTTGAGTTTGCTCACTTTCATCATTTTCACTTTTTTCTCATGCACTGGTTCACTGAGCTGAACAGTCAATCAGAGTGATCTGTTTCAATTCAACATGCTCAATCAGCCAAAAAGCTGCCGCTGCCGCTAGTGCCGTGGTCCAACTACTGCCGACAGTGCAGAACACAGTGAAAACTGCTAACAGAAATTCATTGATGGTCTAACGTTCAGCTACAGTCGACCATCAACCCCGAAACACACTGTACGATTTTCAGCTGTCCCAGACGAAAGACTGGCATCGTGAAGCAATTGCAGCAATTTCGGATTCGCCACGATTGTTTCACGATGACAGTCTTAAGTCTGGGACAGCCGAAAATTGTGCAGTGTGTTTAGGGCTTTTGTCTGACTTGTTTTTTTTTTTCATAATTATTTTACTGTTTGAATATTGGTGAAACGTCTATACTAAGGTTATATTGTGGCAACTTGTATACTGTGTAACATGCCCCACTATTGCATGTTCAGTAAAATAGGCCTAGCCAATGGTAGAAATGTCCAATACTTTTTATGTAGTAAAAATTTTAAAGTATGTGTCCATACAGAAATTGACAAAAATAAACCCACTTTAATATTCACTGATGTAAATACAGTTGTGCTTGACAGTTGTGTTTGAACTAAACACTGTAATGTCTTTCAAAGATTCAGTGTCACTGACATGGCTGAACTTGACAAATCTGGCAACTATTTCTTCATCTAAACTACTCATACAGTGGCAGCCTAGAACTTGCTTGTAAACGGAACTTTTTTTTTTTGAGGTACTAATAGAAACCTTTGCACTTATACAGCCAAACTGCAGCTTGCAGTGCAGTCAGTCTTTTATTAGTCAATATTTGTTGACTAATCATAAGTTAAGTTTAAAGTATTAGGGCATTTCTTGGATTACATAGCCTGTACTTATATTTAGTTTATTTCTGATAGTGTGACTAATTCGTCAGGAATATAGACCCTTTTTGTGTCATTTACTGGAAATAGGATGTTCATTTGCAGTTAATTTTATGAGGCTTGAAATTTAGCTAACTTGCCCATAATGATCCTTTTGGCAGCTGCAGTCTGTTTGTATATTTAGCAGTAAATCACATGATTTTATCACATGACAAATTCCCCATTGGCTATATGGCTTTGATTGAGCATTTATGAATCTTGACCTTTTGACCATTTGAGTCCTTACACACACACACACACACTTGTAGTCCCATTTGTTGCTAAAATTTGCCTTATTGATTCTTTTTAAGTATCTTCCCAGGCTATTTATTTCCATGCTTGAAACTTTCAGATGAAAAGGAAGCCATTGTGTCACTCATGTCATCGGTTATAACGTCATCAGTTTGATTTAGAATGGCACTTTTTTGTAAGTGTTTTGCTCTTGTGCCGAATGTACCATGACCATTGATTGGCCAAGGAATTTGTTTTTGTATGAATTATTTGCCATTTTATTGGTTTTAGAAATATTTTTTACATGCACTGCAAGTATGTCTTGTTTACAGTTTTTCAATTAATCAGGGCCTGCTAACTTCAGCGGTTCAAAATATATTTCCAGAAAGATTGGCATAGTTATCTGATATGACAAACTTATCTGCTATTTAATATCATAAATGTCACAGAAATTATGATTGTACAGTATTTGGTTCATCTAATAACTTTAAACATTATCTAAACATTAAAGTCACTGATATGTTTTTTGTAAATCCTGCTTCATGGATTCCCATCTTCATTAGCATTCTGTCAGAAGCTTTTCTTTTTAACTTAACACAGTTGACACCATTGAAATCAAGGGAATATTTCAGAAGAAGGAGTTCATTTTAAACCCCATCAAACAGATCTGGTTTAGGTCGGGACATGACTGGAATAAGTGTACACCAGTGATTGTGTAAGTGTGGGTCATAATTGGCAAAGCATATTCATTACAGAGCTGATTTTGGCACACTGTAATCCATTGCTGTGATAATGAACTTTCATCAAATGTTTTTATGTTTTAATAATTGAATGGACTGAGTTTCCCTGTTCTTTCGTTTACTTTGCTTTGGCAACCTCTCTAGATCTTAAAAAAATTTTTTTTTTAAAAATGACGTGTGGTAAAATGCCTAAAACAAAATGCTGACCATCTTTATGCCTGTATATGGAAAATGACTTTTTTTCCCTGGAATGTGCCACTATATGCAAGAAGAAAAGTTGACATTTTAGTATTTTTCTTTTAATGTGCTGTTATAATAAATGACATAACTTGAAAGGTGGCCTGCCTCACAATCCAGTGCTTATCCGAAAAGAAACAGCTGTTGTTTTAGGGAGGCAAACTTTAGAGACTAAAGACTGAAGTAAGATGTTGTTTCAACTATGTCCTATGCAAAACAAGAAACTGTGTATAATTTATAAGAATAAACATGAAAATACATCTAATATTAAGGTGTCTTGTTAAATCTTTAATTTCATGTTTTAATGAATTAATTTATTTGACACATATATAGCCGTGAGTGCTGATGATGAATGTTAGCTGATAAATGGAATGTTTGCTGATTGTTAGAACACTCAGCACTGTATCCAGCTGCTTGAAATGAATGCTTCATTGATAAAACACAAGAACTGCACATAATGTTGCCTGTGTGCAAAACCACTATGCAGATCCTAAAATGTCATGAAGCTTCCTGGGTTTTTTTGGCTACTACTAGCATAGAGATAATCAAACCAAAAATCACTGATCTTCAGTCAAAGATGTTGGTTCTTTAATCTGAAGGCTGTTCTTAAAACTGACTGGTCCTATTATTTATTAAATCATGTCATAAAAGAACAAGGACCTTCTCTGATGGTGTGTTTGACCTTTATTCTTCTCGTCTTTCCTCAGTTGTCAGGAGCAGTTGTGCTCTGTTGGAAAGAGCAGTAGAAGATCCATTGCATCCAAATCCTCTCGATTCCAGTCCTTTAGAAGACAGTGAGTGTAAATCCTTCAGCAGTTGTTTTCTTCCTTTTTGTTTCACAGTATTTTTTTCCTAAATGGAGTTTGTCATTTCAGTTACTACACTGAGCAGAGAAGAAACATTGATCTTGTTAAGTATTCCACCCAGGGGCTTTTTGTGGTTTCCCTTGTTGTGGTCTTTCTTCATCAATAGCCTTACATGATTCCAAAGACAACTTGTCTGTGTTTTTCCACTGGAATGCCTGATGACAAACAGAATGCCCTCAACTGTCCAAACTGACATGCCCTTGTCCTTATTATTTAATTTTATCATAAGGTTTTGCATTTTTGGACATACTTTAGAGGAACAGAGAGTAAAAAACAGTTTAATTACTTTCTCTTGAGGCCATTCCAGTGTGATCCTACCACTGAACCCAATTTCTTTCAAGTTTTTTGTGCTTTTTCTTTCACATTTTGATTCCTGACAGACAATATTGGAAAGGGCAGTTTTAGGGAATTCATTGTATACATATATATTATAACTACATTTATTCAACAAGGATGTAATAAATTGGTGGAAAGTGACAGTAAAGATATTTATAATGTTATCGGGGGGGTGAAAACATCTAATAAATGCTGTTTGTTTGAACTTTGGATTCATCAAAGAATCCTGAAAAAAATGTCACAGTTTGTACAAAAATATTAAGAAGAACAACTGTTTTCATTATTGATAATAATAAAAAAGTTACCAAATCAGCATTTCTGAATACTTTCCTGTGTTTTTGTGAAATATCATTTTATATTTATTGATATTAACATGATTAATATTTACATACATACTTTATAAGAGCACAGTGTAGCTTACAGAGCTGGGTAGATTACAAATACATGACAAAAACTGTAGTTAGTAATGTAATTACATTACACATTTTATATAATAAAAACAGACTACTTTAGATTACTTTTCGATTACTTTTGACCTACTTCATTTTTCACATTGATTTAAATGGGATAATATTGTACGATATTGATATAAAAATGCAAAGAGTAAGAAAATATATTCTTATTTTAAGAAAATATATATATTATTTTGTTGTTAACAAAAACATGAAGTGCATTAAACATTATATTACTTCAAGGTTTCCCAAACTTGGTTTGTGAAGGAACTGCAGGGGGTTTGTGGGTTTAATGAAAAGCTAATAATTAATTAAATCATAAGAAATAAACAAATAATTGTAAAGCGAATCAAAACACTTACTGAAAAATGAAATATTTTATTTTTTTTACGTGCATGTCATGTGATCATAAACAATAAACTAAAATATTTTTAAAATATTTTTATTATTTTAAAATTTCAGGTGCACTTCAAATAAAAATATATTAGGTTAAAGAGGATCAGATGACAAAAAAGTTGGTGAATTTGTGAATTATTGCTATTGTGAAAATAATATGCAATAATGTAATCCATAAAAATTGAACTGTAGTCTGATTACGAGTATTTTAAAGTGTAATTTAGTCCAATTACAAGTGCTTAATTTTCGGAAACAGGTTGCATAATACAGATTACATGTAATCAGTTACTACCTAGCTCTGGTACTGTAAGAATTATTTGCCTTTCAGCAAGTGAATTATGTATAGGATCACTATACAATACAATACTTGTGGTAAAATGTTTTATGTTTCCATATAGTATTATTCAGTTTTATTTAAGACAGTTATGCCTATGGGTTGCTAATATATATGTATTTATAATTTCTCTATTTTGATTACAACTCGAATTCCAGAAATGTTGTGACATTTTTAAAAAAAATTTGAATAAAGTGAAAACTAAAAGTATTTCAAGTCACATGAGCCAATATTTTATTCACGATAGAACATAGAGAACATAACAAATGTTTAAACAGAGAAATTTTACACTTTTATACACTAAATGAGCTCATTTCAAATTTGATGCCTACTACAGGTCTCAAAAAAGTTCGCACAGGGGCAACAAAGGGCTGAAAAAGCAAGAAATTTTGAAAAGATTCAGCTGGGAGAACATCTAGCAACTAATTAAGTTAAATAACATCAGGTCTGTAACATGATCAGCTATAAAAGGAATGTCTTAGAGAGGCAGAGTCTCTCAGAAGTAAAGATGGGCAGAGGCTCTCCAATCTGTGAAAGAGTGCGTAAAAAAGATTGTGTAATAATTTAAAAACAACGTTCCTCAACGTCAAATTGCAAAGACTTTGCAAATCTCATCATCTACAGTGCATAACATCATCAAAAGATTCAGAGAAACTGGAGAAATCTGGTTCGTAAGGGACAAGGCCGAAGACCTTTGTTGGATGCCCGTGGTCTTCGGGCCCTCAGACGACACTGCATCACTCATCGGCATGATTCTGTCATTGGCATTACTAAATGGGCTCAGGAATATTTCCAGAAACCACTGTCGGTAAACACAATCTGCCGTGCCATCTGCAGATGCCAACTAAAGCTCTATCAAGTAAAAAGGAAGTCATATGTGAACATGGTCCAGAAGCGCCGTCGTGTCCTGTGGGCCAAGGTTCATTTCAAAGTGGAAAAGTGTTCTTTGGTCAGAGAGGAGGGAGACCTTCCAGCGTGTTATCAGCATTCAGTTCAAAAGCCAGCATCTTTAATGGTATGGGGGTGCATAAGTGGATACGGTATGGGCAGCTTGCATGTTTTGGAAGGCACTATGAACACTGAAATGTGTACATAAAGGTTTTAGAGCAACATATGCTCCCCTCCAGACGACGTGTATTTCAGTAGGACAATGCAAAACCACATACTTCAGTTATTACCACAGCATGGCTTCATAGTAGAAGAGTCCGGGTGCTGAATTGGCATTAAACGTAAAATATGCCAAAGACGACGTCTGTTCAGCAGCTGGAAACCTATATCAGACAAGAATGGGACCAAATTCCAACACCAAAACTCCAGAAACTCATAACCTCGATGCCCAGATGTCTTCAAACTGTTTTGAAAAGAAGAGGAATTGCTACACCACGGTAAACAATGCCCACGTCCCAACTATTTTGAGACCTGTAGCAGGCATCAAATTTGAAATGAGCTAATTTTGTGCATAAAATTGAAACATTTCTTTTTAAACATCTATAATGTTATATATTTTCTATTGTGAATAAAATATTGGCTCATGTGATTTGAAAGTCTTTTAGTTTTATTTTATTCAAATTTAAAAATTGTTTCTGGAAATCAGCTTGTAGTATGTATTTTACAGCTGGTCATTATTTTGCCATTGCAGTTTGAGTTCCTTTAACCTCCTAATATAGAGTTACTTCATCTTTCCACAGTTTTCTTCTGTGATTTTGAATCTCCATGTTCGTGGACGTTATCCAATCACAGCACTGAAGGGGACTGGTATGTCACATCACCACAGCAACACAGATACAATAGATGGGGAGTCCAGCCAATCAAAGATTATTCCACTGGAAAAACGGATGGTATTGATAATAACGTCATTATATTTTGACACACAATTCAAACAATAGCTGGTTGATTATTTTTTTCAATTTATCAATTGTCTGTATAATCACTGGCAGTCTAGTAATAGTTTTCTGTCCTTCAACAGGTCATTTTCTGTTACTAAAGCCCACCTCGACTCATTTCGCTGCTGACAGATGTAGTTTCCACCTGACCAGTCCTGTAGTGCTCAGCAGTGGGCCACTGTGTCATCTTCGTCTTGCTCGCTTCCAACCAGAACCACATACAGGAAACATATCCGCTTTTGTGAAACACACTGACTATTCCGTCATCAAACCAATAGCCCTTACAGCCAAAGAACAAGGAACTGGCAGGTGAGATAGAGCTTCAGTTCTTCAACTGTAAATTCATTGAATTGCCTCAAACTTGAAGCAATTAGAAAATTACAGAAATGGAAAGTCACGACAGTTACACTCGTCCCCAAATTTTGTTCATCTTCTCATCAAGGCTGCATTTATTTAATCAAAATGCAGTAAAAACAGTAATATTGTGAAATATTATTACAATTTAAAATAACTATTTTATTATAATATATTTTAAGATATAATTTATTTCTGTGATGGCAAAGCTGAATTTTTAGCAGCCATTAATCCAGTCTTTAGTGTCACATGATCCTTCATAAATCACTCTAATGTCCTGATTTGGAGCTAAACCCCCCCCCCCCCCCCCCCACTTATCTTCAACAAAGTGAAAACAGTTGTGCTGCTTTATATACCATTATATTTTTTTCTTTGATTAATTATATGATGAAAGTTATAAAGAACCATGTTTATTTAAAATATTTTTTAGTAATGATGTGAAAGTCTTTACTTCACTTTTAATCGATTTAATACATCCTTTCCTTCCTATATAATTTGTTATAAATGTGACCTTATTTGCCTACCGCCTTTAAACCTGTGCCGAGGACTGTTCCATAGATGCATGTGTGACAACTGTTTATAGTTTATTGAACAAGTATGAAAAAATATTGTTTAAACCTTTTCCATATGTAAAGCTTATTTGGATTTTACAAAATTATCTTTAAAAATACAGTATCCTAAAAATGGATGCTTCTTTTTTTGCAGAGTACATATATATATATATATATATTATTACAGCAATATCTAAATATTATGGTGATGTCATGACTGATTTGATTGACAGATCATAAAACGAGAACCAACATTTTCAGTGCCAATTTTGAAAGTAAATAAAAGAGCAATGACATATGCACTTTACTTTCACACAGAATAATATAAAGCAGCATTCTGTACCCACAAGAAACGAATGCCAACCAGAAGACTTTTGTTATGGAGATGTAGTTGGTATTGATTTTCTTATGCTGGGCACATCACGCAGAAGATGGATGAAAGCATTTTGTTTCTAAAAGTAGGACCTGATGTTTCTTTTGGCGTAATTGGTTCTGACAGAGAGCTAGGAATAGATGGTGATGCAATGCAATTTGGAACGAGCCTTACTTTCTGCATTTGGCTATATGGATATGGATCTGAGGTTACGCCATGGAGTGTGGTGTATTATACAAATCGGGCATAGAGTACCCCGAAAAGCGCTATATAAATGTAACAAATTATTATTAATTAACTAATTAAATCAGGCATATACTTAATAATACCATCCAACTCAGAGATCTATGTTTAGTACAGAATGCATTAGCTTTCTGCGTACTTAAGCTCCCTACATCTAATGAAGCACTCTCACATGTATCTGAGACATTCATGAGTTCCACGAAGCTAGCTTCTTTCTCGTAGTTATTTAGCTCAATATTCACACACTTCTGAGGTTCATATACTTTAAGCGGCAAGAACGGAATAAAGACACACTTGTTGAAAAGGTTTAATGTTAGGTTATGTATCTCTAACCCAGATTATAATATTCTAAGAACCTAACATTCCCATTCAATTATGAAAATGTAATTTCCAAAAGATCCATAAATGTTCAAAGAAAGATCCATAAATGTTTTATGAATGATTATAGATGTATATATTTTTTTTGATTATACAAAAGTTCTGTAAAAATATTAGCACAGTGTTGTGACCTTGAAACAAGGTGAAACATGGAATCAAGTATATGCTACATTATAGTATATGCTTCTGAACATAGCCTTACTTTTCTATAAAACGTGTGGTTGATTCTGTCCTCTGAATATTATAGAGTATATTTAGTCATTAAAAGGGTTAATCTGCAACTTTTTCAGTAGATTTACAGATGATTTCGAACTTGTGCATTTTGTTTTGCATCCTTTGGGTTGATCTAAAATTGAAATGATTGTTAAAAGCATTTCTTTTTGTGTGTCCCAGGCCACAGTGGGAGGTGCTGGAGGCTGAGATTGGCCAGTTAGATGAGCCTTTCCATGTGACAGTGCAATACTCTTCCTGTAGCAGCCATGAAGTCGGATTTCTAGCATTTGATTCACTTGAGTTGAAGGATTGTGTCATGGGTAACGCCTTATTAATTATTCTCAAATATTATCAAACTCAAATGTGTTGTATGTATTACTTGCATCTGTAGAGCATTTCAACTTATATGCAACTAATATTTATGGAAACTGTTTAATTTGCCCATTTTAATATTTGACATTAAATATTTAAATTAATGCATTAAATGTTATTGTTCTATCCTTATGTGGCACTTTTGAACAGAATATTTATGGTTTTCTGTGGTTTTCTACAGGTGATGATTATTTGGGTTCAGACTGTGAGAAATACTCATCACTTCACTGTCATTCTGGAGGCTGCATTGAGAAGCGAAGAGTATGTGATTTTCATACTGACTGTCCACAAGGGGAAGATGAGGGCTTAATATGCAGTGAGTAAAATGAAAGATTTTTGATATTTTATAAGCCATGAAGATGCGTAGTTTCTGTTTACCAGTCTGTCAGTAATTGTGAGCTCCACACTCAAAATCTGATTCCTTTTCAAAGTTTAATACAATAGCTGTTGCACACATCAGACCATTAAGTTTGTGTGGAGCTCTTTAGCCTTTAAAAAAGACAGTATTTGGTTATTTTAAATGTAGAGAACAGGCTGCATCTCACCAACCCATTAATGCAGTTTATGATAATGAAAACATTTCTTTGAAAGGTGGTCTTTTAAGCTATAAATCCGTAAGATTTGCGAGATCATTCTTGCCAATTTGCATTTCGTTGAGAGTGTTCAATTAAAGTATGAACAGCAGTGTGACAGGGCGATATAAGAGGGTGCCGTTGAGTAACTGGCTGGCTCTGTGTCATTAGCTGTATTAAATCTTAAGGCCATGATAAATGTCTAATCCTTTCACTGGAGGCGTTGGATTAGCAAACCTGCTCTGTCAAAGTTTTTCACTGAGTAAAGAGCTGCATAAAACGCCTGAAATGTATGAGTGTTCGCTTTCCTCTAGGAAAACTATTTGCATATGTATTGATTTATTTAATCTCCATAAACATTTATGCTATGCTTAGTTTATTTATAATTATTGTCTGTGTACAAAGAACTTTGTAGATGGTAATATTTGGCACACAGCACTTACAGTATAATCCAATTAGATAAAAAAGGTGAGAACAAAGATTCATAGAATAAATCCATATTTACAGGCAGTCTATTAAAATGTATTAAAGATTTATCTGCTACATATATTTCATAAACATTCTGGTAATTATTATGGAATTAACAAAAGAACTCTAATTCAGGATTAAAAAAAGACAGTAACAACCATGTGATTATGAATAATTTAAACTGTAATAAACAGAATTTGATTAATAATTTACCATTTAATTCTGTTAAATTTATTTGATTTGTTTAGCATTTTTCATAATTCATATTGTTTTATTTTGCTGTCATGCCAACACTGATAATACGAAATGTTTCTTAAGCAGCAAATCAGCATAGCTGAATGTTTTCTAAAATGATCATGTGACTATGAAGTAGTGATGCTGAAAATTCAGCTTTGCCATCACAGGAATAAATTATATTTGAATTTATATAAAAATATAAAACATTGTACAATAGAAAAATGTTAAACAGTATTTTATAGATGACTGTTTTCCTTGTATTTTTGATCAAATAATTGCTGCCTTGGTGAACTTTTATATGGTAGTGTATATATTTATAAATAAAATGATGCACATTTTGTATACATTATATATATATGGCAGAAGTATGTAGAAGCATTCTAGCCTTATCTTGAATTGTAGACCAAGACATTTTATTCTTTCCTCTGATATAGACCTGTGGAAATAACTTTTGATATTATGTGAAGGGATTCATATGATAAATAACTCTGACAGCATCCTTATGAAGATGATCAAAGTAACTCCCACTAAGTTTAAGCTTCTTAATTACGTCCATGACATTATAAAACATGTCCTCTGTATAATTAATCTGTCAGTTAGTTAAATATGTCCTAGCCTTTACCTAATATCCAGAGACCAAATTAGCACACGTTAGTTGGAGTCTTGTCATATCAACTGTCATTTTAGGTATGAAATATTTAAAGTGTATAGCTCATTGAGGCACAATTTGCCTCATGGTGATTCATCTCTATTAAAACCATACATTTTAGACTGCAATGAAATGTTTTATTTCTGGAAAAAAATCCACCTGTCCTTGTCCCATGTTAACATAATCTATTATTTTAAGTAAATGATATTGGAATCATGTAATACTTGAATACTTTATTACTGTATCAGATTGCTGAAAATAGACTTTTTTGTCCTATACCTGGACTTAAAGCTGAATTGAACAAACTGGCAAAACAAACTACATCAGCTTTGTTGATTTAGGCATCATAATGATACATTTTAGTAGACAATGGATAAATGGAAGGAGGAAATGTAATATTTCTCTGAGCTTTTAAAGCTTTGCTTATGTTTGCCAACACAGTCGGTTGTATTTTGCGGATACAGATTTATCAGACATTTCATAATTTGCTTAATGTCTTTTGCAGACTCCTTACCTTTGGGCTCATACTGTTCATTTGAGCTGGGCTCATGTGGATGGTCAGTGGCTGATTCACAGTCCTCATGGAGACTAGTTAGTGGACAACAGCTGAATGAAGACACAGGTCTACTGGGCACAACTCTGCAATACACTCAAGGTAAATGTGAAACTACATCTTCTTTGAGTCATTATATTGGTTACCCATCAGAGTTTCCGTTCCCAAGACATCCAAATCTTAAAGCATGTTTAAAAGTGACAGTAAAAATGATATAATATTACAAAAGATTACAGTAATGGCTGCTGAAAATCACGATTACACGAATAATACAATTATTAATGTTAAAATGGAAAACAGTTATTTAAAATTGTATATTTCACAATATATTAGGTTTCTTTGAGAAACATTGAAAAGTCTTACAGAGTCTGTATGGCAGTGTATAAATTTGTTGAACTTATAATACAAGTTATTTGTGAAAGGATATTAGTACATATACAGAACACATTTTATAAACATAATATTAAGGGTGGGCGATATGACCAAAATCGTATATAACAATTTGAGTAATTGATGTATATTGATGGAATGATATATATCACAATATAGTTATTTTTGTTTAAATAAGGTCTTTATGATAGAAATAGTTTTGATAGAAATTGTATAATTCTTGTCACCAGTGTCAATATCACAAAAAAATTGCCTAAATAAATAAATAACTCAATCTCAATGAAGACAAGTAAACAGTGATCAAATAAAAAAATAATAAACTAATTACAAGCAATAGGACAAAAAAATAAGAAATGCTACATACAGTGTATAAAGTAATCAAATGTATAAAAACACTGCATATTCTTCACTGTGTAAATAAAATATATATTTCTTCTTATTAAAGTGACAAAAGTCATTTAGTCAAAAGCAGTGAGACATTTTCTCTCTTTTGTTGTTTGATTAACATGAATGACAGACAGCAGGAATATTAAACTGCTGACACATGTTTTCTTTTTCATCTGTTTGCTTTCACTTTAGACATAAATTACTGTTTACGAGGACACTTGCATAGATGGCCAGTTTGACACATACAAGTGTGTGTATTTAACCGTTCAAGGCCTATAAAGCGGCAAAAATGTTATCACACTGATAGGTCACATCAAAATGTTTTACAGAACATAGAAAAATAAATAAATAGCATAGATATGTGCAAGTTAAGAGAGACATTAGGTGATGTAGTTGAACTAATATGTGAATTTAGATGCTTTGCTTTCCATGTTTGTTCATAGATTTTTTATTTTTTGTCAAAACTGTATTCTCATCAGATTAATACACCAGCTTTGAGACAAATACATATAGGAGACACATGTGAATAAAAAGACCATATTTTAAATTTATCTTCACAGTCCTTTTAGTTATGAATGACACCAGTGGGATTTTTTATGACATGGGAATCAAAAATATTTGAAGGAGAACTATCTTCATGATGCGTTAATGGCACCTGTGATTTTAGCATGATAGAAATGTTATCCTTGGAAGGAGTATGTAATGATTTACAGGCTGTAGGAGTATTATAATGTGATGTATTTGTAAAATGATGCAAGACTAAATCTGAGATCCACAATACAGGTGTCCAAGTCCATTTTATGACTAGTTTTATTTGAACTCGCTAAACTGAAATGTACTTTTTTTTTAAAAGACATAAATAGTTTTTTTGTTTTTTTTTGTGTGTTTGAGACTGGTTTTCCAGCCTCGCCTAGTACGTTTTTTGTCTTGTAAGCATATCTGAGCACTCTATAGAGTTCTGATACTTTCTCGCCTCAGGGCATTTTCTTTTCTTAAAGGTCAGAGGTCGTGGTGATGAAAGTGATGCGTTGGTTCAAAGCCCATCTCTCCCTTCAACTATATCCAATCAGAACTGTCAGGTAAGAGTTTATGTTGACAGTCAAATACTATGATTTTATAAGAGTCTGTAAGATTAAAAAAAAAAAAGAAAAAGAAAAAAAAAGTGTTTGAAGAAGTCTCTTATGCTCACCAAGGCTACATTTATTTAATCTAAAATAGAGTAAAACTAGCAATATAGTGAAATATTACAATTTAAAATATATATATTTAACACATATGTATTCATTTGCTGCTAAAGCTGAATTTTCAGCAGTATTTAAATCTTTTGCAATATAATAAGACTTTCGATCACTTTAATGCATCCTTGCTGAAAGCAACTTATTAACCCCAACTTTATAGGCAGAAGTGTATGTGTAACGAGAGAGGCATGACAATAAAATGGGGATCCAAATGCAAGGCTTTAATAAGAGTGCAGTCAAACAGGCGTGGTCAACAACAGCAAACAACGATGGCAGTGGCAAGGCAAAAGAGTAATCCAGATAATCAGGCTATGGTCAGGGAAGGCAGCAAAACAATCACAAACAAGAAAACAGTCCAGGGATCAAAACGCGAAGGCAAGGAAAGAGAGAAACTAGAAACACAGAGACTTAGAAACCACAGAAGAGCTATACATCATTCAATCGTAAGCAAAGACAGAGCGTGTGTGCTACTTTTAAAGTCCTTCTAATGTGAGACAGCTGTGAACTGATGATGAGATCTGATGAGAGACAGGTGATGCAATTGATGAGTCTGTGCAAAGGATAATGGTAAATGGAGTCCTGAGTGAATGGAAAGGTACAGGATGGAGTGCCCTCAAGAGGAGCTCATGGGCACTCAAGCTGGTGATCGTGACAGTATGTATGACTGTTCACATAAACTCATGGTTTTCCTATGCCACAATATTTGGATTCTGAGTCTTTGCTTTATGGGCAGATTTCAAGTTAATTGTCCATGAAAAATGAGGACACATCTCTACAGCATATCTACAAATAGCTTACACAGAGTAACAACACATGCAGCCAAAGCTTCAATTTTACACTTGATTGCCCATGAATAAGATATTATTCTGCGACATCTGGTCTTGTTGCAGATGCTCAACCACTAATTTTTCTGTGCAGTTGCAGTTCTCTCTGTATCTGTGCGGGGATTTCAATGGAACGGTGCTCCTGTCAGTGGTGGAGAACGGAATGTCAGCTTCTCCACTGATTTGGGAGAGATCCGGACACTGGAAGGACGCCTGGCAAGAGATCGTTCTGCCAATTACAGAGATCTTAAAAGGGTGAGATGATTAGATGGATGAGTAAACAGACAGGAAAATACTTTATTAATCCCAAAGAGGAAATTTAGTGAAAAGGGAGGTCATTTTTCACAAAATCATATAAAGAGTCCATCCTGTGTCTAGTACTTAGGTTGAAAGGGTTTGGCGAAATCTGGCGAAAGATACCATCAGGGGCGTCTTATCTCAGCTGTCATATGATTTTCATAGAATCATAATCTAATCATTTAATTTTAAG
The DNA here is from genome assembly GCF_936440315.1 of Barbus barbus. Classification (NCBI taxonomy): domain Eukaryota; kingdom Metazoa; phylum Chordata; class Actinopteri; order Cypriniformes; family Cyprinidae; genus Barbus; species Barbus barbus. The sequence goes on from NC_136758.1 coordinate 13,674,907, forward strand.
ACATTTTGACTGGAGTTCACAAACCTTGGAAATCCTTGACAAATCATAAAACATAATCCCTTTCAAAGAGTGTCTTAAAATAACAGTAAAAACAAATAAATAAAATGTAAATTAGGATGAGGCTTACCCAGAAGAATTTTTTGGAATTGTTGACCTGTACTCAACAATTATTTTATTTCATTGAATGTCTACATTTACATGAATAAATCTGATTTCACCTTTGCACTTATTCTAAAATAGTTTGTAATTTGTGTTGAGCACAGCTTCCATCTTAAAGTGCAGGCCTTCTGGACTTCTGGATCTAAAGCTGACATTGCACTGGATGACATTTCATTAAGTGCCGCATGTTTTGACACAGGTAACCTTTCAGCCTCACAGATGTACACAAATGTTTACACACAAACACGCTGGCAGAATAATGAGTCATTTGTTCATCCCTGGTGCAAAAGTTTATTGACCATACCACAGACTCTTGAAGTGAAGTGACATACGGCCAAGTATGGTAACCCATACTAGGAATTCGTACTCTGCATTTAACCCATCCAACGTGCACACACACAGCAGTGAACACACACACACCGTGAACACACACCCGGAGCAGTGGTCAGCCATTTATGCTGCGGCGCCCAGGGAGCAGTTGGGGGTTCGGTGCCTTGCTCAAGGGCACCTCAGTCGTGGTATTGAGGAGAGCGCTGTACATTCACTCCCCCCACCTACAATCCCTGCCGGCCCGAGACTCAAACCCGCAACCTTTGGATTACGAGTCCGACTCTCTAACCATTAGGTCACGACTTCCCTTGATTGCATCCAAGCACTCAACGATAGGGCGTTTTCAAACAAAATTAAGTATTTAGTGAGACAGATGGAGAATTTAAGATGTAATGCACACACATGATGTCTAACCACTGTCTCCAGTTAGCAGTGGGAGATGGTTCTCATAACGCCGTTGATATAGATTCAGCTTAATTAGTTTTGAAGGAAGAGAGAGCGATAAGAGGACCTCCTATCTCGCAAATGTCGTAAAAATGCCAACAATACACTTTCTTCTTTTCTAACAAGCATTTACAGATCTTCAGAGTCAGGTTTCTTGCCACAAAACGGTTGACCGCAGGAACTGACGAGCCCGTTAACTGACATTCAAGACTTGTGAAAGTCAAGATTTAGTATCCTCGTTAACTTCGTTTCCTGGAATCGGTGATTTTGAGAAATTCCTGAGCCATCTGTTCACTAAATATCATCTTTCTGTTTAGTCCTCCTCTTGCTGTCATATTATTGTTGTCAATGTCTGTGGTCCCTCAACACCTTTAAATCTTATCCAATAAAAGCCATTGTTTCAACCCTGTTGAAAGGATCAGTTTAGACCAGCAGATATGTCCATAATGGTCCAAGCTGGTTTATCCTGGTTTGTGCTGGTTTAGTGGCTTTCTAACTGGTAGACTAGTGAGAATCAGCTGTATCAACATTATTGTCCTACTGGAGATGGCTAACCAATGAAGTCCTGTTGAATAAGCTGGTTAATGTGATTTTTTTTGGTGAAACCAGCATCAAATACAATGCTGGTCTAGTCAACCAAAAATAAAAATTTAAAAATTAAACTACACACAGATTGTTTGATTCTAAGTGTCATACTTTCATTTTTGTTCCTTGTGCTCTTTCCACATCTGGTTTATAAGAACTAAATGAACTGCTTCTTGGACAAGGACTACTGCATGATTTAGACTTCTTCAGCCCTCTCCCAGAACCCTCAGCGTCAGGTATGGTTCCTCTCCTGTGCTTTGTGCAAATACACTACTTTTCAAAAGTGAGTAAGTTTGTGAAAGATGCCTCTTATGTTCACCAAGGCTGCATTTTTTTTTTATCAAAGACACAATAAACGGTAATATTGTGAAATATTACTACAATTTTAAATAACTGTTTTCTATTTTAATATATTTTAAAATGCACTTTATGGTTGTGATGGCAAAACCAAAAGTTGTAAAATTACAACAAACAAAACCAGGGTCTTCTATTTTCAGAGGCGTCCCTAACAACATGGTGGTTTACATCCTGTGGAGCAAGTGGACCTCTAGGCCCGACTCAAGCCCAGTGTGACAGTGCCTACCGCAACAGCAACGTCAGTGTGGTGGTGGGGAAGGAGGGCCATCTCAGGGGGGTTCAGATGTGGAGGGTTCCAGCTACCAACATGTACAAGTAAGTTCAGAAGATTTAAATCATTCTGGTTTAGAGTCGTTCTTGGATTCAAAAGCAGGTACTGTGCAGGTACTACCTCATGGACTTTGTGGAGAAGCTGTTTGATGAATTAAGTCTTATTGGGTAAAGAGAACCTATTATGCCCATTTTTACAAGATAAGTCTCAGGTGTCCCCAGAATGTGTCTGCGAAGTTTCAGCTCAAAATACCCCATAGATCATTTATTGTATCATTTTGAAAATGACCATTGTGAGTGGAAGCAAAAACACACCTTTTTTGTACATGTCTCTTTAAATGCAAATGAGCTGCTGCTCCCCGTCCCCTTACCAGAATAGGGCTGTGCCTTTACCCAATATTATCCGTCTGCAGTATAGGAGGCCGCACTTTCAGGACTGCAGTTGTAGGACCGCATTTCTAGGACCCTAGTTTTTTGTGACAGCGCCACCTACCGAGTCGGAGAACCGCAGTCCCAGGAACGCATTTCCAGGACCCTAGTTTTGGAGGACCGAAAAAAGTGCCATCAAGGCAGTATTTCCACCCAGTTTTAATTACATTAGCGTTTTAGAATTTTTTAAAAGTTTTATTACACCCAAATACTACTTTCTTTATTGCAATTAAACCTGGTTCCTAGGGATGTTGAGTAATTATTGGGTCTAAGTAGCATAATATAATAACTCAAGTAAAATAAACAAGGAATCATGGTATAATCTTTTCAGTCACTAGATCAACCACATTTTCAAGTACAGAGGGAAGACACAAGGATGACTCTGGGGGATGATTTAAGATTGTGTATATTTTATAAAATAATATATTACAACAGTTGAACTTGAACACACACAAAAACAAATTTGTTCATGACGTGAACCACATAGAAACAACTTCATGGACAACGTCTTCACTGACTCCTAAGAGAGAGAAAGAGAGAGAAGTGAATGAAATAAGGAACATTTAGTTGAACATGTTCTACTCTCTAATTTTAAATTTCATATTTAAAAGATCTTAGTTACCACAGAGCGCACACACATATACGATACAAAAATAATTATATCAATCTTCATACCAGTTAATGTTCATAATAATATTATTGCATACTGTTCAAAGATTTGGAAAAAAAATATTTTGATGTTGTGGGAACAAAGGTTCTTGAAACATTCATGTCAATAAAGCCCATCTGAACTGAGAAAAAAAATAATAGAGAGAGATGCAAGAAATCTGAATAGAAATAACATATTATTGACATGACTTTTCCTGACCTTTAAATGTTTAAAGCACATATTGTGATGTATGCAACAGCACTACCTACCACCTGGATGATCTCCCCTCTTTTCTCAATTGTTTCTCTATCACCCTATTCAATTCTTCCACTTCACTGAAATAATAAATTGAGAACATAATCACTGCTAGGTTAACAGAAATACTGTTAACGCTTAAAAGGATACATTGGACATTGTGTAAAAACAATTCCATTTTCTACTCTTAACTGTGATGATAATCAAGACCAGAGAGGAAGGCCTGTTTAGCATCCTGCAGAGACAAATTCTGAAGCCCAGCCAGGCCATATATGATGGCCTATCAAAAGAAAATTGTTAATTGAAATATAGCATAAGGTATAATATACAGCAGAGTTCGAAAGGGCAGAAACATGCACAATACATTATATTGTTATGCACTTCATTTAGAGTACAGTGCACAGTAAATGACACAATCTAACACGTGGTATTTTAACAGTCAATTATTATGATGGCCTCTCTGTTATGTCTGACTATTAAAATGTCATATGTCTCAACCAACATAATAAAACCATGTCAAAATGAAGAGACGTACTCATAACATGTATTGTGGGGTAACGTTAAACAGGCTGACTGTTAGCACGTGACAATTAAAACATTACGATTATTTTAACTTAATTAAAATGGAAAAACAATGAGTAATTAACAAGCTTTCACGACGAACGTGCTACAGTTTATTGTGCTGTCAATAAGTCAACACAGGCTTATCATGCAACAGTTTCGTTAAATGAATGTGCTACTCCCTTTACCGCCTTTATCATGTCTTACTGTGTGGAATTTGCATCCGTTTTAGAGCCATATTAGTTTAAACTTCTGCTAGACGATTTTCTGAGCACACACATCCAAAGCACGCGCAGAATGTCCAAATTCCACGGCCTCTGATCTTCGCCTTTCTTCCTCAAGGTGTCGGACCTCGGCTTGGATCATATCTCTCCTCTGCCTTGGGTCTGCTTTCCTCCATTGTTGGAAGAGTGGTTTGTCCCGAGTCCTTGTCTCCCCATGCACGGGTTCCCGATGATATCCTTCAACTTCAGCATGCTCTCAGCCTGCGCCACTGATGTGTCCGCTGCCCACTTGCGTCCTGATCTTGTGGTGATTCCTGCATCTCTGACTTCTTCATCGCTGGAGTCTCTGTACATCTTCACAGCCCTGCACTTTGCCACCTTAAACTCTTCGACCACTGATGATAGGCGTAGCTGTAACTTTCCAGACCTAATGACCTGCGGAGGTGTTTATTCACTTGATTCTCGAACTCCTTCCACAGATGTCATAGGCACTTCATAAATTGTCAGTAGCCACATGAGTCTTGGTAGGAGGCCATGCTGAAACAGCCAGGCCTTGAACTTTCCTGGTAAGCCTGATCCCTCTATCTTTCTCAACCATTCATCTGCCTGCTTCTTTGTCCTGGATACGTTGCTTATGTCAGTGAGAGAGGCTTCACACCACTTCCCTAGGCATTTTATTGGCTTTTCCTCAATTGAAGGTATAATCTCCCCCTGAAGTTGGAGTTGGAACTTGCTGGCCACTTTCCCATTTCTGATCACCATGCTTCTTGACTTCCTTGGCTTGAACTTCATTCTCGCCCATGTCGCCACATCGTCAAGTGCCTTCAAGATCCATCTTGCTTGTACATGAGGTGGTGTTGTAATGATTAGGTCATCCACAAAGCCTCTTATTGGAGGCTGGCAGATGATAAACAAAATGGGGGAGATAGTACAACCGGTTACAATTCCCTTTTCCAGGTCTTGCCACGGAGTTGAAAAATGGGCAGTCTTAAACCGTAACTTGAATCCTCCAAAGTAGCTGGTGATTATTTTGCTGATATGGAGGGGGATATGGTACTGTTCCATAGCTGCTTTGATGAGGTCATGGGGGACTGATCTATTAGCGTTGGCCAAGTCAAGCCATACAACTGTTAGATTGCCTTTGCTCTTCTTGGCCTCCCGGATCAGTTGGTTGAGGACACCCGTTTGTTCCAAACACCCAGAGATGCCTGGGATGCCACCTTTCTAGATTTATGTATCAACATACTTGTTCTTAACCATATCTTTTTGGCCAGAACAGAGAAGAAGATCTTGCCTTTGATGCTCAGGAGATAAATAGTTCGGAACTGACTAATCTCAGAGGAGTCTTTTTCTTTTGGTACGAAAGAGCCATCTGCTCAAATGAAAGATTCTCCCCTCAAAATCCAATTGCAAGGAGATGCGTGTCAATGCCAGGTGTAAACAGTTCTTTACTGTCTTCCTGTCTATCCTCTCTCTCTCTTCTCCTCTCATTCACACATTTTTTATAAGGTCCGCTAGAGGCATGACTCATTGGCTGTAGGCACTGATAAATCTCTTCCTGTACTCTACTTAATCTGGCCCCTGTGTAGTCAAGCCTTTGAACTGATTTACAGTGATTATAGAGGCTAGTCATGGGAGCTCATTAAAAACAACTCCAAAACTGACTGTGAAAGAAGGGCATGCAGGAGAGGAGATGCAGGAGACAGGAAAACATGCCAGATAACTATCAGATGAACGTATACAACACTATTATTGCATTCAGTGCCAAACTGAAATATAGAGATCAGACACAGGCTATCCCTCATTCGTAAACTGAATTATTTTATATTGTATCATTTTGTTTTGATGCCCTAAGCACTGGCTGGCTTTAATAACAACAACAACAAAAAAGTTTGGCTTGAGATATGAAGTTTTATCTTGTGAGGGAATTAAAGTCTTTTTTTCACATTTTAGGATTAACGGTTGTATATTCAATATATTAAAATGATAGTATAATCACAGCCCACTTATGGCTTAATAGCTTAATATGCTACTGGCACATTAATAGTATATATTAATGCATGGATTTTCAAACTGTGTGATGCCAAGGACCCTCAAGTATGATGATCCCCTTGCGAGGGATTCCTTTTCTAAAATATTAAGGCAACTGTATTTTTATGTATAATGACCCATTAATTCTGTGATATTATTATTAATATTAAGCATGATGTAAAGAAAACGCGTTGTTTCCAAAATAATTTGCTGTAATTTTGTCCGTGTGCTAAAGTGAATGCAAATGATTGAAATATTATCTGGAAAATATTTACTAAGTTGACAATGTTTCTTTTTTATTATGATTTATAAATTTAGTATCTATTGACAAGTTAGAATTATTATGTTTTGCTTTACATACAGTATGGTTGTGATTAATGAGATTAAATATTAAAATAATTTATTTCAAATAAATATACTGTCTTATAAAATATAAAACAGTTCAATGTATCTTAAAAAGAGAACTTTAATTTTAAGGCCATAAACTCAAATTATTTTCTCTCTTTATGGGTATTAGTACTTTGGGATAGCAGGTGTCTTATGTTGGTTAATTCAGTGCATTGAGAATACTAAGGGAACATCCTCATTTTCGCAGGATTTCAGCTTATGGAGCCGCAGGAGGCAAAGGAGCAAAAAACCATAATAAGCGCTCACATGGTGTTATCATCTCAGCTATCTTCCCACTGGAGAAAGGTGACATACTCAACATCCTAATTGGTCACCAAGGAGAAGATGCCTGTCCAGGAGTGAGTGAAGCAGAAAATCAGACTTGGCCATTGGGTTGCCATGTTATTTACAATGTATTTATGTTTAGCTCTCTGTTTACATCTCTGTGCTTTCTTCAAATATTCACAGAGGAACCCCCTGACCCATAAAATCTGTCTTGGGGAGTCTTCTGTGATAGAAGATGGTTTTGACAGCGATGGTTCAGCCTTAAAGTGGGCAGGGGGCGGAGGTGGTGGTGGAGGAGCCACATACATTTATCGGGTAAGATCTTTCTTTTCTTCTGGTTTTCTTGTCTCAAACACATCTTTAAAAACATCCATCACAGCCTTTTTAGTCCCCTTAAGGGGAACCATGTGGACGGCAGTCGTCGCCTGATAGTGCCTGTCTAGACAAGCATTTTTGAGACATCCTGAAATAATTTGAGGTCATCTGAATTGGAATACAGATGGAAGTGAAGGCCCGTCTGGAATCATAGGAGGCTTTCTTTTTTACTTGAATTAAAAATAAGTCTGATGTTGTTTTTGGGATGTCCGGGGGCAGATGGAGAACAGAGAACCAGTGCCTTTGCTGATTGCAGCAGGGGGAGGGGGAAAGGCTTACCTGGAAGACCCTGAGAACAGCCTGGACCAGATTTTCCTGGAACAATATGAGAATGACACCTCCGCACCTGGTGTCAATGGCAAATCTGGAGCAGCAGGTACTCTTTCAATAACTAACTAACTAATATATATATATATATATATATATATATATTTATTACATTTAAGTTAATTATATTTTATGGACCAAAATTCATTCAGTTGATCACTTCAACAACAGATACATTTCTCTTAATTAAAAACAATGTTAGCTTTACTACAAGCTAAAAATGTTGTTCATTTCATCAAGCCACTTAAAGGGGCAATATCTTTTTAAATATATAACTGTGAAATTATTTATAATTTAATCTGAGACATTTTTCAGACACTTTTTTTCAGAAGAATTAATAGTTTTGAGTGAATAATGCAGGCAATCTGTAAGTTGTTTATTTTTGTTTCATATAAATTAACCAGTGGTTCTGTAGAATGAACCATAATTCCTTATTTCTTATTTCCATGTAAGAGACTGCATGTCCAGTCAATCACCAATGTCCAGCATTAGGGCTACTCTCAGTCACTGCTTGTTTACTGTGATATGATATTGAAATTACTTTCTTTGAATGTTAATAATTACTCTGTGATTTAGATTTGGATAAAGAACAAGTATTATTCCAGCAAATTCTAGCTATTTCCACATTTATGAGTGTTTTATGGGCTCTCTAACTTCATTAACTACCTACCAGCGTTTTCACAACAGTACAATATTGTCATCAATCGGGATCACATTATCTTATGAAAATCCTGTAAATTATGATGGATGTTTTGTGGGATTGGCATCTGGAGGATGCTTTTTTATGCAAAATTGTCATAAGCAGTTCTAGGCTCTCACTTAATAGACATATGTATCTGCCAAAAAAGTAGAAGACGGGAAAATGAGTAATAATTATCTACAAAGCATCCTCAAACCAAAGGAATTTTTCTGTGGAACAACTTTAAACTAACATGACCAGCCCTGAGTAGACAAGTCTGAAGTTCTGTGTGTGTGTTTAGGTGGAGGAGGTGGGTGGAGCGACCTGTCTTCTCTCTCCTGGGCAGGGAAATCTCTTGTGGAAGGAAGTCAAGGAGGCTCATCCTGTCCTGAGGCTTTGTCAGTGCTGGGATGGGCTACATTTGGAGGGTTTGGGGGAGGTGGGGGTGCTTGCACCGCTGGAGGCGGTGGTGGAGGATACAGAGGTGAATGTTAGATTAAAAACACTTGCACATATGTCACAATCACAACCATAAAAACACAAAATTAAGTGTTTTAAGTCTGGAGTTTCTCTTTTCTAGCTGAGGCCACAGTAAGCTGCCATTTTGTCATTTTTAAATCGTTTGTATTTCATTTTGGGGTCAGAAATATTTTTTATCTTTTTTAAATAAATGCTCATGTCTCTTATGCTTGCTGAGGCTGCATTTATATGATCTAAATATTATGAAGTATTATTACCATTTAAAATAATGTATCTTGATATATAATTTATTTCTGTAATGGAAAGCTGAATTATTTAGCAGCCTTTACTTCGGTCATCAGTGTCACAGGATTATCCAGCAATCATTCTGATATGCTCATTTGGTGCTCAAGAAACATTTATTTTTATCGTCAGTGTTATAATTGTTGTGCTATTTTCAAAAGTACATAATTTATTTGAAATATTGAATTTATTTTGTAACTATAAATTTACAACACAAGAAATGACTTAACTGTCACTTTTAATCTGTGTTTGCTTAATAAAATTATATAAAAAAATTCTATAAAAATCATTTAGATGTTAGTGTATAATATTGAACATAATATTACATTTTAATATTATTAAACTTAATAATATAAAATTGTATATACCTTTATTTATTATGTGATATGCCGGTACATTGCATTATGCTGTATAATTCCTTTTATTTACATTTTTTTATTTATTGATTTTTACTGCAAAAGCATATTTGATATTGTAATTGAAAACATGGGAGAAGTCTCAAGCTACATGGTTTAGATCAGGGTTCCTCAAATCTTTCCCTGGAGGGCCAATCCGCTGCAGAGCTTAGCTCCAACCCTGATCAAACTCACCTACCTGTGATTTTCTAATGATCTTGAAGACTCTGATTAGCAGCTCAGGTGTGTTTGATCAGGGTTAGAGCTAAACTCAGCAGGAGTGGGCCAGATTTGAGGATCCCTGGTTTAGATCATAGTTGAAATGTTCTGCTCAAAGTTATTATTGACCCCTTGCTGTGAGTTTTTACTGACACATTCTCTAAATCAAAGATCTGTTGTTAGTTTTCACAAAGAATGACTTGCTTTGTGAGGCAGATGTTTCATTTAAAAAGATTATTGGACAGCCATTGTTAAATCGTCACATGTGCATTTGCAGCCCAAGCCGTTTCTTTTCTATGTGGATTGTTTGATTTAATGATTTTTAAAACTTTTATTATTATTTTGATGTCACCTTTGCCTAGGTGGTGATGCACCTCTTCTTGATGGCATCACAGCAGATGGACAAGATGGTGTTTCATTTGTTCATCCCATGGGAAAGATATTTCTTCAACCACTTGCAGGTCAGGCTTAATCTAATCCAGACTGTCTATAATGATGTACAGTCCTGCTCTTAAATATACATACCCCTTACATCTGTAAAATGTTTGACATTTTAAGATAACATAAGTGAGATAACATCTTAAATAAAAAACTATAGCATCTTTAAAATCCACAAATCCAGAGAGAGTCAGTAAGCTTATAAGCAGAACTGTATTTGCAGATATGTATCACACACACATGTGTGTCGCCTAGAACAAATCTGAAATAAATCCACCAGTTGTTTTAGTGTTTTTCAATACACTGAATGTGCTAACACCAGTGTTGGGAGTGTTACAAAAGTAATGCATTACAGTAACGGGTTACTTTTTGTTGTAACGCAGTAGTGTAAGGCATTACTAATTAATTTTCAGTAATATTTTACTTAGTGCATGTTCAGTAACGCTTACAACAAACTTTTAGCCCAAAATTTTATAAAAAAAAAAAAATTATTTTAAAGTCGGGCTCCGACCTTTTTACGTCCCTAGGGCCGGGCTTCGGGCCTGTATTAGGCTTTTCCTTATCAATAATTGATAGATGTCTTAAATATACTGCTTCAAATACACGCAATGAAGCAAAAGCCTCAGCAAAAGTAATTACCATGAATGTGTCCGGGGGAAATAGTAAGGATTCACCATCTCCTCATTAGACGCGCCTTTAGAGAGAAGTGCATCTTCAAGGATAATGATTATGTTTAAAGAGTTTTTGTTTTCATTTTTATTTATTTCGTTAAGTAGTCATTTAAAGCTTTCTATTATATATATTTATCATGCCAGACTGTGAGGCATTCGCTGTCTTTTGGTTCATTTTTGTGAAATGCTCCTGTTCAAGATAAAAGCACGACGTTTTGTTGATATTGTGAGTGCACACAAATAAAAGTAGGCCACGCGCACATCCACAGTGATTCAGTAATGACCATGAAATTGAGAAAACTGAACTCGTGGTAGATAATATAAGACCTTATGTGACTTATTGAAGTTGGCGCCACTCTTTATTACTGCAAGTGTGTTTTGAGTTAAAGGGCCAGAAGAGGACACATTTTTTATATTGCTTCATGATTACATTCATTATTAATTCATTAACAACCATTATAAGATGCTTAACTGATTAGTTAGTCAGGAGAACTAGTTGCTAGTTAACTTACCCGTTAAGCATAATAATGTAGTAATTTTTATAAATGCTGTTATAAACTATTACCTTTTATCTTTAATTATGAACTGTATTTTTAAGTAGACATTGCCAATAATATTTAATTTTTAGTTTTCTATTAAATAAAATATTTTCAACTGTAAATGTTTAATTCACAGCCGAAAGTTTATTTTGGTAACTGTATATTAGCATATAGTATCAAAGCAAAAACACTACAAACTTTTTTATTATTTTATAGAGACTTTAAACTTCTGATAATTTAGTTGAATAGTTATCTCTCTTCATTTTTTTATTTTTATACAAGAATACACCCTAAACCAAAGCCCTGGGGTTTTGAAGCAGTGCTGTGCACTACTGATGTTTTTGTATGTGTTCTAGCTATGGAAAGTCATGGGGAAGCTGAGATCGAAGTGTATCTAAACTGCAGCCACTGTCAGACCCAGAGCTGTAAAAGAGATGAAGATACCAGACTCATCTTCTGCCTGTGTGACAGCGACGAGGTTCTTGCATCAGACAACATCACCTGCTTAGGTATCTAAACAGCTGGTCCATTTGCCCTTAAAAGTTTGTCTATAAAAGCGTTTTTTAAATGTTTCTAATTCATCACTTCCTATGCCATCCTCCAGTTGTTCCATTGGACTCTCTGGCAGATGGACCCCCATCTCTGATATTTATCCTGGCAGTGATCGCGTCCACAGTAGTCACGGGTGTCGTTCTGACCTGTGCCAGCCTCATGCTCAGTAAGAGACTCTTCCAGTTCTGTGTCAATTCTGTGCCCTCCACATTCCATCGTCTCTGACATACTTCTTTTATCTCCCTATGACGTTACAGGACATAATTTGTCTTTGTAAAACTGCATTTCCTAGAAGAGCAAATTCAGGGGAGTTCAACATCAGTGTTTTTAGAGCTGGTAGGAACAGTAATTATGAGAAAGAGTGGAAATTATATCCAAAGTTATTCACTTTAAAAAAAAAAAATTGTGCCCCTCAATTATTTTGAAAGTACAAAACATTGGAGCCACTGGGCATGAGTGTTTCATCATTTAAAAAAACCTAAAGAATTTGCTTACAATATGTGACATGAACAAAACTGTGACACTAGGGACAATTATGTGGCCAAATTTCATACAGCACTTTAATACTGTGGGAAAGGGCACAAGTAACAGTGAAAATTGACATATACACTACTGTTTAACAGTTTGGCATCAGTACGTTTTTTTTTTTTTTTTATATGTTAATTATAATAAAAATGAATTCACCAAGGAGGGATTAAATTGATCAAATGTTACAGTATTAAAGACATTTATATGCAATCAAATGCTGTTATCAAAGAAAATTACAAAAATTATGAAGCAGCACAACTGTTTTAAAATTGATAATTGTTGCTCAGCATTTCTGAAGGATCATGTGACACTGAAGACTCGAGAAATCGCTGCTAAAAATTCAGCTTTGAATAAATTACATTTTAAAATGTATTCAAATAGAAAACAGTTATTTTAAATTGGTAATAATATTTCACAATATTACTGTTTTCACTGTATTTTTTGATCAAATAAATACAGCCTTGGTGAACATAAGAAGCTTCTTTGAAAAACAATATTTAAGAATTATAGCAACCCAAACTTTTGAACCATATTATACACTTTTTGTATGAGCTATCAAATGCATATTCCAGAAGCTTTAAGTTATGCTAAATAAGCTAGCTGTCAGTTAGGCCTCCAGCAATATTCACATATATTCGCTTGTTTCTTAATTCCTGTCATTCTGTGGTTTCTCTTGCTGTTAATTTCACACTTACTGAAAACATGTTTCTTTTAATATATCTTTTATGTTTGAACAGTGTGTTTTTAATATTTGTACAAATCACTTGCTTGTTTTTTTATCTAACTGCTGTTTGTAGTGTTGCACAATACCCCGTAAAGGAACAAGGAGGGAACTAAAACATGCCCTTTGAAATTAATGCATATAAGTAAACAATTAAGCCAAATTATTTTCAAAAACGAACTGCAGTCTCCCTTATTGGCTTTTTTGTAAATGTGCAGACCAGTATCTTAATTGTAAGTGCTGCTATTTAACTTGTGTGTTTTGTACTTGCAACAACATTTTATGCTTAAAAAGGTTTATTTTCCAGTACTGGACAGTGAGGGAATATTGAGGGTGTCATAATGCACTGTCCATATAAATCTGAGTGTCTTGTGGAATTAATGAAGATATAATTTTTCTTCAAACATTTTGGTTAAAATTCATAATACTTTCATCGTGCTGGTGGCTGCCCAAAATACTGCCCTTTGAATTAAGCTCTTGTAAAGAGAAACTTAAAAAAAATCCTAGTAGGAGTTTTTATATCAAAAGTCAAAAACCAACAATCTGTCACAGTACTCTAACTTTATGTATATGCTATGGACTCTTATTTCTATAAATGCTTTATTTTTTTATTGACCATGCGTAATATCCCATATCCTCCTTATGTTTGATTTAAAAACACATATTGTTTGTTTGACCTGTGCACTAATTGTAAAATTCTGTGCCATGACTATGTATTTTTAAGATAAATAAAGACGTGTCATAACACAAATTCCCAAAGAGAAGTGAAACAGACTTATTAAAAGTTTTTATTTTATTTTTTTTTATTTAATTTTTGGCAATTTACATGTACACAAAATCATCTCAAAACTCAAATGCAAAGAGCAGAGCGAGGTCTCTGGGTCCATAGATAGACGAGCTCCACTGGACGCTAATTGTGTGTCTTCCCCTGAGCTCTCCCCCATGCAGGTTGGTAGTCTTTGCTTGGGTTTCCCCCCTCTCAAACCTAATACCTGGTCAACTTCCTGCCGGCCTCGCTTCGCGCCACTGCGCCAGCAGCCCGACGGCAAAAGGGGACCTCTCACCTACACGCAGCGCCCTCCCCAGCAGACTACCAACCTGCATTGGGGACATGGGCAGCCTCCACTGAGGGTGAGTCCACCCTGCCCGATCACTTGCTGACAGGCCCAGAGATTCAGTCCTCACCTGAGGGGCTTTTTTGGCTTTAAAATGCACAATTTTGTCAGGGGAAGAATAAGTGCACTTGGTTGTTCTGTTGCTTTGAGAAAATTACCATCATGCTGAAAGCCTGTTGACACTTTTAGGATGCATCACTTTCATCTTACACAAATCACACTCTGAGACCAATAATTATGCAAAATAAGCAGGTGGAATTATTCCCAAAGATAACTTCCTAAAATCATGATCACTTTTGCTGTGTTCTTGTCTTTTTGCAGTCTATTACCGTAAGAAGAACCATCTGCATGCGGTCAGGATTCGACTACAGAGCCCAGAGTACAAGCTTAGCAAAATCCGCTCGTCCACCATAATGACTGACTACAACCCCAACTACTGCTTTGCTGGCAAGGCGGCCTCACTGAGTGAGCTTAAAGAGGTTCCACGCAAGAACATCACCCTCCTCAGGTATCTATATGCTGCTTCATACATGCTGTTTGAGGTCTGTAAGATTTTTCAAATGTTTTTGAAAGAAGTCTCTTATACTCAGCAAGACTGCATTCATTTGATCAAAATATGGTCAAAACGGTATTATTTTGAAGTATTATTGCAATTTAAAATCTATTTTAATATACTTTAAAATGTAATTTATTCCTGTGATGGCAAAGCTGAATTTTCAGCAGCCATTACTCCATTTGTCTCAAATGATCCTTCAGAAATTATTTTAATATGCTGATTTTGTGCTCAAGAAATATACAATTTCCTATTATCATCAATGTTGAAAACAGTTGTACTAGTTATGCTTAATATTTCTTTTTTTTTTTATTATAAATATCTTTAATGTGACATTTAAGGCATCAATGCTGAATTAAAGTATTATTTTCAAACTATTGAACAGTAGCGCATAACATAATTCTGAAGCTTTAAAATGTATTTTTTCAGAATTAGCTTTTTTTTCTGCTTTATTTATTCTTTAAGACTTTAATCTTTTTTATGAATATAGGTTAAAATTATTTATAAAAATTCTAATATTGTTTAATGTTTATTCATAATACATTAATGCTAATTTATATAAAACAAGTAACAAATACAGTGGTTTATGTCAAATAATCTTGGTTAATGTATGACATTAACCTAGACTAATACTTTACTCAGAATTCCATGTTACGCTCTGTGAATTCTGCAGAATTTGATTTGAGAGTCCGACACATCCACTCTGCATTGTGTGTTTGCATTATGTCTGTGCACTATGGCTTATTATGGCTAATTTGTAATGCTCTCAGCTCCATTTAACACATTTTATCACATTTGCATTCGCACAATTTCACAAACTGCCTTCAAAGTTAATGAAAATATAACCCCAGGTTGCGCTGATCCTGTTATTAGTTAAAATAATGTTCTGGGTTAAATACAAGTTGAGCTCTGTTGACAGCATATGTGACGTCCTGTTGAATAACAGTGAAACTTAAAACTAATTTTAGTCTGGAAGTCTGCAGTATGTATCTCATTTAACCTGCAATATTCCTTTAATATTCTGTGATGACATACTGAAAATGAATTCCACATTTAAATATGTGAGTAATGATATTTTTAACTATAGGGCGTTGGGACACGGTGCCTTTGGGGAAGTGTACGAAGGACAGGTTTTAGGTATGAATGGAGAAAACACAGCCATGCAGGTTGCTATAAAGGTGAGTGTTCCCAGATCTGCCTTTCCCTTTGAAACCGGTTTCTGGTTTCTCTTAATTGATCCTGTGTTTTATCTCTTTCCATCCTTCTGGCAGACTCTTCCAGAAATCTGTTCTGAGCAGGATGAGATGGACTTCCTAATGGAGGCTATGATTATGAGGTATGCTTGGCTGTAACATACACTCACAGCACTGCTCTGACTGCACATGTGTGCGACAGACAGAAAAAGACATTGTCATTCCAATCATCTTCTCTCAGTCAAACTAACTGTAGGCTATGAAATCTGTTAATTTCTTTTAAACATTTGTTGCGATTAGCAGGGGTCACATCTGTTGTTTGTTTTTGAAGGTATGACATCTTCTTTAATCAAGCAGCAGATGTTTTCTAGTGATTCATAGTCTTCTGCGCAAACCGTATTTTAGTTAATGAACAACATCATATCCTTCATTTGCATGGGCTAGATCAGTGATTCCCTAAAAGCGGATACTCAGATTTGGCTTAAAACTGATCATGCCGAAATTTAAAAATAGCATAATATAACGTATTATATAAAATTATATTGTTTGGGTTTATTCCTTCACTCTTTTGTGTGTTCAGTAAGTTCAGCCATCAGAATATTGTGCGCTGTATTGGCGTCAGTCTGCAGATCCTGCCTCGCTTCATACTGCTGGAGCTCATGACAGGAGGAGACATGAAGACTTTCCTCAGACTAAACCGACCCAGAACTGTGAGTGTTTGTGTGTGTTTGAGTGTGTAGACATCATACCATCCTCGGTTTCTCAGTTAGCACTCATTTTTGCTGTCATTTGTTGGTTTGCCAACATGTGTGGAACATACTTTGCTGTAGAAAACAACATAATTATGAATAATAAATTACATTTATTATGGAGAGAGGTAAGATAAACACAATTTTGATACAAAACAATTCACTAAAAGAACTTTAAAATGTACAATCTTGTCTTTCCACAGAATCAGCCGTCTTCTTTAAGTATGCTGGAGCTTCTGCATATGGCCAGAGATATCGCACTTGGCTGTCGTTATCTAGAAGAGAACCACTTCATCCACAGGTGATTTCTCAAAGCCAAACCTCACTGAAATTTGCCTTAAAGTATCCGTCATTGTCTTGATAAGTGGAAAGCACTCTTCAGTGAATATATAGATGTCATTAACTCGCTGCAGCCTTTGACCTTGATGTCTTCCACAAGTCAAGTGTGTGATGTGTTTCAGGGACATTGCAGCACGAAACTGCCTTTTGACCTGTCCGGGTCCAGAGAGAGTGGCTAAAATTGGAGATTTTGGGATGGCTCGAGATATTTATAGGTGCTTTCATCAAACTTCTTATCTCACATCCTTTTTTGTGGTTTAATACCTGTTAAGTATAATAATGAGGCATTGATTAAGGCATTTATAGTTTTGATAAAGGAATGCTTTGCATTGCAGGGCGAGTTACTATAGGAAGGGTGGCCGTGCCATGTTGCCGGTGAAGTGGATGCCACCTGAAGCCTTTCTAGAGGGCATTTTTACATGCAAGACTGACACCTGGTAATAGTTCTGCTTTACTGAAAGACCTTCTTAAAGAACAATAGTTTTACATCAGTTATTAGTGCTTTGGACTGTTATGCAAAGATTCAGGTAAAATACATTTTATAGGTATAATATTTGGTAAATTATTAATTAATATCACTAAATTTTTATTAAATATTGTATATTTATAAGATAGAATTAGAGCAGAGACCTGGGACCAGACATTGTAGTTATTACATGCAATTTGTCTCCATCTGCAGGTCTTTCGGGGTACTGCTGTGGGAGATTTTCTCTCTTGGATACATGCCTTATCCCTGCAAGACCAATCAGGAAGTGCTAGAGTTTGTAACAGGTGGAGGTCGTATGGATCCTCCTAAGAGCTGCCCAGGCCCTGTGTAAGTAACACAACCAGCTTTGAGAATGGATCTTGAGCATGACTTGAACTTATGTAAATGTAAAAAATGTAACTAAAAAATGTACAGTTGTAAGCAATAAAACGTTAGTGAAATCTTGGATTTTGTTCTGTTTTAGTTATCGGATCATGACACAGTGTTGGCAACACTGTCCAGAA
This sequence comes from Barbus barbus, assembly GCF_936440315.1. Taxonomy (NCBI): domain Eukaryota; kingdom Metazoa; phylum Chordata; class Actinopteri; order Cypriniformes; family Cyprinidae; genus Barbus; species Barbus barbus. Next base: position 13,693,018 of record NC_136758.1, read on the forward strand.
CACAGACCAAACTTCTCGACTATTTTAGAGAGGATCAACTACTGTACACAGGTATGACAGAGTCAGAGTTTGACGGATTTAGATGTCAGTATTTTAGGTGGTGTGTTCATTTAATTTACTTAAATGAGAAGTTTCAAACTTTTTGCTGTCAAGGTCCACCCTTCCTAAACTATATTATTTTTTTTATAAACACCCATGTATACTGTTTCAGAAAAATATTAAACATAATATTTTAACACGTTTCTAAAATTACATAATCAGCCTTTTAAATTTTTGTAAAAATATATTTTTTTGTATTATTTATATACTTCTAGTATAGTATTTATTAATATTTATTTATTTTTATATTTTTCATTTTAATTCTGTTTAAGTTGTAATAATTTTGTCGTTTTTGTTTATTTCTATTTAGATGTTTTATTTTTAGTAATTGTTTATACTTCAAATTAAGCATATGTATTTCAGATAGAAAAATCTAATGTTCAGATTTGTATTTTATTTTAATAAAAAAAAAAAAAAACATTTTTAATAGTTTTAGTTATATGTAATGTTAGCAAATCTGCTTAAACCCCAGTGGCAAGGAGAAACTAAAAAAAAAATTCTTCACAAAACTTCAAATCTAACATGTTAATTTCTTAATCTTAAAAACTTGATATCAACAGAATAAAATTATCACAATTATTAGATGAACAATACAACAATTTTTTTTTGTCACATTTTTTTCCATTTCATCACTCTTCGTCACACATTCTATGATCTGTCAGGACCCTGATGTCATCAACACCCCTCTTCCAGTGGAGTATGGTCCAGCTGTTGAAGAAGGCGGCACTCTGATCCGTCCTGAAGGATCAGGCAGTATGACCCCTCTTCTGGTGTCCCACTCTATGTCCCAGGATGCTTCCCCTCGACCGGGCATTACCAGTACAGCCCCACAGGCACTCAAACCTCTCGCACAGGAAGTGGGCACGTACCGAGAAACATTGGAGACTTGTTGGGCTGAGCCGGTTCCTGCTCCTGGAGTCTGTCCAGGACAGTGGCTTCAAGTCCCAGAGCACCGGCCGTGCTCCAGGAGCAGTTCATCGTCAGGCAGCCAGAAGCTAAAGAACAAGACAAAAAACCTTTGGAACCCCACCTACGGTTCCTGGGTCCTGGAGAGTTTCGGGCGAGGGAAGACAGCCCTTTGCCACACCCAGTCCATGCCTCTGTCTTGCAACCCCACGTCCATGTCTGTCCCGTCCACTACCTCAGAGCGCATTGACCCTGGAGTAGAAGTTAATGCAAATGTCTCGACATCCCCACCTCCGTCTGCTTCATCCTCCCAGACCACATTTAGTCCACCGGGGACTTCCTCTCAGAAGGGTCCGACAGGGGCTACGGGTGGCTCGCTCACGGCGGTTATGGACTTGGCGAAACTCCAAAGCTTCCCATGTGGCAATGTAAACTATGCGTATGACGAGCAGAGCTACGAGACTGAGAGTTTGCCTTTAGTTGTGTCCAAATCTGTAGAGCCCAGCACCAGTTCTTCAGCTACGTCTTCACTGGCTGCCCTCGGCCTGGCCACAGCATTTACCCATAAACCACTGGTGAAGCGCCATGCTAGCTACGGACATGAGGATGTAAGGAGGTACACCCAGTCTGAGAAGCCCACGAGGGACAGGGATTCTGGCTTTTCCTTGTCTGAAGACCTCAGTGTCACCCCCGTGTAGCATTGAAGAACGATCCGACTGAGCAAATGCCTCATTTTTTTTGGTGTTATTTTGTTTTTGGCACAAAGCTATTTTACTGCAATAACTGCAGTGGATTAGCTAGAGGCGGAATGACAGGTTAAGGCTGGAATACACAACTTTTAAAATCTGAATAAATTTAAAACACTAGGCATCATACATTTAAAGGGATAGTTCACCCAAAAATGACAATTCTAATTTGTTACATTTATATAGCGCTTTTCTGGGTACTCAAAGCGCTTTACATAGGAGGGAATCTCCTCAACCACCACCAATGTGCAGCATCCACCTGGATGATGCGACGGCAACCATATTGCACCAGAACGCCTACCACACACCAGCTTATTGGTGGAGAGGAGACAGAGTGATGAAGCCAATCAGTGTATGGGGATGATTAGGAGGCCATGATGGTCAGAGGCCAATAGTAAGGATGGCGAATCGGGGCAGAGATCTGAGAAAAAGTTGTGTAGTGTATTCCAGCCTTTAATTACTGCCAGTTGGAAACTATGTGCGAGAGACTACATTATTTCTGTGCGGTACCAAAGACATGAGGAGTCGCAGCTAATTTGCCATTAAGAGGCGGCTCTCCAGTAAATGGCTGATGATTTCTATGGAAACTTCCACTTGGCTAATAGCAGCCCTTTTACACTGGATTCTCATCTACTGTCAACACTGTGAAAACACATGATGTTCACTTTAAGGACCACATGAAATGAGAAGTCCTTTTCTACTGATTAGTCGTAATTAGCAATGAATATATATGTAGGTTTAGATGTGCTTTACGAATTAGCATTTTGCAGCTGGTTTTAAGTGTATATTACAAGAAGATCCAAAGCATGTGCAGACCCCACACAAAAGGAAAATCGTACTCCATGCCACATAACGATCAGTCACAAAATCTAGTAAAACTGATTTGTTAATTGACTTTAAGTTATTTGAGTGACTTGACGAACTTTAAAAGAAACACAAAAAAGTTTGTCTAAAAAAAGGACGGTTCACCAAAAAATGAAAATGGTCATTATTTACTCACCCTCAAGTTGTTCCAAACCTCTAAGACATTTATTTTTCAATGATTTTCAAAGTGGTTTTTGTCCATACAATGAAAGTCAATATGTTGTTTTGGACCGCCATAGTTAATCTGTCTGTATTTTGTCCTCATTAGAAAGTCATGGAAATGCTATCACAGATTTTTTTCTTTTGATATTCACCAATATCCACCTAATATTTCCCATAAGAGCGGGCACGGCCATTTGCAAATTTAATGGGTCTGGCTTCCAGCTATTTTTAACTTTACAAAAAAGCTTGTTTTGCTGCTTGATATTGCAAACTGGTGTGTTTTATCATACTATTTTATTGTAGTATCTTAATTATGAACACATTGATTTGTAGTGCAAACCGTTTTAGCATTTACTTTGTTATTCTCTGCGGCTAACAAACCGTAAGTCTCAGATTCACAGAAAACGGCTTACTTCCGTGTTGAAAAATAAGGTGGATAGAAGTTTACTCAACTACTGTATGACAGCTTGTTTCTGAGAAACCCCAGAAATATAACACCGCTCCATTGAAACACAAAGTATCTTCTTTTGTGTTCTGCAGGAGAAAGTCAGTCATGAAGATATAAAGAATAAATGATGACTTTTTTTCTCTTTTTGGGTAAACTGTCCCTTTAAAGCTTAGCACTATCACCAGTAACAGAGAGGTAAATTAAAAAATGTGGCAATGTGTTGCTCTGTATTAGTAATAAAGAAATACTGACAAAACGCACCCTTAATCTCAGATCAGGTGGACTTTACAGGGTGTTTTGAATAGAAAGTAGCATCAAGGACCATTTATTTTGACTAGATTTAGTGTTTTGTTCTTTGTTTTGTCTGCTGGTAGTTTTGAAAAATTTACAAACTGTATGTTGCCTTTTCACTGAGGGTGTCTGTTGTGTGTAAAATGTTGAGAGAATTGTGAGGGCTTGCACCGAATGTGTCAATGCACTCCTCTAGGGAGCTGTCAGAAGACAACCATTTTTGCAATCCATTTTTTTAGCATCTTTCCCTCAAAAATAAGTCAAAATAAATGTATTTTATCTTTAGCTATCCTAAGTGAACTGTGACTGTGTAAATCACCTGCAGGCAAATTCTAAGTATTACAACAAACACAATCACTGCATAACACCTCAGTGTGGTAATATGATGCATGAGAAGTTTGATTTCGAGACCATTTTTAGGTATTACTAATTATTCTCAAATATTTTATTACATATTGTAGTTATTAGATAATGTTTTTTTTTATGTGACGATATTTATTTTTGTGTGCATTTATTATTTTAGTCAGGGACTGCTGAAAAAAGCCTTATGCAAATTTAGAGACAGATGAGACTGAAGTGTATTAGCACAATCTTACATTTATTTTTGTCTTGTTTAACCATTTAAATATTTAATATTTCGACTGCCTTTTAAAAAGCTTACTCTTTTCTTTTCTTTTTTTGTAGGATACTGGATAGAAGGGTAGAAATAGTTTTACTTTAGCCAGGAAAATGTGTGCTGTATTCTTGGATTAATATTCCTTTCACACTGAACTAACCCTTATGATATGTAGCTGTAATATTTAATTTCGGTTTTATTGGTGCTTGTTTTATTATTATTTTTGTTGAGGTTATCACTGCCAATGTTCTGCATGTGTCTTGCTTTTTATAGAAGACTTAGCAGGGGTTCATTTCTAACCAGCCACACTAGAGATGAACCATCATATAAAGTGAATTTTAACATACTTGTACTACCTGTATTTTTGTTAAAAGATGGACAAAAATCAAACCTTAAATAAATTGTTTTTGACTATAATCCTGATATGAAAGTCTAAAATGAATGTCAGAAATACGGAATGATTTTTGAGCAGATGTTTTATTTGTCAGAAACATACTGCACAATAGTGTTTTGTTGTAAACAAAATAGTGTCACAAAGTTAAGTTTGTCTGATCATGAAACACTTTCAGTGGTGTGCAGGTATAGAAAATTACAACCCAAGTTCTTAAACCATAAAACCAATATAATATAGCCATAAAATAATCTGATGAATTTATAAGACCACCCTTGATTGATCACTGCAGTCCAAGCGATTAATATCATCCTATTGTACTATAAATGCACTAGTGTTGTGCATCATTCACATTGCATTGCTGTATATTTGTTCTACTTAACACACTGCATGTGCTGCACCTACTATACACTCTAGTTTGATGGTACTTTAGAAACAGTCAGTTGTGCAACGTCAATTTGACTCTTTGCAAAGACCTGCCCCACTTAGTTACTGTTGCTATGTCCAACATGGCATGCTGGTCTCAAGCAGTGAAAAAAAGACAAGACAAGACAGAGAAAGTTACTTTAGGTATGAAACAAAGTCTCAGCTGTCAAATTTGGTAATTTTTAAAGAAATTCAAAGAATAGGCCTAAGTACCGTTTTGTGGTTCTTTAATGTGTCGTGACAGATCGCTGTAGCGCCTCAGTTCAAGCGGCACATGAACCGACTGTTTTAGTCCACCGATATTAATACTCTCCTGTCTGATGAATTGAGCGGATTTGGCGATATGATTGGTCAGATCACCTGTCAATAAAGCTCCCTGCAAAGGGTCAGTTGTTTGACTAGTGTTTGCTGGGCCTAGACATGGAGCAATGTTACATAAATCTAACCTTGATTCTGTTTTATATTAAGTGTGTAGAAATAAACAATTGATTTTGATAGATTCCAGCATGCAAACCCAGCCAAAAAATTGGACAAGACTGATTTTGTTTCTCATCATCTTAAAAAGTTTGAAAGGTCTATGCTTAAGTGCTTCAAATTCATTTTGTAGGCAAATAAAAATTGTACTCTCATGTGAATTTCTCTACCAACTAAAGGTTTGTTTTCAACCTTTTTTTGTTGGGCTTTGGGGAAGAGTAACTGTATAATGCATAATGACGACAAGTTATCATTTTTAAATGATCATGGTATATAATACTGTTACAGCTTAATACTGTAAAGTAATGGACTTTGTCACTGGTAGCCTCCCTATAATGCACTGCAGAAGGTTTATAAGTGTCTATCAGCATGCCGTTGCTGTCACTTGTTTGCGGTAAGGTCACTCCCCGGCCAATGAGGAAAGGGTTTGCAGCAGGTTGTTCAGGCCCAATAAGTATCCGTCTTCTCGGTTGCCCTCCTCCCAGGGTCTGTAGTGATCCAGGTTCTGTCCATCTGGAAGAGGTGTGGTCTTGCCAAAATCAATGAGCCAGACTTCAGGTCTCTCTCTGTGATCATGAATGAAGAGAAGCGAACTCCCAATTACCTTAAAGACATGAAACATTTTTGAGGTGAGCCATATCATCCGTAAAAACAAAATAGCTTTTCTATTTAAAAGAACCATTCAAACATTTGGGTTTCATACTTTTATGCTTAGCAAGGCATTTTTAACATCATAAATACAGTAAAAACAGTTATATTGTGAAATATTTTTACAATTTAAAATAACTTTTTTCTATTTGAATATATTTTAAAATGTAATTTATTTATGTGATGGCAATGCTGAATTTTCAGCAACCATTCAGTCTTCAGAGTCACATGATCCTACATAAATCCTTTTAATATGCTCAAGAAGCATTTCTTATTGTTATCATTGCTGAAAACAGTCATGCTGCTCAATATTTTTGTAGAAACCATGATGCATTTTTTTTCAGTTCAACAGAACAGCATTTATTTGAAATATATATATATCTTTCATAACATTATAAATGTCTTTACCGTCTCACTTTTGATCAATTTAACTACAGTACAATATAGCATTAATAATATGGTACATAATAATAAAATAAAATACATTTATATTCTTAGACATTAATTAGCTAGATACAATTTTTGAAAATCATTAAGTCGATTCTTTTTTCACTAATGCTAATTAGATATTAATTGTAAATATATTGCAGTACACGTTAGACATTAATCTTAATTGGAAAATTGCACAACTAAGGTAAGAATTTTTACAGAAAACAAAACATCTTGTATTTTACCTCATGTTTGTTGAAGAACTCTGAGGCCTTCAGTGCCTGTTTAATTTCTTCAAGTCTTGTAATATAGGAGTTCTGTTAGGTAGGTGAAGGAGAGGAACACAACATTGATATTAAGTTAACTACAATTATGCTAAAGGTCACTTTTTTCAGTATTCATTGGAGTGAGGCTCCAATTACACAAGGGCACCTTGTAGATGCAGTTAATTTCTGTTTGTTTTTTTCTTTTGAGGCTTTATACCTTCCTTTGCTATATATAATATATCCTTTAAATGTAACAATCTTAAACCATAGAGATCATATACTGAACAGATGAGGATTTATGATACTGTTTTAACTTCCTAATGGGAGCATCACAGAGTAAACGATATCTGGCCTTTTTACATCAGACGTATATATCCTGGATACAAACTACTTAAGGTGTTCATTAAGCCACAAAGAGAACACTGTGGGTATACATGCATTATATTACAGAACAGGTTGGTCAGGTTCTCAAGAACTCACGCACAATTATGTTTTTATTGCCTTCGACAAAGTCCTTAAAGACCTGAATGACGTCTTCCTTTGACCGGGTCTTTTTGAAGTCTGTATTGCAGGTTTCCCCTCTCTGAAATAAGAAAACAATGTATTGTATTGAATATAAAAGAAAAAAAAAGTTAGAGCTTTTACTGACAAAAACAGCAAGTTGAGGATAATATAATGTTCCCATAGTCATAGAAAAACATGGAAATAACTGGAAATTTTAAAGTGAGTGGGAACCTTATTAACGTCCGTATGCTCTCAGAAAAGGTACAAAAGCAGTTACTGGGGCTGTACCTCTTCAAAAGGTACCCTTTTGTATCTTTTAGGTACTAATATGTACACTTTAGGTAGTAATATGCACCTTTAAGGTACCAATTTTGTACCCTTTAGGTACAAAAGTGTACCTTTTGAAAAGATTCCACCCCAGTGACTGCTTTTGTACCTTTTTTTGAGAGTGTACAAAACGTATCAGTTAATACACTAATTCTTGTACACTTAAAAAATTCTGCTTGCTGTGAACAGGCAGGCTGTGATTTTTAGGCACTGTGGCTACCTTAATACCCTCAATGCGGAATCCCAGAGTGTTAGTAGAGCTGAGACTTTCTCTCCATTGCATATAGCGTGGTTTGGTAACAGCCCTCTGTTTCTTCTCCTCCACTGTAGGAGCTTCACTGTCCAACTCCAGCATCTTATTATACAAGTCTTCACGCAGCTTTGGCTTCACCCTTGCCCGCACCAACTCCTCCTCCAGATATGTCCTGAAAATAAGAAAGACAGAAAGAAAGTAGATTGTAACCTATTGGAAAGGTCAATTAATCATGCCTGAAATATTAATTCAGTCATCAGCAGTTTTTTTTAGTTTTTTTGCAAGCTTGAACTTTACTTGACTTCCTGTGTGAGAAGAGGAAGTCACCAAGGGACTCCTGGCACAAAATGTCTCTCAGCGTGTAAAATAATGCGTGAAATGTGTGTGAGAAGGAAGCCCTCAGGGACGCCCTGTGTCTGCCTTGCTAAGAGTGCGTTTAAGTTTTGACTGCATGTGCACAGGAAGTGGTTATTATTGTTGTGCGAGGGCCTCTCTCTCCTCATGAGCTCCACACATCACCGTGACAGGATGCAGGCCAACAACCAGAACAGGTGTTTAAGCAGGCAGAGTGAACCTACCATGCACAATATATTATCATGACTATAAAAAGGAAAGAATTACACATTAGCAAAACAAGTAATACTTTCTATATTTAATAACAATTATTTTAATATATTATTACTATATTCAAAAATAACATTATATTAATATAACTAATAGTATATATTTAAATATTTGCACTGCTCTTTCTATTTAAAATAAATGCTGTGTTCTTTCTATTATTTAAAGAATCCTGACGAAATGCATCATGGTTTGTACAAAAATATTAGGCAGCACAATTGCTTTTAAGCATTAAAATTAGCATATTAGAATGATTTCTGAAGGATCATGTGACACTGGAGACTAGAGTAATGGCTGCTGAAAATTCAGCACTGGATCGCAGGAATAAATTACATTTTAAAATATATTAAGATAGAAAACAGTAATTTTAAACTGTAATAATATATATTACTAATATTTAAAAAATTGAAAACAAAAAACAGCCTTGGTGACCATAAGAGACTTTAAAACACTTAAAAACATTACCAACCCTACATTTTTGAAAGTATTGTATATCATAAATTTTATAAATGAACATGAATATTATTTTTTTAAACGTAGGTAGTTAAGTTTAAAGTGATTTGATTAATTAATTTGGTTTGCATTTTATTTGATTGGGTGGTTCTGTGACTATTCTTTTAAAATGTAATCAGTTGTTTAAACCTGTTTTGATTGATCATAAAGAAAAAAATAAAACTTACGAAGCTCTAAATGTGATTTTCCACATGCATTCCCTGTATCACTTGTAAACATTATAATATACAAATACATCATAAAAATTTAAATACAAAAAAATTTATAATAATTCTGAGCAACGTGTCCATGAAAAGTAGCACCCATTACTCTACCTCACTCCCATCTTGCAGTCCATGACGTTGGGCAAATCAAACTTGGCCAAAAGGTCTTTCATTTTGAGAAAAAGCTCTCCATCTCTCTCGACCACACCATAGTAGCTGGGCACGAAGGAATGTAAAGCATCCTCTTTCAGCCTCTCGAAACACAGCTTCTCATTCTCTGAGAACTTCTTCAGTATGGAGCCCTTATCCCCTGCTTTAAAGCTGCCTGGGCAGAAACACAAACAGACAAAGAATGACTGGAGTCACTGGAGCACATATAATCAACACTGAGCCGCACAGCCAGTCAGCCAGATCTTAGTCAGGATGTGTGCCTTAATCATCCTGAATAGTGAATATGAATATTGCATGATGACTGTGCACAAATGCATAGTGTTGAAAAGGGTAAATAATTTATGTTTGATATCCGAAAAATAAGTTTTTGGCATGTCAATATGCATGAGTCAAGTGTCATCACATAACACTAAACAAAACCACTTCCCTAAAATGGTATCAAATGATTGTACTTCCTCATGTATTGAAAAGAAAAACTGTGTTGTTTGCAATAAAACAGCCAGAAGACATGAGCTAAAATCAGTGGCGTTATTGCCAAGGAAGCAATCTGATGGAGATGATTACTGACAGTACAGAAATAAATAATATCCAAAAAGAAGTTAAAAGCTGTAAATAAAAGCAAAGCTACATAAACTATGCGTTTACCCTATTTTTGCATACAAAATAACTGCTGTCTAAAATAATAACTAAAGAACAAAAAGCATATTCAAGTCTGATTTGGTTTTAATAATTGCTTTCTAAAATAATAAACTAAAATAATAGCATAAAACATATACATGTCTGACTTGAGGTTAATTATTAAATAATAAAATAATAATTTGATAAAAAAAAATTAAATGGTTGTTTTTTAATAGTCACAAACGTTGTAAATTGCTGTCCAATATGCATTTACCACGGAAACTGTGCAAACTGTGCAAATATGGAACTGAAACATAAATTTACATTGTACTAAAATGTGCAGCTTTTTGGGGGGAGGATTTACCTTTATGGCCTGCTAACTGAACCCAGGACAGTCGTCTTCGCTGTGAGGTCAGTAAAGGGCAATTGACAATAGTCTTCAGCTTCCACCAGGCATTGCTTTGCTGGAACACATTAAAACATAATCATCCATGACTATGAAATAAGTGCATTCAATATTTCAAATACTCTGCTGTAAATACAACTCGACCCTTGACCGCCTGACAATAAGTCTGAGATAAAAGAAGTGTGACCAGTCGCCGAAACCAACTGACAGTGTTTTTTCAACACTGCACAATGTTCCTTAAGTGTGTGAGATTGAGTCATACACACATGGTCTCAGTTGGAGCTGTGAAGCTCTGTAATCTAGCACTTCAGCCCATAACATAGATGTCTGGTTTGCTGCCTATTTCAAACAGGCATTCTGAAAGACATTTCTGTTCATTTGAGGAGTAAGGTCTCTTCGCATGCTGTGAATTTCTGTTGACAGCACCTTGTCCTTTGATTATGTGACATAATTCCAATTGAACCAGGTGAACCAGGAGATTCAGCAATTGTATCCACTTCCAAATAGAGTCAATTCTGATTTAATTTTGATTTTATAGTCATGATGTAACGGAATAGCGACAGATCTTATCTTCTATATTGTGACGTAAATCAGATTAAAACAGATTAGTGCAAGAAAATAATGCAGGGCAGGACTTGGCTCTATTGATTACTTGTTGACTGGATGGAGGCAGATCTAAATATAACCTTGCAGTCATGATTGTAAAGGTTGTTTTACCAGAAGATTGAGTTATGACATTTTGACTAATTGTTAGGTAAAAAAAAAATGCATGTATGATTTTTTCAGCATAATATTAATAACAAAGAATTGCTGGACTATGGCAAAAAAAGTATGTAGAGAAGTTTCTTATGCTCATCTAGGCTGCATTTATTTGATCAAAAGTAACTGTAATATTGTGAAATATTATTGCAATTTAAAATAACAGAGTTCTATCTTAATTTCTATTTTAATATACTTTCAAATATAATTTATTCCTGTGATGTAAAGCTATATTTTTTTAGATTCTTTGATGAATAAAAATTTAATTAGAAGTAAAGCGATGATATTCTGATGCTTTTGATTGCTTCTCTTCTTTGAATTTGCAGCACACCACATCTGCCAATTACATCAATTGTCGATGAAAGCTTTAGGCTACAACCTGTCTGAGAGTCGCCACAATGGCGAGTGATAAAAATGTGTTTTTGGATTTTGAAAGTCAGTGTTAAGTACTACTGTAAGGTTAACCCTGCCTGTTTTAAATGTTTGAAAATGTTAAAAACATCCATTAGAAATGTAGAAAAGTAATCAAAAAGTAATGCAATCAGTTACATTACTTTACTAACACAATTGAAATACTTACTTGTTACATTTTAAATATAGGGTAAGTTGTAATCTGTAACCTATTACATTTCCACAGTAACCATCCCAACACTGTGTACCTTACAGAGATCTGCACCTATCACTGGAATTTTAACAGTATTTTTTGTTACATAATAAATATTATGTTTTTAACAGCAGTAAAAAATATCTCTTTTTCTTAAGTGCACTTTGTGTGTCGCTATATAGTTAATGCGTTTAGCATTCATACGGCAGGAAAGCCCATAAAAAGAAAATGAAATTAAATCAATTTCTCTCTAAATTGTAAAAACCTTTAGGAAAATGAATACCGCAGGTGTTGAAATGCTAAGGGTGTAGCTGAAGTTCAGTGTTGACATGGTGTTCAGTGTTCACTTGACATGGAAAGAAACATGTTTGTTACTTTCTACCTCTGCTAATGTGCTGATGAAGCAGATGAGTGAAGTTTGCCAACATATGTTGAATTCACCCTCAGGTACAAAAGCTGAATGGGAAACATTTACAGTGCAGCAATTATTATTAAGCATTTAAAATGGATGTAGTACATAAAACTTTGCTTTGGGGGGGGTTGGACAAGATCCAGAGAGTACATCATATATAAAGTCAAGGAGACTGCGTACGGCCCTGTATAAATACAGAGAAAAGCCATAAACCAAAGGCTATGCCCTGCACTTTGTGAAGCTGTGCATACACACATTTTTAACACACCCATAACTAAATATTGAACTGGAAAGTCATGCAGACAATTCAAACATCATGGTGCCAACTCTCAAACAACTACCAATCACGTTTTATAAAATTGTGACACGTTTCTACGAAAATAAATATATTTACCTTCAACAAACATATCTACTGAATCACAAAGAGTCAACACTCATCTATTTTGTCTCTTTGCTCCTAAAAATTACATTTTAGTAGTAAAAATGTGAAAATATAAAAGCTGAACAAAAAGACACAACTCAGTCTTACCATAATTACGTTACTACTCCAGAAGATTGTTAGGTTTTACACTGCCAATCTTCTTTTGTAGTAAAAATGTGCTTCAGAAGAAAAAAATAGAATAATTTCATATGTGAGTAATAAAATCCGTATATTGTAATTACAAGAGTTTATAAAACTGATCTGAGTTGCTCAACCATCGAACTGCGAGTGGAAACTTGTTTGTGACACTGTGGCTTCTGCTTAAATGTCAAGCGGCAATGAGTCTATGTTTTGATACAGGCTGATAAAATGAAGTGTTTGTCACTGTATGTGTTTTCCTTCGCAGAATAGGTGTCTGCAACAGCTATGTGCAAACATTCAATGTATAAGCTCTCTATGTTTTTTACAGTGTCACCGAGCTTGACTTTTATTGGGCCAAAGAACATTAACATTGATCAGCTCATTCAGTGCAAGATGTGTAACTTTCTGAAAAAGAAAGAGTAGATGCTATCCAGACATGGCGTCCAGATTTAGAGAGGCAAAATGTTTAAAGTACAATGACAGTGAAGCCCTTCTATGGCTACGAATGAGCTTGAGGACCACAAAACATGAAACATTCATTCAGAGTAATCACATGGCAGAAGTGAGAAACAAAACAGAGATGATTGGTTAGATTTATCTATAAAGTCAGCACTTTGTTAAATATATTACTTCTACTTTTAAATTTAGTCCTTAGTCCTTTAATTTACATTCACCCTTATTTGGCAAATGCTTCTATTCAAAGTGAGCTTTAATGCATTCAAAGTAGCTTTCCCGCCCACTAACTGCAATATTTTTCGAAAACATTTGCAAAGGTCATCACTTTGGATTCACTTCTGTTACAGAGATTACAAGCATATGAAAAAAGGCTTTGGCACATAGCGGTTAAGCCTGTTGAGCTTGTTATTTTAACACTCAAAGTGCTGCCAGTTTATTAAAGATGCACGCCTGTGATATTTGCTAAAACTACATTGCTCAATGCAAACAAAAAATAAAAAAATTCTGATAAAAACTAGCCTACTTTGTAAACAGTGAAGGAGAAACATATTGATCTGCTATGGATGGATGGATATTTCTGGAAGATATTTCCATAGGATATTTATATTTTTTTAGATACTTACTACTGTAAATATTTCATCAGAAAGAACATACAAGAGCCACCTGATACAAATCTAGCCTCAAATGCCATGTGTCGTGTCACAGTAGTTTTGAACTGGCAACCCAGTGAACAGACATGATTTCACAATTAGGAGCAAGTACAGACAAACAGACACCCACACAAACATACCATAATCATGACCTTGCACGAGCTCTTTACAACTATCGATTGAACACAAAGCTGTCATTGGATATGCAGATTTCAATCAAAAGTTTTCTAATGCCTCAGTCATGAGTACAAATGAGATTCCTCAAGATACAGCGACAGGTATCAAAAGCCTCATTGGTAACTCAAGAACAGATAAAAAAGGTTTCATAACTTTCAACAAGACAGTTCCACGTTATTATTCTCATGTTCTCATGACAGGTTTCGAATTGTCTGCTTTTAATTTAAAAAAGATATCTGTATGAATAAAGAGCCCATAATTTAAGTCTCCCCAGAAGTCTATATTTACCATATAATAAATTAATCACAATTAAATGTGAAAATTATATCTCAGTAAGGTTGCGAGTCATCATAAGTCCACTTAATATGTGTTGCTCTGGTAGTGGTTTTGTATGTGGGTTTTAAACAGCTATTTTAATTAGGTCAAAGCCCTAGTTTTGGTTGGAAAAATATGTATATAAAGTGCGAGTTAGCCCCTTGCCTCTGTCCACCGTTCTTTATTGATTATAGCACGCGTGAATGATTACATAACCTACCTCTCCTGAGTCCACCGAGTCGCTCAAATGCTCGAGAGTCACGATGCCGTTGCTTTTGGTCTCGTTGTCGCTGAGGATGTCATCCTCGGACTCGTCAAGCGCCGTGGAGGAGCCGTTGGAGGAGATGGAGGAGTTGGAGAGTTTGCGGCACAGCTGTCCGTTGACCCCCAGATGGTCCTCTGTGATCTCCCGTGAATCCCCATCATACGTGATGGTCACCCGCGGCACTAGGCATCCTCTCCCCAGTTTACCGTCGGAGAGAAAGCCTGCTTGCCCGCTGAACTGTTCCGCCATCTGTGCTTGATCATCACAAATCTCGGTGGATGAAAAGTTTCCTGCGCGTCCTCCTCCTCTCCCTGATCCGTCGCAAATCGGAGACGAACGAGAGAACACCGCCTCTCTTAGCGACCCCCGCCTCTGTTTGGGCATCGAGGGGACAGGAGAGCTCAGGCTATGCCTTCTCTGTCCGAGGGGCCACACGCACGCTGCGATATTGAGTGGGGGCCCCTGAAATTAATCCAGCGTGTCAGAGACTTTATTTCCAGTAAATTACGCAACAAACGATCTCCATCCAGATAACTTTGTTTGGTTTAGCGTGAGTCCGTGGACGTGCATTCACAGCCAGGGAGCCCGAGTTGAGTGAACACACATCTTCCGCATTTGAGACGTTTCCATGCTCTTCCTGACTTTTAATTTGTTTGACTTTTGCTTGATTGCGCATTTCCTTATTCAAGTGTAGTACCATACCGCTGTTTATTGTGTATCGGGTAAACCTTCACTTTATCTGAAAAATATCAAATCATTATCTAATATCAAAATAACAAGGAATGAGACTGTTACAAATGTAGTAAAAGTAAAGATAAAATTATTCAAAGTCACTTTAATTACTAGATTTCATTCAACTATTTGTTGAAATATCTATACAACAATGTTATAAAGCATCATTTAGTTTATTACTAAATATTTGATAATATTGTTCATCAGATTTAGCCTGTGTTCATAATAATATATGTCAAAAACAGATGAAATACTATTTAATAATCCTTTACCTAAAAGATCTGATTCTCATTATAGTTTACTATATTTTTTATGCTGTAATTCATTCATACATGTTGTGGCTGTCAGAACTTTACAGGAAACATACAGTTATACAAGCATTTTGGTGACTGTGTAGAAGCTGTATGCCATTAAATTATATAATACTACCAAACTGAAGCTATAAAATCTGGTTATTATCTGGCTGATAATAAAACTGATGTATAAAGGTCACATGATGACTTAAAATTCTTCAGATTTGCCCTTTCCGGTAACTGTGGTCATACAAAAGCAAAACACATAACACACGGCACAATAATAATGAAATAAATATCAACTAAATAACAAAAAAACATTCCATTGTACATAACCAATAACAAAAATAAGCAGACAATAAAAACATTATAGTCAACAATATTTTGTCCTTAACCACATTTATTCATTAAATATAATTTTCTCTGTACATTATAAAATAATTCTTACTTTTTACTTCTAAACAATTTATATGAACTAGAAAACATTTTAAAGTAAAATCACTTGTAAGATATTGTTTTTTTTTTGGGGGGGGGGGGGGGGGTTTACAAACTGGGATCTTTCCTTTTTAGTATCATAAAATATTATTTCGTCTTGTTTTGACATTTTTCTGTTATTTTTACCGAATGTGTTAAGGTAAGTTGAAGTTAACCAATGAAGAGTTTTTACTGTAGCATCTTTCGCAGTGTTTTGTGATGGTTGTCGTAGCGGTTCCTCGCAGTAGGTGGCAGTAGAGCTCTAGAGGCAGCTAGAGGTCACGCACACAACACAAGAGAAGTAGAGCGCAATTCTTTCCAGAGCATTTTAGTGAGGTTCAGGATTGCTTCCCTGCACTCTTTACCTCTCCAAGTGCAATTGCATAATTAACTCAACAGTTTTTCCTAGCTTTGGTCTGCCTTCGCTGCAATTCTCAAGATGTTGGCTGTCAGAAGAGCACTGCGTCTTTGTCACAGAGTGGCAAATGTCAGTGTTTCGCGTCGTGGATGCGCTGGAGCTGTTCCCGTGGACGACATCGTGAACGGTCTCACCGAGGAGCAGATCCAGGTATCCACACACCTGGAGACAAAGCTCGTGAAATGTCACCGTTTCCAGTTAGTCTTGTTCAAGTTTCGCATGGATGCGCTAACGTTAGTTAGCTGGGCTAGCATACATGATGACCTTTAACTTAAGTCTGTGTTCATTTAGTTGGCAGGCATTTTTTCAATATAACGCAATTATATTAATTTTCAGTTAGAGCATCGTTCACATTGACTGGTCAAGAAACTGTTACAGAGCGGTCGTGTTCCTGACATTAAAAACACTCGAAATACTGATCCAGCCTTGAAATGGAAAAATTTAAGTACAGTTAAGTTAAATTTTAAATATTTCTAGGGTTTTAGTAACTTATATGATAGACTGACATACTTCCTATGCTGCCTGTGCTAAGTGAGCATGCTTTGTGGGTGTGAACGGACGGCGCGTTTTGATTGGACAGGATCATTTTATAAACCCTTTATTAGCTTTGATAGAAGTCATTTAACACAACTCACAGAAATCTGCTATTGAACATATTGCATAAGTTTGTACATGACACTCTCATAGTGTTTTTAAACGAATGAATACTTTTATTCAGCAAAGGTAAAATAAATACATTTATAATGTTACAAAAGATTTCTATTTAAAAAAAAAATCAGTTTATCAAGAGCCCTGAAAAAATACAACATATTTGTTTTCAACATTGTAATAAGAACTGTTTGTTAAGCAGAAAATCAGCATATTAAAATGATATCTGAAGGATCGTGTGACACCAGGAGTAGTGATTGCTAAAAATTCAGCTTTACATCACAGGAATGAATTCCATTTAAAAATACCTCGAAATAGATTAGGTTATTTGAAATTGTAATATTATTTCACAATATTATTGTTTTACTGTATTTTTTCACTGTATCTATATGAATAGTGTACATATGTAGGCCTATAATATGCTTTGTATTATAACAAACTCGGATCAATGATTTATATATCTTTTTTGTGTTTGGCTTTTGTTAATTGTTACAAAAATATATTTTTTATATTATTACTTGTTCTGCAAGTGTATTGATTCCTGCAGGCATAGAGGTGCTATTGGACAGGATTGGTTATAAACATTAGTGGAATTCATGCATTAGAAACAGTACTTGTTTTGTGTTTGGGCTGTTAAAAAGTTAATTTTTTTGAGGAGGAGGCACTGCCTTCTCAGGCAGAAAAGATAAAATCATGGTATGTTGGTCACTGTAATACTTTGATAATCTTTGAAGCACCATGAAACTAAAAATACCACAGTGTATAAATATGGTAATCATGCTGCAAAATGTTATTGAAGCCGTTATTATACCATGCTGTTACTGCCACTGTATTTTTTTTATTAATTTTTTTTGCAAGGGACTTTATGCTAAAAGATTTACATTTAGCATCATGGAATTGTTTTGTTGAGGTTTTTTGGCAGCTCATGTCATTTGTAGATAGTCTGCCCTGTGTTTATCATGCATCTTTGTTTTGAACACCAGCTCAGACAGACAGTCCAGAGATTCTGCCAGGAGAAACTCGCTCCCTATGCTGATGAGATTGACAAGAAAAACGAGTTTCCCCGCATGAGGGTGAGTTCCCATACATGACACGTATCTCATGAGTCTCTCTGTAATAATCCTGATTAATGACTCCTTACAAATATGATATGCTTTTAAAACTAGGACTTTTGGAAGGAGATGGGTGAGCTTGGACTACTTGGAGTTACTGCTCCAGGTTGGACCATTTACAGGCTGTCTTCAAAAAACATTGTTTATGAGATAACTGTTGCTGAGACAGTATTGAGCACAGTCTGATGGGATTCTCCTGTGCTGTTTTTATCCATGTGTGCAGTGGAGTACGGTGGAACAGGATTGGGCTTCCTTGATCATGTGATTGTTATGGAGGAGATCTCCCGTGTGTCAGCAGCTATTGCTCTCAGCTATGGCGCACACTCCAACTTGTGTGTAAATCAGATGGTTCGACATGCAAACCAGAAACAGAAAGAGAAGTACATGCCGAAGGTGTGAGTCAACACATTTATTCATTTAGCAGAGCAAAAGTGATGTCTATTACATTTTCTATTAAGCTAGCTTTTTAAAACTGACCCATGACACGATGCATTAGGGAAAATCCATTTTGTAAATGCAGAGTAATTAAATGTATTTAGGTTATTTTCGGGGTTCAGTTGTTGTTGTTTTTTTTTGTTTTTTTTTTTACAATTATGCATATGTTTGTGCTTCAGTTGATCACAGGGGAGCATGTGGGTGCCTTGGCCATGAGTGAGCCCAACTCTGGCTCTGATGTGGTGTCCATGAAACTGACAGCGAAAAAACAAGGTGACTGACCTTCTGTTATCACTCTATGTTAGTCTCCACTGTCTGTTGCTATAATAAGCACCATTACATCAGTGCCATGGACTTGTAATAACTGGTTAGAAATACATGCATGTTACAGCATATTTGTTGACTGATTTGTCAGATATGTTGTCCTTTCATATACACTACAGTTCAGAAGTTTAAGATCAGTAAGGTTTTATTTGTAAAAAAAAATTAATACTTTTGTTCAGAAAGAATGCGATAAATTGACAACAGTAGTGACAGTGAAAACATTTGTAATGTTGCAGAAGATTTCATATAAATGCTGTTCTTTTGAACATTCTATTCATCAAAGAATCCTGGAAAAATATATCTGTTTTCACGAAAATATTAAGCAACACAACTGTTTTGAAAGTATGAAAAATAGACATTTATTTTGGCATTTGAGATTGCATTACTAAATTTCTACATTACTAAAGATGACATTTAAATGTAAATATGCCACAGATAAATATGCAAGAGCTGATATATTTCTAGTGATCCAATAAAATAAAAAAAATCAATATAATAAATTGTTATTGATTTGTTGTTGCTACATATTAGTGTTTGTAATATACGTTTGTAATGCATATTTATACAATTCCAGGGCCTTTCAAAGAAACTGGCAATACATCTACTATAATGACCTACAGTATTTGTGATTTATATTGTTTGCAAAAAAATAATTTAATTATAATACATTAACTACTTTTGAATGCCCGTCTGAATAAAAGATGCATCTTTCCCCTATTGCTAACAAGACAATCCCTGACAACACATGTTTGGTTGTATTATAACCTTCTTTTCCCTTTGATCTGTCATCATTAAGGGGATCATTACGTGTTGAACGGTAATAAGTTCTGGATTACGAACGGACCAGACGCAGATGTTCTGATTGTGTATGCTAAAACAGACCCAGAGGCAGCAGCCCGTGGTATCACTGCTTTCATCGTAGAGAAGGTTAGAGAAGCCGAGCCATTCATACTGAATGATTGATTATGGTTTACTGTTCAGTCTGAAATCATATTACACCTAGCGTTGAGATTCTGATTGAATGTTTCATTTTTAATCTGTTGATCAGGAAGGCAGCAGCTTCAACTGATAAGCATATCATAGTCATTGTGCTTGTGTTCTTGAAGGGCATGCCAGGATTTAGCACAGCGCAGAAGCTGGATAAACTGGGAATGAGAGGATCTAACACCTGTGAACTCGTCTTTGAAGACTGCAAGGTCCCTGGTGTGTGAAGTATATTATGCATATTTGTGAGTCTGAATATGTTGGAGGTCCAAACAGCAGATTAAGATGGTCTGTTGTGCTTTCAGAGGAAAACATATTGGGCCCATTAAATAAAGGAGTATATGTTATGATGAGTGGCTTGGACCTAGAGAGACTCGTCCTGGCTTCTGGACCTGTTGGGTAATTGTTGCTCTGTTTAGTTTTAGTAGCATGCTTAGAAGTGTAAATTGTCAAATAGTTATTTTTGGCCATTTTCTGCATTCCCTCAGCATCATGCAAGCTGTGCTTGACCATGCAATTCCTTACCTACATGTTCGTGAAGCCTTTGGACAGAAAATCGGACACTTCCAGGTACTTCCAGGATTTGTTTTGTTGTTCAACATGTTTTATGTTTGTCTGCTAATAGATGAAATTACTGCCAACAAACATTCTTCCATGGTATTTCTGGGTTCATTTATTTATTCTTAAATAATACTTTTATATGAGATGTTTCCCAGGCTTTAAAAGTGTTGCACTATATGTGCACCCAAATTAGTTTTGATGAATAGATTTCCTGACAAAAAAATGTGCTGCTGTATTTTTGAGTAAACATAATACAACCTTTTCAAACTGTGGTCTTAAGAAATATTTCTTGAGCATTAAATTAGCATACAGGTGCATCTCAATAAATTCATTTATTTGTTCATTTATTTCAGTAATTTAAAAGTTCATTTATTTCAGTAATTCAACTCAAATTGTGAAACTCGTGTATTAAATAAATTCTGTGCACACAGACTGAAGTAGTTTAAGTCTTTGGTTCTTTTAATTGTGATGATTTAGGCTCACAATTAACAAAAACCCACCAATTCACTATCTCAACAAATTAGAATACTTCATAAGACCAATA
This sequence comes from Barbus barbus, assembly GCF_936440315.1. Lineage (NCBI taxonomy): Eukaryota > Metazoa > Chordata > Actinopteri > Cypriniformes > Cyprinidae > Barbus > Barbus barbus. Next base: position 13,714,125 of record NC_136758.1, read on the forward strand.
AAAATTTGTTTTTAGTGAATTGTTGGCCTTCTGGAAAGTATGTTCATTTACTGTATATGTACTCAATACTTGGTAGAGGCTCCTTTTGCTTTAATTACTGCCTCAATTCGGTGTGGCATGGAGGTGATCAGTTTGTGGCACTGCTGAGATGGTATGGAAGCCCAGGTTGCGTTGATCTCTCATCTTCCTCTTGACAATACCCCATAGGTTTTCTATGGAGTTCAGTTCAGGGGAGTTTGCTGGTCAATCAAGCACAGTAACACCATGGTCACTGAACCAGCTTTTGGTACATTTGGCAGTGTGGGCAGGTGCCAAGTTCTGCTGGAAAATGAAATCAGCATCTCCATAAAGCTTGTCAGCAGAAAGAAGCATGAAGTGCTCTAAAATTTCCTGGTAGATGGCTGCGTTGACTGTGGACTTCAGAAAACACAGTGGACCAACACCAGCAGATGACATGGCAGCCCAAATCATCACTTACTGTGGAAACTTCACACTGGACTTCAAGCAACATGGATTCTGTGCCTCTCCACGCTTCCTCCAGACTCTGGGACCTTGATTTCCAAATGAAATGCAAAATCTACTTTCATCTGAAAAGAGGACTTTGGACCACTGAGCAACAGTCCAGTTATTTTTCTCCACAGCCCAGGTAAGACATTTCTGACGTTGTCTCTGGTTCAGAAGTGGCTTAGTAGCCCTTTTCCTGAAGACCTCTGACCGTGGTGACTCTTGATGCACTGACTCCAGCTTCAGTCACAAGAGTTTGAATCAGCTTTGCTTGACCGTATTCTCAAGCTTGCGGTCATCCCTGTTGCTTGTGCACCTTTTCCTACCCAAATTCTTCCTTCCAGTCAACTTTGCATTTAATATGCTTTGATACAGCACTCTGTAAACAGCCACACCTTTCAGTAATGACCCTCTGTGACTTACCCTCTTTGTGGAGGGCGTCAATGTTCGTCTTCTGGATCATTGCCAAGTCAGCAGTCTTCCTCATTATTGTGGTTTCAAAGAACAAGAGATACCTGGAATTTATACTGTAGGGATGGTCATTAATTGAAACTCAAATGGAAATATTCTAATATTTTGAGATACAAATTTTTGACTTTCATCATCTGTAAGCTCTAATCATCAAAATTAAAACAAAAAAACTTTTGAAATGTTTTACTTTACTTGCAATGAATCTAAAATATATGAAAGTTTCACTTTTTTAAATAACTTGCAAGAAAAAATGAACTTTTTCACGACATTCTAATTTATTGAGATGCACCTGTATTAGAATGATTTCTGGAGGATCATGTGACACTAAAGACAATCTTCGCAATCATAGGAATAAATAAATACATTACAGTACATCTTAAATCATTTTTGATCAAATAAAAGACTTCTTTCAAAATCATTTTAAAAACTCACTAACTCAAGACTTTTGAATAGTATTGTTTATACATGTAATCTTATGTGTTTAAGATCTGAAAAGTTCTTAAATTTGTTCCCTTGGCAATAAAATTAATCAAATGAATTTTCCCCATTGACTAGTTAATGCAAGGAAAAATGGCTGATATGTACACAAGGCTTAGTTCATGTCGACAGTATTTATACAACGTTGCCCGTGCTTGTGACAAAGGCCATTTCAGTGCTAAGGTAAGAGCTCTTTACCCAGTTTTTGTTATTTGACTGCTTTATTTTATAATGTTACATATGGGCCTGGAAATGATGCATACAGTCCTTGCAGAGTATGTAGTATTGATTTGTGATGTTATTGTAGGACTGTGCTGGGGTAATCCTTTATTGTGCTGAGAATGCGACTCAAGTTGCCTTGGATGGAATTCAATGCCTGGGTGAGTGCCTAATAGTTAGCACAGCAAAAACTACAAGAAATAGCTCCCGATGTACCTTAGACAGAGATCAGGGCCAAACCCCTCTGTCTTCATTCATTCTTACCACAGCATGGAGTTACTGGGTGGATAAAACTGCAAACAAGTCAAACTTGTAACTGTTGACGTAGATGCTTTGTTTTTCGAATGTACTATGTAACGTGAGATAATTGAGCATTTGTGTACTGATTGATTGTAAACGCTTATATATTGATCCAACCATTTGAGCCGCTAATGTTAGACTGGCCCTGTTGCTATGACAACAACTGGAGATGAGCTCAAAAATGGAACAATTCAGGATCGTGTTAAATCATCAGCAAATTAAGTCCTTCTAATTCAATAAGCCCAGGTCTAATGACTCAAGTTCTAGTTGACTCACGCTTGCGTCTGTTTACAGGTGGAAACGGTTACATTAATGACTACCCAATGGGGCGCTTCTTAAGAGACGCTAAACTTTATGAGATCGGAGCTGGAACCAGTGAGGTCAGAAGGATGATCATTGGCAGAGCCTTCAATGCCATGTTCAAATAAGTGCAGCACTTAACGAATGAGCATCTGATCCTACACAGACTGGGTCGCTGTGGCCAGATATTTCATTTATATCTGGCATCCTAATTTTAACACCTTTATTAATATGAAGTGTAATTGCTAACCATGTTCAAGAACATGTCATGGTGTTTTCTTTGGATGTCAAATGCTGTTATATGATGTTCTGTAATACATGGTGACCTGGTCTCACATATAAGAACTAATGCAATAGAAAGAAATGCACAAACCTCAAGTCCTTTTAAGAGGACCGACTATGAATTTATTTTATGTAGATGCACAGTTAAATGCAAATTCCCTGAAGAAAAAAATGCTTATGATGATGAAAACAGCCAGAAACATTAATTTGTCCCAGGAGCCTTTGTCATGTATGGGTGTTTCTGTTGCATATGATACTTGTATAGAACTTGCAGTTGTCTTTTTTTTTTTTTTTCTCAGAACACGGTCACTCCGTGTAAGCTATTCTGCATATCTTCTGCATCTCTGCCCCACTAACATCATTATTTGAGGCTCTTTTTCATATATGAACAAAAAAGGGTTTCTTTATACAGGATATTTATTGAATTCTGTGTCATTCAGATATACTTTTCCTCTTATATTTCTTTGTATTTTAAGATTGGTTTAAATTTAAGGTTCAAAAGAAGTAATACATTTGTGAAATAAGCTATTGTATTGACCATTATACCTTGGGGTTTTCAGAATCCCGCCTTACTGAATAATTGATTGATTGTTTAGAATAAACATTATCTTCTTTTCATCTGATGGTATAAGATTTGTCGTGTCACTCATACTTTCTCAGATTTTATTAGTTATTTTCAGAAATGTATTTTATTATTGTCTATAATACAGCATTTTTTTTCTTTAGCTTTTTCGTTTTATTTTAATTTTTTTAAATGCTTTTTTAATTTCAGTTTTAGTGTTAGTAATTTTAGTAGTTCAACTAAAACTTATTTTATTTCAAATAGTTGCCAAGGCAACACTTCCCGTTTTCATTTTATGTTTTAAGTTTTCCATCTAATATTTATACTTTATATTATTTCAGCTTAATTTCAGTTTTTAACAGTTTTAGTTAACAATTTATGGCCTATTATTTTCTGGAATAAGATGCCTCAGAGCTGTTCACTATTTCTATTATCAGTACATTTCTTTCATTCTTAAAATTTTAAATAAGATCTTTATCGATATTTTACACAACACTGACATTTATTTTTTATAGCCTATATATTAACCACCTTGTTTATTCTTTGAGCAGGTGTGAAAAATTACTGGCCAATGTTTTTTTTTTTTTTCTTCAAATAAAAAATTTGTTTTTCCTTTGATATAATTAAATTCTAATACCATATGATCTATTCCCAGTTGTAAGATAGAACTGTACTTCATCATCTTATACTTAATATTCATATACTTAATTGTGAGAGATAACACATGGTAGATCAGTTATGAGTTAAAAATAAACTTTTGTAGAGTACACAGATCATTGAACTTGCATTGATCATAGTCATTAAATATTTTGTATTTGATGCAGTGAAATTCATAAGCTCAAGTGTCTAAATGTTTTTTGGGGCCACTATATTAATAATGGGCTTTCATGTTTCACATTTGCCTATAGCCCTTTAAGAAACTCCATGTTGTCCCAGCATGCCATACGTCAACCGTCGTACAAATCCTAGTTAGCTGCCTACCTAGACAGCATAACGGACAACATAGACGAGTTCCTAACCCGCATTATTGAGCTTTATAGGTTCGTGCAACATATTTTAGAGAATCAAAGGCGCGTTGCGAGTCAGTTCGGTTGACTATGAGACCAAACCATGCAGTCTATGTAGACAGCGTTTAAGGTTTTGTGACATCGCCACTAACAGCGGATGGTGATGTTACGTAAACTCCATGGCAAAAGTGTTTGTGTCAGTTCTGCACGAGTCCAGGTGTCCTCCTCAGGATGACAGCACAATGAGCTCCTCTTCCCATGTATCCAAGAGAGAAACGACACCGGACCAGCAGTGCGTGTTACCAATAAACTCTGTCATTTAAATCCACGACACCATTCAAGGTAAGAGAATCTGTATGCTACATTGAAAATAATGAAGTCGATATTTTTTAACGTGCTGTCCTCCAACATTAGCCTAAGTTTCATTTAAGCCCGTCACACTGTGAAGTAGCCAATTTAAGAGGGCTTTTAAACAAGAAGTCTAATTCATCGTTTAGTTTCGGTGTTAATGACAGGATTGTTATCTATCTACTTCACATTCCGAAACTAGAAGGCTCCCATAATATTTAACGAATTAGAGTTTTTGCGCTAACGAGAACGTTCGAGTCTGTCGCGTCGCGTCGCTCGCGGTGTAGGTGATGAGTTTGTCTAATCTTTTGTTTGTTAGTAACGCAATCACGGGTTGTAGTCTTTACACCGGGTATTCACCTGCGAAAACACTGGAACTGACATGTTTGCTCTCTTCACCTTGTCTGACTTTTATTCGAGTAGAAGAGTCAAATGCCATAGCTTATTTCCAATTTTGTTTGGAAAAATTGTTATTGCACTTCCATTGATACTTGTACTTTGCTTCTTGTGTAGAGTACTTCATTTGATTGGATCCTAAAGCTTTAGTTCTATGAACTGAGGCTTTTTATTGAATGTCACCTAAAAAAATATTTTCACTTTGTGTATCTGTTTGAATTAAGTTTTAAGTGTAGTATAAGATAATGGTGCACTAATATTTGCTGTAATAAGCTTTTCATGTTTCATGACATTACATAGGCTATTACTCTACTGTGGGATGTGACAACAGTTGAAACTTTTGTTTCTGTCGATAAAGCTTCATGCTGCTGTTCATTTACCTGACTAGAGATGTCATTGCCTTTTCAAGTGCTATCTACTTTTTTTTTTTTTTTTAAATCAAGAGTGCAGTAATAATTTCAATACATTTTGGTTTTACTCATTTATTCACAAAATGTTTCTCCTAATGTTTTTAAAACAGTACTTTGGATCTCTTTGACGTGTCGTTGTCATTACACTTTTCATTTAGACTCGTAACACACCGAATGTAGATACAGTCAGGTCCATAAATATTGGGACATCGACACAATTCTAACATTTTTGGCTCTATACACCACCACAATGGATTTCAAATGAAACGAACAAGATGTGCTTTAACTACAGACTGTCAGATTTAATTTGAGGGTATTTACATCCAAATCAGGTGAATGGTGTAGGAATTACAACAGTTTGCATATGTGCCTCCCACTTGTTAAGGGACCAAAAGTAATGGGACCGAATAATAATCATAAATCAAACTTTCACTTTTTAATACTTGGCTGCAAATCCTTTGCAGTCAATTACAGCCTGGAGTCTGGAACGCATAGACATCACCAGACGCTGGGTTTCATCCCTGGTGATGCTCTGCCAGGCCTCTACTGCAACCGTCTTCAGTTCCTGCTTGTTCTTGGGGCATTTTCCCTTCAGTTTTGTCTTCAGCAAGTGAAATGCATGCTCAATCGGATTCAGGTCAGGTGATTGACTTGGTCATTGCATAACAGTCCACTTCTTTCCCTTCAAAAACTCTTTGGGTTGCTTTTGCAGTATGCTTTGGGTCATTGTCCATCTGCACTGTGAAGCGCCGTCCAGTGAGTTCTGAAGCATTTGGCTGAATATGAGCAGATAATGTTGCCCGAAACACTTCAGAATTAATCCTGCTGCTTTTGTCAGCAGTCACATCATCAATAAATACAAGAGAACCAGTTCCACTGGCAGCCATATATGCCCACGCCATGACACTACCACCACCATGCTTCACTGATGAGGTGGTATGCTTAGGATCATGAGCAGTTCCTTTCCTTCTCCATACTCTTCTCTTCCCATCACTCTGGTATAAGTTGATCTTGGTCTCATCTGTCCATAGGATGTTGTTCCAGAACTGTGAAGGCTTTTTTAGATGTCGTTTGGCAAACTCTAATCTGGCCTTCCTGTTTTTGAGGCTCACCAATGGTTTACATCTTGTAGTGAACTCTCTGTATTCACTCTGGTGAAGTCTTCTCTTGATTGTTGACTTTGACACACATACACCTACCTCCTGGAGAGTGTTCTTGATCTGGCCAACTGTTGTGAAGGGTGTTTTCTTCACCAGAGAAAGAATTCTTCGGTCATCCACCACAGTTGTTTTCCGTGGTCTTCCGAGTCTTTTGGTGTTGCTGAGCTCACCGGTGCGTTCCTTCTTTTTAAGAATGTTCCAAACAGTTGTTTTGGCCACGCCTAATGTTTTTGCTATCTCTCTGATGGGTTTGTTTTGTTTTTTTCAGCCTAATGATGGCTTGCTTCACTGATAGTGACAGCTCTTTGGATCTCATCTTGACAGTTGACAGCAACAGATTCCAAATGCAAATAGCACACTTGAAATGAACTCTGGACCTTTTATCTGCTCATTGTAATTTGGATAATGAGGGAATAACACACACCTGGCCATGGAACAGCTGAGAAGTCAATTGTCCCATTACTTTTGGTCCCTTAACAAGTGGGAGGCACATATGCAAACTGTTGTAATTCCTACACCGTTCACCTGATTTGGATGTAAATACCCTCAAATTAAAGCTGACAGTCTGCAGTTAAAGCACATCTTGTTCGTTTCATTTGAAATCCATTGTGATGGTGTATAGAGCCAAAAATGTTAAAATTGTGTCGATGTCCCAATATTTATGGACCTGACTGTATGTTGTTTAAAAAGTTATTTTCAATATATGAATTGTATTTTATACACCGTCACTAACAGTTGAGTCAGTCTCAGGTGATGAAGCCCAGGCTTTATTTCTAACATCAGAATATAAACGTAAAAGGCATGCATGACAAATATATTTTTAGGCCACATGACTGACGGTCTGGTGGTGGTGGTGGGTAAGCTTTTTTTGTTTGTGGTATTTCTCATGTTTTTTGAATTTTCAGTTTGATCAGCTACTGGTTTGCCAGTTTTTATGGCCATTATTATGCAGAACCTCCTTTCATACTGTTGTCATGTTTGAGGAGCAAGCGTATGTTCTGTTGTCCCATTTTCTGATCCAATTATAGGATATCTGAATGATGTTGGGTTATGTAGTCTGATTCAATGCGGTTTAATTCACATTCCTTTTGGCTGCCCTCTTTAAGTGTCTGAATTCTAAAATAATGACTACATATTCATGCTGAATTGTTTTGTTTTTACATTTCATTGGTTTTGTTTGACCTAAATGTAAGTAAATGTGGTCTGAAGGTTGAAAATCTACACTTACAAGGCAGCGTTCTCCAAAACATTTCCTATAACCATCCAAAACAGTCAGCTAAAGGTGAAATGTTTTGACTAAACCGACAAGATTAAATATAACCTACAGTATAAATGCTACTATCAAGAGAGGATATAAATAGAGCACAGGTCTGCTGAATATAAAGTGACAGTAATCATGGTATTACGTAGATGGAAAGCTTGAAGCTGAAGCAAAAGAAACAAGTGCTATGACTAAAAATCAGGAAAGGTTTTATTCCCTGTTTAGGGCTTCGGGGTCCATTATATTTATTGTGGTCCTCAAGAGTATTACCTTCCTTGTAAATAGTTGGATTGGTATATAGTAAGCAATGTTTTAATGTTCTAATTTTTTAGAGTATTTAATGTAAATTATATTCCTCACTTAGTTTAACAGATTTATATGAGACTCTCATAAACTGCTGGATAGAGAATGTTTTCTTATGTTTTCACAAATAATGACTTATATTGGTTACAGGTGGAAAAACAGTTTTACACATATGGAAATGAATATAAAATCTCATGTTTTCTCTGGTCATTTCATAGATTGTCAAAAGAATTATTAGGGAGGCACTAATATTAAAACAATGAGAAAAGGCTGATATTTAAATTCTCTGCATTTTTGTATAAATAAATGTTAAAAGATCATTCATTTTATGTGCTGCATGTGAAATTAGGCATTACAATATAATGAGTATGAAAAATTTGTTCATTTTGAGATTTGCTTAAGTTACATTTAACAGTGTTATTAAATTATGACTATTTTGAAAGCTTAATTTCTAACCATTAAATTAATCTAGTTTAAGCATCCAGTATTGACAAAAACGGATAGATACAGATGTATCATAATTAAATATCAAACCGTTTTCAGATATAGAAATAGTTTTCTTTTGTGCTCCTATTATTTTCCTTGTCAAATGCTCTTAGTTCAGCTCAGTCTCTTGCTGAATCAATTCAGCTCATGTTTAACATGAATTATCACCTCTTGGGAAAAAGAAATCCATCAAACATGTATGGATGATTAGGATTTTTCACTGAGCAGATCATCAGTGATATCCCATTACAGACGGCAGCTTATGTGCAGCAAATTGACTTTTAGATTAATGGTCCATAACCTCTTTTACCAAATTTGTACAACATGGAGTATAACAGGGCCGCCTCGTCTCCACTCGTTGCACATCAAATCTAAAAATTTGACATGGAGAATTGGATTTAAAAAGACCACGTTGTAATGGTTACACAACGGCTTCACTGTATTGACATGCATTACAAGTGGAGATACAAGGTATGCGCTAGTTTATCTTTTAGAGCATTGATTATTTTGCTGATACAAACAAGATATAAAATAATACCCTCTATTGATTTAATAAAGTCGCTTTGCTGCTGATCTGCCAGCACTAATATAAATGTCTTCCAGCAGAACTAAGGGACAAAGATAGAATTTGAACCAAGCAAAGCCTCCAAATTTCTTTTTGGCAAAATTGGCAATTAGGGATGCACTATACAGTAGATATACTGGTATCATTATATACACTCTCCTCCAAAAGTATTGGGACAGTGAGGCCAATTCCTTTATTTTTGCTGTAGACTGAAAACATTTGGGTTTGACATCAAAAGATGAATATCAGACAAGAGATTTACATGCTGGCTTTTATTTCCAGGTATTTACATCTGGATCTGACACGTAGGGTTGTAACGATATACCGGTATGACGGTCTATCGCGGTTTGAACATGCACTGTTATCATACCGTAACCATTTGCATATCTACGGTTTAAAAAAAAATTATGAAATTTTTTTTTTTATAAATAATCTCACCCGCGCATATACAATTTATTTCGGCTGCTTCACTCTGCTGAAATGACAGAGACAGCGATTGTATCTAATCTCCATCCCCCGCCGAAAAAAAAGTTTAAATTTGCAGTATGGGAATACTTTGAATATTACAAAAAAAAAAACACGAACGTGGGGTTGTCCTTGAGGAGGAATCCAATTTGCAAAAAATGGACGCAAAAGCAGGCAATACATCCAACATGTTCGCGGACATCATCCCTCCGTGCAGATAAAAGTATGTCGCATTTAGAACAAGTTATAAGGCCGTATAATTTCCGTGATGCAGAGGGAATCCCGGTGCAGTCGTGAACATGGGATTTACAGCATAAGGTTGTCACTAAAACGCACAATCTGATGTAACGAGGTTGTCACTAAAACGCACAATCTGATGGATGGATAAATCAAAAGTAGATACGAGTGGCGCCGTTTTATCTACTACATACTGAAGTACGCATGCATGACACTAATGGTGTTTTCAGCGTCTACATAAACATGAACATCAGCAGAGCTGCTCTGAGAGAAAACCAGTTTTATTTGAGAAAAACCATTGTCAAATACACTAAACGCAAAGATCTGCTACAACCCGTCAAAATAAAAGTTCAATTTAACTTGAAGTCCTGACATGAATAAATTAGCATTGTACAATGTACTTAAGTTATGGCAACAATAATATTCTTTATAATAATTAATTTAAACATTATTTTTAAGGAATATCATGTTTGTCCATGTTTTAACTTAGAATACCTTTGTTGTGCAGCACTTTGCCAAAAACAAGTGTTACATTTTCATTTGAAAACATTTTAAAACATTAATTAAAATGTTACAAAGTGCGATATAGATATAAGGCTTATAGCTTTATTTTGTAATTGTTATTTTGTTTTTGTTTTTTTTCCTTAGAAAGGAGGCTTACTTTCATTAAAATTATTTAAAGTTTATTGCAATAAAGGATTTGTTCACTCGAATAACTTGTTCTTATTCTTTTAAGAGTCATTGTTACTGATAAGAATTATTGTTTAATATATACCGTGAAACCGTGATATTTTCTGAGACGATTATCATACCGTGAAAATCTCATACCGTTACAGCCCTACTGACACGCAACTTAGAAGATATTAGGTGCGTTCGACTTGAAGCACGGCTACAGACGGTGGTCAACGAGAGTAGCCGCTTGCAGTCAGGGGCGGAGTTGAAAACGGAGTCGTCTAGTCGGACACTTCGGGGCTCTCGTAGTTTGCTGCATCTACCTCAGTCATGGCAGATCACGTGGCGTTTGCTTGCTTTATTGCAGACGAACTGGAAGCTATAGAAATGCCGTTATTGTTGTATGAAATTGAGCACAATGAGCAACGAAAGTGAGTAAAGGTTCAATGTAATAAGTATTGTTTTTATATATCCAAAGGGACATGGGACCATACCCAACACCAGTGTGACTCGTTATTTCTAATACTAACCAATCAATGCAATTACACTTAACAATTTTCATTAGAAGTGATTCTTTTTTTATTACTATGTTGGTTTATGTTTTAATAAACCTTTAAGATGTATGTAATATTTTGAAAGGGTGTCATCACGACAGAAACAAGTTTTAAGTAAATAAACAGAACATATTGAAAATGTGACTTGTGCAGTATGATTCATTGTGTGTTTTTGCTACTGCAACTTAATAAAAATAATCTATGAAGATAATAATTGTATGTACTAAATGTGGTTTTCATTACAGATAAAAGAATTAGGATGTTACATATTTGTTTACTTATTTTACTATTTCTCCAGTTAGGTAAGCACATTTTAGTAAGACAAAACACCATGAACATTCATACGTGAACACCATAAACAGGCCTACGGATAAGCCCAATTTATTTGCCTTTCTATTATGATTTATACCAGCTTATGAAAGTGATCTGAATGTTGTATTAAGTTGACATCCAGCCAGAGTTGTTGGCAGTAATCACATGCAAGTGAAGATGGATGAACCCAGCAACTAGACAATTAGTATCAATCAGAATCCATGATGACCACATTATATTAAAAGTCTGTAAGATTGACATTTGATTTATTCCATAAAACAATGATTATCTAAATAGGTTATGCAGCTTAATACTGTAAAGGGTCTGTATGAAAAAGGTCCAAAATAAACCTATGCACAAAACCTATATAAACTAATTAACAAAAAAGTGATTGCAGTAAAAATAATTGTAATCTTTTAATAAACATGATTTACGAGATGAAGATGACATGAAAAGTTAATTTATTTTAATTTTTTTGAAAGTCCGTATATGAGCATTAGTGGGACTGAAGTTGTCAGAATAAACCCGAAATACACGTCCTTGTTGTCATGTGGTGAATTTGGCCAATCGTGAAACAGCTGTGTCGTCATCAGCGCTCCCGCAGTCGCTCTGGAGAAATTGCGCCGGCTGAGTCAGCCGGTTGCTCTCGAAACGCTATCGCGGTACTTTTTGATGCCACACGTGACAGTGACGTGTGGTCGGCGCCGGTTCAAGTCGGACTAAATTTCTAACCGGCATGCACTGCTTCAAGTCAGCCGCCGATCGGTCTGCTAAGTGCTGCATGAAGTCGAACGCACCTATTGTTTGAACCCACCCATTTTTCATGTGAGCAAAAGTTTTGGAGCATGTGACTGACAGGTGTATTTTGGTGCTCAGGTGTGTCCTATCACAATGATTATTCAAACAATAATTAGCACTGAATGTCTACACTCGGTTTCAGATTTGGGTTTTGCCTGTTCAAACTGCATTTATAGTTAAGAGGTGTAACCAACATGAAAACCAGAGAGCTGTCTATGGCTGAAAAACAAGCAGTTGTGAAGCTGAGAGAAGAAGGAAAATCAATCATAGCCATTGCACACACATTGACCATAGCCTTTTCAACCATTTGGAATGTCCTGAAGAAAGGAGCCACTGGTGTAATAAGTAACAGACATTGATCAGGTAGACCAAGGAAACAACTGCAGTTGATGACAGAAACATTGTGAGAGCTGTCAGGAAAGACCCTAAAATAACTAAGTGAAATGAGCAACAACCTCCAGAGGGCAGGAGTGAAGGCATCACAATCTACGGTTCGCAGAAGACGTCATGATCACAAGTACAGAGGCTACACCAGAAGATGCAAACCACTCATTAGCAAGAAGAATAGGCTGGAATTTGCCAAAAAGTACAGAGACGAGCCTCAAAAATTCTGGGACAAAGTTTTATGGACTGATGAGACAAAGATTAACCTTTACCAAAGTGACGGAAAGGCTAAAGTTTGGAGAAAGAAAGGATCTGCTCATGATTCCAAACATACAAGCTCATCTGTGAAACACAGTGGAGGTAATGTCATGGCTTGGGCTTGCATGGCTTCTTCTGGGACGGGCTCATTAATCTTCATTGATGATGTAACACATGATGGCAGCAGCAAAATGAACACAGAAGTCTACAGAAACATTTTGTCTGCCAATAAAGAAAGATGCAACCAAACTTATTGGGAGATCCTTCATCATGCAGCAAGATAATGACCCAAAACACACTGCCAAAACAACAAAGGAGTTCATCAGGGGCAAGAAGTGGAAGGTTTTAGACTGGCCAAGTCAATCTGCAGACTTAAACCCTATAGAGCATGCCTTTTACCTGCTAAAGAGGAGACTGAAGGGGGTAGCCCCCCCAAAACAAACAACAATTGATAGATGCTGCGCTGAAAGCCTGGAAAAGCATCACAAAAGAAGAATGCAAAAGTTTGGTGATGTCAATGGGTCACAGGCTTGATGCAGTTATTGAAAGCAAAGGATTTGCAACTAAATATTAAGTCTTTTTCACTTTAATCTATGTTAATTCTATCTGTTCCAATACTTTTGCTCACATGGAAAAATGGGTGGGTTCAAACAAAAGGTGCTATCTTCTAAGTTGTGTGTCAGATCCAGATGTAAATACCTGGAAATAAAAGCCAGCATGTAAATCTCTTGTCTGATATTCATCTTTTGATGGCAACCCCAAATGTTTTCAGTCTACAGCAAAAATAAAGGAATTGGCCTCACTGTCCCAATACTTTTGGAGGGGAGTGTATAATGAATTTTGTATGTTTGTCATGTTAATTTCTCCTTTTTATATTAAGGTTATCTTGAGTAAATCCCATAATAAATATTAATTTGTTATACTGTACATTATACTATTGTGATGAAATTCACTTTACTACTGTAGAACTTTAATATAGGTTTAATAGCCCAAATATATGTTGTATGTTGCTCCCTTTGACCATGAAATCTCAGACTTGTTGATAGTCTTCCCATCTTTTCCCATTTAAAAAGTTTATTTTTGCACTGAAAAATTATAATCTGACCAGATAAACCAGCTCTTCATGTTCCGTTTTAAATATTTGAATCATCTCCTTCCTCATGCATATTTAAGGATCCATTTCCAAACAGTGCTTTGAATTACTGCGTGTACCAAAATGTGTACCAAATGTCAGCTGACTAATCAGCGATGACTAATTGTTGTTTTCCCTTGACGGCAATGTCCTGAAAGCTGTTCCTGGAAGCCTATAGAGATGCAGTCTCTCACTGGTGACACTATATGAAACAAATGTGTCATTTTTATTAAGATAATTTAGGGTGAGATTGGGGTTATGTGAGTTACAGACTCATATGTCCCTTCTTTTTATCCCAGAAAACCCCAAAGGCAAGACATTCTTCAGGCTGCATCAAAAGTACTTTGATTACAGTATTTCTATTTGACTGAAGACACTATGGAATGTTCTTCATTACCTTGAGGACATGTGTCCCTGAGATTTCCAGCTTGCACATATGCTTGACGGGGAAGAGTCGTTTCATGTGGCTAATCTTAAACCCATCAGACACGACCTGGGCCCGTGCCAGAGTCACAGCTGCGAAATTTACTGGTGTGTTCGGGGAGAGAACGGGGGGTAAGAGTGGCCACCGAAACCAGATTCAGCTGTTGCGGGTTTGCAGCTGTGGTCAATGTGAAGGGGTTGAAGCTCTCCTGGTCTATTATCGCTGCTAAAATGTTTATGCTATAAGGACTGTAAAACCTGTTCATGAGCCACTCTAAAATCTTTCAGGCCAGACCTCAGGCTTTCCCCTGAAGCTTGTGAAGCACATGGTCTTCAGAATCACAGATGGCAACACCCAGCATGCGAGAACACAAGATTGAGCCTCTGTTGTTTGTGCTGGTCGTTACACAGCTGGAAACCCAGTCGAACTATTGTTGATTTTTCTCTCAGAATGCTGAAAGTATCTAAAGCTGTCAATTCTTTCACTGTAATCTTAACAAGATTTGTCACACGAGTGTATGAGGGGAAAAAAATATCCCTTGCGCTTTCCTGGGCACTTTGCCCTGCGTCTTTCATGCCTTTGACGACAGACTCTTTAACAACTAACAAGAGTTTGACTTCCTGTGTTCTGTCAGTTCAGTGGCAACAAACTCTCATGTGAGAGTCTGAACTAACACCAGCAAACAAATGAACATGTTCTGTACATCCAGAATCACTTTACTCTTGCTTTAGATGTTTTAAAAGATCTGTAACACTCTTTTCAGACTATAGGGTGTAACTGCACATAACCATTTGTGTTCAACTTGACAGCAACTTTAAATTAAACTAAATTTAAACTAATGCACCTTGAATTAATTGTTGAAATGGGTTTCCTTAAATGAATAGTCCACCCCAAAATAAAAATTGTTGTCATTTACTCACCCTCATGTCATTTTAAACCTTTATGACTTTCTTTATTTTGCAGAACATAGAAGAAATTTTGAAGAATGTTGATAGCTGATCTGTTTTGATTAT
The DNA here is from genome assembly GCF_936440315.1 of Barbus barbus. NCBI lineage: Eukaryota > Metazoa > Chordata > Actinopteri > Cypriniformes > Cyprinidae > Barbus > Barbus barbus. Next base: position 13,729,425 of record NC_136758.1, read on the forward strand.
CATTGGCTTCCATTGTATGAATAAAAAAATACAGAGAACAGCTTACTCTGAGCTTTAAGGCCCTGTCCACATGAACACGGTTATTTTAAAAACCGCAGCTTTTTCTATGCGGTTTGGCCTTTTGTCCACACGCAAACGTTGCACCAGGTCACTGAAACTGAACATTTTTGAAAACTCCTGCCAGGGTGAAGATTTTCAAAATCTCTGGTTACAGTGTTTTCATGTAAACGGCGAAACCCGAAGATTTTGGCTTGTGCCCTCAGAGCATGCATTGTTATCTCCGCCTACTGGAAACTTTTTCAGGCTTCTGATTGGCCAACATGGCTTTACGGTTGAGACTATATCGCCACCTGTTGGATTGGCATGCTCTTGACAGCGCTTCATAGCATGCGTTTGTGTTTTCATGTGGACGGAGATTTTTTTTTTTAAACGGAAGAAGGAAAAACTGTTTATAAAAATACCCATGTACATGTGGACATGGCATTAATTTGAGGGTATTGTCATCATAATTGGAGGTTAGGGAATTACAGCTCTTTAATATGTACCTCCCCCCTTTTTCAAGGGACCATAAGTAATTGGACAATTGACTCAAAAGCTGTTTGATGGACAGGTGTGGGGTATTCTTTAGTTATTTAGGTCTGGAGTTGATTCTAAGTGTGCCATTTGCAGTTGGAAGCTGTTGCTGTGAACCCACATCATGCAGTTAAGGAGCTCTCCATACAACTGAAACAAACAATTATTAGGCTTCAAAAACAAAACAAATCCATCAGAGAGATAGCAGGAACATTAGGATTGGCCAAATCAACAGTTTGGTACATTCTGAGAACAAAAAGAATGCACTAGTAAGCTCAGCAACATAAAAAGGCCTGGACGTCCACAGAGGACAACAGTGGTGGGTGATCGGAGGATCCTCTTCATGGTAAACAAAAACCCTTTCACAACATTCAGCCAAGTGAAGAACACTCTCCAGGAGGTAGGCCTGTCACTGTCAAATGTCTACAATCAAGAAGACTTCACAAGAGCAAATACAGGGTTCACCACAAGGTGCAAACAAGGTCAGATTAGACTTTGACAAAAAACATCTAAAAAAAGCCAGACCACTTCTGGAAAAGCAGTCTTTGGATGGCTGCAATTAAGATCAACCTGTACCAGAATAACAGGAAGAAAAAAGTATGAAGAAGGCTTGGAACAGCTCCTGATCCAAAGCATTCAACATCATCTGTGAAACATGGTGGAGCAGTGTGATGGCATGAGTGTGCATGGCTTCCAGTGGCACTGGGTTACTGGTGTTTAGTGATGTGACGGAAGACAAAAGCAGCCAGATGAATTCTGAAGTGTATAGGGATATACTGTCTGCCCAGATTCAGCCAAATGCAGCAAAATTGATTGGGCGGTGGTTAATAGTACAAATGGACGATGACCCAAAACGTACAGCAAAAGCAACCCAGGGGTTTTTGAAGGTAAAAAGTGGAATATTCCTCAATGGCCACGTCAGTCTCCTGATTTCAACCCGACTGAGCATGCATTTCACTTGCTGAAGAAAAAACTAGAGGCAGAAAGACCCACAAACAAACAACAACTGAAGTCAGCTACACTAAAGGCCTGGCAAAGCATCACAAAGAAGCAAACCCAGTTCCAAGGCAGTCATTGCCTGCAACGTTTTCACAAAATATTCAAAATGAACACTTTCTGATTATATTTATTTGTCCAATTACATTTGAGCCCCTGAAAATGTGGGGACTGTGTAAAAAAAAATAAAAATAAAAAATGGTTGTAATTCCTAAGCATTTTGTGTTGTATTTTTGTTCAACCCCTTGAATTAAAGCATAACATCTGCACTTCAATTTCATCTTGATTTGTTTCATTTTTAATTCTGTTCTGGTGGCATACAGAGCCAAAATTATAAAAAATTGTGTCCGTGTCCAAATATATATGGACCTAACTGTAATTCTGAAATTCGAAACAAAAACAGAATGGTCACTTAGTGCTGTGAAACTATACTACAGAAAACCTATCAAAACCAAACAGAAATGGCAGACAAGCTGAATGAGATGCAGATTCACTCTCTGCCAGCAGGTGGCGCTTATGGAACAGCAATAATTTAGTGTTTCCTTGGTTACTGCTGCAAATCAGCCCTGTGCTTATGAACACTACAAAAATAGGCTACATTATACAAAAAGAAAATACCATCAAAACCAGGGGTGTCAAACTCAGTTGCTGGAGGGCCATAGCCCTGCAGAGTTTTGTTCAACCCTGCTCCAACATTGCATACTATGCGGTTTTCAGTTAAGCCTGAAGGACTTGATTAGTTGGATCAGGTGTTTAATTAGGGTTTGACACACCTGAAAACTTTTCTAAAGACAGTCAGTTCCCCTCAGAGATACATTCATATAAACTCCTACCCCCAATTGTATTGTGATTAATTTAACATGTCAACCGTTTTGAATCATCACATTTTAATCGATTTTCAACCGGCTAACAGTGCATTACATTCCTACATCAGAGTAATACACATGACACTAAAATAGTGTGGTAAACTTTAAATAACATGAAACGCCCTAATGTACGTTACTGATTTTCATTTTAAATTAAATGGTAATAATTTTACTTGCAAAACCCATCAGTTTGACACTATATTGTACTATGAAATTACATATAATTCAAAGTTACATTATTATTTAGTGTTTTTCATAAGGTTTAAAGTGACTTATTACAAACCTTTATAAAGTATAGCAGCAGCGGGATGTTTTTAATTCGGAGAGCCAAACTAATATTAAAGCTTGATTATTTTTCACATCAGTAATGAATTAAGGGTAGTTGAAGCGCTAGATGGCATCCCTTTATTAGCACCCATCTTCATCTTTCTCATTTGAGTGTGATTTATATATTTATATGAAGATTGGATTTTATTTGATATTATTGATCTTTACATCAAGTCTTTGTCTTATGAAGCCATTCTTTCTATTTGTGTTCCTTTTGTTCAGTTTGCCTTCATGCCGATTCACATACACAGATGTCACATTATGAAGCTTGTTATTAGGATGTTTGTAAATGATAAATGTCAACTATCAAGTCAAATCTTGTTTGCCAGAACAACCTCTATACAACCTGTAAGTGTATCTTGTATATATTCAAGCACTTTGACTGTAGAACAACTGCACAGGTAGCATTAAAGTGAAGAAAAAGCTCAGTGTTTCAAAATGCAACCAGTATGTTCTGTCCCACGTGCGTTCGAGAGATGCTCTGTTGTTTTATTGGTTTGTTGATTAAACATCAGTTTGAAATCTGCAGTAATGAACAGTGATGATGATAATTAGCTAAAAAGTAAACAAAACAAAATGGAATTGTCTTTGAAAAAGGCTTTTGTCATTAGCAGGAGATCCACCAGCAACCGTAACCAGGTAGCAAAGCTTGAAAGCTTAGCCTTTCTTCTGGTTTAATAAATTAATCTGAAAGTGCCTTTCTCTATAGTAATTGTTGTTATCAGCAGGATTGGTTTTGGCTTTATTGATCAATCTCTAATGGAGAATTAAACCTTTTTTTAAATTTCGATTTCTCTTTTCTAATTGTACGTTTCTTTTGAAAAAAAATATTTTCTACTGCATGCATAAAAATGGCCTATAAAACTTCTATAAAATCACTGCTAAAGTGCAAATAAATGTTTTGTTGCTTTTGTTCTGGAATGTTGTCTGACAGTTCATGACAGTTCAATTTATTCTACGAGTACCACTATACAGCATATAGCGATTATAGTATACTTACAAATCTTGCATTTAATGGGAAGCTGTCAGAGAGGAGCAATTTTAGGAGACAATTTATCTGAAAGCTCCACTGTAGTGCACTGAAATGGAGTAAAGTGATCACTCTGAGTCACTAAACTGGCAGAAGGTCGCGCGGTGGACAGTGAACTCTTGGACAATGTGTTAGTGTCAGTATCAGACTGTGCCGCTCTTGGTGTGATGACGCAGTGGGTTAACATTAACGCTTTTTCAGCCCCTTCTCTGTGAATTCTCTGCTTTTCAAATGCCAGTGTGCAAATGAACCCATGGCACCAGTGTGCTCGAGGCCACCTGAACTGATAAAGCTTCATTTTCGGTTTCTTTTGAGTATTTTTGTAGCCTAGTTATCATAACAGCTGATGTGCAATTCCTATCATTTGAAAACAAGGATAATAGTGTCGGTTAGTTGTTTTGATAGGCAGATGTACAAAAAGTACATTATATTCAAGGAAAAGCCAATAATGCATAAAGCAATAGTTCACCCCAAAGTGAAAATTTGCTGAAAGTTTACTCAGCCTCAGGCCATCCATGTACATTAGTTTGTTCCTTCATCAGAACAGATCTTGAGAAATTTAGCAATAAATCACTTGTTCATCAATGGATCCTCTGTGAATGAGTGCCACCATAATGAGAGTCCAAACAGCTGATTAAAAACATCATAGTAATCCACATGACTCCAGTCCAACAATTAATGCCTTTTGACATGAAAAGCTATGTGTTTGTAATAAATAAAACCATCATTAAGATGTTTTAACCAGCCAAAATCCATAATAATGCTTCCTCCAGTGAAGAAGTTCACCCCTGTTGTCCTCTCACATCAAATTCTAAAGACATATTTGTTTACAACGCTTTTGGACTGTTTTTGCTTGAAATGGTGCTTGATCTGTGCATATTTCACTCCAAATTCAGACAGAATGACTGTTTTCACTGGAGAAATTATTTGCATGATGAATTTGATTATTACACATCTATTCACTCTACACTCTTAAAAATAAAGATGCTTAAAATGTTCTTCACAGCGATGCCATAGAAGAACCATTTTTGGTTCCACAAAGAACCATTCAGTCAAAGAACCTTTTTTGAAACAAAAAGGTTCTTCAGATGTTAAAGGTCCTTTATGGAACCATTTAAACAAAAAGGTTCTTCTATGGCATCGTGAAGCACCTTTATTTTTAAGAGTGTACAAGATGTTAATTGATGACTTGAGGATGAGTAGCCTAATTTTTCAGCAAATTGTAAATTTTGGGTGAACTATTGGTTTGTTTTGTGATGTAGCACAGTTATCTACACTCCTGCATATAAAAGGGTACTAAAACAAATGAATTTTCTCTTTACCAGTTTTCTCTACTAATAGGCAGAACGTTATTGATCTCCATAGGGAAATTCAAATGAGTAATGTCCCTGTTTTTGGCATCGACATACAGACAACCAAGTTTTAATCCTAGTCCTTTGCTTAGCCATCTGATCTATCAAAGAGAGTAAACATATGTTAAATGAGGCTGAATTATGTGAGTTAAATAGCCAATTTCAAATGTTTTCTTTTTCTTGTTAAAACAGCATGAAAACACATTTCAAGTAGTTTAAGATAATCATGAGAAGGCCAAGCTGAAGGCTGATCTGCTGGAAAAACATCTTTACTTTGAGGTTTATACCATGAGCTTTTGTCAGTGTAAAATGAGCTTAGCTTGCAGTGGTAATTGTTACGTCTATTCATTAGTTTTTTCGTTAGTGTTCTATCATTTTAAAAGTCAAATGGAAATTTGAGATGACAACAGACATTTGCTTTGCTTTTATCATGATTGGTTCATAAAGCAGAAAATCACCGTTTCGTTTTGTAAAGCTTTTTCGGCTCAAGATACTAATGGACTTGATAGAAGGGTTTTGTATTTCCACCCACTTTATTGCTAAGATTTATGCCATATAGGCTGTGTTTGCTATCCTGCCACACACAATGTGCTTTAAAGGCTCCCTGATTAAAACTGTAATCAACAGGATGGCAGTCATTTTAGGGATCATTCATTAAACATCTCTATTTGATACTCACTCTTTTCTGAGACTCTGCTGCCTCAGAGGAAGAATCTTTGAGCATTAGATCCTAGTTAATGTTTCTTTGTGTGTGTTAAGATCTGGCCTCCAGCAAGTTTTGTGAACATTTGTAAGTGCTTATCCATTTGATCTGTTGAGCTTATTGTCTAAGTATGCAAATTCCATTCATTTTTCCTAAATTAAATATTTTCTACTTCCGAATAGTATTAAATCCATCGATTTATGTTAAAAGAATGTAGGCATTCCTTTCAGATTAGCCTTTGAAGGACCTTGAAGCTTTTGTCCTCTTATTTCTGTTGCAATATTGTTGGCTATCATATCATTTATGGATTTCTCAAAGCACTGTCAAGTGTATCACTTGGCTTCACAAACCAACACCCAGGTGTGTTTTTAACTAAATGTTACCTCTGTGGGTATTTTATTCACATTTCTCTAAGACATCATATCTTCATCACAGTCACACTTTTGGCTTTAGCTATCTTAAAGGTGCCATTACTTGTTCAGTGTAAAGATGCAATGTCTGATAAAGGCCAGACTAAATTAGACCTGCTTTGACCCACTGCAGCCCCTAATATGAAAAGAATGCAGTTGTAATTGCTGTGTGAATGCATTCATACCATCTCTGAACAGCAATAAATAATCTGTGGAAATGCATCTCAGAAGCGCTTCTGTATTACCTTTGCTGTGTAAATTTGGCATTAGAAAACCAGTAGTTTAATGAGGAGATGCTGCAGCTGTAAAACTTGATATAAATCCCATCGATTTACAGTGCGGTACTCAACTACTTTCCTCTATTGCTCTTAAAATCATTGAACAAACTATATTTTCAGAAGTATAAGCAACACTTTTTTTTTAAAGAAAAAACTGAAATCCCATAGCTATATAAATCTGACTTCATAATGCAGTTTGCAAATGAAAGGCATTTAATTCTCAAACATCCGTGAGGGCGAGAGTTTAAGAACATGACTCTGTAATATTTATACTAGGGACGATAAATCATTATTCAGTTGAAACAGTGCTTTTAAACCCCACACTATAGGATGACTTGCACTTCTTTTTCATTGTGATTTATGAACGTTCATATAAGTCGTAGGTATACATGTTTTTACATGCATCTCACATTAAAGAGACAAAGACCTAAGCATGACAAGCATTCTATAATGAGAACCTCAAAAAACAAACAAAAAAACCCCAACCAGTTGTTTGAATTCGATTTGAATAAGGGAAGTAGGGCTTGCTCCAGAGAGGATTGGGAGTTCAATATGACTATATGTGAGCAATAACATGACTTTTTAAAATAAAACTCGTGCCTAGACAGCTCTGATAACCTCATGCAAACTTTTATCCCTTGGCAATTATTTGATTGTCTAGTTTCTGAGTATTGCTGGTGATCAGATAGTCCAAGGCAGTCCATTATGTAATAGCTGTTGATCCAAGGCACTTGCTCACTGCATGCGATCAAGCATTGACCAACAGTGAGTTTTACGGAGCGGTGGGATCTAAACCTCATCCGATGCCTGTCATTTTTGCATTTTTCTTCACTCAGCTACCTGAGTGATGCCAACGAGACCTCGTCCCAGCACAGCGGCGGCTTCACGAATGCAGCGCATGAATATTATCTCGAGCAGCATGCTACTTCGGAAGTAGGTCACCCATTAAACGTGTCTTGTCAGCTGTGTGTGCTCCCCTCGTTTCATTTCACTGTTGAACATCGATATTATTGTAATAGCTCAACAACAGGACCCTCGTCGCTCGCGGAATGTGATTATTTGATCGGGAACACAGCGGAGTGAGTGGATGGCGAGGTAAATGAAGGATTACTAATGTTTTATCTTGGTTATGCGCTGTTCTCTCGCGCTTGCCGTGTCGCGTTCGCTCTCGGTGGGGAAATAGCCTGAAACAAGACATGATCCGCAATCATTGCTGTATACATTCTGTTTGAGAGGCGCTTTTTAGTTGGACTTGCGAAACTGTTCTTTCGTCGTGCTCAGGATACCATCGAGAAGCTCGGAAATTTCGGCAGGGACCGACCGAGCGCTTTCCGCTTCGGCGTTTGAGTCGCACGTTTGGCCGTTTAGTGTCATTTTCAGCGCTGACATTAATTGCTCGGGCTTGAGTTGACCGTGCTGGTTCGGTTTAGCAGTTGGGGGGTATGCGGTGGCAGAAACCGTAGGATGTGAAGCGAACAGCGCTGTTTTTTTTAGTGTGTGTGATACGCCCTATGAGCCATGCAAGCTCCTCTCATCATCATACACCTCCAGCACGCGCTTGCAGCCTTTATCCCGGATTACTTTAATCGCGCTGTACATTTAACTCAGATGTGTTTCCTTCTTTCTTTTTTCAGCTCTTTTTTAGTCCACACCTTCCCGTTCTCCATATCTGCAGTGTAGGAGGAAAAAAAGAACAACATCTATTTGTGTACAGTGAGTGAGGGGTAAATTCCCAATTGCGCGAAGGAAAAATCAACTTCTTTAGTCTCTAAACGCCAGATGTCACGTTAAACCGCATTCCCATCTATTAAAGCGCAGACTGGACGCATTTTCCCTAACGTTTTCGTTTTACGCCCGAAACGCCAGATGGCTACCCGGTTATTTGCCAGAAAGTCATGGGCTGAGACCTCAACCCGAAAAAACACCCGGAATGGTGGTAAATTACGGGCAGCAGTCCATTTCCCTTCACCCTTCCTGAAACTAGAAAGGCAACTTCTAATTTTCCACAATATGGTGCCAACAATTCATCCTCCAGCTACCTTTCATTGGAGAGTTTGTGTTGTCACTCAATTGGACATGACCAGCAGTTAGTCTGTTATTTTATGAGCCCCACATCCCTCCAGATCAATAACTTGTGACATTCACAGAATTACAGACTGTTGATTTAGTTTTTAGTGGCACTTTGAAAGTTTATTTAAAGCTTTTCACATTTGTGAACTCGCACTGTAGGATTAATTTGCAGTAATGGTCTTTATACGAGCAATGGAAGAGAAGTAATAGGCTTTCACCAAAGAATTGTATTTTATGGGTGTGTGAAAAGTTTTATTTCTGGGCTAATTTTGAGTCTTGGTAAATTAGAGATTTTAGAGGGTTTTTTTTTCTATATTGTAACCATTGGAAATCCAACATTTATTATTTTTATTTTTTTATGCACGTTTTTGATTACCATAATCATAAACAATAAAATGAATATCGGCCGCTGCTGTAACATTTTAAGTTTGGTTATTTTATTTTTAGTATAAGGGTCAATCTATTTGGTGAAATATTTTAAAATAGTCACTTTTGTGGTTAGTTGAACCGCAGAATGATTCCTCCCTTTATCTGTCATGGCTGAATGATTTTAAATGGTAGATAGCAGTAGGAGAGCTGAAGAGGTTTGTTGCTGAAATGAGAGAATGCTACAGTTGTCAATTATGGTAGATGCCTTTTTGTGTCCATATTTTACTGTTTGGTTTTAGGAATGTGCATAAAAGTGTTTCTTTCACGGGTGCTGAACTTGCTCTGTGCGTTGTAAAGGAGAGCACTGCATGCGTCTGAGGTTGACTGATGGTTATGATGACCTCTTTTATTTGACAGATGGAGTTTCAAATACAGCAGCTGTCAAACTTAATAACCGAGCACATGAATAAATGAATCTATTCACACAATCCAAGCAAGCCTGTAGCATTCATACTTTTTCAAAGCTTTTCTGTCTTTCATAGTGGAGCACAGTGATACTAATAATACAGAACATAAAACGCAATGTCGTATTTGAAATTACAGCGATGCATCAAACAAAAAAAAGATGTCTGATTAATAATAATAGCTACTAGGTTAAACGTCAGAGTCAGCGGGAAAGCCTCAAGGACTTCTGTTCTTTTTAAAGGAAGAGGAACTTGTCAATAGGTCAAAGAAGTTAGTGTTTTGTGTCAGTTAGAGTTAAGTTTCATATGGAGCCCAATTACTGTCGTATGTCTCGGTGTGTGTTTGACCCCTGACTTGCCTTTCATTTGATCAATAGGTCTTGGGGAAACATGTTGGACATGTTGAATCTCCAGAACGTCACTATGAGGAGATATTGATGAATGTCCTTGAATACTGCATTCATTTCTCATCTGCAAGTTTAAAAGAATTCTGCCTTAAATGTGCCACAACGACTGCAAATCATATGCATTTTATCTGGAGAACAGCAATTTAAGTGCCACTTAAGAAACTAGAGGCACTCAGACTTGTTATTTTTAGGAACCAAGTGTCTCTGTTCAACTGTCTCTTGAAGGAATTCCCAAAAATTAAAGTTGTCATTATTATTGAGTGTCCTGTTGTTTTAAAGACATTGGTAGTTTCAGTCATTTTACATCATGGCACATGAAACATTTCCCTTTCTTTTTAGTTTTCAGACGAAATAAAGCTATATGACTTACTTTGCCAATGACAGACTTTTTTGGGTGGACTTTGCATTTAAATTATGCAGAATGTCAAAGTCTAAATAGAAATAGCTGACCTAAGTTTCAGACATTGTGGTGCTTTCACCATACTAACACACAATGTCATAATAGTATGTTTTGTGGTCTCTCTGTATATGTTTTAGCAATTACATCATTCATTTGAAAAAGATATTCAATGTCTATTAGAGATTAATGTAATCAGTTCTTGCGCCCATGATGCCAGTATGTGTTAAATCTCAGAAATGTTACACACATGCATTTTATGTATTCAAGTTGAAAGATTTTTGTTAAAAGACCAAAACCGCATATGCTCATCAAAATTTTTTTTATTGCACCTACGCAGTTTAGTGACCATGTTTGTCCCTGTCCAATTCAAATTCTATAAACTCTTGCCAGACCAGCAACCTGATTAAGGTGGCACATAAGGCCACGTTTGTGCTGATTTTTCAACATTAGTTCACATAGCCGGTCACATTAATATTAATTAGTAGAGGTTATGAAAGTCGTAATGGCTTCTGTACACACTATATATTTAATCACAGCGGTTACAGCTTTGAGATTACAAATTAACAATGCTTTATATTTCCTTTATAGGTTTTGCATGGCAAAGTGTGATGACCCATGCACGGCAGAGGAACTCTTTATGTGGATATAAGAGTGAATCTGCGAACCAGGTGAGCTGTCAGACAACTATGGACAGAACTTGGCCAGAAAAGAAGGCTAAAAGATGTTCTACCCAAAGAGGAAAAGGTAAGGAGATAAAAGGAAAGGCCGCTGAGAGAGACCGGAAGCTGTACCCTCTCAGGGGACGACATGGATTGGGTGAAGTAAGCGCGCTTAACTGCTGTGTCGTATTGACACGCTTGGACGAGAGCGAAACGTGTAGAAACGGCATGAAGGCCCAGGTGAAGGAAATGCAGGGGAAGGCGAAAATCTGCAAGTGCCGCAAGAAAGCCTGTAAGACTTGCCGGTCAGCGCCTGAACCAAAAAGCAAAGTGAAACCTGATAAATCTGCCTTATACACAGAATTCATCCTCGAACCTCGCCAAAGGCGGCTGGCCTCTCTGAACGCAGAAGCCGTTAACAGTCTGCTGTTGGACAGAGAGGACCCCCAGCAGACATCAAAGTCCTCAAAGAAGCAGCAACAGACAAAAGGAGACACTTCTCTCTCTAAAGACACAACAAAAGATAATGATTGTTCCAGAAAAGGCCAAGACAACCGGAAACGCGCTTGCACCGGAGAGACCGAACAATGTCGAAACCCAAAAAAAGCAAAGATGGAGTCTGATGCTATTGATCTGCAGACTTTAAACAGTCCTGCTCCCAAACGTCTGGCGGGTTTAAATGCGGCCGCCCTGCTCAAGCTTACCAGCACGTCCTCGGGAGTGAAGCGCAGGGGTAAAACAGACGGAGCAGTGAGAGGGAAGCAGCTACAGTTGAAATCGCGTAAACAGCAGCACAACTTGGCCTGTCAGTCCAAGTTAAAAGTATCTCAGCAATGCTGCAGCCTCTGCGAGAAGCAAGCGCTCCACAGTGAGGCATTGTGGGACGGGAGCACAGGAAGCCATGGCTTTATTAGCCCAGGATATCAGTGCAGATCCATGCTCGGTTATCCCCTCAAGCCTGTGAAGGAAGAGAAAACAGAGACTGATGTGAAATCATATTACTGCTGTTCCCAGGAGAGATCAGTGGAGTACTGCCATAGACTAGCCCTGTTCCTTGGCCAGAAAACCTTCCCGGAAACTGATGAACATTCTCTGAAGGGATTTATTCCTTCTCACACCCTGACGCATCCAGCAATGCCCATCGGTGCCCATCCTTATCCCTGTTACCCTGGGTACTACGTACACATCGCTCATCACGGGACTCCGACTCTTCCCGTAAGCTCAAATCCAGGGAGCCACACGGCCTCGTCCGTACCCCCGCTGACAGTGTGCACTAGCGGGGTCCAGAGACCCAAACTACTGCCCTCCTCGGTGTCCCATCCTACGGGGATCCCTCATCCGGCATACTGTAACTCTGTGGGCACCTGTTACGGAGAGGCCTGCAGGCTCAGTAGCTATGCCTACAGACCCACGCAACCCATCACTAGCAGGGGCTGCTCGTACAACGCAGGATGCTCCGGCTGCATGCACAAAATGGAAACAGGTAGGATGGAAAATGAAATAAGTTTAAATGATCTCTTGCTTTGTCAAATTAGCTCCGTAATTGTAACTTACAGGGAAGTTTGAGAGATAGCTTGCTGTTAACTCTGATGTCTGTTCTTGTGATTATGATTGAAGTACAGAGGAGAGACTAGGTAAGGTGTCACATTTTATATTTAAGTAGGGCTTCATCTGATGCAATTGGAAAAAATAAGCTAACAAGATGCCATCAAACTTTAAGCACTTTTTAAAGCAAGCATGCACATGTGCACCGAACAGACAGCGTGCAACAGAAAGGAAGCATAATGAGGTTAACTAAAATATTTTTGTTGTGATATTAAAGGCTAAATTTAGGTTTGAAATTACAGTAACTGTATTAAGGGGAAAAAAGAAAACTTTATTATGCTTTATAATTTAGAGATTTAAAACAACTTTATAAAACTGGGCAAGCAGTTATTTGTAAATGTAACATTTTTGTGCTTAATATATAGCATTGTTGAAATGCATACAGTACATTAATGCAATCTAATTTAAGTAATTTTTTATATACGCTGAAGTTCAAAAGTTCAGTCTCAGTCAGATTAATACTACTTTAAACAATACTTTTATTTATTAAGGACTTCCAAAATTGATTAAAAGTGACAGTAAAGACTTACATTGTTACAAACATTTCTATTTAAAATAAATGCTGTTCATTTGAACTTTCTATTCATTAAAATAATGCAGAGAAACAACTGTTTTCAGCACTGCTAATAAGAAATGTTTCTTGAGCACCAAATCTCATTGAAATATAAAATTTTTCTGCAATATCTGTCGAAATATGAGGGGGAAAAAAAATATTTTTCACCAGATGATTTGAATAGTTATATTTGGAAATAATTAATTTTTCTAATTGTTCTAGATTTAGTGTGAGGACTGAACCTGCATTAAAAATTTAAAAATATTCTTTTTTTTTTTTTTTTTTGTGAAATGTTTTTGTAGTTGGCCTTTTGCAAGAATCAACTCAAACCTCTTTCAAGTTTTTACAGGCCACATTCCCACTGTTTTTGACTAATTCAATAAGACTACAATAATAATAATAATTGTCATAACTTTATTGTGATTATTAGGAAATAAAATATTAAAATAAGTTATATATTCTTAAATAGACTTAAGTAGACTTGTTTTCAAAATGACATCAGTATGTAAAATAAGGAATGACTGAATTGTAGAGAAAATGTTTTTTTCTGATGTGGATGGAGTGATTTCCATTCATCATTCTACGCCATGTTTGTATCCTCAACCTTGAACCAGTCTCAGCAGCAGACGTATTTGTGAATGAGCTCGCTCAGTCTCTAAAGTGATTGATCTAAAGGTGTACACAACAAATACAGTGACTTTAAGGGATGTCAAGAGAAACCCCATCGAGGTCCCATCAAGGTCTTAAGAAAAAAAAAAAAAGAAAAGTCAAATGAAATGAAATTCCCTTCCCCAATCACGTCATTGTGGCTACATGTTCCCTGCAGTCTGTTCACTGCTGTTTCGAATGTGAGTAATTGCCACAGGTGGGGAGGGTGCTGGTCATTTTTGTTGGCAGGAGACTTGAACTGTCAGTTCATTGTGAGGTGGCAGCTGTGGTCTCGCAGCCGCTTGTGAACCTCAGCGCAGGCAGGGACCTCTGCAGACTTGCTCCCTTGTTGGTTTTTAACCACACGTCTGAGTTATACAATGTAATTTTTAATTCGCTGTAATCTCCGTTAATGAGACCGTAATCTGACTCTCTGTGGGTTTCTCTTTAGGTACAGTGTGACTTTACCGTGACAAGACAAACAAGCAAAGCTGAAGCATTTTTAGTACTACTTTAAAGCTGGTATATTTGGTTTGTTATTAAATGAATGTTCAAATTGTGCCATTTTTGAAAGTGCAAAGCTTTATACTTGGAAAGATATCTGCAATACTGAACAATTCAATAATGTGTGCACTAAAAGCTGAGTATTAGGAGAGTGCAATTTGATGGAAGCTGTCTATATACTGTAGGGAGAAGTTTTCTTCCAATAACGCTTCATGCTTGATTGAAGCTGCATTACTCCTTAAAAGCGATCTCTATACACAGAGGCCAAACCCTGTGAACAAGGTTATCTTAAGTATTGTTATCCTTTATTTGTGTAGACAGTGTGTGATTACCACTCTAACCACGTCATTGTGTGCACTTAGTCTGAGGGCTGTTTGATTTGTTCAGAATTGGTGTTCAATTTACGTTTGTTCCCTCTGTTAGAATTTCAGGATTCCAGATTGTAATAAAATGTCTGCGTTTGCTATTCATTGATGTCAAACCTCAGGGGATGGGTAGTGTGATAGCGCTGATAGATCTGTCCTGCGTGCCTGATTTTGCACGAGAGGTCCCTGAGGAGACCATCCTGCTTCAGGTTAAAACAAACAACAGGTTAATCAGCTATTATAGAGTCATTCTTCTTTCTTCTTTACAGTGGGCAGTAACAGAGTAATTCTAAAAAAGATGATTGAAATGATTTCAGATAAGTCACTCAGTGCCTCCACTCTCTGACCTCCAGCCCTGGGCTGATTTGACCTCACATATAGACTGAACCGCATTTAATGACAAAATGAAAAATGAACCTCGGAAGCCTCACCAGATTTCCATTTTAATTTTAAGATAGAAGACCTATGATTTAATTTAGAAAACATTTTAAAGGAGTAGTTCACTCAAAAATTTAAATGTACTTACCCACAGGCCACCCAAGATGAACATGAGTTTGCTTCTTTATAAAAACAGGATTGAAGAAATTTTGCATTACAGTACTTGCACAGTTTTTCATTGCACAAGACATTCTGCAATGCTTGGGTGAACAAGGGTTAGTCCACCCAAAAATTAAAATGCTGTCATTAATTACTCACTCTCATGTCATTCCAAACCCATTCAAAATTCTCATGTCACCCATTCTCTGTCTATTGGTGAGCAAGTGATGTAATGCCAAACAAACTCATCCACATCTTGGATGGCCTTAGGGTGAGTACATTTTAAAGTTTTAAAGATCAGTTTATGAACTATAAAACTTAAAATGGTTTTCAAATTAAATGTTTTTTTTTTTCTCCTAATTTGACAGTTCCCAACTGTGCACTTTTAATTTCTTGTAATTGCACATTTGTGTTTCCCACAGTGCGTCCCAAATTTAGGAAGTTTAAAGAAATAGTTTGCACCAAGATATATTCTCCACATGAAAAGTAACAAGTATTCATTTCTAGATGAGTTTAAATTATAGTTCAGCTAGTGATGAAATATGATCTGTCATTATTCTCATATTCATACTCACCCTCATGCCATGCCAAATGCATATGCTGAACACAAAAGGAGAGTCTTCACATTTTCCACACAACAACAGTTGATAAAGACTAATTTAGGGCATTACACATACTGTATGGACTACTTCATGCTTTTATAGTGCATTTTTTTACATTTTTGAACTGTGGTCACAATGAACTTGTCACTGTATGTGAAAAATAAAGGTGTGAACGGGAAACCTTTTGTGTTCCTTTTGTGTCACACCTCAAATTTCCTCATCACTATGGGAACCACATAGGCAATTGACAGGAGGTTTCCCAAGATTGGCTCATTCACCCTGAAATTTTGGTCATGTGTGTTTTTAGATGCCTGCACAAACATTTAGCACCCTTGGATCACAGCAGTTGGATGTTATTGGACTGATAATGCGTTGTCATTATGTTGGAAGTTCAGTTATGTATTAATAATCAAGTGTTTCACTGTTTTCACATTTCTAAATTGATATGTAGTTCCTGTCATAAAATCCAATCCTTTCAAGGTTGTATATAATTGTGGTTAGAGGCTCTTAGCTTTTCATCTGACCACGCAGCATCTGGCACACTGACTCATTTATGGCTGCATTAGTCTGCTGTGTTGTATTACATGCAATATGGTGTTTGTTTATGATCATAAATGCATGTTGAGCATTTTATGAACCAATGATTTTTGCTTCCTCTACTCCTGTAGAAGACTACTCTTACCCCCTGGATGACCACAGCTCGTCCATCACGATGCCTTCTGCCCTGCCTCTGTCCATCTGCCCCATATCCAGTGTGCCTCCACCCTCCCAGTCAGTGCCCCACCTGCAGACGCCTCTTCCTGATGCCAGTCGACCCCAGGTGCAGATTAGAGTGGGTCGGGAATGCCCTCAGAGGGCCAAGCCACCCAGTGGCTCTCGTTCTAGGGTGCGGGACTCTGCTGTTTGCCCCCACATTAAGGATGGCCAGCTGGGAGCGGGCCATGGCAGTGGTGCTGCCAAGCAGTCGAAGATCAGCCGTCGCCGGGCAACAAACGGCTGGCTGCCTGTTGGTGTGGCAACAGAAAAGGAAGTATTCATCGTGGTATGTATTTGAGTTGCCCTGTATTGAAAGTTTCTTTTAAAAACATTTAGGTACCCAGAGCAAGACTTAAAGCAGTGGTTCATTGAAAGAGTTTGCGTTTATTCCTGACAAATGACTAAGTGCTGCCCCAGGCATTTTCCTTAGAAAAACATTTGTGAAATGTCAGTAGTATACACTGTGAACTGCATTCATTGGAAATTGCATTATTATTATTATTATTATTATTATTATTAAATTCCACCGAGGTGCTTTTAAACAGATATTTCTAAACATGTTTTAAATAGCCAGTGAGCAAACCTCAGACAATGAGCAGTTGTGTTTTAAAAATGTTTGCATCATGCTGCTTTCTATTTCTCCATTTTAGCATTTTTATGATCTAGAACATCTGTATTAAATTAAGAGTTTATGAAATGTTTTTACACAACACTTTAGGATTCAGAAGGCAGTATGTGTAGTTTACTAGGTCTATGGGCTGCTCTTTAGGGATTTGGATACTAGTAATAGCCTTGTTAAATAGAGAAATAAAAAAAAAGTAATTTTGATGACTCTACTATGTAATCATGGTATGTGTCATTCAAATCAGAATATTAGAATGATTACTGAATGATCATGTGACACTGAGGACTGGAATGGCTGCTGAAAATTCAGCTTTTCCATCACATGAGTAAACTACATTTCAGGGATAAATTACGATTATATTCAAATAAAAATTCTTAAATTGTAATAATATTTCACAGCATTATTGTTTTCACTGTATTTGTGTTCAAATAAATGCAGCCTTGTTAAGCCTAAGAGACTTTTTTCAAAAAGATTAAAAAAATCTATCATCCCCAAACCTGAATGGTAGTGTAGATATTTTTCTGCAAATATAATTTTTTTTTTTTATAATTTTAGTGGCAGTGCTTTAATTAGCATGTTGACAGTGCGCTGTGCTTATTTAAAATGTGTTTTAAAATTAATTTTTAAAGTGCCTCTCCTCTGGCCCACATGTTGCATTAAGACATCAAGTGTTAAGTTAAAAATACTTTTTGAAATGCATTTTGAGACTAGTCATTCAGGCAGTCCACAGACTACTTGATTAAGCTATCCTAATAAAAGCTTTTATTAATCAGGCTGGTTTCACTTTGACCCCTAATTGGAGGTCTTAAAATTTGTAGTTTCTCAAATATCTGACTTGATCCAAAAGTGTATAATGAGAGAGAATGCAGTGTGTAACTCTATATTTTTCCTTTCGTTTAAGGGTGAGGACTCCACATCCCTGCGCAGGTGCTATGAAGGAGTGCAGAGAGATGGAGAGGTGATCAGGGTCAGAGACACAGTGCTACTGCGCTCAGGTCCCAGGAAGAAGTCATTGCCTTACGTGGCCAAAGTCTCTGCCTTCTGGGAAGACCCTGAGTCAGGTAAACCTTTTTCTGAACAATGTATTCACTAAAAACATCAGTGAAAGCCACAGAAGAGCTCATAATACTCTATTCCTACTTTCAGGGGAGCTGATGATGAGCTTGTTTTGGTACTATCGCCCAGAACACACTCAGGGGGGTCGCAATCCCAGCATGCACTGTGAGGTGAGTCTAGAATTGTTCATGGCACGGCAATGTGGTCCTCTGGGGACTAGCAGTGTCAACATTTGACTTCCTTTGATTGAGTTTCATAGAGGAAGTAGGCAACACAAGTTTCCTGTGTTCACTAAACCACTGAAGTAGAGACACTGGACAAACAAATGGACTCCCAGCACTCTCAAACACGTTATAAACACTGTATATATACTATAATTCATAAATGGATGTTTTAACATTCCTGCATCTTCCAACATCAATATGTGATGTAATACTAAGATTCTAAAGACTGTATTTTTTTTTCTCTGTGTATTTGTTGCAATATTTATTTTATACATTTACAGCATGGATTCCCTTAAGTTGAAAATAAAATATTGATGGTGTGTGAATTTTTCCAGAATGAGATTTTCGCATCTCGGCATCAGGATGAAAACAGTGTGGCATGTATCGAGGATAAGTGCTATGTGTTGACATTAGCACAGTACTGTAGGTGAGCGATCGTATTTATCGGCTCATTGCAAGTGTCAAATGTATCATCGCCTCATATCCTTTGTATAAATCGAATGTGATTTTGAATGTTTCAGATTTTGTGCCTTGGTGAAGTGTCGTGAGGAGGGCTTTCCCAGACGTAGCTCCCTGGTCCCTCCTTCCAGCTATGTAATTCCAGCTCATCGTTGCATGCCCAACGACATCGACCCCGACTTGGTGTTCGTCTGCCGCCATGTTTACGACTTCCGCTACGGACGTCTGCTGAAAAACCTGCAGTAGGTCTGAATGGAGCCATACACTGAAACCAGAATCCAAAACGTTGTGACACAATCAAAACCCTATCAACTGGATGGCCACAAGTCTTTAGGGAGTTGTTGTTATTTTCTGTTTTCCCTTTAGGATGAATGCTCTCGGCGTAGCACTTCTGAAAAAAGTTTCAACTGTTATCCCTTGTGACTTTGTAGAGCGGCATTCTGAGCACAACTACCTTGAGTTCAAAGGTACCGATCGCCAAAATGTGATTTTTCACGCCATGAATTTGAGTATTTATTTTTGCAGTTATCTTTTATATTTGCTGAATGAGTGTAAAAAGACGAGGAAATTAATGCAGGTACATTAAGAATGATCTTGAATTATGGAATAGAGTTCTAATGTTCTCTCTTTGGAAGTAAACGCACCCTAATCTGTAGATCGAAGGCTAAAAATATTTATTTTTAGATAAATTGAACACAAGCTCCGTCTTTTAGGAGCCACCAATCAGTTTGATTCACAACGCAATGGCCAATCATTCATTCAGTCATCGTAACAGGGTGTGGGGGATCACAGACTTATCATGGCGGACCAAATATCCCAGAATGCATTTGGTTAACTTAACATTCTGTTGATCGACCAATGAGTAATGAGCTCTCGTCCTCCCGTCGCCCATCATGACTTGCCTTATATCCAACACCGAGGTTCCCCGTTTTCTGCCTTCCCAGCAAACCAAAGGTTATCACGCCACTCCTTAACATCCACTTTCGCGACTCCATTAGTTTGCACTAAAACTTATCATTCACCGAGTCAGCAGTCTGACTCAGTTCAAAATGCCACCTGCTACTGATCTCCAATGCAGGAAAATACTGTGTATTTGTTGTACGTGTACAAAGAGATACAAGAGAACTCTCTAACTGTCAGTTGCAAATGTGAATGGACAAACTTTATCTCGCGCGCACAGGCCTGCTTTCAACGTGTGCCCTTTGCTTCTCGTCCTACATGGTAGTTTTGTTACAAGATCGCTAATTACGATATGAGAAAGCTGTTTTATATGGTCTGTTTGTGCCTTTAAATAGTTAACAGTCTGTTATGTGAAGAAATACTGGGTGGGTGATTGGTTTTGTTTTTCCTCAAGCCTCTTCACGTTTTTGGCCTGCTTGTTTTGCCCCACGTTGTTATCCGTGCTAAAAAGCATTGATAAGATTGTCTGATCACACTATGCTGACCTTCACACTTTTTTTTTTGAGGACTTTACATAAGATGGAAGAGTCAAAGAGAAACATTGTACTCACAGGGTCTCAAAAAAGGTGAAACTCCTATGGATAAGGAGACCTGTTTGTTTTTTTGTTTTTTACATCAAGACAATTTGTCTTAGGTTAACAACTTTCTTTGTGTTCAGATACGCTTTAAGGTATTCTTGAATCCATTCCTTTCATGTTATTGAGATCTGAGTGAATATTAATCAGTCGGAAGTAATTTTGTCATTGTGATGAAGATGAGATGATTTTTGTCGTTCGGTAGTTATACTCCCTTTGCATAGCCTATATCTATCTATCCATCTATCCATCTCATGCCCAACTTCAGTAGTGTTGACCAAAATATACAAAACACAGAAGTGAAATAATCTCGTCCTGATCTTCTGTTCTTTTTTTTTTTTTTTGAGTTATCGCAGTAAATGTCATCTCCTAGCATCAGATATGCCAGTTTAGACGTGTTAATGCCATAGCGGTTTCGCGGAACATTTAAGCAGAGCTCGTTTTGCTTTGGTTGGCGGTGTGGTTGAGTAGACTCCTTAATGGTTGCTGTTTGTGTGAATTATGTATTTTTGAAATGTATACTTTGCTTGCAGAATGTGGCAGATACAAACATTTAAAGCTGGCAGATACAACATGTTGTGTACCAAAATAAGGAGAGAAGGAGAGGATTATGTTCATTCCTCTGTATACAAAACTGACCATGAATTCCAAGCTCTTTGCTCCTTTGATGAATGGCTGTTTGTGTGTATGTGGGCGAGCGTGTCTAAACAAATATATATTTCAGTGCAGCATGGAAGTACTGGGCATTCTTTGAAATAATAGATCTAGCACAGCGCATTTGTATTATTTAAGATAGAAATGTATATTATAAGAGGAAAATATTTAAAAGGAATAAATAATATATGACCATCAAGTTCTTTGTCTTATTTGTTTAATTCCTTGACTTCTGATGTATTGACGTAGATCCAAATGAAGCGTAAAGCACATAATTACATATTTAACACTGGTCGTAAGATATTAACAGCTTCTCAAAGCCGTCCTGAGGCATTATGTCAAAAAGCTTCATTAAATAAATCCATATTACATAATGAAGGTTTTCTCAGTTGTGTGCATATTTTTCCTTAAGGCTCTGTGTGTTGCTGTAAGCTACATTAAATCAATGTTCAATTAATATTACAGTGTGTATTAAAAGACCTAATCACATCAAATAGTATTGGACAAATATTTAAGAAATAAAGTCTGATGGAGAGCAGCTCTTTTTCGATTTTTAATTGACAGTGATTGTCATTTTGATTTACATTTTTATATAGTTAAGACAACACAAGCTGCACTGGTGCAGTGTTACCACAGGGTGTCATCCTGAACCTACCTTGACCCTCTTTTGCCCGACAGTACTAATGCAGTCTTATGAGAGAAATGGGACCATCACAGCTGTTGCAAATACTTAATATTAACAGTGAAACATTCACCATTTCCATGTCCTCTTTTAATGCAAATCAACAAAAACGCTTGTTTTTGTCTCATTTAACTGCCGTGCATTTTAATTTCAGTTGATTGATTGATTTTAGGATGTATTTGCATTTATGCATTTTGCTTTTATCCAAAGTGATTTACAGTGCATTTATGGAGTGCATTTATATTCCCTTGGAGTTGAACCCATCTACCAATTGAGCTACAGGAAAACATCTAAGCACTTCACTTTAACATTTCAGGTGAACATTCACTGTTTTAGAGACATCTAACTGTTTTTAAGGCAATAGTTTACCCAAAAATGAAAATTTAATCACCCTCAGGCCATCTAAGATATAAATTAGTTTCTTTCTTCATTGGGACAGATTTGGAGAAATTAAGCGTTACATCAGTTGCTCACCAATAGACCCTCTGCAGTGAATGGGTGCCGACAGAAACGGCTGATAGAAACCATCACAATAATCCTCAAGTAATCCACATGACTCCAGTCCAACAATTAATGTCTTGTGAATAAAAGCTGTGTGTTTGTAGGAAATAAATTCAAGATGTTTTTAAATGTAAAAGTCCATAAGTCTTCGAAGTAGTGAAAAAGTCTATTGCCTGTTGCCCTCTCACATCAACGTCTACCAACGTGTTTGTTTAGAGCTGTTTTGAACTGTCTCACTTGTAAACAGTGCTTGATCTGTGCATATTTTTCTCCTGATTCAGAGGGAGCGACTTCTTTCTCTGGAGAATGCAATGTTATGTATAGAGGACTTGTTACAAGATTGTGTAATTGATGGACCAGAGTCATGTGGATTAGTGTTTTTATCAGCTGTTTGAACTCATTCCGACGGCACCCATTCACGCCAGAGGGATGCACTGGTGAACAAATTATATAATGCTAAATTTCTCAATCTTTTCAAGCAAAGAAACAAACAAGTCTACATCTTGGATGGTCTGATGGGGAGTAAATGTTTAGCTAATTTTGATTTTTAACTGAACTGTTTCTTCAGTGGTCATCTTAGAAGCCTACTGAAGCTGTCCATTTCTTGACTTCTGAAATGAATTTTCCTCTTTGACACTCAAACTCTCAGTGCCCTTCAAACATAACCAATCCCAGAATCAAAGTGTGATCCACTTCTGGATTTATTTTGCTACCTCGATCCTTCAGTCCTCATGGAGACTAGTTTGGAAAGTACTTGCAAGCAGATGGAAAAATCTGCTAGCTGTTTTATTTATTTCCTTATACAGGTTTCTTGCCAGAAAGGCATTTGTGCATCTTATATGATGCTTAGCATACATTGTACTGAATCAAATTTCCATGCTGCTGACATTATAGAAATATGAATTTGACAACAGCTGTGTATGACAAATCTTTATATAGCATTTGGTACATATTTCGAATACAAATATAGTGTACATTTGGTGAATTCTGTATTTTTGTTCCTTAATATACCTGAGTGCAGCAGACAGCTTGAATGGAGTTCACTGCATGAGCTAAATTAGATTCTTCTGCAATCTTTTGTTTGCATTATTAATGATCCATGTGAAAAATTATGTTGGTGTCTCGGAAGCAATAATGATGTTTTTGGTTTTCATTTACGTTAATGTTGTAAGATAAGCACATTTTGATGTTGCCATCTGTCCAGTGAACAAGTGCTTTCATTGGTTCTTACATAATAATTGCTGTTTACCCTAAAGAGCAACAGTTGCTATCTATTTTAATCATTTCAATTTAGTCTGTTTACTATCCAACTGATCTGAAATCATATAGACATGCTATATTTGTATCTGGGGATGCAGAAAATATTTAATACATTTCAACAATAAAATGTTCTTAGTCATGCGCGTACATCTGGTAAATACACCTAGACTGACTGACAGGAAAACAAATCATTCTAAAATGCAGATGTTTAACATGCAGAGCCAACACGGATCTATTATTTATTCGCAGTCCAGTGCATAAACAAACCCACAACATATTTACAAACAATTTCAGAGCTGTAATCAAATCTTAGATAATGAAAGGAAACACAATCAAATTTTGCAGCTCATCCCTTATCAACCAAATGCACGCAGCTACAGATTCAAAATGTTTCCATGGCATTTAAATCTGTAAGTTAATTGAGCAGGTAAGCAGCATTATAAATATTCATTAGGCATCCTATTTATACGCATATCAGTTCTTGTATTCCATCTCAGTATCGCTGTGAGAGACTTGAATGGTGCACTTTTTGCTCAGTCCCCCCCCAAATTAGATCAGTGAGTGACTCAAAAAAATAAAAAATGAGGCTCTGGATATGATAAGCAAGAAATATCCCCGTTGCTCACATCTGCAGCGTCACAAATGGGTGAGAGAGTAAATGAAATCAAGCAGCAGTCTTTCTAGTGTTACCTCTGTTTGCTTCTTTATAGGCTATTTACATTCATTGACACGTAAAATTCATTCATATGCATTTTATTCTGTCCTTTTTTTCAGGCAGAATATCATCATTCCTGCATTGATCTTTTAATGTCAGATACGAGATAGCAACAGATGTCTCAGCACAAAAAATGCTGGAAATTCTATTGCACACACTGATTTAATACAACCCTATAATACAATATAAAATAAATCAAACTATTTAAAAAACATATTAAAATAAGTAGCTTTTAAATCATAAAAAGTGAAATATAATTTTTTAATGCGACAGTTCAATAAACAGGAAGTTAATACTGAGTAAATTAAATTTTACTCTCAGTATGGTATTTTTTTTGCTGTGTTCTTGCTCTGTCAACTGAGTCAAAGTAGAATTAACCATTTTGTGTCTCCTAGCAACCCACAGTATGGTGTTTGGTTCTGGAATGAAGTGGTGTTTGAATCAGTTGAACATGTTCAATCAGTGAAAACAAGTGCAGACCAGCACCAAGAGACGCCGACCTGATGAATGTGTCTGTTGCCGTTTGTCTGCATTTGTCTGTGCAGCGTGTAATGTTTTGTCTTGTTTCTCAATGAATCTGTGTTTTTGAATCAATGATTCAATGACTCGCTCATAAAAAAAAAAAGTTGCATGTCCCCACCTGTTTGTTAAAAATTTAACCTGCAGAAAGAGAAAAAATCCTGATAGGTAATGTGCAAACATTGATAATAAGACCACCTTCTTGTCCTCTTTTGCCCATGTTTTGTCTCTTGAAATGGATGTTTAACCCAAAGGTGTTCCTTCACTTCCTTTTGTTTACACAGTTTCTTGGACATCTGTCCTGCAAAAAGCCTAATCACCAAATGTATATGCTTCAAAATTCTGTTGGATAACAGTTTAATCCAAAATGTCCAGTGTCGGTTGAATCCCTTTATGTTCATTGATTTACATAGACCTAAATGTTAAAGAGGCAAAACCCGTTATTAAAATTGAGCATATTTTATTTTTGGTATGGTTTGAATTTGGCCATACAGAAATCCTAAATCTTTCATTTGCTTACTATAAATGTTCAGAAAGCACGGAGGAACAGAGTGATATATATCTAAGTGAGGAAAATCAGTATGCCTCTGATAGCTTGAGAGTGTCATTGAACGATGATGGATGTTGCCAGGGAGGAAATGACTTGCAGCTGTTTCACTCTAGATATACTGCACCTGTCTTAGTTTTGAAGAATGACGCATGAAAGCCATACTAATGACCAATAGTGAAATAAAACTGAAAGTGGCCCACTGTTCATCTGAACACATGATGTACTGTAAATATGTATATAATTACTAGATTTATGCAATACACGAGTACTTGATTTTACTGAATATTGTGCTAATATTTTGTACAGCACAAAGATGCTTTTAAAGTTAACAGGATTATCATCCATTTTATTTATTTATACTTCCAATAACTTCAATGTAAAAGACTTTATATCATGTATCACTTTAAATTAATTTGCCAACATATTCCAGAGTTGGGATTCCTTTACAGAGAAAGCTCTTTGCCCTGATTTTCTGCAAAACCCAGTCCTATAGTTTTCAAACTCTGTGTTCCTAGTGGTTAGGCCTGTGTCATCGTGACTCTTTACCAAATTACATAAAACAGAAGGTGCCTTATTACGCAAACATTTAAAAATCAATTTCATATGATACATTTTTAAAATTTGTCAAATTAAGCATATGATATTTCTGTAAAATATGACAATGATGTCATTGATTTGTTTTTTTGTCCATTATTTTTAAAGCCCGATTATACAGCATCTCAATTTTTCTAATTAAAGAATCACTAGTTGGAGACCAAACTATAATACAATATGAGATACGAGAAAAAAATAATTGTATGCAGGAACAGTTGAGCTGCCTCAGTTGTAATATAATGCCTAAAGAGTTTAAAACTGTTTAAATTCATTTTAAATATTTTTGAAAGCCCTTTTATATGTTTGTCAAATTTAAGTTGTGAATCTTCATTTACTTCCTCTATTCGTTAAATATTCAGATAATACTTTTTCTGTTTTCTTTCTATTAGAAAAAACACAAAAACAGTTTTCTTAACATTTAATGTAACATTATTTTCCTGGAGCAATTTGGATATCTTTTCCATTTGCTCATTTAATAGTGCAACAACCTTAGCTGATGACTTAGCAGATGTGTATATTACTGTATCATCAGCATAAAGCTGGCATTCAACATCTGGACAACGATGGCAAATCATTTATAAACAAACTAAAAAGCATTGGACTTAAAATTGAGCCTTGAGGTATGCCCATTTTGTTTCTCATAAACACTGATTTTGTATCCTCGATTTTTACACACTGCTCCCTTTGCTTTAAATAAGAAATAAACCATCCAATTGATCGTTTACTATAATTAAATGTGCTTAATTTAGATAGCAAAATAGCATGGTTAACTGTCAAAGGCTTTTTTTAAATCAATAAACACCACACCCATCACATGCCCCTGATCCAAAGATGATCGAGTCTTTTCTAGAAAATGACAAACAGCCGTTTCTGTGGAATGCTGTGGTCTAAAACCAAATTGATGTTGATAGAGGAGATTATTACTTTCTAAATAATTTATTAGTTGTTCAGCCACTACTTTCTCTAAAAACTAACCGGTAAAATTGATATTGGACGATAGTTTGAAATCAAGTTAAGATTTATATAACGGTGTAACTTACAGCCTTTTTCCAAATTTCTGGAAAAATATATTCCCTAATTGATCAATTTACCAAATGGGTTAACGGAGGTATCATCAAGGAGCTATATGTTTTAATAAAATTAATATCTAAATTTAAAAATATCCTTTGCCGTTGAATTTGGTATAATTTCATCAATTTTCTTAAAACAAAATGAAGTTAATGAATTTAATGCCTCCACCTCCACCTTATTTTCTAATGCTGTTAATTGAAAACTTTGAGCTAATTCATCTACTGATTTAATAAAATATGTATTAAACTCATGTGCCAAGGTAACTTTATCATTTATTTAATAAATAAATAAAATTTTATTCCCACGTTGTGCAATAAACTAATTCTAAGAGGGTTACAATATAGGAAAGTGAAAAATTACCTTAAAGCAAATTATATTATTTATAAAGGGTATAAATATTTATTATTTTGAGAATTGCACCAATAACCTTACAATTTAGTCTTTTTTAGAGCTCTTTAAATAATTCAAATATAGATATTAACAACTTTATAATTTATGAAAATAAAAACAAATGTATTTCCAAATGTCCAAAATTCTGGACATTATGCATAATTGTTGGTCAGAGTCAGACAATTGGTTTTTCAGTAGTTCAACGAAGCATGAAGCTCAGTTCTCAAAGTCATTTTCTAACCAAGTATTAATATAACAGTTGCAGCATTCATTGTCTTGCTAGCTTGATTGTTTTGGACTTTGCAGTGGATTATTTTCGTTAGCAGAAGCTTTAAGATAAAATACCAGTACAATTAATAAAATTAATTTAACTAAAATCAGCCCTTCATGTCCACATTTTCATTGTTTAGTGGGGGGGGGGGAGAACACCCAGGAGAAGTTCTTGACTTTCAGATGATAGCGCCTATGTAATGTTGTTTTCTGATTGTTTTTATTTGTCACCTTCAGTGGAGAAGATACTTTCTTTTCTCGGTGAGAAATACATTTGAAGCCTTTTTCCCTGCTGGCTGCTGCTTGCCTCATCCAGTGCGGCTGAGAGTGACCAGAGTGTTTGTAAACCAGACACTGTTTTCTAGTGCTGCATGAAAATGAGATCTCCATCTAGTAACAACTCTACCTTGAACATGAGCTATAGCACTGGAGGTCACTGAACTCTTATGAGTCACGCATTTGCATAGTAATGACTAACGGGCCTTTTTTCATTTCACTTTACCCCGCTGTTGATCAGAAAGAGGGGACAATACCTTATCCATCAATGCTCTCAATGCTACTTAACCACTGCTGTGTCATAGATGCTTGGTTGTTGAGCTCCGTTTGTGCATTTAAATGAAAATTCCTGTTAATGCTTGTATAATAGTCTCAACTTCTCCATCGTTCTCTGATTTCAGATATCACGGTTCAGTGTTTTTAAAAACTACCATATTTTAGTCACAGGTTTTATCTGATATGACCGGTGTCAAAACTATTCCATAGAGACTAAAATGCAATAAAAGGGATAGTTCACCCAATAATGAAAATTCTGTCATTTATTATTACTCACCCTCATGTGTCTTGGTACTGTTGTGAGTACACTTCGAAGACCGACACGGAAGAGAAATTGTTGAATAAAATTGTTTTGTTTGAAGTCTCGTAGCTTCATAAAATTCAAGTTGAACCACTAATGTCACATGGACTATTTTAACAATGTTCTTACTACCTTACTGGGCCTTGAATGTGGTAGTTGCTTTGCTGTCTATGCAGGGCAAGAAAGCTCTCGGATTTCATCAAAAACATTTTTATTTGTGTTCCAAAGATGAACGTCTTACTGGTTTGGAACAACATGAGGGTGAGTAATTAATGACAGAAGTTTCATTTTTGGACATTTTTTCATCTCAACATCTCTTTAACTTAAAGCATGTAATACACATTTGGATTTGTGCTGAATGAGAGAGCTATGTGAGCCCAAGTTTATTTGTATGGAGCACAAGTCCTTCTGGGAAGTTTGTATTTGACTTGGGAAGTCATAATTATAGGTATGTTCAAGTCATTTGGTCGGAGGATGATTGCGATGTACCTTTTTTTGAACAAAAAACATACATCTACAAAATGATAAATGAGTTTTTGCATAAATATTTAACTAATAAATACAATCTTTCCAAAATTACTTAAACACACCATCAAATACATGTCTATAGAGTTTCTAGTGTTTGTAAACCTTGTGAATGTAATAGTAAAATGTGACTTACCGATGCAACTTACAGTTTACTGTTCAGCTCTACAATTACAGTTTAGACCTGGTGTGACTTATTTTCCAGAAAGGGCTCATGTGGGATTGCATGCTTTAAAGGGTAGGCTATATTCCAGGTTAGAGACTCCAGTGAGTCGATGTATAGAAAAGTAATGTAGGAACTAGATTTTCTTTCAAATACTCTTATTATCCATTTTAACCGTAGGAAACAATGGATCGCAATGACATTTCAGATGCTGAGGAAATTTTAAATGTGTTACACTGTATGATGTACCACAGATAAAATTATGAGCCTGCTATGCGGCCAAGAAAGCAGGGACAGGCCAGGATTAGACAGAACAACGGTCAGAGGAGACTAATTAAGTTGATGTGAGAGGAGAACAGGGTAGGTGTCTTGGTGAGAGAGAGAGACCAGTGTTAGCTTACAGATATACACACATTGGCTAACGATATATATAATCAGGCAATAGCAGAGCTAGTATTCGTCATCTAGGAGTATTGATAATTACCAGTAACAGAAACTAATAAGCATTGATCAGGCATGTCACGCTCGTTAATATCCGACACTAACGTTACGTGACACTGCAGGAGAGAGATAAACACGTTTTTGTTTCATTAAGTGTTTGTGTAGTAATTGCGAGGCCATTATAAAATATGGGACTTTATAAAAATTTTGAATGGCCCCATTTTGTTGACAATCAATAAAAAATAATCACAAATTGTCATTGTATAAAAACTTGTTTATGAAGTTTACATAAGATATATATCAAGCAGATCTGCATTTATAGTTAATTCAATTCAGTTTTATTAATACAGCACTAAGTTATAACATTATAAATACCCAACTCAAAACACATTGCAACTGTTAATTATCAAAATATATATATTCCAAATATATACTACCGAAAGAAAAATATACCATCTGACCCATTTAAAAACATTTAACAATCTTTCAGTCTGGGTATCACACTAATGTGTTGTTAAAGTGTGTTAAATGGTGAATAGACGCCAACAGCTTCATCATGTTGATCCTCTGGAGGGATCTGGAGAGAGGAGCAGGTGTAGTGGACATGACAGTGCTGTGTTCTCCTGGAGCCTGTGGTGACCTGCAGTATTCCTCTCTCAGACGGTATATGCTGGGAGAAGCAAACACAAGTTTAGATCACATTCACTGCTAACAGTGCTTTTCCACTTGCCCTCCATCACATTTGCATCTCCATTAGGAGTGGAAGCTGTGGTCCAGTAGAGGTGATTCATAACAGCTGGCCTCCTCTGCTTCAGATCTTCACACTCCCATCTCCCAAAGCCTTATAAACACACCACATGACAAAAAAAAAATTACCAATTAGCTGTGCAAACAATGTCACTAAGCTGTCACTAGACTTGATGGTTATAATATTAGCAAACTGAGTTTAACTTGCAAGATATGCCTTCTCATATGGTAAAGTTTTTACACGTTTTTAAAAAAATATAACGATATTGCTCATGCTTACAAGTTGTCTCATTATTTAAATAATTATGTTCACTGATTTGATAGTTAGCAAATGTTAAAAAAACAAGACTTGCGGTGCACAGTTGACATTTTCGTGGAGCAGCGTCTCTGCCGGATCCGTGAGCATCATGTCTCCCGAACACAGGCTGACCGGGACCCGATGAAGGTGCTGTGTGCACCGAAGAAACCGCACCAGCTCGGCGTCTCACTCGCCTCTAGCTTCGGTATCCCATGTTGAACTGCATCATATCGCCTGGATGATAATCTTCCGATATAAAGTGATCGTTAAGTTACACACCACCGCGGTGTTTGAAGCAGATGCATTAAGTCCCGTCTCTTCAGCTGCGCTAACTCACCGAGGCCCGGAAGATACCGTCCTATTTCTTGTTAGGAAACCTGTGGACTCGATGTCCTGACAGGCTGGAGTTTGTGCAACCTCCACAAACACAATAATTTACCATGATTGATAAATTGAAATAAAAAATAAGTCCCGAAAACACACCGACTCGCGCGCGCTCCCACTGAATACCAACAGCGCGCGGCACGCGACTCCCTCTCATGATGTAATATGACGCATTGTTGAAAAAAAGCGGTTTTTGAGAACTGTCCAGGAAAGCGTCACTTTTTCTGCTAAATTTGTTGCCCTCACGTCTTGTAAAACATTTTCAAATCCTGCATTAACGGTTCATATGATATTTTCCTTCAAGGTTATATATTCATTGGATTTTTTTAAAACCTGCAATATGCACTGTAAGCATCACCTCTGACGCTCTGCTAGTTCAAGTAAGCGTTGATTGATAAGCATTGCCTCCTGCCTTTGGTCACCCTCTCGTTCTCTCCGCCAACTCTAGGCTAGTCATTAGAGCAGCCTCCAGCTGTCGCAGATAACCAGTCGGCACAAATGAGTTAGCCACCGGAGCTCAGCCACTCATTGCTTTTCCTAGAGATCTGGGCCCGTATTCATAAAGATTCTAAGAATCCTCTCAGAAAATTCTTAATTTAGCTTAAAAACTTTTACGTAGGAGTCTTAGCTTAAGAGCGATTCGGGACCGATCTGAGAGCAACTCTGAGTAAGGAAAAGACAAAAACTTTCATCTTAGTGAGGAGGCGGGGTTGACCCCGTTGCTATGTATGACACAATCTTTTGAAGACTGTGATTGGTTGGTTGTCAAGAAGGAAATAAAAGAGTGCTTTTAAGAGTAGGGTATATTATAAGTGTGATCTCTTGTGTGATCACAGAGATCACAGATCACACAATCTGTGATCTCGTGCAGTTGCTGACGCTCGCTAAAGCGTGCAATCGCATTATGTGCGCTGTTTTATCGGTACTTTCGCTTTCAAAATCGATCGCGTTCAGCAAGGAGGGGAGAGGATGGAAAGTGGGGGGGCACAGTAACTCGTTTGGGGGGCACGGCCCTGCATATTTACCGTGTTTTATAGGAAATGAACAGAGACATATAAGCCTAATAAGTGCTGTAACAGACCCAAATCATCACTGCTGCATAGTTGCATTTTTCCAGTTGCCAGATATTTTAATGTAGTGATTTCTGGCGCTATGGCAATTCTGCGTGGTGTCTGAGATGTTAGCATGTCTTTAATAAGATCAGTCACAAACATGATCCCTGCACGAACTAATGTGTAGTGTCTTTTTAACTCACTGTCATGCATTGTGTGCAACACATTTCTCCCTCTTCATTTTCGTCCATTTTCTCCGCTGTTAAAGAAACTCTTAAGCCCCTTAAAAGTCCTCGTCCGTACTCCTAACAAGTTTGACCTTAAGACCTCTTTTAAGGGTTAAGATGCTTTCTGAATTACTTTTTTCTTTACTAGGATTTTTTCTTTAATTTTAAGAGTAAACGCCCACATTTCTAAGAATTTTCTTAGAATTTTGTCACTAGGAGCTACTTTTTGCATTAAAATTCTTCATGAATACGGGCCCTGGGCCCGTATCCCTAAAGAATTTTTGTGCAAAAAGTTGCTCCTAGCGGCCAAATTCTAAGAAAATTCTCAGAGTCATGACGTTTTCTTAGAATTTCCCCTAAAAGTGACACGAAAATCCCAGTTAATATAAAAGCTATTCCTCAAGATTCCTAGCGCTTAAAAGGGCTCCTAAGGCGAGATCTGCTAAGAGCAGGGAAGAGGACTTTTAGTGGCTTAGGAGTTCCCCTAAGCAGCTGCACAAAATGGCCAACAGAGGAGGCAGGAGAGATGTCCTGCAAACACTGGATGACAGGGAATTATTGAGACGCTACAGATTGGATCGTGCAGGAATCATGTTTGTGGTGGATCTCCTTAGAGATGCAATTACTACTTCATTAAGGACAGCCCCTTGAGATAGGCCATCTTGTTTTCAATGGGGTCCATATGGGAGTGAAAGTACAAAATATGCCAGCTAGGATATTAATATGAGCAAATAAGACACAAATCATTATTTGAACAGGGTGTAATGAGCTTAAGTTTTCACATATTTTAGATTCTAATGTTAGGCTATAACCCCTACAGCTTACTATTCATTTTCCAGATATTTTCTTGAATGTGAAATATTATTTACAATTACAGTCTGCATAAGATTAGAGTGTATAATTATGTTTATTGATTTGAGGGTACATCCTTTGCTCATTATCACCAAAAGTTAATTTTCATCAAACTTGTAGGATCAACCAATCGCGGCTTTTGAAATGATGACTCATACCTAGCAACGGGGTAACTACACCTCCTCACTAAGATAGGATTTTCCATCCATTCCTTGCTCAGAGTTCACTGAAAATGTTCTGGAATCACTTCTAAGCTAAAACTCCTGGCAAGGAATTTTTAGGTTAAGTTAGGAGCTCTCTGAGAGGATTCTCAGAATCTTTAGGGATACGGGCCCTGGGCCCGTATTCATGAATAATTTTAATGCAAAAAGTAGCTCCTAGTGACAAAATTCTAAGAAAATTCTTAGAAATGTGGGCGTTTACTCTTAAAATTAAAGAAAAAAACCTAGTAAAGAAAAAAGTAATTCAGAAAGCATCTTAACCCTTAAAAGAGGTCTTAAGGTCAAACTTGTTAGGAGTACGGACGAGAAAATGGACGAAAATGAAGAGGGAGAAGAAATGTGTTGCACACAATGCATGACAGTGAGCTAATAAGACACTACACATTAGCTCGTGCAGGGATCATGTTTGTGACTGATCTTAAAGACATGCTAACATCTCAGACACTGCACAGAATTGCCATAGCGCCAGAAATCACTACATTAACATATTTGGCAACTGGAAAAATGCAACTATGCAGCAGTGATGATTTGGGTCTGTTACAGCACTTATTAGGCTTATATGTCTCTGTTCATTTCCTATAAAACACAGTAAATATGCAGGGCCGGCGCCAAGGAGTTACTGTGCCCCCCCCCCCCCCACTTTCCATCCTCTCTCCTCCTTGCTGAACGCGATCGATTTTGAAAGCGAAAGTACCGATAAAACAGCGCACATAATGCGATTGCACGCTTTAGCGAGCCTCAGCAATTGCACGAGATCACAGATTGCAGCCCCCCCATCCCCCCCGACACACACACACACACAACGTGATTTGTGCCCCCCCCCTAGAAATTTAAATGCCCCCCGATGGAGGTGCCCTGGCGCCGGCTCTGTAAGTATGACAGCATGGTAAATAAAAAATTAAGAATATATATATATACATATATAATGTGTGTGTGTGTGTGTGTGTGTGTGTGTGTGTGTGTGTGTGAGAAAGAGGGAGAGGAAAAATTCCGCCTGTAATTTCAAAGTGAAGGTTTATAATATACCCTACTCTTAAAAGCACTCTTTTATTTCCTTCTTGACAACCAACCAATCACAGTCTTCAAAAGATTGTGTCATACATAGCAACGGGGTCAACCCCGCCTCTTCACTAAGATGAAAGTTTTTGTCTATTCCTTACTCAGAGTTGCTCTCAGATCGGTCCCGAATCGCTCTTAAGCTAAGACTCAAAGTTTTTAAGCTAAATTAAGAGTTTTCTGAGAGGATTCTTAGAATCTTTATGAATACGGGCCCAGATCTTAATCTGAAGCCATTATGGAGACCTTTTCTTGAATCTGAGGGACTGACTGCCAAGCAGAATCATTGTAATTGGTATGAGAAGGGATTCATCAAGACCAAAGCCTGTGAAGCAGGAATGAAACACGTTAATAAAAGCTGCCTGGCAAAACAGGGCCGGTCAGAAATGGAGGTTGCAATGGCTTTCTGAAGAGCACTGATGGCCTCATTTGCATGTGGAATTTGAAGGGAGTGGCCTCTGTCAAGTGGACAGTGAATTGGGTGGAACAAAAAAGAAAGACGGAAATGCATTTTGTCTAGCAGAGTGTAACATTTAGCTGACGTGATTCGGTGTACATATGACTTTCTTCATTCAGACGAATCCAATCGTAGTTATATTAAAAATTGTCCTGGATATTCCAAGTGTTATCATTGCAGTGACCGGGTGTTTCTGGGCGGAGGTACTATAATACTTTAATACCAGGAAAATTCCATTTATACAAAAAAAATTGGCTCTTGGTAAACCAATGTTATTAAATTTATAAAATGATTTTGAATTGTATGTACACTTTTTGGAGAGAGAGAGAGAAAAAATATAACAAAAAAATGTGTGAAGTTATAAAGGAGCTGCAATTTTCTCAATAAATGATTTTATAACCATGACGATGTACAGAGCAAAAGAAATTAAAATCAAAGAGCAAATGTATTTACGTGAATTTGGAAAGTGTGTTATCAGACTAGGTGCAAAGAAAACATCCAAAAGACACTGTTAAGTGTGTCTTTTATTGCACTTTATCTATTTGTGTCAATAGATTTCAATTACGATACATATTTTTAAAGTTCGTTTTCTCAAAATGAGTTTTTTTTTATCCTACACTGAGCCATAAATCTCCACTTCAGTAGCATTCTCTCACACACACACACCAAACTTAAAATTTTTATTTCGGTCTATATCCTGAAGGTTTTTACAGAGGTATTTGTTTATATATAATTTGCTTGATGATATACAACATTTTAATCCCCCAAAATTGGGAAGATATAATGTTTTCTGTCCGTTCTAAGCATTTTCTGAATTGTTGTGACAAAAATGAGATACCCAAAATTCCCTCTGTAAAAACTTTTGACTCTAATTAACAAGAGTTTTGAAATTTACATAATCCAGTGTTTAGATTAGAAATGCATGCAAATTAGTGCATGCATATTTAATTAAATAATGACTCATTTGCATATCCAAACCTAACATTTTAGAAAACTTGTAATACAAAAAATGTTTGCAATGATCAATGTAATCAATCAGCTGGGTAAGTAAGGCGATAACTATTAGTCATTTATTTTATCCTATTCACCTGCAGTGTCTCGCCTTAAAGGTGATATTTTATATATCACTGAATATATCAGTCTTTACATTCCAATTGTAATACTAGTATAATTTAAATATAAATATAATATAAAAATTGTCTCTTTTTGAACCAATGTTCTTAAACTTATAAAATGACTTTGAATTAAATGTAAACTTCTTAGAGAGAGAAAAGAAATCCAACAAAAAATATGTAAAGTTACAAATGAACTGCAGTTTCTCTCTGGCAATGTCAAGGATGTTAAATAATGATGTGACTATACAGATGACAAAATAATAATTAATTTTTTTTTTAAATAATACACAATTGTGTTCTCTTAATTCTGTGGTGAAATAGTTTCATTTATATTAATATTCCTTTATATTATCTTTATATTAAGATATATAAGATGGGAGGTAGTGCATAGTAGAAATGACTTAAAGAAAAATTCAGCATCATCATCTCCCAGGGCATTTACCTGTGACATTAGAGGAAGAGCCCATATGATGTGTATTAGGTTTAGTGTCAGGAAGTAATTTACTCGTTTCCTCATATGGTGACTCATATTATGTAGATTGAAGAAAAATGAATGAACCATTTGAAAAAATGAATAAACCATTACAGTGGTTTAGTCTTTTTTTTTCTGCATGGACAAACAAGCAAATAGCTGTTTCAGCTTGCACTGATTAAGGCAAAGTCGGTACCCATGAATCTTTGATTGCATGTCCATCCGTGTGGAAATGAACATGAATGTACAGCAATTACTGGTTATTCATCCAATTATCCAAATTTTACTCAGTTCTGTCAAATCCAGCGAAAAAAATGAATATACTTCAAGTCCATGTTTCAGCAGATTAGAGAAAGAATATAAAATGATTTGGAGTTCAGCTCCTTATGCAGTTTAGAATAAAATAGTGCAGACATCTATATAATCACTATGTTGACACTAGCAATCTAGCATGGCCTATGCTGCAAAAGACCCAGTATTAGTATGTGTAGTACAAGATCTAGATACTTGGGGGTGAAGAGAGAGAGCACTTTAGATGGATCATAATTGATGCCCTTTACTGGTGAGCATCTTTTTTGAGAGGCTTGTTCTTCACTTTGTCAGATGCCAATTTACTTTTCATCTTTTAAAATAGCCAGGCTCTACAAAAAGCCCACAAGGACCTCCTCTGTTTTCTTGTAATTAGCTTTGAATCAATTTTTCCCTGCACTCAATATTCAGCCCACACTCCCTTTGAATATTCATCCATAAACGTGCCATTCTGATGACAAGTTCGGTTCTCATTTCTTCTGAAGCTTACCTGATATACACAGGAGATTTTAGATGGATGATTACTTACCCTCATAGCTTTTCAAACCTATATGGTTTTCTTGCTTTTATTGAAACACTGAAGGAGATGTTTAGGTGGATGTTCACGGCTGCTCTTCTCTAAGTGAATGGTGACCAACTGTTAGGTTCCAAAAACAGGCAGGCAGATAGATAGACAGACAGACGATAGATGACACACAGACAATCCTAGACAGACAGACAAGATGATGGTAGATTCAGACAGACAGACATTCTATGGTAGACAGACAGACAGATGATGTAGACGCAGATATTTAGACTGAGACAGACGATACACAACGACACAGACAATAGTAGACAGACGACGATGACACCGAAGATGGTAGATAGATAGATAGATAGATAGATAGATAGATAGATAGATAGATAGATAGATAGATAGATAGATAGATAGATAGATAGATAGATAGATTATTTATGAAATGTAGTGCAGTAAAGTTTTTCCAAAGAAAAACACTACACAGATGCTTTTTAAAATTTACTTGATAAAATACTTCACTACAGTCCACCTCTAGATAAATAGATAGTGTTTTCTATGGAATATCAAAGGTCACTGGGTTTGAAACAACATGCAGATGAGTAACTATCCATTTTAAGGCAACTTTCACAAGTGAAAGAACACTGTGTTACTTGCTAGTTGGACAGCATGGCTAGAAACTCTGGACAAACAGTCACTGAAAAGGACAAAGAGTCTGAATCATCCTTTATCATATCTGAGAAATCTATTTCTTACCTTAAAACAAGAGACATTATTTATCAAATCCCAGAGTTTATTTTTCTGAGGTAAATATTTAATAGCTTTGTGCCTATGAGTGATATCTTTGACTGTGCCTCTGTTTTTGCAAACCTGCATGTCAAACTAATGCTGTGTGCTGCCCTTTTTTATTATTTATTTTATTTTGTCGTCGCACTTTGGGATAGAATTATTCAGTGTGCTGAGACTGAACCATGTCAGAACATTTACCAGTGTAGACTTTTATGTAACGTTGAGTGTTTTACATTGCATTTTTGAATATGTAAATGTCCAAAGATTTGCTTGATGTTTAATGGCACAGTTGTGGGATTCAGAGTTGTTTAAGACATGCAGATATTGAGAAACACCTGGCTGATGGTGATTTAATTCCCTCTTAATTACTGTCTGATTTGGCAAAGCTGAAGTATGTACTTGGCAGAAGGGCTTTGAAATGATCTCTCATCTTGTTAATGTGTGGCATTTATTATCCCTTATACTCCTGTAGTTTGCTTGACCAGATACATAATTTCATGTGTCTAGGATTCTGAATTATAGGCACTCCGAAAGTTTGAGAAAAGTCTAAAAGTGCGTAATTGCACCATTTAGACTTGAACAGATAAAGTGAATGTGTAATTTAGATTTCAAATGTCAAGCACAAATGGTGCAGAGATTGTTCAAATCCACTTTTCTTTATCTGACAGAGAATCCACTAGAAAATAAAGGGTTGTTACAATAACACTCCAGATTTACCTCTAGTACTGTAAACACGAATGAAACTATGCACATTACTTTCAATATACTGCTGATTTTAGTACAAAATTAATAAATGTATGTCTGAGGGCAGAGTTAAATAGTCTACTGAAAGGAAAACTAAAAATAAAGCTCTAAAAGGTCTTCAGATTTTAGAAAATCCATCAGTGGTCTAACACTTATGCTTCATCTGTTTTCTGATGCATAACAATATGAAAGCAGCCAAGTGAATAAAACAAAAATAAAAATAAAAAAATGAACAGAAGGTGCAGCAGATGAAAGCACTTTCATAATACAGTAATAGAGAGTCCATGGCCTTTTATGCAGCCTGACAGTGTTTTGTGGTCTTTCTTTGAAGATGGTGAGCAATAATGTCTAAATACTGTGCGGTGTACAAAGCACAAACCACACTCGTATTCACTAGACCCCTGCAATTCCATGCTTAATAAATCTAAGGTGGATTACAGTATTATATGTATTTGCTAGATTTTGTTTAAAGTATAACAAGTTTAATTGAATTAATTAGAAATTACTCTAATCTAGATGGATATATGGTTTATGTGAGGTCATGAAGTGTGGTGTATCATTTGTGTTTTTGAATTGAACTGCCTGTAATGTTGTTACAGTAATGTGCACAATGATCACTTTAAATGCAGGACGTTTATTGGTTAATTTGCATTTGGCTCATTTACCATCTGCTGAACCAAAGCATATGACCATCCATATGCATAAAAATGTATTGCATAGATTTATTTACTTAATTTCAATGAATTTTATGAAGACATTTTCTATTTTAAAAATCTATATAAATATGTTTCATATATTTAATGCAATATCACACAAGCAAGTGTGCAGCCTAATGATATTCTGGGAAAAGTATAATTGCCAGTTTTATGTAGCCATTTTATATTGCAGTTCAATAAACAAAAATGTAATTTTGAGCAAGCTTATATATATATTTTTTTGCAATATTAGGCAATATTGCCAAGTATATTGTCAGTTGTTTTCTTTGCCAAAGCATGTAGTTCCAAAAAAGACACCACAGAGCCTTCCATGCAACACAGTGGTGTTTAGTTTTTGAAATGCAGCATCAGTGTATTTAAATGAAATTGAATACATGACTCAAAGATCTGTAAAAATGAAACTATTAAATGGACGAGTCAGTGACTCATAAAGTCACGTGTCACAATGAATTCATATAACCTACAGAAATAATCATTGAAAAATCCCTCACTACTAATACACAGACTGACAACGGTAACATTTTACAATAAGGTTAATGGGTTAACTAGTTAACATGAACTAAGAATGAACATACAGCATTTGTTAATATTAATTTCAGCATTTACTAAAGCATTCAAATCTAAAAATGTTTGTTAACATTAATGCACTGTGAACAAACAATGAACAACTAGTTAATTTTTATTAACTAACATTAATAAATATTATAATAAATGCATTGCTCATTGTTCGTTCATGTTAATTATTACATTATCTAATGTTAACAAATGACACCTTATTGTAAAGTGTTACCCCGACAACTTGCCTTTCATCATTCTAATATTTTATATAAAATATTTTGGCAAGACTTTTCAAAAACATCCCATTAGTTAACGTTAATTAATGCATTAACTAACATTAATTTACAATGAACAATACATTTAATATTCTTCGTTATTGTTAATACATTGTAAGTTCATGATAGTTTAGGTCCATTAAATAATATTAGCAAATACAACTTTTGATTTTAATAATGTATTAATAAATGTTGAAAAAACCATTAACTAAGATTAATGAATGCTTTATAATGTTAACAAATGGAGCCTTACTGAAAAAAATGTAACCAGTGGTTTATATTTAATGTTTAAACAGTGTACTCAAAGAATATACTTCGATTTCAGGCTGGAATGCTATACCTTTATTGTGATGAATTTATTATGTGATGTATTACATTGTATTGTATTTTTTGTTTTAAGTAAACCTCTAATGGACACTTGAGTGCAGTACTTAACATCAAGCAGATGGACATACATAATTAATAATACATTACCTTACAATGCTACTAAATGAATGCATTAACACAATGAGTGAACAGTAGCTTTTTCTTTTTTCATTTATACCACCTTTGTGTATTCAGAGCTAGAATAAATCCTTGCACAATCATTTTAGATGCAACATAATTTTGACAAACAGTACGAAAAGAAGGTAACACTTTATTTTAACGACCAATTCTCACTATTAACTAGATGCTTATTAGCATGCATATTACTAGCATATTGCCTGTTTTTAGTACTTATAAAGAAAATATTAATGCCTTATTCTGCATGACCATATTTTTAGATCCCTTAATACCCCGTACCTAAACTTTACAACTAAATTACTAACTATTAATAAGCAGCAAATTAGGAGTTTGAGGCAAAAGCCATAGTTAATAGTGGTGAGAATTGGAACTTAAAATAAAGTTTGACTGAAAATAATTTAACATTTTTAAACATGCTTTATTTTCACAGAAATCAACATTAAACCATGTTGACAAAACTTAGGAAATTCAAGCTGATTAATCAAACCTTTCTCAAAAAACGCTCAAACGAATTTGACAAAGAGCTTGTCGACATATTCAGACTAAACTTGGTACATATCAACACAAGCATGACAAGAGGGGTACATGAGTAGTTTTGACACAGCACCACCTACAAGGTCAAGACATGTGAAAAAAATGTACCTTTTTGCTAATAACATCTGAACAATTTGACCAGAAATACTTGATACAGATGTTTAACATTTTCCTCAGGAATCAATGAAGTAAATACAACTTTAAAGCGTTAGTTCACCCAAAAATGAAAGAAATTCTGTCATTAATTACTCACCCTCATGTCGTTCCAAACCCGTAAATCCTTCGTTCATCTTCAGAACACAAACTGAGATATTTTTGATCAAATCTGAGCGCTCTCTGACCCTCCGTAGACAGCAATGGAACTGCAATGTTCCCTGGTCCAGAAACGTAGCACGAACATCTGTAAAATTGTCCGTGTGACATCAGGAGTTCAACCGTAATTTTACGAAGCTACGAGAATACTTTTTCTGCGCAAACCCGAGTTACCGTCTTCCGACATTTTGGAGAGTATACCCAGAACGTAATCAACGTAATCAGTGTTGTTTAAGTGCACATGCTGAACGTAAACTATGTTGATTACGTTCTGGGGTATTCTCCAAAATGATGGAAGATGGTGTTTCGCATGCGTTTGTCCAATCAGCATACACTCGTCACTGATAGTTCCTATAGAACTGTTGTAGACCCTACTCTGAAGTAGGAGCTAATTTAGTTCCTCCAAACAGAGCTCCTAGAACTAAAACCGTTCCTAGTTCCTGCGGTGCGAACACGCCAAAAAGTGGGAAGTTCCACAATTATTTCAGGTACTATGAAAAGGTTCCAGCGGTGCGAAAGGCCCTTCTGTCCTTGCTACGTTTCTGGACCTGGGAACATTTCAGTTGCATTGCTGTCTATGGAGGGTCAGAGAGCTCTCAGATATTATCAAAAATATCTTAATTTGTGTTCCGAAGATGAACAAAGGTCTTACGGGTTTGGACCAACATGAGGGTGAGTAATTAATGACAGAATTTTCATTTTAGGGTGAACTAACCTTTTAACAACAGAGTCATTGGTTTAACTAATCAGTTTTGATCATGATACAGTATTTATCTGTTCAGTTCTAGAACCTAAAGAAACAACATCTGTGTGTTGGAGAGAAGATTCTTGCGAAATCTTGCTAATGACCATGGGAATGTCAGCTAGAGTACTAGAAGTATTCAAACGAAGTATTCGGCTGGAGGTTGTGAGGCTGCTCTGAGTATGATGAGGTTTTCTTCTTTGAAATATGTTCTGGCATAGATATGACAGAAACTTGTTGTGCAGAGAAGCATAAATGAAGGGGTTGTAGCAAGCCGAGCTCATGGCTAACAAGTGACACGACACCTGGATCACATTGACGTGATTCTTGCTCAGGATGGCGAAGTCGGTGTCCAGGTCGCGTATGAGGTTAACCACCTGCAAAGGAAGCCAGGAGAATGCGAATGACAGAACAGACACCAGTAGGAGTCGAAACGTCTTGCGCCTCTTGCGCCCCCACTTTTCCTGGTTGGAAGGTGTAGCGGCTATGAGCCGAGGCGTAGCTCGGTGTTGCAGGTGGCAGGAGATTGCACAGTAGGATATGGAAACTGCTGCT
This sequence comes from Barbus barbus, assembly GCF_936440315.1. Classification (NCBI taxonomy): domain Eukaryota; kingdom Metazoa; phylum Chordata; class Actinopteri; order Cypriniformes; family Cyprinidae; genus Barbus; species Barbus barbus. The sequence continues at coordinate 13,772,419 of NC_136758.1, forward strand.
AGAGGAACAAAATAAGAAAGAAGCAGGAAGAAACATGAATATATTAGACGACTCAGCTCCTGCCCCTGCCAGAACTCCTCACAAACCACCATTTCATGACCTGTTGCACTCAGATCCAGGTAGACCGTGTGCAGAGCCGTTGGGGTGGACATTGCTAACGCACAGAGCCATATGCTGACCACCAACCACACGCAGAAGGATCGGCCTGCACGACGGCGAATCGGATATGCGACCACCACGTATCGGTCCACCGCAATGGCAGTTAATGAAAGAACTGCCGCAAATACAGTCGCGGTCTGCATCAGGGTAACAAAATGACACATGAACTGGCCAAAAACCCAACCGCGCTCATCAAAGGCGTAAAACGCAGTCAGAGGAACGCAGAACAGGCACATAACCAGGTCAACCAGGGCCAAGTTACCGATGAGGAAGTTTGTAGTGCTGTGAAGTTTCTTGTTCAGGCCGATGAGGATGAGGAGGAGAAGATTTCCAGAGCAGGCTACCAGGACGAGCATGGCATACAAAGGAATGAAGAGTGGCTTCAGGTCCATCAGGAGCTGCAGTCCACTGAACGATGAGGCAGATGCATTTAAAGTCATGTTTGTCCACGATTCGTTATGAAGATAGTCCATGTCCACCATGGTATGATGACAAAAAATTGACACCTGTTTGAAAATAGTGACATGTAAATAGAAGACATTGTAAATGTACTGTAAATAGAAACTGAATGTATATTTTACTGTTTAAAACTTGGTGTAAGATTTTTTTAGAAAGTTTTATTCAGCAAGGATGCATTGAATTGATCAAAAGTGACACTTAAAGACATGCTTAATGTTACAAAAGATTTCAAATAAACGCTGATTTAATAATGACTGAATAATAAATGCTGCATTCCTTTCATCAAAGAATCCTGAAGAAATATATCACAACATCAATAAGTTATCAACATTGATAATAATAACAAATGTTTTATTCACCAGATCAGCATATTAGAATGATTTCTGAAGGATCATGTGACACTGAAGATTTTTTTTTTAAATATATTAAAATAGAAAACAGTTATTTTAACTTATAGTAATATTTCACAGTGTTAATGTTTTTACTGTATTTTTGAGAAAATCCAGTCAGAGCCCAACAGACTTAATTATGAATATTAATAATTTTGTATATTACTTGCATACTCATAAATGTGTATACTGGTAATAGGAATAAAAAAGAAATGTAACTATTTTGTGTTCAAAAAGAATTGATTTCAATGGTTTCAATGTGTTGGCAGCTAATAATACACTACACAAAACACTAACCATGTTAATCCTTGTGTATGAAAACTTTTATGTAATGTAGATTGGGTCTACAGTAAATACATATTTTCTTTAACCCTCCGTAGTTTTGTCAGAACAGACCTGCAACCGATTTTTGGGTCACAACCAGCCGATTACGATCCACTGCTTTAGCAAAAGTAAATCACAATAAATGCACTGTATTGCTGGAACATTTTGCCCTGAAACAAATTCAGTAAATCCTTGGATCTAAATGCCCTCTGTGATATCAGCACAGATCACTACACTAAGCCGGCCCGGATTGGATGTCCACTTGGATTATTTGTGTGTGATTTAAAGTAGAGAGGTCATGTACTCTATGCCTGTAGAATAGAAAGGCCAATCCTAATCTACAATATAAAGGAAAGATTTGTGGCCAAGTAATCTACACCTTCCATATAAACTGATTAAATAAACAGACTACAGTGTGCATACCAGAAAACATAGCAAATGTGTGATGTACAAATAACATCTTGAAATTATTCCATGTCAGCACTGTGCGTTATTATTTTTGACTTCAGTATGATTATTGCAAGATTACACTCAATAGCAAATTGCGATAGCAATCACTTAAGTCTTTCTTCGCTAAATGAAAGCTACAGTGCATTAGGTGTACCGAGGATCCACTTTTTCTCTGAGATAAAATTCCATGAACAACCACTTGTATGTATTTGTGGACAACAAGTCTCTTTGAAATTGGTTAAGACTGAACTACTTCAGAAGACATTGTGTCTTCTATCTCTTAGAGGACCCTGACAATATGTTAGCTACTCAGACTTACATGTTTTCACTGTAAAGGATGAATGGAAGAAGAAGAAAAAAATAATCTGCTGCTGAAACAGTGTATTTATTTTGAGCAAATTTAATAAATGAAATGCATGGAAAGCCATTAACGTAAGTTATGTCAGTTTCAGTTGTGATAACATGCCCCATACTGAAAATGTTAATATTAAGGCATATAATCTATGGACAGGTCTAATGAAACATCTGAATAAACAACCACAAAGGACAAAAAGAGAAATGGCCTGTGTTGATTAGTTCACCAAAGGCATTCATATTACCATTCTAAGTGGATCTCCATTATTAATGAACAATTATGGCCACCCTGAACATGCAGGGAACATTGTGAGACCGAAAGTCTTAAATAGACTACAGTATGATCTGTTCTGAACATATTGCTGCTGCTTCCCAGCAGACTGTATGAACAGCAGCACAGCTCAAATCTAAATGAAGAAGACAGCCGTTACATTACTCAGATCCTTCTCTCCTCAGCACTAGAGAGGTCATTTAACAGTCCCCACAAACCTAAAAGACAGATTCAATCCAATACTGTAATGAGAGCTAAACCTGACTTACTTTCCTCTGATGATAAATGAGGAGTTTAGAGGACGAAAAACTCTTTTCGATGTATGAAATTATGATTGAATACCAATTATTAAATATAATATCCGAGTTAAATATTTTTACAATAAAGATACGTCTGTAAGTCTGTATATGTTTACATTTAGAGACACCTATTGATTCTACTAGGTTAATTAATTGTCTACATCTTAAAAATTCCTTGTATCATTTAATATCGCTCTGTGCAATTCAATTAGCGTGCCAATTTAAACATTTTTCAACACAGCATTGTTTCAGTTTAAGCTAAAACATTTTGCCCACCTTTATCCTTTTGATCACTTCTTCAGTGGATGCTGCATGATCCAAGAACACTTAGTTTAAGGATACAGGTAAGACTCCTTCACAGACCGAGTAAAACACTACGTTGCCTTTATTAAATACAACCCATGTACATTTCCTCCTCAAAACGATCCCATTGAGCGCGAAGATCGCCGCCAGACACGCGCACAGATGACTGGAGAGTTCCCTCGACACATCAATGTGAGGAATCTTCAGTAACGACCAGCCTTCTTATATAATGCTAGGAAAACTATTGCATTGCTCCAACATGATTTCACAGACCTTCCCATCGGCTAAATGAATAAATGTAATAAAATAAATAAAACTAATTGCATTAAATAAAATAAGAACAAAAAATATATAATTTAAGGCATTTATTCAATAAAGTACAATTTAAAATAAAATGAAAACTTGCAAATGCACAATACTTGGTCGTCAAATGCTAATGTCCAACATGCTTTTTAATTAGGCATAGTTTCGTATTATTTAAATATTCTTTGCATTAGTAAAGTAAGAATACATAAATTAATGAGTCACCTAAACTAGACGTTAACCTGTTTTTCTCTTGGTTCAATAATGTATCACGGGCTGTAAGGCAGCATAAACTACTGAGCTTGATCAATATATTGTACACACAACAACTTGTGTTAAGGAGAAACTGGAAGCATAAAACAAATTTGAATAATAAAATGTCAAAGTAAATAAAGCACTCATGCAATAAAAATTAACAATTTGACATGCATAAGAATAAGATTTGATAAATAATAAAAAAAAAACATTTGACCAACTGTGAAACAAAGCAATGATGCTTGAACAGTATAATGACATGAATGCCCTGGAGTGCTGCCTCATCCATATTCATCAATAGTAACATCTATTGGTAACTGCTGGGCAAAGATATCAGCATGCATCACTACAAAGGTCACACAAGAATCTCATTATGGCTCCTTCATAGTTTTTATTATCCTTTCTGAATATAGTGTACAATTACTAACATGTTTAGAGACAATAGGCATATTACACCGAACATTCTCTATTAATGTTTAGTGGCCATCCAGTCCACTGACCTTCACATTTGAATTCAGGGGACCAATGACAGTTTTTCAGTTCATACAAATATGCATAAAATAATGCATTTATAAATGTAATGTTTGTGTATGTTTGGATTAGTGTATAAACGATACTACAGGAAAGGAGTAAATATAAAAAAAATCAATTTAAATTCAATAGTAAATAAAATTCATTTGAGAACATGTGGAATGTTACATGATAAAACGTTGTTTTCATGCTTGTACTTCTCTCAACAAATCAGATTTCTGCTTTTGCAGAGCATGTTACTTGGCAAATAAAATTTCTCAAAGAAAGATTTTATTTAATTCATACATGCATTTCTTTCATTCCTACAAATATGAGGATACGATAATGAATCTCGAGTTGAAACCAGATTGAGAGACATGCACAAATCAAAGACAACTTAATAGAAATCTGTGAATCGAATGATCGCAATACTCCACAAGAAGACCTCATATACTCTTAATTCCCCTAACACTGCTGGTCAGTTATTGCGGTGATATGGTTATTTCTCTGGGCTCGGGCACTCTTCCTCATCACATGGCTTGTCAGTTTGGGTTGAGTTGGCAGGAGCCTCACTGTTCTGTGTGGGCAAGAGAAGGTACTCCAGCTCTTCTGCGTTGATGGCCACGCTTTCAGGAGACAGCCAGCGCTTGAACTGCTCCAAAGCACTGCAGGATAGACAAGACCGACTAATTACACACAAACCAAAGAGCTGATTAGATTAATTTAACCACAGAAATAAATGCCTTTAAATAATCAGCACATAGAAAATTAATCTTTTGAAATTTACCTAGAGCTCTGAATAATAGCCTAATCAAGGTCATTAATGAAAAAAAAAAATCTCACTATTCTACATAAAATATTGCAACTTCAGAGGACCTCAGGACCATCAACGAGCTGGTAAGGTATCATCACCATTCGCTACTCTCTCCGGGCTGGGCTTCTTATCTGGCTAAGCAGCTGCAAGCATATTTTGCACACTTGCTATGGGTAATGTTGGGTCACAGACGCAATCCAAGAGTAAGTCAACAACAGCGCAATTCAAGCAGAATAAATTAAGTATTTTAGACTGGTCAAGTCAGAGTCCTGACCTTCCCCTGACACCTTATTGTGTAATCTAAAGTAGATCACTCCAGTGAGAAATTGTAGAAAATATATATATGCTGGACCAGTCTGGTGTGGGGAGAATGCTTCTAAAAAGTATAAAAAAGGCAAAGTAAGAGCCAACATCACAAAATTATTCCATTAATGACCCTATTTATTTTATTTTATTTTACATTCATTAATGTTATATATAACACACATATACATATATATATATATATTTATTTTGAAAGACTTCTATGCTTAAGGCTCTATTTATTTGATCAAAAATACAGTAATATTGTGAAATTTTATTTAAAATAAGCGTTTTATATTTGAAAACATTTTCAAATGGAATTTATTTCTGTGCTGGCAAAGCTGAATTTTTCATCATCATTATTCCAGTCTTCAGTGCCACATGATCTTTTAGAAATCATTCTTATATGCCGATTTGCTGCTCAAGAAACATTTCTTGTTATCATCATCAATGTGCTCCTTAATATTTTATGGATACATGTAATCAGGATTCTTTGACAAATAGAAAGTTAAAAGGAACATTTATTAAAAAAAAATACATTTTTATAATACGTGTAGACAATTATCCCATTTGCAGACATAAGTGAGACTGAATAGTTCAAGATCCCTGAGAGCAATAGATCTCATTCTTACCTCTGATCAAAGTTCCCTTCCTGGAACAATTCAGAGGTTTGCGCATCATGAAGGAATCTATCCCAGCATTCCTTTTTAGCCTGAGACAAGGAACAGAGCATTTCCCTTGATGTTACTTCATTCGATTGTCCCTTTATCCTCTTCAATCGATTTTCTGTAGCAACATAACATGCTCTTAGAAACCAAATCAACAGTCGTATTAAATAACATGCTTATCAAATGTAATTTCCTGTACCTAAACTGGCAATGTAAACCTCAGAGTCAGCCATTGGTTCCCAGGGGCAGAAAGAGGCTCTGGGAGAGTTGGTTTGAGGGTTTCCTGGAGAGGAAGGCTCAAATGAGTCTGTAAACTTTCCACCATCCTGTTCCTGAGGCTCTGGCAGACTGGAGCAGATCTCAGACCACAGTTCTCCACTAGATCGGACCGCATGGGTTTCAAAGTCGTCAATCATCACGTTTCTAGTAATTAAAGCATTAATTTTAATGAAGAATCAGTTATAAACAATCTGCAGCGACATGAGTGTTGTAAACACATCAACATTCGTGATTTAAAAATGAAAAGTCAGGTTTGTATAAAGGGATTTTTTTTTTTATTTGAACAGCGATCCATTACTCGTTGTTTACATCAGAAGGTAACGTTATCAAAAGTCTTAATGTTTGTTGACATTACTAGGTCTCAAGCAAAGCCATATAATGGAGCAGTATACAATTATCAGTCATTAAATTAACATAGTAGTGCTTACCTTAAAGTACAATGTTCTCAATACACCTCAGACTAAAAGGATATATTAAAAAGGGGTGGAAATACAAGCATTAGCATGTAAAACTCATCCTTTTGTCTTGCTTTGCCTTCACTGTTGCTGAGACCCACGTAACCGGCAGGGATTACCCACCGAATTTGATTGGCCGTTACACGTGTCCATCAATAATTCCGTGATTGTGATTGGTCGTTGAGATGTGTTTAGAAACGCTACTTCCGTTTACTTCTTCAGCACGTTGGCATCGGGTCGAAATTTACAAGTAAGGTTTTTGTTCCGTCTTGACAGTTATGTACTTGTAATTCATATACACCCATTTAGTCTCTGTTACCATTTTAAAACAGTATTCTCCAAACTTGTGCACGCGACGCTGCATGTTGCTCAGGGATAGTTATGGTTGTGCGTAAAAAAAAACTACGTACAACATTTTTAAAGCCCAGTTTGTTGCGTATATACTAATATTTTGTTATTTCACTGTCTATGTGGTGTTCGGCGTGTGAAATTTAGGTTAGGTCCGATTCTCACGTTTGTTGACCTGAATCAAGGACGCATGTTGGATGCATCAGTGGTTTGACATCCAAAGACAGGTAGATCCAGAGATGTGCATCACAAATTCAGTTACTTTTTTGGTTTTGTTTAGTTTACACAAACTTAAGTGCATGTATTATTATTTATTTTTATTTTTTTTTACAAAAGTTTACCCTTTTGGAAAAAACATTTTAAATTAGTTTAGGTTTGCTGCTTTTAGTTAGTCTCCCAGCTTGTTAAGGCTGCTGCTGAGTTAGCTGGATTTTAGGGGGTTTCAGGGGGTTTCAGGGACTTTGAAGACCAACTTGACAAAGTAAAAGTGGTTTAAGTTGGTTCTTTTTCAGCGGGGTAAGACTCAGGACAGGTGTATGTCAGAGTGAGTTTACAGACTGTCCTAACTTGGTAGTTGTTGTAATCCAAACATCATTTGTTGCAGGCTCAGCTTGTTAGGCAATGCAGACCGTGCTCAGACTAGCAGCAGTAGCGGTCCCTATGGGTTTGCTGCTCTCCAGAACCATGGCATGGATCTCTAGTGGCAAAACACATATAGAACTCATCACCCGCTTAAGAGGTTAGTAGATAGATAGTGATATAAAAACAATACTTAGATGTTATTGTACAACTCAGTACGCAAATGTCATTTAATGGACATAGATTCAGTAGTAAAGAGTTTAATGTTGTCATTCTGTGACAGATCATGGAGTTATCCGCAGTGACAGAGTTTTTAATGCCATGCTTGCCACTGATAGAGGGATTTATTCCAGGGACCACCCTTATGCTGACTCTCCCCAGTCCATAGGTGAATTTCATACTTCAGCAGGCATATTGGTTTGAAAATATGAAGAAAACTGGAAAAAAAAGCATAGCTATTTTTCACTCACATTGTGTATGTGTGTTTTTTCTACAAAGGATACAAGGCTACAATCAGTGCCCCTCATATGGTAGGTCAGACAAACTCCTCTGAAATAGGTGTGACTGTTATATTTAATATACTATAATGAATAATTTGTTGTGTAGCATGCACATGCTCTTGAGATCCTCAGTGACAAGTTAACAGAAGGAGCTTCAGCCTTGGATGTGGGTTCAGGAAGTGGATATCTCAGTGCATGTTTTGCCAGAATGGTGAGTGCTGTGTTTTTTCAGCATTTCATGCATGTTTTTAATATATATATATATTTGTTGTTGTTGTTGTTGTTTAAACATTGTGTTTTTTCACATTTTTGAACTCAATAAGAAATATGCCTCGCACACCCAAGTCATTCATTGATGTGTGGGATGAAAGTACAAGATAAACTAGTGTGTGTGTATATATATATATATATATATATATATATATATATATATATATATATATATATATATATATATATATATGTATATACTTTTTTTTTTTAAATAAACGCTGTTCTTTTTAACTTTCTATTTATCAAAGAATCCGGAAAAAATTATCGCAAGTCCTAAAAAATATTAAGTAGCACGACTGTTTCCAGCATTGATAATAAATCAGCATATTAGAATGATTTCTGTGGGATCATGTGACACTGAAGCCTGTAGTAATGATGCTGAAAATTCAGCTTTGCTTCACATGAATAAATTATATTTTAAAGTATAGTAAAATAGAAAACTGTTATTTTAAATTGCAAAAATATTTCACAAAATTAGTTTTTATTCTGTATTTTTGATCAAATAAACGCAGCCTTGATGAGCATAATAACCTTACTGAACGATAATTCAAATTTTACAAAATAAACAAGACCACAAATCTATATAACAAAATTACATACAGTAAAATCTAAACATCATCTTTATTTGGATTCTTAAATTATTTTACATAATTATTTAATTGGATGCACTGATTCCTGTTGAATATATTTTGCTATGTTTATTCTGCAGGTAGGGCCCTCTGGAAAAGTAGTGGGAATTGACCACATAGATGAGCTGGTGCAAGCCGCTGTGAAAAATGTCCAGGCAGATGATCCAGAATTACTTGCCTCTGGACGAATTAAATTAGTGGGTGAGTGATTAAAATAATTTGTTAAATAATTATTGTTTTTTTTTCTTGTACAATGAAGCACAAACATTCTCATCGGACCTGTTTATGACAACTTGTTATTGTGAAATGTTTTTTTTCCCCTTGCAGTGGGTGATGGACGGTTGGGCTATCCTGATGAAGCCCCCTATGATGCCATTCACGTTGGAGCAGCAGCTCCTACACTCCCTAAAGCTGTATGCACATAATGAATTAGACTTAATTGTTGCTCACATAGCCTGCAGTAGTCTTATTTAAACATATGCATCAACAGCTCCTGGAACAGTTGAAACCAGGTGGGAGACTTGTTTTGCCTGTGGGCCCAGAGGGTGGAAGCCAAGTTCTGGAGCAGTATGACCGTCAGAGCGATGGCACTTTCCTCAGGAAAGGGCTGATGGGTGTGGTTTACGTCCCACTGACAGACAAACACCGCCAGTGGCCAGGGTATGCATCCAGTCCTTGTGAGATAAAGCAGAATAGAGTGATTTCTATTGCACTGGAGCTCATCACAACTGTGTGGCTGTTGATTTGTTTCTCTTCCCAGTGATGAGCTCTGATTGCAGTATGGTTGCCCCTGCAGGAGATGGCGCTGGTGCTGTGGTTCAGAAAGCCCTTAGGGCTGAGGGAAAGCCTCCCATCCTATCTCCACCTGCTGCCTAGCAACACACATGGCTCCATCATTCAGATTCTTGACTTAAAACTGAAGTTCAAATGCAGCGACTGCTAGAGGACTGAAACGAATGCTGTCATTTCTGAGGAGGTGTCTCTTCACATGCTTAAACTGTGAGCAAGAACTTCCATATGTAAGGCTTATGAGCTCAGTAGCTTCATAAGTGGCCATGTGTTCAGTTTTAACATACTATACAGCAAAAAGCAATCGAAATAGAGTACAGTTATATGTGGAAATATAACTGCTACCGTGCTACCTTTTGATGAATCATTTTGATGTCTCACTACTAAGTTATATGCCAAGGCTTGAATAAATGGGTAACAAAAATTATTTTAGCTAATGAAATTAAAAAATGAGTAACGTATTCTCTTTCTTTTGTAGTCTGTGCATGGAGTCAGAATTTGAGTTGAAGTGTTGCTGTTGTCTAATCGACTGTGTAATTTGATTTGTTTAATTTTAATTAATGTGAAAAAATGTATATTAATCTACACATTAAATGTAGAAATTTAATTGTGTACACAATTAAATGTAAACAGTATAAGTCTTTGTGTTTTTTTTTAATCAAATTAATAAAGCTCAGTATACTATGATGTGTGATTTCTGAACTACCTTAAACTACATTTTTTATCCTTGCCAAGAATTATGAAATATATATATAAATACATAGAAATTCATTAAAATATGTAGAAAAAAAAGAAAATCTTGTGAAGAGGTATGCCAGTGTCATTAGGAAGAAATATTTGTGACAAAACAAGGTAAAAATGTATTCTTCTTGTGAAAAGATAACATGTGAAAAGTTTATTTGCAAAAAAAAAAAAAAGATTTTCAAAAATCATGTTTTTATTTTGTTAATTAGCTGATTTTTTTAGTCATTTTTTAACCTAATCAAAATAACCCAACTGCAGTTTGAGGTTAATTGGAATGCACAATGAAAAAACTTGATTTTTGAAAATTGTTAAAAACAAGAGTTATCTGTTTTTGCAAATGAACACTTCATGTGTTCAACAATAGCTATTATTGTTGTGTTCCAACTTCAGCAAATCTGCACATGAAAATAACTCAAAAATTGATCAAGTTACAAAAAATGGAAAGAAACCATACAAAAATGGGAAGCAACAAAAAATTATACAAATACTTATGTAATACATTTAATTAGGCCTGCGAAAGTGTGTAGAATAAAAGTAGATACAAAAACTTTACTTTTTTTAATGCTTTTTTGATTAAATGCTGCAAAAACAAGAGGTATTATTCACATGATCAAATGTGAATCTCCTGACTCGTTCTCTCCCCACTGCTCTTCTCCCTCTACACCAACGACTGCACCTCTAAAGACCCCTCTGTCAATCTCCTGAGGTTTGCAGACGACACCACACTGATCGGCCTCATCCAGGATGGTGATGAGTCTGCTTACAGACAGGAGGTTAAGGAGCTGGCTGTCTGGTGCAGTCTCAACAACCTGGAGCTTAACATGCTCAAAACTGTGGAGATGATAGTGGACTTCAGGAGAAACCCCCCTGCTCCCCCCCCCCCCCCCCCCCCACCATCATGAACAGCACTGTGACTGCAGTGGAGGCATTCAGATTCCTGGGCACCACAATTTCTCAGGACCTGAGGTGGGACCATTCACACTGACTCTATTGTGAAAAAGGCCCAGCAGAGGTTGTACTTCCTTCGCCAGCTGAGGAAGTTCAACCTGCCACAGGAGCTGCTGAAACAGTTGTACTCTGCCATCATTGAATCCATCCTCTGCACTTCAATAACTGTCTGTTTCAGCTCAGTTACCAAATCTGACCTCAGAAGACTACAGAGGGTAGTCCGGACTGCTGAGCGAATCATTGGTACAACTTTTCCCACTCTCCAAGAACTGTATTTATCCAGAGTGAGCAAAAGGGCTGGAAAAATCACTCTGGACCCCTCACATCCAGCACACTCCCTCTTTGAACTGTTACCGTCTGGTCGACGCTACAGAGCTCTGAGCACCAGAACGACCAGACACAGGAACAGTTTCTTCCCTCAGGCAATCAATCTCATGAACACTTGACAATACACGTGGAACACTATTATACATTATTTATTCACCACACATATTTATTTTTTTCATTTCAAATTTGCACATATCATAACTATACACAATTGTCTATATTATATATTGTGTTTTTTGCTTTTTGTACATTGCCCATTTGTATATTTGTATATTATTCTTTTATTATCTGTGTCCTGCCCTGTTGCACTGTGGAGCTTCAGTCACTATAACAAATTCCTCGTGTGTGTAAACATACCTGGCCAATAAAGCTCATTCTAATTCGGATTCTGAAATTAACATTAGCTGCCAGAGAGAGAAAACAAAAAGAGAGAAAAAAATAAAGGATGAAAATTACATAAATTTCAATGCTTTGAGAGCATTACATGTTTTCAATGCTTTTTTGTTTTTTGTTACAAAAACTTTACACCACAAATAATTCGTAAGCACATGACGTCATCAACCCAAGACGGAAACAGTTCTGTCTCTGAGCCGCTGGATGGCATGTTTCAGATGCGTGAAGGGTAAGGTTGCAGCATGTTTAAATGCGTTGGAAAAAAAAGGAAACAGTCATTTTCTGAGAGACTTGTATCGGAACACAAACGTGAGTATTAAAACTCTGGGAACGCTTCGGACAGCGCAAGTGTCCTTCATAAACTTGAACTTCTCAAAACAACAGTCCTACGCTGCAGCGCACGCCATGGACACTAAAGATGCCACAGTTGAAGAAGACAGCACTGTTAGAACAAACCGCGGTAAACGTAAAAGCGAGGAGACAGATAAGGCAGCGAAACAAGGCGACCGCAAGAAGCAGAAGAAGTTCGGGAAACAGCTGCGTCGCGGAGAGCGGTACGTGCCTCCTCCACAGAAACGCAACCCGGGTGTGAGTTTCAATCAAGAACATTTTGCGGAAACCTCCTACTATTTTGAAGGCGGTCTTCGCAAAGTGTATCCTTATTATTTTGATTTTACAACTTACTGTAAGGGACGCTGGATTGGTAAAACACTACTAGAGGTTTTTAAGAGTGAATTCCGGGCGGAGTCTCTGGATTACTACAATAAGGCTGTCAAAGAAGGGCGTATTAAGTTGAATGAAACGCCAGTGGATGACCTGAATATTATATTAAAGGTAAGACATCACGTGACAACACTCATAGACTGTCACTTTATGTGTGCTGGTTTGTTTACTTGTGTTTTGCTCTTCTAGAACAATGACTTTATGAGGAACACAGTGCATCGTCATGAGCCCCCTGTGAATGGGAAGCCCTTGGAGGTTCTGGTGGATGATGGTGAAGTGGTGGTGGTGGATAAACCCGCCTCACTTCCTGTGCATCCCTGTGGCCGCTACCGTCACAATACTGTCATTTTCATTTTGGGAAAGGAGAAAGGCCTTAGTGGCCTCCACACAGTACATCGGCTGGACCGCCTCACCTCAGGGGTGCTGCTGTTTGCTCGTACACTCGAGGTCTCCAAAAAACTGGATGCGATGGTTCGTGAGAGACGGGTAAGACAGACTTTCGGAATGACACACATTTGGTGTACAGTCTTAAAAATTCTGCATTCTGTCAGTCACAGTTTGCAGTTGTTGAAATCTGCTTACAGTGGTGGTGTAAGGGGTTCGCTGACCCCACAGACTTGAGGAAAACGGAGTGTCGCTTTGAAAATAAAATGGAAAAAAATCACTTATTCATTTAAAAATAAAAAATAGAAATGCACTTTTCAAATTGACAAGTAAACAGACATTAAATTCAGTTTATTTAATTTGTTTAAATGTAATAATTGCAACCATTTAAATTGCATTTTTATAAAGCATTTACAAATTTATTTTTTGGAAAATCAAGTAAAAAAATGATCACACATGGAAGTAACCAACCAACTTTATACTGAATTTATGACACACCCTCCATAAAACCAGGCATGGCTACTAGTATAATGTGTGGAGAAATGTTGCAATATTTGAAATACATATGCTTCTCATAATACAGTTATGCTTACGCAAATGTAACCTTGAAGACACATCTGCTTTATATGGTCATTGATGTCTTGATTTAGTTTAAATATATATTACATATGTAAACTTTGACTTTGGGCTAAAATCTTCTAAAAACATTTGCCTGTGCATCAAAGAGACATGTCTTAAACTTGTTCCCATGTAAACTGTACAAATTCTTCAACTTAATTGAAAAATGGATAGAAAAGCATTTGGCAAAAGGATAAAGAAAAACATTTGGAAAATGGGTTAAGAAAAGCAATAACACTGCTTTTTCCTAATTGTTTTAAAACTCACATTTAAATATCAGCTGTGTGTTTTGTTATAATTAAATAACATTCTTAACATGAATTCAAGTTTTATTTGTATGTATGTGTATGTGTGTGTGTGTGTGTGTATATCTATATAGATAGATATTTGTCTGTTTGTAAAGTGAATTATTAATGTATTATTTTGATTTTTTTACATTTCACTATATTTTTAAGCATGAATGAAATAAATGGAAGGAAAATGTAATATTGTGGCCACAAATTAAGAATCTGCTTCCTCAACATAATATATGGCCATGTTTTATTCATTTATTTAACCTTTTTTTTTTTTTACCCCTGCATGTCATGTGGAGGTCTCTATACTAAAATATTAGCTAGAAATGACACAGTGCATGCAATCTCTAAAAGTCAGGAATTGTCAGACAAAGGTCTATAACATGTATAGATAAGGTGAATTTTAATTTTATGCAGATTTTAACTGTACTTTTCTTTTTCTCACAGTTAGAGAAGGAGTATGTGTGTCGTGTGGAAGGGGAGTTTCCAGAGCGTGAGGTGGTGTGTGAGGAACCCATCCTGGTAGTGTCCTTCCGCGTGGGCCTCTGTAGGGTGGATCCCAAAGGCAAAGAATCCCGCACAGTTTTCCAGAGACTAAGCTATAACGGGCGCTCTAGTGTGGTCCGCTGTCTGCCTCTCACAGGACGTACGCACCAGATTCGTGTTCATCTTCAGTTCCTTGGCTTTCCAATCCTCAATGATCCTATCTATGGGTCTTCTGCATGGGGTCCAAACAGAGCCAAAGGAGGGCTAGTGGGAATGAGTGACGAAGAGCTTCTAGAAGCTCTTATAGAAGAGCATCGTTCAAAGGAGAGTCTGCACTTGTTGGATTTGCCTGATGAAGAGGTCTCAGGAAAGCAAGGGCCAAAGACAGAATGTAGTGATGGTGCTCAAGAACACAATGACCAAATAACTGCACCTGAGTCGAGTGGTGTTGCATCTGATGACATTTCCTGTATATTGACCCAGGAGGAAGTGAAGGCAGAAGGTAGTCAAGAACACAAATCTGCTGCTGAGATTGAGAGGGAGCTGAATGGTGCTCATAAAGAAGAGGGTTCGGTATCAGATGAAGCCTCCAGAACTGCAAAATCGAATGCTTTTGTCAGAGATAATTTATGTGGCGAGTGTAAAATTGTGCGACCTGACCCAACGGAGAAGGACTTGATTATGTACCTACATGCAGTACGCTACAAAGGACCTGACTTTGAATACTCCACCAAAATGCCTGACTGGGCTAAAGAAGACTGGCTTCAGGATTAAACTAAACTCAGATGTATTCATGCATCATTTGGTACTTGATATATAAGGATTGTTTTTTTTTTTTTTAATATTCCTTTGTTTACTGATTATATTCAGTGTGAATTCAAAATGACTTTTTAATTTCTTTTAATTTAAACGTTGAGGATTTCTTAGTCAGTACTGCGGTGCATTTTTTTTTAAATTCCTTATATTTGAAAAGGACACTATCCCATCTGACATGAACATTCAGCAATAAAATAGTTTTACATTTTTTTTGTGGGAATGAAAATAAAGCATGATTTTTTTTTTATATATACTTCTCCCCCTTCAGTAATAGTAGGTTAGAACAATTTTATTTTAAATGCCATGCAAATGCCGTGTTATGCATATAAATGCATAACATGGCTTTCCTGTAGCTCAAATAGTAGAGCATGGCACTAGCAACGCCAAGGTTATGGGTTCGATTCCCAGGGAAAGCAAGAGATGGTAAAAAAAAAAAAAAAAGTAAAAACTGTACCTTGAATGCAATGCAAGTCGCTTTGGATAAAAGCGTCTGCTAAATGCATAAATGTAAATGAAGCTGAGGTTTTTAATTTTCAACCTGTTGTGAGCTAAAAACCACCAAATAAAGTCAGAAATAGAAATAACCAGTATAACCTCAATTAAAAATATTTTAATTTTTATTGATCTTCATCATAGTTTATCTTCAGACAACTTCAAATCTGACTTTACGCACAGGCTATAAACAACAGTAGTTCCACACCAGCAGGTTTTATAATACAGCTGCATAATTTCAGGGAAAAACATTTTTTGGCACAAAATCATTCTTACATTTTGGCACTTTGTTTTTTAAGATGCTTTGACAATGTCAAGTACACATCCGCTGGCCTTGATGAAGTAACATTAAATCAATCTGAATATAAAAAGGATGTTCTTTCTAGTAAAGCATTTTTCAGTATAACTGACATTTGCTAAGATTCCAGTTTCATAAAGGATTGACATCTTTGTGCACATCACAAAACACCACTTTTTACATACAACCTTTTGCATTCTAAACAATGCGTATCTTTCAAATACATACTGAACACAGAAGTAACACTCACAGTCTTGTATAGGGTTCAAATATGGTATTGCATTTTTTTTCATAAATCTGGGATATTAGTGAAACATGTCCACACACTGAAGCATTCAGATGAAAGAACATTGTTGTAATTGGCCTATATACTGATGGGCAGTCATTGTCTTTTTTTAAAAAAGAGGTATTTCTATGGCTCTGGCAATAACAAAATGATTTTTCCTTACAGCTTTTATGAAAGGTTAAAAATTTAATATTTTATCATAGCATGCAATAAAATGTGTAAAACAGTTATTATAGCCACAGTAGCAAGCACATCTATGCCAAGTGTTCCTGGCATAAGTTGTAAAATTACTGTAGTGGATTGAGTGCTTTTTAAGTGTATAGTAATTGAAAATTGTTTGGAGAATTTGTTTTGGACTCAATTGGTTGAGTCTAAAAAACAGTAAAGAAATTGATAATGATTGTGACCTTTGCAAAATTATGGAGTTTAGTTAAAAAGCTCATGGCTTGGTTGTTTAAAAGATCAGGCACAATTAAGTGTTAGTAAGTTTGCAGTTCAAGGCCCCTGAAGAAAGGCTTTTTCAAAGGCTATTGTGGGTGCACATTCAGTGTATATTTACATGACATGCAAGGAATCATGCTAAAAAACAGTCCTCTTCAATTTTTTTTAAGCACGGTGTATAGTTCCAAACAATTAACTGGTCTTTTTTTATCTGGTATGCATTTTCAGACAGATTCAGAAATGTTATATGCTGCGGAGTACAAAAGTTAAGCCCACCATATAAAGTACTGGCCATGCTGTGGTTGTTTAGATTTGCTCAGTGTGTTGACAATATTGATCAGCTGCCACCTTCACCTTTTCCCTCCCTTTTTATCCAAACATCGGGCATATCAGGTTTGCTGTTGGGCAGTATCACTGGCACATCACTCTGTGTTGTCCTCAACCTACCAGACCCCGGGGAGGCAAGGTCATATACAGTCTCCTTCAAGGACAGACGTAAAGTGTCCCTCTTGCCATTTAGGTGGCCAGGTTGTAACTCCTGCTCTATCGTTACAGCTTGAGGGAGTAAGATAGCAGGTTCTACCTCACTTAAGCAGGTCTCATTGGAGTCTTCGAGTCCCTCCATGGAGCTCTGAGACTGACATGACAAAAGCCGTTTGTGTAGATGACAGCTTGTGGCTTCATCTATTGAGAGTGACCTTTCATTGACAGTGTCTGTAGTCTGAGTGATTGTGATTTCTTCCATGCTAGAGGAAGACGACAAAGACACGTTCCAAAGTTGAAGCCCGCCGCTCGACTGGCCTCGACATTTCTTGCAATAAACCTTCTCCTTAAATGCATCTTGTGAAGGGGCAACCACTGGACGCAACATGTTCTCTTTGTACGGAGATGAGGTCTGGAGTGCTGGAGGTGGGTTGCAACCTTTAAGGCGCCTGCTACACATTTCTGCGCTGTCAGCCTCAATGCTGACTCGATCATAGTCTTGCCTTGGACTAAGGCCACAGAACTGAATGTCATCAGAAAGGACAGAAGGCCTGTTGGACAGCTTGCTGGTGCAAGTGCTATTCTCAAAACTGTCACTCAACTGGCAAGCAAGTGGTTGCAGTTCATACTGTTCTGGCTCCTTTCCACCGACTGATTGCCGCTTTCTATGGTGTTGCTGATTGGGGCAAAGAAAGCCTTCGCTTTCTTTATTAAAACTTCTTCGAACCCGAGAACCTGTGCCACAGCCAAATGCCCCATTAGCTGTGGGATTGGTGGTCCCAGGTTCTGTAGCCGAACAGGACGGCATTATATTTTCAGTGGC
This sequence comes from Barbus barbus, assembly GCF_936440315.1. Lineage (NCBI taxonomy): Eukaryota > Metazoa > Chordata > Actinopteri > Cypriniformes > Cyprinidae > Barbus > Barbus barbus. The sequence goes on from NC_136758.1 coordinate 13,790,687, forward strand.
TTGCTTTGTAACACAAGGTAGGGTTATTCTCCCGCAGTTCTTCTGGGGTCCAAAGAAGCAGCACAGCGACTGGAAGAAGAAAGTGGCGAAGCCGCATGCAACGCACTTCACAAGCAAAAGAAAGATCCCAAGCTTTCTGAAAAGCAATGCAGTTGCGGGTAACATAATAATACCCACGCAAAAATACGCCCCAGCACCAGTAGCTACCGGGCAACCCATTCTCTTCAGCGAATGTGCAACCCTGCCCAGTCTGTCATTGTGTGGGGCCAGGCTGTATGAAATGCAATAATTGGCCACAAAGTCAACAGAAAGACCTGCAGCTGCTGAAATGAAGAGTGCTTCCACACCATTTAACTGCCATTCTAAAAGCACAAGGAGGCCAACAGTAGCAAACACACTTCCTCCCACCGCAACGGACACGTAGACACTTAATGGAATATTCCATGTCGTCAATAAGAGTAGTGCAAATGTGAGAGCTACTGAAAAGCCTGCCACCTCCAAAGTCTCCGAACTTAAGCATTGTTGGAGGTCATATAATCCTAGCTGACTTACAAACCATCCTTTCTGCAGTCCCACTGGAGCCTTGGAGATTTCCCCATTAAACCACGATAAGATCTCTTGGTAGAACTGAGACATTCTGCTGAAATTGAAGCTGCAAAGTTGTACAGTCTTGAATATTACAACAAGGGCAGTGATTCGACCCTCCGAGTCAAACCTTAGGCCTCCGGTACTGGGTGAGTGCCCCTCTGCATGCTGCTCTGCCACCATCATGCTAAGGCACTGCTCGAAAACACTTGGCGGGTAAGGAAAGGGAATATTATTGCAGCAGAAGCTAAATGCGTCCTCGCTTTCAGAACAGCGACGTATAGAAACCCAGTGAATCAATTGTTCCACAAAACACACATTGTCTTCTACTGTTTCTTGGTCAGCTGATAATGGAGAATAGAAGCTCTGGTTTTGAATTTTTCCACATAGATCCTGCAACCACAGCTGGGCTTGTGGACTGCTCATATTAAATCCTGGATCAAGAACTAAAGATCCATTACTTTTTGGATCAAAGTGGTCACCATCATCTGATGGAATGACACCCCAAATTAGAGTCAGCGTCATGGGTTCATCTTCACCCTGTTTCATTCGCTCAAACATGAACTGGTGGCGATATTCAGCATCATATCTCTCAAAGGGATGACTGGAGCGGAACAGCTGAGTTGTTCTGCTGTCTGAAGTTGGCAGTTTCATGCCAGGGTCTACGCATGATATGTACGTTCCACCGGCTGCAAGCACTGCAAACCAGCAGATCCATATATATCGGAATTTCACCACTCCACAAGGCAGAATTTTCAAAAAAAGCAGGTTTGATGTGTCCGAAAACCCTCGCCCTAACATCCGAAGCTTCTGTCTCAAGGTAAACAGACAGCGCTTTCTTGAACTCGTCTCCCAGAATCCACCTGTATTTTTGGAGCAGCAGGGCTTCCAAGCTGCCTTCGCGACAGGGTTTGAAGACAGCACAGCATAGCGTTCTTGCAAAATGAGGGTGCACGGAAGCCAAACGAGAGCAAATAATGTGTTGATTAATGAGGCACTGCCGAGATATACAGCGTAGCATCTCACGGTGGTGATGCTGCTTAGGTAGCCTGAGTAAAACGTGATGCTAGATGTTAGACCCGACACTAATATCAAGTATCCCATTTCCTGTAAAACCCGGTTCATTCTCTTCTCAGGGACAGCTGGAGGATTGTGGCTCAGCTGCAGTTTCCAGAAATCAACAAAAGTCAGGGCTTGATTCAGACAGCTTCCTAAAAGCACAAGGACTGATGCAAGATTGAGGAGTGGAAAAAATGTCAAGCGAAATGCAACTTTGTAGAAAAAATATGAGGTGGAAAGTGATAATATGACAGCAATCAGTGACATTGCTGCTATAAATAGTGATTTGAGATATAATCCCATTGTGAACAAAAGTGCAAGAGCTGCAAGAACAGGATAGACAGAGTCCCGTGCCAAGTAATACTTGAAAAGTTTTTGTTTAATTCCCAAGTCCATTCCTGTTATGGTGGTGTTATTGTATGTGAGTTCGTGACCCTCTAAATGGTCCAAATAAATTTTCATTAGTGGATCACCTTTTTCCACTGGTAGAAATACAATGCTATATTTTAGGGAAGGAACCTTGTATTCAACAGTCTGTGGCCCCAGGAAGTCTTTGTCCACAAGGTAATGGAGAATCTGGAAGATGCTTGACAGTTTACAGCGGTGTGGAACGGATGCACAGCGGCCAAATTTACTCTTTTCAGTACATGATGCAACCAGGCTTCCATCATGATAGTAAGGGGCACAAAATCTGAGGAGGCTAAGGCTTTCAGATACCTGCTGTGCAGTCAGACTAAAGCAGGAAGAAACGTTGCTAAGAAGAGCCAAGTAGTTTCCCAGAGACCAACTTGGACAGCACATATTCTTCATCATGGAGCCGTATAACTCTGATCTGACCTGGCAAAGTTCATCAAATTTTGCCCCAGAACGGATCTAAAATGAGTAATAAAAATGGCATTTTTCAGCAAAAATATTTCAATTGTAAAACAGTTATACTGCTTTCAGTTTTCATGCTTATTCATCTCATTAGATTTTGTAGGTATTTGTACAAGATTTCTGTATACTTTTTTGTTTGTTTGGATATATGCAGACAAGTACTATATACATATATTGACAGCATCTAAAATGTACAGGAACCATAAAAATCTTTACAGATCTGTAATCTTTATATTAGAAATATATTTCTATGGATTATTTATGTCCGTCTCTAAATTGTTCATATGAAAAATGATTTTAGATGTTGTCAATGCATTAGCAGTGGTTCAATGCCAAAACAATGCGTGCCAGAACCAAAATGTATGTACAAATATCTATAATTACTAACGAGATCACAATGAATTCTCTAATATCTGAATCTGATAATTAATAAGATTCTATCAGATATATCCATCAAAACACTGCATTTAAAAACTTAAGAATATTATGCCCTTTCGGGAAAATATAGTCTTTGTTTTACCTGTGACTGTTCCATCTGGCACATGGAGTAAATTGCCTTTAGACTCCAGAGACTGGCAGAGTTTCCAGAGCGGAAGACCAGCTGAGCATAGCGCTCTCCTACAGGACCACACATTGGGTGATAGGAAACAACATAAAACATGCTGTGCTCCATTTACTGATTTATTCGATTTGGAAATACCTGATAATACGTAAGTAAAATCTCACCTGGGGAATTACAAAAAAAGTTGTGCTCAGTGTAATCTCTGTGCAACATTCTCCTTGATCGTTCTCTTGATTGAGGTTCAGATCTAAATGTGCCTTCTCTGTAAGACAAACAGGACTTTTTCAATACAAACACAGCATACAATCCTTTAGTAATAAAAGCAACAGTCTGATTTAGTGAAATGATGAGTAGTAGAAATTATATTTAAGAGTATTTTTAGTATCATAAGAAATACCCTGCTATTCTTTCTGTGAGTTGCCATGGAAACGGGGACAGTGATTTTCCAGGTCCAGTGTTTTGCTGTAACCTCATCCATGTTGCTAGCCGGATACTTATCTCTGTTCCACGAGGTTCAAATCCCTGTGAGGTCCGATCAAAGACACGCGAATAGTGAGAAGAAACTCTTTGAAGTCATTATAAAAATGAATTTAAGTCATTTGAGAGGCTAATTTACAATTCTAATGATGAAAGGCCACCGCTGGTCACTTTATTTTCAGAAATGTATTCATAGACACAAGCCTATTTCTGCATCAGAGTAAAAAAATATATTACTTGTAAAGACTTTATATCTCTTAGGAGTAAAGCCCATTTCCTCCATGAAATAAAAACCTCTCACAATTTATATAGAGTTTATATCTCACAAATGTAATTTTTTTCCTCAAGTCAGAATTGTGAGGAAAAAAGATCACTTATCCGTGTTGTGACACTTTTTCCAAACTGCAACTTTTTATCTCACAAAGTGAGTTTATCTGTTATTTAAAACCTTATCTTACAATTTCTCTTTTTTTTACTATTAATTTTTGCTTATTTTTTTACGTCACTTTTAGTATATGCTTCATTTGACTTTTTTTCTTGTAGTATAAACAGATGCATAAACTTTAAGCATTAAAGGGATAGTTCACCCAAAAATAAAAAATTCTGTCATTAATTACTTCGTTCATCTTCGGAACACAAATTATGATTTTTTGGATGAAATCCAAGAGTTTTTTGATGGAAACACAACTGACACATTCAAGACCCAGAAAGGTAGTAAGGACATTGTTAAAATAATCCATGTGACATCAGTGGTTCGACCGTAATTTTATGAAGCTACGAGAATACTTTTTGTGTGCAAAGAAAACAAAAATAACGAGTTTATTCAACAATTTCTTCTCTCCTGGGCCAGTCTGCCGCCATTATCGAGAGTACCACGATGCATGCATGTGTTGCTGCTGACAGAACATACATGCGCTGCACCTTTTTTACAAGCAGAGGAATGCACACACACATTTGTGTTCCGAAGATGAACGAAGGTCTTACAGGTTTGGAACTAACCTTGTAATTAATGACAGAATGTTAATTTTTGGGTGAACTATCCCTTTAAACTTCACTATTTATCACATATATTAGAGAGATACACATACTCACCAACAAAGGGTCAGAGAAGTCTGGCAGAGGACCAGTCAAAATCCCAGCAAGGGAACAGGCAAAGAGAACGACCATACATGAGATGAGTACAGTCATTGGGTACTCAACTATGACCTGGGAATAGCTGTAAAATCAATGGTGTTCATATGATCAAATTTAATCTAATTAATGTAGCCTATGGCACATTAAGTTTATACTGCTGGTATTCACCACACTACATTTACATGCACTTTTTGCTTAGTATTTGAATGCTTCTTCTGAATTCCTCTAAATGTACTACTGAACATAAGTCTATGTTAATGTGCACTACTGTATTACTGTAAATGATTGTTATATATATAAATAAATATCATAAGTTGCTATAAAAGTATCTCACCTCCTTGGTATCTTATGCAAGCCATCATTCCTACTGAGCAGACAGACATAGAGATTAACATAATTAAATGTTTACAGTCAACTAGATATATGTCCATTACAATGATATTTATAATATAAAGTGTCCAGACCTCACTGTCACCATGTGCCGCTGTACAGGCTTGTGGTTACTGCCGTCATGAGATTCATGAAGCCAATGGCACTGTGTTTTATTGTGACATGAAGGCAGGCGTGATGGACTGCAGCTATGGACAGTCTTAACAGGACTGACTGAACAGTCCGCCTGATGGTAAGCATTCATTTGACCTGGACAGACATTGCTTTGATTCGACTGCTGGTGGCCACAGCAGGCGCATCGTTTGTGTTGTGGTGAATGATAGCCAGAGCCCTGTGATACTTGACGATGGAGCTGAGTAGAGGAGTGAGACTTGAACGGACTGCTGCTGTCAGCTTGGTTCTCCTCTATCTTGATCGGACACGTCTGAGATTCTGTGCTCTCACTGTCTGGCGGACACAGCGAAAGCTCAGGGATCTCACTGTAAATAAAAGAGTCTCATTATATCAATCATCAAATGTTGTCAGTCTATTCTGTAGCTACTTTCACACCACTACATTTTAGAAAAATGCAAATCACATTAATTATGTTGAAGTGAAGAAATCAAGACCTGTTGATATTTTTCAAAGAACCAAGTAGAACTGTTTCAAGAACAGCCTTGAATAAATCACTCACTGCATGACTGATTCAACAATCCAGTCGAGTCATTTTGGGAAATTAATTTTTACTTCACTAAATGTAAGTTCATAACATAAAAAAACCATGCTGTTCCTAGTTACGTGATGAAATCAAAACCTGCTCCGAGATGCAATTGTGATGTCAGATTTGTATTGAATCATTCTTTTGATTCTTATGAAACATCTAAACTGGTTTACAAATGAACTGACCTGAGTATTCTGAGTGATCCGATAACAGAATTAGTCATTTCTGATGTAAATGCTAAAAGAATTTGAAAAATGATGCAAAAAGATACTATAATGACATATTTTGGTATAATAAATTGTAAATGGAAATCACATTTAGCTTGAGTGTTTAGATTGACTGTAAGTTGTTTATGTGCTAAACGTAAAAGGGTTGTTATTTAATTGCTGATGGTGTTTATGTGTATAGTCACACATACTGCATTTAACAGCTGCATTTTGCAGTTGATTTCGCGTGTTTGCACACACACTTGCAATTTCCATGCACTGAACGTCTGAATCCATCATACTGACCAACAAATAAAAATAGTTTGAAGGGATAGTTTAAAAAATTATTTTTGGTGCAAATACATTAAAGTAACTTGACATTAGCAATAAAACATAATAATGGCAATATATACATGTCAAAGTCAGACATGCCCCTTTGCCAGCTGTGATGCCTGGTTACTGGTTTAAACTTGGCCCAGGTTTTTAAAAGATTTTTGGGTCAGCATACCTTAATACTGTAGCTTCAACAATTGATTGCCAATTCAAAGTCAATGTTTGAATAAACTGACAGCTCAGATGCCCAGATTATGCAGAGCTGTAATAGCTGCTAATGGGCGATATTTTGATGAATCGAAAATTTTATTTTTTTCTATGTATAAACTGTTTATGTAATGAAATATGTTTTCGTAGTTTGTGTTGTCCTTTATCAGTGCAAAATTATCACAAATTAAAAAGGATTCATGCCAATATTGTCCAAAACCCCACTTTTCTAGGGCGTTTCCAAACTTTTGGAGGGCAGTGTATTTCTGATGAAATCCAAGAGCGAAAGCTATAAGAATACTCTTTGTGCTGTTATTTTTGTTTACTTTGCACACAAAAACTATTCTGATAGCTTTATAAAATTAAGGTTAAACCACTGATGTCACATGGACTATTTTAACGATGTCCTTACTACCTTTCTGGGCCTTGAACATGTCAGATCTGCTGCTGTCCACGGAAGGTCAGAAAGCTCTCAGATTGCATCAAAAATATCTTAATTTGTGTTTCAAAGATGAATGGAGGTCTTATGAGTTTGGAGCGACATGAGGGTGAGTAATAATGAGAGATTTTTTCATTTTTGGGTGAACTATCCCTTTAAAGATTTTGTATTTAATTTTGTAATATAAAATAATTAGTTATCCCACTTTTTTAAAAGCTTATGGTTGTCTTGTTTTGTCTGAACAATATGCCTCTAATATATAGTTTACTTCTGCCAGGAAATGGCCAATAGAGAATTTTTGAGTGCACAGCTGAGTTACTGGCAACATACTGTATATTAGATTAGCAACGATGTCTAAAGAATGTATCAGCGAAATGCTCGAAGGCCCAATTAGGCCAAGAGGGAGGGACTCCATCAGCTTACTCTGTCAACCTCATAAAAAGCCTGTTCAGATGAGAGAAAAAGGCTCACTAGTGCTTACAACTCAACTGCTCAGGAAGTAAATATGAGAGTGGGACAACAATGTACTGCTAAATAATGTAAATCACCTTGAAGAACCAGAGCTTAAGATTCAGTATTCATTTTTTCATTATTCAGAAAATCCACAATACTAATAATAACATTTATGACTCTTTATGGGGTACCTTTAGATTTTACTATGCTGAAATGTTAAAGTATGCTATCAGCTTACTGAGTTCAGGACAGGTCAAATAATGTGTCATAATATAAATCTTTTTATTTTATTTTATTATAATTATTTTTTTATCCCTGTTTACCAAATTTCAACAATAAAGTTGGCAGGTTTGGTGCAAGAAAACATTTCAACTACTCTCTTAAATATGAACAGTTCCTAATAACAATGAAATCGTAAGCTTTTAACAAGCTTGTTTTTACATAGATGTACTGCTGACTCTTTAGTATGACCACGGTGACAAGCTATTTAGATGTGCAAACTAATTTGGGCAAATTATAATATGCAAGACTGATCCCATTTGGCCACTGACGATAACAACTTGGATAAATCATGTGCAAGGAAAATAAAATGACTTTTGAACCAGAAGAGTTGGAATAAATGCTACATTTCACCAGGATTAAACAAAACACTTGCTCCTAACCCTCAGCCTTTTTTATCTCCCATTACTGAGCATCTTGGTTGGCTTAAATTCTTAAAATGATTCTTGACACATTGCTTATTTGGATATGAACTGATTCATCTCCATTAACTCCTTCCTAAGGATCACTATCCTAAAACCAGCTAAACAGGGTCTCTTAATTTGCTTCCTTGTGTGAGATATTGCAGAGGTATATATACATGACATTCTTCACTGTGGATCAATTACTAAATACAGAGCTGCAAAAATAGCATCAGGAAATTATAGAATGCAATCTAATGTATGATGAACTCATTATTGTAATCAGATATAAAGTTTTGCTACATTACAAGAGAGAGTGCTTATACCCATTACAAGGCTTTCTGAAGAATTTCTACATAATTTTGTTAAATTTATGCATATGTTAACATAAGTCTCAGCAGCCACAGCATAATTTTCCAGCAATGACCCTTCAGCATCTGATGGAGCACATGGGTTTTGGTTATGTGCATGCTGCAGATGTTTTGACGGTTATCAAAAGGAACACAGGCTTAATTTGATTTGACAGCTCTGCAGCTGGTACGTCGTGTCAGGCGGGCTGCGCTGCCAGAAATCAGAGGTGATTGTTGTGGCCTGTCAGACTGTAAGGGTGAAATCAGTTCATCATTTCAGCATCAGACAAGGAAAAACACCATATTTACTGATGAGATCCCATCCTGAATCCAGCAATGACTCGAGGATAAGGAAAACTGAGCTTAATGGATATGACTGTAAATTTCCAGAGCAAATTTGCTCATAAAATGCCCTATTTTACTACAGTCAGCTTAAATATTTACTGGAGCAAGCATAAATATTTACTAAATACTTAATTTTTTTGCTCCCTTTGCACCAATTCGTATGTGCATATAAATAATCTTCTGCAGTTACATTTCTCATTTCATATTCAAATCTCCCCTAAGCTTTTTTACTCAGTGGATCTTGTATGGTAGGAGTCATGATCTGGAATTAATGTCTGGAATATAACAGAAATTGAATTGATTGAACAGATGCCCTCACAGCATTTCAGTGGATATCAGCCATGTTGGCTGGCAAACACTGGCTAATATCATGTAGTATAATGCACACTTACACTGCTTGAGATTTACTTCAGGCCACTGATACCATGGTGACTCAGTCCAGATCAAAGATAATTGAACCGATTCACAAGGGTGAATCAAGTGACACTGCTCATAGGCAAAGCAGCTGCCTTTAAGCATAATCAATTAATCTCTTTTTCATAAATTATACTTTCTACACTGTAAAATGTGGTAACCTGCAATTGTTACCTTACAGAGCATTTTTTTTACCTGGTTTAACCCATAAAAATTAGTTTTGTTGGTATAAAATAATGCATTTAGGTTGACTCAGTGATGCTAAATACTTTTTATTTGAATAAAACCAGGTAATTTACACTGCCCTCCAAAAGTTTGGAAACACCCCTGGCAAAATGTGGTTTTGGACGATATCAGCAGAAATCCTTATAATTTTTTGGTGCAAATACATTAAAGTAACTTGACATTATCATTGATGACCATAAAACATAATGGCAATTTATACATGTCAAAGTCAGACATGCCCTTTGGACATGCACAAACATTTGGAGGGAAGTGTAGATATTACCTTTTCTCAGTGTATGAACACATGCAGACTAAATTAAACTATTATTAATTGTCATCTCAATAGTGTAACTCTTAACCAAAAGATTCAGATTAATGTCTTTGCAACCCGACTGTAACATCTCCCAGGCTTGTTTGTGATAGTTTTGGAAGATGAAGCACTTGCTTTTGTGTGTAGGATACGTGCAGCCATTTTAAGTAACATAAACAACACATAATAACATGGAACAAAACCTTTGATTAACAAATCAAAGGCTGGTAAGGGGGGCCCACGTGTGCGCATCGCACTGCAATATAAAGACAAGGCTTCTCCTGAGAGGGTCATACTCAAACATGAGTCACTGCAGCTTCGGCTGGATCTTCTCCACCAAATATGGAGAACGCATCTCACCATCTGCTCAGCAGTACTTTGATCTACAGACAGGTTTCGTCATTAAAGATAATTATTGTCGATACAGAACAGGGAATCTACACCTAGTTATGCTGAAGCAAAATGTCTCAGTCAGAGTAGATGAGCTCTGTGATTAACATTCTCAGAGTCAATCGTCTAACACCTCCATTTAGAGTCCTAGATCCCTGTGTAGTTCATTATTAGAATTACTCCAGACAAAAAGAAACATGCCTGACTAATGAGGATAGAAATAAAATATTTCCTCTTCTTTTTTGTTTTGCCATCCATTAAAAGAAGTGGAAAAGTGGAATATTTGTACAAAAGTGCCACTCTGAATAGCAAGTGTACTGTAGATAGGTACTATACATATTTTTTAATATGACATAAAAATGCAAATATTAATCATTTGCGTCCAAAAACATCAAGATTGTCTTCATATCTCACTTTTATAGATACTGATTTGTTACTATGAAAATTTTTAAACATAAAATTTTTAAACATAAAACTTTGGCTTTGCATTACTGACCTTTCTATAAATGCTCTCATAATTAGGCTAATATAATTATAAAGTTATTATGAATGAATTTTGTTGACCAGAGCATATTTATCATATGGTGTACCCTAGAAGTACTTTCTTAATTTTACTATTCAAACATGACTTTTTATCAAGTATGTAGCCTACTGCATATCAGGAATGATTTATCTTTGTTTAGCCTAATAACATAAAGAATGACTCACATAATGTGCTTCTTATATGTTTAAGTTAAATTTCCATGGGGCAGAGTTCACTGCAGAATGTTATTTTGTCATTCATTGCAAGAATTTAAAGAATATTCCCCATGTGTCCTTTTGAATGTCAGATGTACTGTAGGTCAAATATAAATTAACATGGAGTTTGCCCTAGAAATTCATTCATAGTGGCTTTTGTGACCAACCACATCAACTGTAGCATCAAGATCAGCGTTCATGTCAGTTTATGGATAACATGCAGGACAAACCCAACAAATGATAGTATTTCGTAGTATTTATTCCCTCGTGATCTCCTTGTACTTTCAAAATACTATTCGGTTGTTACCCTCAGAGAATAGTATTTTTCGCTTGTAAACAAAAGCCAAGTGGGTCTGATATTGAAGCTGCACGTTCGTTATTCCTGTTTATTCGCAAAAACAACCATTTAAATGGCTTACGGTCGGTCACAAACACACTTGCTCCAAAATTAGCCTTATAAACCCCGCTATCCACGTACCTCTGAGGTGCTTCCTGAGAAGGTCCCTCTGTCGTGGATGAATCTGTGATTTCAGCATCATCGCGCTCTCTAGAAATGGACACGGTATCCATGCTTTAGTGAATGTAATTTCCGACTGTCACTATCAAATGTGTAATTCTGTGCAGAATGCAATCGAAGCAGGTTGTAGTCGTGCTGCGTTAGTGAGTGCATTGAGGCTGCTTCATCGTGGCGCTGCGATCTGAGGTGTTGGCAGTGAGTTGAGCGCGCGCTGTTCACCCGCGGGTGGTGCTGGAGCACAAAACCACTTCGCCTTAACACTGCAAGGGTCTGTAGCCAAAACCATAGCGAAATTGGAAATGATCCGGTATTCTTTTCAGTAGAATGACAAAAAGCTGCAATGGTTTGCTGCATACAATGCAATACGTTCTTGACAGTTCTAATTTGACTAATTAAATAGAATAGACTTGGGCTAGTTGTCACATGCACGGGCTAAATTTAATTAATTCTTGGGTTTTTGAGTCAAAGGTCAAATTACACAAATTTGCGTCTTGGAGTACTTATGTAACCTATGTTTTATCCAAGGTGGTTTCAAAAATCTAGTTCAAACCTTCCTAATTTTTAATTTTTGTAAATAGCAAAAACAAGCAGACACATGTTTCTAGCACACACTGGACAAGAGTCAATCATAAAATATAATGCAGTTTGATTTCCAGCTGTTTTCAGGACAAGAGTAATTTACTGTTATTTTTGTATTAATTAACCTACATTTTGTTTGATTTTTTTTCCATTTACATTTTCCTGAAATGCACAGAATTATGAAGACATGCCTATAAAACGCTGATTCCCATTCTGATGTGACATTTCCATATAGTGTGACACATTCCTGGCTATTGGGGCATATTGTCACACGAGAGCTATGCAGTAAACTAAGTCTTTTTTGTGGCCAATAAAGGTGGAAAAGTTTCAGTTGTTTCTGACACTTAAAACTCTACAAATGATCTTGGTCTTGATCGGAGTGATTGGTCCAGCAGGATCTTATAAACATAATAGATATAGACATGACATTCAAATGAGCTATACAAATGATACAAATGAGCTGTGATAAGACTTTATAATGAAAGTCATTACAAATTTAAATGGCGCTGACTTGATTTATTATTTATCATTCTGACTCACTATTCTCTACAGACAATGTGCTAGAAAAATACTGTTTTCTCACATGCTTTAACTCAGCAAGCTTTGACATGATATGTGTTAAGCCTACAGAGCAATTGCCTCTGCAATCCATTCGAGCATGTTTGCTTCAGATCATGGGTGTCTCTGTATTGGCACTCATAGTAATCTCTAGTGGCACATTTCTCTCAGCGAGTGTTGATGTGAGCTACATCGTTGTTTTATTTCCTGAGTGTATTTCATGACAGAGGGACACATTTCCTTAAAAAATAGCAGTGAGAAAAGGCTCCCAGTGGCAAGAGATGTATGTGTGAAATAATTTACTGAAAACATTTCTATTTTGTAGCGTTTCTAAACTGTTTGGTTTCAAAATAATGTGTACCAGGAGGATATGATTGGTGTAAGTGTCACTGTGTGAATTTTATAGTTATAAAAATGCTTTCAATAATACAGAAACTATAGGTCACAAATATTACTTTACACTTCATTAGATGCTGTAGAGAGGAAGAAATCACTCTCAGTCTTAAAACTATTTCAACAAACATCAGTATGTTTTGGGATTTGCACCTTCTCTTGTGCCTTGAAATGAACGAGAGTCTTTGTTACCAAATCTGATCTCACAGGAGAGGCATGTTAATGTCAATTGTAAACTGTGTTTCAAATGATCACTTGCATGATCACCTATCGTAACTTACAGGTGTAAAACAGGCCAACAATGATTTATTTGCTCAGGTGAAGTGCATTTTCACAATTTATGGCATAAATAAAATAGCAAACAGCATCCTAATATTTCACTTTATAACCAATATTCCTCTATACAAAACCTGTAAAATTAATGTTAGGGATTTATGTAAAATAAAAAATGAACTTTTACATGGTAGGCCTACATATACTTTGCTACCACCTACTGACATAAAGAGGTAAGCTCACCTTGCAGTTTTTTTATTAAACTGATACACATTAACCCTCTATTGCAACATTGTATTTCTGTGTAACAGACCATTTCCTTCACTTCACAAACACATTCAAATTTGTTAGTGAGTAAAACCTTTACAGTCTTTTATTTTATTGTTTATGTTACGAAGAATTACTTAAATATGATATCAACTTGAATTTTTTTTAATATAGATTTCACATATTTTAAGGTTTGCGATCATTTGAATTTTACATGATCCATTATTAAACTATCTACATAATTTTCAGAACTTAACATTTAAATTTAATTTAGGTAAAGTTAGACAGAATATTCTATTGCATCATGCTATCGTTTGTTTCATGTCTAATTTTTTAAAAGTCATTTCTTTCCATTGTCCCACGATGTTGCCCCCAAACAACATATTTCTTATAGTTTAAAAAAGTAGGCTACCCCACTAAAATTACTTCGTTACACGGCGATGTTTAATAATTGTTGCTAATTCTAATGACGTACGAGCACCTGTAAACTTCTAGCAAGTACAAAATAGCTCATTGGCGCCGTCTTGCGACTGTAATAAAACCCCCTGAAAGGCCAATATTTATTTTAGTATATAAATGGTTGCAGAAAGAAAATGAAACATCGCTCAGATGAATAACAAACCGGTAAGAGCCATAACATGAATGAGAGAGAACATAAAACATATGTTTATTGTCGCTAATTAAATTACCTATAACAACATATAATATTATATTTATAACAACATATAAGCTACAGTAATATTTAACTGAGATGGACTATTTTTCTTTGTGAAAGCTTTAAGCTATTATCTAGGATTATAAAGTAATTTCAACTCAAGTGTGTTTCATTTCAGTGTGTTTTATTTATTTATTAAGCTAGATACAGTCAGGCTGTTTTAGCGTGGGCCTGATCATCTTGTCAGGGTTTATTTTGCGATAATTACCGCCTGAATGTATGTTATCCTTCACATACATTATTCAAGAGGTCAATGGTATGGTAAAAGCACATGTAGGCTCTTTTGTTTGTGTGTCAATCGAAGTTGCATTGTGTGGGAGGTGATTATTTGGCCATAAGCAGTAAGACACGCCCAAGGGGCGTTACCACAGCTCACAGATACTGCACTAAATTACAGAGCGCACGTTCTGTGCGTGTCAGAGAGAAGCATGACCGAAGAGAACGTGTCGGAGTTTGACAGTAAAAACTCAGAAAGGACCTACATGAACTTACCATGACGTTCTCAAGGAATCCCTTTTGCGCTTTTTTACTTCTTGCTTTGTTGTTTTTGTCTTTAACAGTTATTCTGAAAAAATGGCACTTTGGTCTCCAGGAGAACAAACCTTTTGGTGATGCTGCCCGCCCAGATGGTCTAACTCCAGCGCGGGACAGATTGCTTCAACAACTTAAGGAAAGACAACAAGAACTTGAGCTCTTGGACATCACTTTTGATAATAAACAAGGCTTTGTGGATCCAAGTTTCTCCACAAATGACAGTGCAAACTATATCAATGGGAAATTAAATTTGGACAACCCAGTAACTGCTAAAACTGATATTGGCTGTGAAGAACTTAGTGGCATCAAAGCTGTTGACTTTCTCGGTTCAGGTTACACTAAAACAGTGTTAAAAGCAGCATTGCCGCAAGGATTATTTGTGGCACTGAAATCCGTAAACCATCAAGGTACTGACATGAGATTGTGCATGGAAGATTTTCAGGATTCCCAAGGCTGTCATGAGCTTGTATCTTTCAAACTGAGAAAGGAGATTGTGTTATTGCAGAGACTGCAGCACCCCAATATTGTAGAGGTAAGAAAAACACCCTCATGCAATATATTGGACTCACTCTCCAGGTTGTGCCGTTGTTCTGTATTATATCAGATATGCAAAAGCTTATTACCACACTTTGCATTTTGCACCAGTTTATCCACTGAATTTGTTGTGTTCATTCCAGCTGAAAGGTCAGTGTCAGGACAGCGCTCTGGTTGGTGGTATCACAGCAGTTCTGGAGCAGGGGATGCCGCTTCAGATGATACAGCTCCTGCAGAGCCCCTGGGAGGAGCGCTTTCGGGTAAGAGCACCACCCCCAGGCCTCCTGTGGAGTGTTAATCAGAGATTCCCCACCCACAGTCCCCCCACAGGGCATACCTGAGGTGGGGGTTGATGAAATTCTTTGGCTTGGGTGGATTAACTGGAGCCCCATCTCCATACCAACTGAGCCTGATCAAATAGTACCGAGGGACAGATGTCTGTCTCAGATGTTCATCCTTTTACTTTTCTTTACCCTGATAATTTCTCTGCACTGTTTGTGGGAGCAGGCGATACCAAGTTTCACGAGGCGAGAGTATTTTCTTTCACGTTCACTTTGGTATACATGAAGCAGGTGTTGACACTCTGCACCTTTGATTTTTGATGGGCTCTGATGATGACAAATGCATTTAAGCTAAAGGGCTGTAATCGAGTGACTCGTCTCTTTGACATTCTTGCCTTCTCTGAAACACGTGGTCAGGAGTTATTCAAAAGGTGTTTGGTTTCATCCTCCTCTGTTTTTGAAGAGCTGTAGCTACGCTGTCTTCAAGGGTATACTCAAAGGTGACTTAATACCTTTGCTGTGCTCTCCAGTTTTAAAACATTATATAAGGAAGTAAGAAAAAGTTATGGATATGGTGAAGACTAGTTAGCAAAACCAAAGTTTGTATTTAAATAATTTAGGTTGCGCATATAGAAAGATCGACTTACTTTATTGATGCCTGAGGGGAAATTTTGGGTGTAAAACAATGCATAAAATGTAAGTTTACAAAATCAATACTGTTTACACCACAAAAATGTTTTCCACTTTTTGAGTATAAAAAGTTATTAACCAGTGAAAAATTCTTCCAGTGCAGTAAGACAAATGCACTTGTATTAAAGAAACATTCTATAAAAATAAGCTCTATATATTGTGTTGTTTTCTCAAGTAAATTTATCTTGTTTTAAGGGATTTTAGATATTTTAATTAAAAACATGCCTGAAAGACTGCAAAATTAGTAGTATAGTAATTACTAGTATTAGTATAAAATGGATAAAATACTGTAAATACAATAATTTATTAATAATATGTAATATATAGTTCTGAATATATAATCTTGTTTGTTATATATTATGTTATTGTATATATATTAGTGCTGTCAAACGATTAATTGCGATTAATCGTATCCAAAATAAAAGTAATAAAAAATTTTTTTACATAATACATGAGTGTGTACTGTGTATATTTATTATGAATATATAAATACACACATACAGTATATATTTTGAAAATATTTACATGTATTTATATGTATATATATTCATATAATTAATATAATATATAAACATAACATATTTTTCTGAAATATATACATGCATGTGTGTGTATTTATATATACATAATAAATAAACAGTACACACATATATTATGCAAACAAAAACTTTTATTTTGGATGCGATTAATCGCGATTAATCATTTGACAGCACTACTATATATACACTGCCCTCCAAAAGTTTGGAAACGCCCTAGAAAAGTGGGGTTTTGGACAATATTGGCATGAATCCTTTTTAATTTGGGATAATTTGGCACTGATAAAGGACAACACAAACTACGAAAACATATTTCATTACATAAACAGTTTATACATAGAAAAAAATAAAATTTTCGATTCATCAAAATATCGCCCATTAGCAGCTATTACAGCTCTGCATAATCTGGGCATCTGAGCTGTCAGTTTATTCAAATATTGACTTTGAATTGGCAATCAATTGTTGAAGCTACAGTATTAAGGTGTGCTGACCCAAAAATCTTTTAAAAACCTGGGCCAAGTTTAAACCAGTAACCAGGCATCACAGCTGGCAAAGGGGCATGTCTGACTTTGACATGTATATATTGCCATTATTATGTTTTATTGCTGGTCTTCAATGATAATGTCAAGTTACTTTAATGTAATTGCACCAAAAAAATTATAAGGATTTATGCTGATATCGACCAAAACCACACTTTGCCAGGGGTGTTTCCAAACTTTTGGAGGGCAGTGTATATATGATCTCGCAGCATGATATATGTATATGTACATGTACATATTAGAGGTTGTCACTAATGATTATTTTAGTAGTTGGTCGATTATTCTGACTATTAATAGAGTAATTTGTTAATTTTTTTGTGGCAATAAAAATAGACCTAAGCAAACGAGTAACTATTGATTGTGTTTGTGCACAGGTCTGTTTTGGTTTAGTGCGGCTTCTTCAATATCTGTCTCATTCACCGCTGGGTTCAGTAGCCCTGCTGGATTTCCAGCCTCGACAGTTTGTTATGGTGTCAGGAGAACTCAAGTTAACGGACTTGGATGATGCAAGTATTCAAGAACCGGCCTGTCAAGAGGACTCAGACTGCCTACTGCAGTTTCCCCTCCGCAATTTCACCCTCCAATGCTCCCCCTCTAGAACCTGCAAAGGCTTGAATGAGATGAGGAACCTCTACAATGCCTACAGGTGAGCACTTCCCACATTCCACCTTTATTGTCTGAGCCAGATAATAAAATAGTTGTCGTACGAAAGTCTGACATAGTCGGTGCGGGGAGTTTCATGGCAGCTTCTCCCCCCCGTGCCTGTTATGATTAATTATCCGCCCTGCTGTGTGTCAGGGCATCAGCTGTAGCATACTGATCTCGCAGCATGAATCGCCTCTCTGCTATTCTTGGCCGAGTTTCAGATGAATTATATGAATTCGTTATTTTCCTCCCCAGGTATTTTTTCACCTACCTACTGCCTCATCAAGCTCCCCCACTGCTGAAACCTCTTATTCACCAAGTAATGAACTCCACAGGTGAGCTTTATTATGAAATTCATCTTGATGAACTCTAACTCTTGAAGTGGCTGTATAATGGAAGCTTAATTTATGTTCTTGTCACAGGAGATTTAAAGCAAAGCATTAACGAAACCCTGGTCGCCTTCAAAGAGGTTTTGCATATGTACAAATCTGGGCTGCACCTGGAGAATTTGCCGCCATCAATAACCAGAGGTAATGCCTTGATTTTAATGATGAATTATACTTCTTAACAGTTTTCAACTCCCATTGCAAGCATATTCAATCATAACTGCGGCGAAAAGCATTCCAGATATATGCAGCGTTCTCAGAGTGATGTCTCCGACTGCACCTTTAAGAAGATGTACTTCAGTCATAAAACCTGTGTAACTCAATCCATCTTCAAGGGCAAGTTTTGTAGGCCGTAAGACTCTCTCACTCCCTTCCTGTGAGCTTTGACACCCATAAATCAATCACACTGCCACAATAAAGCTGCACAGAGGCATTAAAACAGCCAAGCGTTGTCAAAGAATATTCAAATCTTATGTCCAAACGCGTTCACAACAACTCTCGTAAGGAGTTTCCACACATTCCCCTCTATTTTGAGATTTTGGCAGAGCCACCGTTGCCTTTTGTTGTCCTCACATGTGCTCGCACACATTTAGTAACATGAGATTCTGCCACCTCTACTGTGAGAGGACTCTTTTCTCTTAAAGTCTCTGAACATGGTAATATTTTACAGATGGGTGTTGCAACAGTGTTGAGTGGATCCTGGATTAGTTTTGATGCATTTTTCCTCTTTGTGCAGATTACGCTGTCCTGAAAGGAATGAGGAGTGTTGCAAATATGGAATACAGATGCTGGCCATCATACAACCAGCAGGGCTGCGTGTTGTCTGTGCACAGTGCCAGAGAGGCCGCGCTCATCTGCAATTCTCATCCACAGTGCACAAGCTTCTCTCTCAGTAGTGAAGAAACATGGACAGGTCAGTGTTTGCTTTGGATTGTTTGATTTTTATTTGTATGATTTTATGGATAAATAAAACCATATTTAGATTGAATCACTAGTGTATTTTCATAATGCCTTTCAGTAAAATATCTAAAAATGCTTAAAACAAGATACCTATTTTGTAAAACATTTTTGAAAGATTGTGTATAATATTTTAATAGTTTCATATTTGGAATATTTCCCTTAGCGCTTTGGCAATATTCTTTTGTTTTATGAATTAACTTCATTCAGTTTTGTTAGATTTATGTCAAACCATAAATCTAACCTACCAAATTTTGTTAGATTTGTTTAAAACAATGTGTTTCATTTTTTAAAAAACATAAATTAAAAAAAGATAAGACTTTATAATGTACCTTGAAAAAAGATACATAAAAAAAAATGTTTTTTTAAAGCATGATCCTTACCAATTATTGTTACATTTGTGCATAAGCCACAACACAGTCTAGATAAGAAAACTGATAAACTATCAAAAAAAACTATGAAAACTATGAAAAAATAAGCATTTCAATTTATATTCTGAATGCAGTTCATATCTTTTCAATATTCTTCTTTCAAGTAAACCAAAAATAATGATTTAAGTAATGATTTTCATGGTGTGCTATTTGAGAAAGTATGTGTTTTATATGGAAAACGGTAGCAATAAATCCTCAGAACTGCCTCGATTTGTCAAAACACAGCACAGAAACCTCTGAAACATCAAATAAATATCTGTCTGATGAGCAGGCCTTCAATAAAGCGGCTATGCCTCTGTTCAGCAATATAAATCATCTGAACGCATGACTGTTGTGTCTGTTTGGAACAGGCTATGTCTAACCCAAGGCTCTCTTTGCCTTTACTTGTCTGCAGGTCGACTTCTTGCCTCTTTCAGAAGTGGCTTCAGCCATCTGGTTCCAGATGTGAACTCAGCAGTGTACATGAGGAGGGTTAAAGCCTCGGGAGCAGTGCTTTGAGAAAGACAAAAGCCAGAGGAATTGAGGGGGGAAGGGGAAAAATTTGACACAAATGAATGTGTTATATTTATAGGCATCTTACTCAATGGCTGTTTGATCTTCCTGCCAATCCTACATGCTGCCAAGGAGCGGTTAAAAGGGTTTCCCTTCAGGTATAATTAACCTGAAGAAAAAAAGCGGCATGAAAAATACAGCTTACTAACTGTTCCTCCTGTTTTACGTTCACATGGCACGGTCCACTGCAAGGACATTGAGCCTATTTTTCACTGGCTGATGCCTTCAGGAGGAAAAAGAAAACAAGCTCTTTCACAGATTTACTTTGATGTTAATGAGGCCAGAAGTTTGCAGCGTTTTGCTGGATGCCAGTATGTGCCTAGAACCGTGTCAATAGGCGGAAAAGTGCTGAAACCACAAAAGCGCAGGAATGTATGTTGGGCGCCATTGTCCTTTCTGCATTTACTGGTAGAAATCTAGATTATCAGAAGAATGCCAGACTTCATCCCATGGGTGTGTCCGTTTTCTTGTTCTTTCAAAGAAAGAGATTTTAATGTTATTTGTGTGGATATGTTCATTCTACATTCTGTGTTTTATTTTAATACCTTTTTTAAAATACAAACTAAGTAATAAAATAATTTTTTTCACAGTTTTTTTCTGTGTTTCATTACTAAGCAGTTTATTTAGCACATCAGCGAAAAGTCAGTGTTTTCCGATCACATTAACAGAAACCTTTTACATTAACTACATCGCATTACCATCTGAATGTTATCATTGCTTTCTGTTAATTCACTTTTTAGGTGTGAAATCAGCTGTCGGTCTTTCCATTCTCTGCTTGCATTTTACCAGCTATTTCTGAGGAGACCTCCAAGCACAAAGTTTACACAAAACCTTTCCACCGCATACCAATAAATCACTTGCAGGGTCATTATAGTTTAATTGTTACATGTAAATGCAGCTTGTTTGAGGCCCCTTTCTCATGGAGGAGCCCAAAAACAAAGGAGCATTAAGAACAATTAAAGTAAATCTGCGGTTAGCACACGAATGGGGCTGCCATCTGCCCTAGTTAGGGGTTTCCATTCACGACTACATAGATATGCACGGATAAGCCCAGCTATGTTTTCAGGGGCAGGGAATGTTTAGGTGGGAGCCATTGTCCCTCTTGCATTGCCCTGGAGCTCCTGGGGTTTGGCCACTGATAAGATCTAATGCAATTATTTTACATTATCTGAAACACTTGACATGAGAATGACTTAATGCAGAGTAAATCAGTAGTGATTTACGGGTCAGTGACATGATGGTCATGTTTTGTTTGGGTTTAATATGCAATTGACACAAAATGATTTGAATACACTTCTTTTATTATGGGCTTGTTTTTCATTTCCAGATTAAAATTAATTATTTTTAGGCGACAAAAAATGTCAGGGTGCTACAACTTTCCTGTTATAAAGTAGAAAAAAGAAAAATGATGAATTAATTGAAAATGAAACATTATTAAGTGGTGGCTTGATTAAATATTTTAGTACAATTAGTTAGAAAATATGTATATATTTTAACAAAACTTCTTCATTGCTTATTAATATTTGAAAATTTAGTTCAAACAAAGTCATGTGTTGTGACCAATGTTCACAAAAAAAAAAAAAAAACAGGAAATGATATCTTAGAGAGGACCCTGCAGGCCCTCATCGTGACTGTGTGTCAAGGTCCATAAATCTTGAATATCATTTGACCTTTTAATGACAACAGATAGTTAGTTGACATTGTATGATGTCACTCTGCAAAAAATTATAATATTGATGAATTAAATTATTTACTTTTCAGTTCATCATCACGTGACATTTTTAGAGTTAAAGTCTTTTCTGTAAATGTTTTTCAATGCTATATGAAATCAACATAAACACAAAGAATACATTTTTAAAAACTTGGCACGTGTGTTTTAAACGAAATTTTTAAAAGATTTTTTCCTTTAATTTTATTGTGGAAACACTTATTGGCCATTGACCCTTACAGTGATGGGTCTACACTCATGTTGTGGCTTCCAGTGTGTTTTTAAAGCCCAAAAAAACACGACGATCATCAAATGGGGTTTGCAACCTTTCATCCCACAATTAAATTTCTGGATTCTGCTGTTTTTCTTGGCTTGCACTTTGACACAGTAATGGCAGACATGTTTTTGGCCAAACTCACAAATCCATGCATCACAGCACACAGATGGAAACACTATAGTGCTTAAAACACACTCTAGGCTTTTTGAAAAACACTACATATGTTTTACAGTGTCAAGAATGAAAGAACATGTTGGCAACTTGTGGCTGTTTTCTCTTTTTCTCTCTCTCTATTTGTGTTGGCTCTTGAATCGCAGTCTGAATCACAGTTGCATCGCCCACACACCAGCATTAGTTACAAACCTTACAGTACATTTCTGTTGTTTGTTTTTTGGGTAAGGATACATAGAGATTCCTGTCGTCCTTACCTCCCAGTGTCTCATAGTGGGGCTCTGTGTTTCTGTGGTTTTAACTGACAGCCGGGTAGTTGTGTGGCGTTGAAGTGGATTGTTATTGCGCCCTGCTCTTTCCCTGCCATTTTGTTTCTTTAGTTTCCTGTTTCACTCAACTTATTTCTATCACTCTTATTCATAAACTCCATCTGGAAATGATATGTAGCCCAAAAGCAAGCCAGAGCTTGTGGTTTAAAAACATGTTGCATTTGTGTACGTAAAGCCGTGAGGAACTTCAAGAGATTTCTGTGGAGGATTCAGTTCTCTTCTCTGACTTTTGTGTCGATTGACTCTGCTAATACAGGATAAGCTTCAGCAGGTCCAGTTTTGAGAGCATAATCAAAGTCCTTTTAAAGCAGTTCACTCAACCATTTTGGTACTGCCTCTGGGCAGCTATTTTGTTGGTAGCTAATAAGTATACAAGTACAGCTCCTGTCTACTTCAGTGAGTAAAGTTTGAATAGTCAAGACAATTTTAATAACATTTGAATCTGAAATAAGCAATAAAATCTGATATCAATGGTATCATTTAGCTTCTTTACGCTTGTGAAAAAGAAGCGCACTTGAAGGTGTTCTTGTCATGTAACTTCAAATCTTAAAAGTATATTTTTAAAACTGTACTTGCAGATAATGGAATATTAATTAAATAAAAGGCCACTTAAGGGGTTCGATTCCCATGACTGTTACTTAAAACTTGAAGGTACTAAAAAAAAAAATTTATTTAAATAAGTACAAGTACATAACATTGTTCATGGAACGTTTAATTGAATGTTCATCTAACATTTTTTTTTTAATCTGACTGCTTTTTTGAGAAAGTTAAGGGAATGTTTCATTTTAACGTTCCCATAATGTTTGCAAAGTGACAAAATGGAATGTTCCCTTAATGTTTGCATAACCTTAAAAGGGTTTTCAAGTATAAAAGAGAGAGCATATAAAAATAAAATAATACTTTTTTTAGTACTTAATTGCAAAATTAGCAAAACATTATCAGAACATATTTTTGTTAGCTATGATAGTAATTCTAACTGAAGTGTGTGTTACACATTATTACATTCAAAGTGAATATATATTTAAAAGTACTCATTTGCAACTTCATCATTAAAAAATTTAATTGCAAATACAAGTTTTAATAGAAATGACATAAAATTAGCTTGAAAGGTATTAAAGTATATTATTTCCATAATAAGTATAGTTTTTCATGCTGGTCCAGTTTCTAATTCTAGTGGCGTTTAGATCTGTTTCCCCAATCAGATTCAACACAACAAATGAGATGAGACAAGAAAGATGATCAGGTCATAGTTTCATAAAAGCATTCACTGACCATAGAATTTGTTAACAGGTAACCCCTCTCTTATTTGTTTTGTTTGCACTCTCGAGCATGTCAAATTCAGAAATACAGCAAAGTCTTGAGATATCTGCTCATACTCCCACAAGTGCTTCATGTGCTTTGTGTTTGAAGCTAACGCCCCCTCCTCCTCCTCTATGTCCTCCTCTAATGCCTTCAAGTTGCGCCACAGTTAAGGGCCATCCATCAAGTGGATCCACCAGGTCTTCTTTCCACTGTTGTGGATTGACACACAGCTTCTGTAAATTATTCTCAGTCTGGCTGGCCTGAGTGCCCAGGGCTGGAGAAGCTGGCAGAGAGCTGGAGGCTCTGGTTCTGGTGGTAGTCCAGCTGCTGGAGAAATCAAAGCTTGGAAGCCTTTTGTTTCTGAGGGCCTTCTAACCTTGTGCCTGTTTTACAGTTTCTCAGGGGACTAGAACATGTGTACTTGATGGCTTTGACACCTACAGAGATTTATTTGAGATAAATCATCATTGAAGTTGTTTTTAGTTTAATCCATGTATAATATCTGATAAAACTACTACATTTTATTATTAATATTTATTGATTATTTTTTATTATTATTGGCACTTGTGTAGCTCGATAGTTTAAGTTCAATAACAGCTATGACAAATATTTGTTTTTAATAAAGCGTTTTAATAACCTTTATAAGTTTTATCTGAATCAAAAAGTTCAGTCGCAGACAAAATAAAGATTTTTAATAAAACAATTTAATGAAGATGAATAAGGTTTTAAACAAATCAAATAGTTCAGCAGCAGCTAAGACAAAATAAAAATGTATTCTTAAAATAAAGCATGAAGTTTTAACTGAACCAAAAATTCAGTGGCAGTCATGACAAAATGCATTTCCTTTTTGATAAAATATTTTTAAAGATACATAAAGTTTTTACTAAATCAGAATGTTCAGTTTGAGAAAATATCGATTCATTTTTAATAAATCTTTAGTTTTGGAAAAAAGAAAAAGAAAAAAACATCAGTAGCAACCATGACAAAATAAATAAAAAATGTTAATAAAATATCTTAATAAATAACCAAATACGTCAATTTAACCAAATAGGTCAATAACAGCCATGAAAAAATCATTAATCATCAATCAGTTATGCAGCAAAATAAAATGAATTGTAATTTTTTTTTTTTATATCAGAATCAAAAATTGGATCAGCCATGACAAAATAAGAGAATTTGGTCACACTTTCACACTTACTTTATTCAATAGTCTTATTATCACAGTTTGCATAAAAACTTTCACACACCGACGCAATGTGTTAAGGCTCTACTATAATTAGCAGATTGCCCCAATATCCATAAAAAGTTAAGGAATCAGTCAGGAGACTGTTAAATCTGCCACTATTAGGAGTTCATTAGTCAGCATCATTACAATAGAGCCAGTGCATGTCTTTCAGGAATATTAATTAAATGCAAATCACAGCTAAATGGACTAATGAGTCACTAAACTGGCTTTCTGTCATTCCTGTTAGAGAGGTTCTGCAGCGGTTGCCCGTATATGATGCCCTCTAGTTTAAGATTCGGCTGAGGTGAAATGTCCACCTTCTTTTTAAATTACACTTAATATGTAAAGACAACATAATTTTTGGTGTTTTAAAATCTGTCATGTGTACAAGGGCCTCTTTAAACACTATTTAGCGTGACTCTCAGACTTTTTACGATCAATTTGTGATAATGGGCACCAATTTTGTGTGTTTCAGGAGTACATTAGGGCAGTAAAAGTAATTTTCAGTGATTATTCTGAGAAAACAAGCAGGACTGATCCAGACTCTGTGGGGCTGGATGGGTTACTGTTGGAGGTGGGGGTTGAGGTTATGTTTGGAGGTTGCTTTTGACATGGGGGTGAAGTTACGTTTGGAGAGAGTGAGCCCCCCACGCTCTTTTGCAAATAAGGACTCAACCATGTGGAGGTCTCAAAGGGTCTACAGAAGTCCAGCAGAGAATGGGGACTGAGCCAAAGACAACTGATTCAGAGCCATGCGAATTACTTTCTTATGTAGGTTCGTGACATTACATCCTAAACAATACAGAAAGAGCTCAGAAGTAATGTGACAACTCTGAAAAACCCAGTTGTAAACTTACCAGGTCATTGATGGGGACCTAAGATTGACCTTCGGTGTTTTCAGTGAGACGCCCCCAAAGCAAACATATTTTTGAAAGTCAAACACTTGGCGTAGCTTACTGTAGCCTATCGTGAACTCTCTAAAATGCAAAATACATGTGATGTTGATCAGTTAGAGGCAAATCTAAAAATATCAAAACACCTATTAAAAGATTCCAAATCATAAATTCAAAATGACAATAATGTCAAATAATTCAGTGGTTTCTAACCAGGGGTCCAAATACACTGGGGGGGACTAAAGCAGGATCCAAGAAGTACTTGTAAAGATTTTGATTGTGCTTTGTGAAACTTATAAAACAGAATAAGAATAGTCCATTTAAAGGAGAGAAAATAACATGATATGTGCAATGTGTGCACGTTTTATAAATGTGCATGGTGTGTGCCACAGTATTGTTATATTTTTAATTGACATTAATGAAAATGCTAGGCGATGTGGAGAATTATACAAGTTGAAAGCAACACATTTCAGGTTTGTGTTAATGAAGGAGTAGGCTGTGTTGATGGGGTTGTGGAGGTACATAAGAAGAAAACGGCTGGGAAACACGAAATTCAGTTGCCTTTTTCACTTTATGTGAATTAAAACGTTCAGTGTGTTTTCCATTTCAAGCAAAAATCCAAAGGCAATCAAATAAAAAATCAACTGAGAGCTTAAATGTAACTTTTGTACAACAGTGCCACCAGGTGCTGTACTTGCAAACTGTCCCAAAACACCCACTGTATAAAGTGGAGTATCAACTAAATCTGTCAAATAAGCTTTTTCTTTCTTTCTTTCTTTCTTTCTTTCTTTCTTTCTTTCTTTCTTTCTTTCTTTCTTTCTTTCTTTCAAATTTAAAGGGATAATTCACCAAAAAATGATATATATATATATAAAAAAAAAAAAAAAAGATTGGTAACCAAACAGTTGATGGTAGCCATAGACTTCCATAGTAATTTTTTCCATACTATGGAAGTCAATGGCTACTGTCAACTGCTTGGTTACCAACATTTCTTTAAATATCTTCTTTTGTGCTCAACAGAAGAAAGAAACTCATACAGGTTTGGGACAACTTGAGGGTGAGTAAATGATCAGAAATGACAGAAATTTAATTTTGGGTGAACTTTCCCTTTAAGATGACTTTTAAATTATTAATGAACTTAATGTTACATATCTGACGGGTGAATACCACAAGCTACCACAATTGTTCGTAATAATAAAAGTAACTTGCTGCATTATTTTGAGTCATCAAACACATTTTGAATAAACACTTTTTGAGTGTTATGTAAAATATGGAAAGTGTCAGCCAATGTAATAATAATAATAATACTTATATAAAATAATAATACTACAAAACAACAACAATGACGATGATGATGCTTGTAGTGGTGGTGATGATTATTATTTCATCATAATTCCAACAATATTCACACAATTAAATATCCCCATATAACAGTAATTTAAAATTACTTATAAAACTTAATGATTTTGTCTTTGTTTCTATTTTAGAACAAGAAATGAAACTTCAAATAGCTGTCACTCATTTGAAGCCACTGTTAAATATAGGGTTGGATGGGTTCATCTGGCTTCAAAATAGCTAGAGTGACAGCATTTGTATCCGGTAATGGAGCCTCTCAGTGTAGCAGGCCGGTCAGATTAAATGGATTGCCTCCAGAGGAAAGAGGGAGGGTGTAAACATATTTATCGTCCAATAGTGGCCGGGGCCATGAGTGCTTGATATGCATTCTTTGCATCCCATGGCTCTCAGCTGGCCAGCAAGGGCAGAAGCAGAGAGGTCGGATGGTGTACGCAATCTCAAAGAGCCATTTGTTTCATCGTCAGAGTTTTGTTTTGGACACTATCCATTCAGAGAGAGTTTTCCACTTTACTCCATAATGTCAGACTGTGAGGGGCTTCCGATGGGTGAGTATCCAGTGTCAGGGAATTTTGGATTTATGCTGTTTGGGCCTGTTTCCATGCTGACAACTCATCCTGCAAATATGTTCTCATATTCTACTTGATGAGAGTGCAAAGGTTTTAGCCATATATGGCCGCTCTCAGGCCGACCATCTCTGTCATTGGACATCTTAAGACAGAGACTATCATTTTACAAAATGTGTTTCAGGTCTATGTTTGTGTCTGTTGCAAAGTACGTGTTATAGCCTCCACAAATAATTTATCTGGATCATACATCACAGCTGAACACTACTGCAGCTGTTATTTATAACAGTGCTGTGTTGATATGCGCTTTCCGCTTGGGTGTCTTCATGGCAGTGCATTTATAACATATATAAACATAAGACACGCTCGAAGGGATCATTTCCCTCACATAGAGCAGAGCCTAGGAAAGTCTGAACGGTGGCTGGCTGTCTGCACAGTGAAAACAATCAGATATAAATAGACCTTCTCCCTCCTGGTGCAAGGAACAATACTGTTTACCAGGCATTTTACCTGCTAAAGCATTATACTAACCCAGTTAACACTGCAGTGTAAAGACAAAATGGCTGTATTCTGTTCTGTTATATAGTAAACTCATTTAAAAAGCATATTAGTAGTTACTAAATTGCCAGCAATTTGCAATGAAATGGTTTGTGTCCTTCTTTTTTTGTCACGAATGCCTCCAGCTATGAAGATTATGCCATAACAATGTTTAATATTTGAAGGTTTGTTAAGGGAATGAAGTCAATGCATTCTCTTCCAAATGTATGTGGGTGTTATCAGTAGTCACATGTAATAACTCAGTGCTGTTATGTGTTTGCCAAGGCCGGCTCAATCTGTTGTTAGGAATCTGGCATGCACAGATAGTCGCATATATCAGAGTTAAAAAACATAGGTTTTGTGAAGTGAGACTTTGTAAACACCATCCAGTCAGTGTGCTGCTAGATTGTAATATTAGTAATACAGGTTGTTATATCAGGAAATCAAGATGAGTGAGTTAAAATAATATAATAACAATAACTTAACTATAAAGTAGCCTGTGCTTCTCAGTTTTGTTTTTGAATCTCCTAAGAAAAGTTGTGCAGTAATTCCCAGTCATGAGACAGCACATAAACAGATAACCTTGAGCTGATTACAGAACTAATTAATTATGCTACACTTTGGAATCCTTTTCATAATTGTGAAGAACGTCTTTGTTTAATGAAGCTCAGAATTTAATGAACCCACTTCGTATAATTATTGGGCCTCTGTGTAACAGGAGGCCATTTGTTTCCACTGAGTGAATCTTAAAATGTCCTAAATGAACTGCAGGCTTTGCACTAAATAAACAATCTGATTTTGACACACGCACACATACAATCAGAACGAATTTGCTACTTTAATGTACACTGTGAGTGCTTTTTCTCAGTCATAATTTAAAGCAATGTAGTCCAGTACAATATTTCAAACTTGTCAAGAATTATAAAAAATTACGTCGCTCTAAACACAAATTATTTATTCAAGTTATTTATTTATTTTATAAATACGACTGTCTCCTAGTTTTTGCGTCATTTCCACAAGCCTACTTTTATTTTATTAATGTGTGTCATCTACAGTCAAGGAGCAATTTTTCAAAAAGCGTGGCAGCATTGTTAATGTTGTATTTATTTCACATAAATAAAATGCTAGTTATAATATTAGACTTAGCAAGACAGACAACAGGTACAGTCTTTATTCCCCAAAAATGTCTAGAATGTCACTTCCACCGTATAATGCTGTCTAGCATAACCAAGTGCAAATGTTGATGGTGTATAAAAAATGACAGAATTCCTCAGTGATCCGTCATTGTCGGTCATTTTTATTACACAAACAAATTATTGACAGTGTGTTTTAGTCTAGAGTTTGTTTGGAGTCTTGTAGTTTGTTTGTAAGTGCCCATAGTCTAAATAACACCGATTATTTGTTTACTTACAACAGTATACTTTTTTTCTTGCATAATTTTTAGATTACGTGCATGCTGTAGGTAAACCACAAGGTGTCACTGTTCAGGCATTTACAATAGCGATGGCACACACACACTACGCCCACCTGCTAAAAGGTCAGATAATTCATAACAAAGGAGAATTGTATTGTGACAGAATGACATTTAGTTGTGTTTAGTTGAACTGCGTGCCGTACTAATGCATGACATGACAGAATGGTATAAGCAGAGGTGCTCTCTATGAAGGACACGACCATGGTCTCTGGTCATCTGAACTCATTGGGTGAGTAAGGCTTGGGTCTGAAGAGGACATTAACACTATATGTGATGTATCATATCCTATATGAGAGCTGACAGTTGTGGAGATGTGACAAATATCCAGCAGCCTTCATTTGTTTCTATTTTGGCAGGTGAGAAAATAAGCATTTCTCACTGTTTTACTGCCCCACCCTTGTTTCTCTTGTCATAAGAGATGAGAAATAACAAAAATCATATCAGACTTGGAGAATCCCCAAGTTGTGCAGCTTGTGCCATTACAGCAAACCTCTGTCATGTTGGTCTTTGAGGCATTGTGTATTGCCATGTTGAAAAGCATGCTGTATTTTCTATTGCAAGAGTATTTTTATATAATGACTTCACTCATCTGGTCTGGTCTGAGGAGGAGCATCTCCATCCGTAATGCAATTTCAGCCTCTTAGTGTTGGCGGGCACAGTTATTCAAGATAGTATATTGATCGACCAAAGTAATCCTGACAATCTGAGACTGGTAATGTGAAGTCCCAGTAAAAGCTAGCGGTATGTTCACACTGTGGAGAAAAGCACTCCTACTTTTGATCTACCCCATTAAGATCCCATTAGATCAATGTGATTTATGAGCCCTGTATTTTCAATGGCCCACTAATTGGTTTGACCACTGAACTAGTCATGTTATTGGATTTAGGTATTCTGTAACATTGTGCCATTAAAGTGCATAACTTTATGTGAGGACTATATAATTTACAGAACATAGCGTCATTCAAAAATAACATGATATACCATGATATTTTGGTACTGTATGTTTTTTTTGTTTTTTTTTAAATCAGCCAGTATATATTGGATATTTATTAGTGCATGCAAATATTGCCATTTTTAACATCTAGATTACCTTTGCAATCTGAGTTAAACTAAAAACACTTCTTTAACAACACTTAAATCTTTAAAAGATCTCAAAATTAATATCCCTTTTTTATACTGATAATTATAATGCTTTGATGCCTAAATTCTTTTTATTCTTTTAATTCGTTTTATTATTAACTTATTTTTAAAAAAATAATAATAAAAATAATAAATAAAGTTAATTTTAATGGTCAGGACAGGTAGAAATAGATCCTGAAAGTACAGTAACAACTGCACAGTTTTACCTTTTATAGTGCAGTATATGATCTGAAACTAACCGTATACTACAGACCAAAGCTCTTCTAGATTCTAGATCATGAATGATGTGATGCATGTGAAAGAAAAGAGCTCAGCGTTCTTGCATAGGTCTATGTAGAGCATCATATATGTTCTTCCTTATATAGTAACTGGGGGATGGGACGTTCCATATATCCAGCAGCAGAAGTCAGATATGATTAATGTTTTCCCTGCTTCACAGGATACAGAGCTGTGCAAGCAGGAGTACATACATACTCTTATATAATCATCACAGACGAAAGAACATTTGAACCACACATCATACAACCCACATAGATTGAATGTATTTTAATGAGAACAACATCCACATTATTTTTCTATATGTAGTTCATTTCTAGATATTTACTTCATGGCTGGAATATTAGATTCTGTTTGGCCATATGATTCAGCATAAAATATATCATATTTGGGGGTTGCAGCTCATTTAGTGCATTTTAACCATGCTGGCTGGATGCTTGACTGAATTTATGAGCACTGATGTAAGATTTAATGTCATCATCATCTGAATGGGAACAGTAGGGGGTGTCAGATAGACGCACTCACGTTCTTCTGTGTCCCTGCTCCCTCTCCCCATTCGCCTGCCTGTTGGTCCATGCTCCCTGGTAAGATCCACACTACAGGGGCCACGGCAGCAAGGCTTGGACCAGGTGGTGGTCCTGGGTTTGTGGAGAATAATGCCTCAGGGGAAGCCACATGGCTGGCTGCCCAGGTCCCCACCCACACCAGCTGTGTCAGGGGCCCGGAAGTGGATGGAAATCTTGTGGAAATGCAAATCATGTGATTGAATGTTGGTCGCCTGGCCTTGTGTTTGTTTGTCGCAAGTATGTGTATTTGAAATTATGTAAAATTAAATGTGTGTAATGTTCAAAAGTTGTGAAATAATATGCAATATTTCAGCTGATTCTATTTGGCTAAACAAAACTTTCCTTTTTGCTAATTCTGCTGACCTTTTTCTTTCCACTAATCCAGTACGCTTACATTGGACAAATTAACCACAGTTGTGTATGATGTCATTTAAATGATGTAACCGTGGCTTGACCAACATTGTTTGACTCATGATGTTAACTGATTAGATTTAGAGCAGTGGTGAGTTGCATTCATATCAAACACACTGTCTGTCTGCAATTCTTTCACTGAATGCCTGGATTTTCAGTTCATTCTGAATCTGAACTGTTTTCACAACCCAGAGGATCAAGTACTATTTCAATCCCAAAAGCAGATGATCCTTGTTCAGGGGCAGATAACTGTAGGATAGATAGAAAGAATGAATGTACGACAGAAAGAGTCACATAAAGAATTATGAATATGAGGGAGAAGTGACAGGAGAATTGTGCATTTGATAGGATAAGCAAGAATCGTAGATCCATAGCGGTGCTTTGTTTTATATATATATATATATATATATATATATATATATATATATATATATGTATATGTATGTGTGTGTGTGTGTGTGTGTGTGTGTGTGTAATGGTTTGCATGGTTTGTGAGGATATAAAGAAGTCTCTTACCTTCACAAAGACTGAATTGAATTAATTAAAAAATACAGTAAAAACTAATATTGTAAAATTATATTCCAATTTAATATAGCTGTTTTCTATTTTTAAT
Organism: Barbus barbus; assembly: GCF_936440315.1. NCBI lineage: Eukaryota > Metazoa > Chordata > Actinopteri > Cypriniformes > Cyprinidae > Barbus > Barbus barbus. The sequence goes on from NC_136758.1 coordinate 13,823,788, forward strand.
ACATTTTTAAAATAGAGTTCTGTGACTGCAAAGCTGAATTTTCAACATACCAGTAATCTTGTACCTTAATATTTCACCTTAATATTTCAAACAAATATTGATAGACATTTCTCCATTGTTTAACTGAGGGCCAATCAAGCCAACTAATGGTCTGTTACGCGTTATATTGAAAGAATGTTGGTTAATGAAGTATTATTGCAAGTTATTATACATCATTATCTAATTTTATTGCATATGATATTTAATGACACAAGTATGTCTATTTTGCTGTTAATGTTCAGACTGTTGGCTGTGTGAGGGCTGCAGGGCCGATGCTGTTGCTAGGTGGTGACAGAGTCATAATAAACATGGCTAACCTAACATGAGATTATCCAGTATCCAAAAGTAGATGCTCAGGGTTTTGTTTCAAACACTAAGAATAGAGAGGACTTGTTGGCTTACAAGTCCAGCTCTCTAACCATTAGGAAGTCGTGGCCTAATGGTTAGAGAGCTGGACTTGTAAACCAAAGGTTGCAGGTTCGAGTCTCGGGCCGGCAGGGATTGTAGGTGGGGGGAGTGAATGTCCAGCGCTCTCTCCACCCTCAATACCACGACTGAGGTGCCCTTGAGCAAGGCACCGAACCCCCAACTGCTCCCCGGGCGCTGCAGCATAAAATGGCTGCCCACTGCTCCGGGTGTATGTTCACGGTATGTGTGTGTGTTCACTGCTGTGTGTGTGCATGTTGGATGGGTTAAATGCAGAGCACGAATTCCGAGTGTGGGTCACCATACTTGGCTGAATGTCACTTCACACTTCAGAGATTCAGAAAGTGTCAGCGTCATTAGACCATTTTTTTTCTTCAGTTGACCTGTACAGAGATTTCAGTGTCACTAGGGATTAAGTCATCCCTTCATAAAGAGTCATTATTCATTCACAATATGTATGATAATAAGTTGTTATATAATAAGAAGCTTGGACATGTAAGATCTTTTAATGAGCTGGTTGAGTCTGTGCTTCATGTGAATGTTAATTCACTAATAGGCATTGGGGCAGAGAAAGGTGCAGATGCTATTTTAGTCTAAACCTCAGGCACTGGCATGGTCTATTACCCTGAGATTATCAACACAACCTCCTGACATTGCTTATGACATGACATTAATGCAGTTGTAGTTCTACTGGAGGAAAAATGTCAGCTGATTGCAAACTTTAATGCCATTTTTCATGTACAGTAGGCAGATTGTTGTATACTATTATTGTAATATTATTTAACAATAGCTAGCTTGAACTAAATGCCACAAAAGCTGGTTCTTGTATATGTAGATTTGCAAGGCCATTTAGTTTTGCATTTGTAGGTTACTTTGCAAATTATTTTCTGGTTTTCAGCATAAAAAACTAAATCAAAATGAATAAAACAAATAAAAAATTGTACAACATGAATTTGTTTATTTTATTTTTAATATAAAAAATTCTCTGGAGCAGATGGATACAGTGGATGGAGCAGTGGATAGATTGCTACTCTTCTTTGTTTGTGTATAATCTTGACTCGCTGTAGTTTAGAGGCAGTGCTTCCTTAGTTATAAAGTCCTGTGAATATAAGCATATGTGGACGTACAGGAATGTTAATGTAGTCTTTGGATTATACCGTATAATTTTCCTTACAAAAAAAACTGGAACTATGTCAGGTGCCGAATATAATTAATCCCCAACAAGCTCCTGATACATGTGTGTATCATTTTGTGTTTAAGTGTGTGCATATGTGTTTGTATGAGAAAGGTGCAGCCAGTATAATTGGAGAACAATAGGAGGGTGTAGCACTGTTCGACTGCCACCCGAGGGATCCCCAGACTTACACAGAGATGATGAAGTGCTTCTCCCAGCCGCTCTCCCTTCCCCCAGCTGGTGTCTCTCTCCAGGGGTCTGTGCACTCTCTAATCTCACAGCACCACCACTGGACTATATTTGCCTCGATTAACACACAGGCAGTCGACGCCAAAAAATCATCAAAAAGTGCTTGTGCTGTTCTATGTAACCAGTAAAACTCAGATCATAGAAAGGAAATCTTAGAAAATCAAAATTTCAGAATCATAGCATGAATACAGTAGTACAGTTTCACATTTTTTTCTGTATTGCTAATGTATTCACTATTACTTTTCAATGTGTGTGTGTGTATATATATATATATATATATATATATATATGTGTGTGCATTTCTTTTTTTTACATATTTTAAAATTTTCATTAGTTTTTTATGACAAAATGCTTTATGCATGGATGCATCTGATGATTTGACATTTAATGTGATCACCACATCAGAGCAGCTGCGACAGCTCAGAATATAAATCACTATAGGCACTGTTTTGTATTTTATTTTATACTGTTTTGTACATGAATAAAAACATGTTTACTGTATGAAGCAAAGTTTTTAGAAATACAATAAAACAAAAATCACTGTGAGTTATGACTTTAACACACAAAGATGACAGAAGCTTGAAATTTCTCAAACCAGACAGGCAATTCATGTAAACCAAACCAGACAACATTTTTGAGCACTTTATATTGTTATGCACTGGCTCAATTTCCTTTATGAACATGCTAAATATTGACTGTATTTAAATAAAAATGTATGTAGTAACATATATTATGTATAACTAGTGCAATGGCATTAAAATTGCGATTTGAATATGAAAACAATTAGTTGACATGATCAAAGGTCCTTTTTTTAATGATTTCAGAGGAAGAGACAACATGGAAAAAATGCAGGAAAAATGGATGGCTGCCTTCTGGGGCTAATCCTTGATTTGGTCTTTGGCGGGACAGACAGAAGTGCCGGTGTCAGCACTGTTATGGGGTCTAAGAATAAACACTATAGACTCTCTGATGCCAGATCCAAGCAGCACTGCTGGCCTCGGGACAAGAGAGAGAAAGAGAGACACCAGTGGGACATGAAAATGTCTCATCATCCACCCCTTGGATCATTGAATTTTTTTAGGCTTCTGAGGCAAAACCATGGCCAAATTGGACACAGAAACCCCAGAAATCCAATTTAACACAGCTCTCTTCCACTTGCCATCATTTGAGGTTGGGGGATGGGGTCAGGACAATAATCTTTAAAGAGGCTTTTGCAGCTTTTCTATGCTATTTTTTTTCTTCATTTGACACTGTTTTGTCTGTTTGAAGATGTGTAAATATAGGCCACGTCGTCATTCTTATGCATATTCTACCGTATGCGCCTGTCTGATAATTTGAATAATTTAAAGAGGTTTTCCCCTGTGACGACCCACAGTCAAAACTGAGATACACTCTCATTCTCTTTCTGGCAACCTTGGTTTCTCTTTGATGGTCGTCCAGACTGCTTTGTCTGTCTGAAGGCAGATAAGGGTTGGATAGTCAGTGTTTAGCTCTGATTTTTACTCTAAAAGCTTGTTTGTATTATGGAATAAAGAATGGAAAGTGAGGTCATGTATTGTGTCTCATATGTGGAAAAGTCCCCGAAAACCTTCCTCCTCATGTGGGAAGGGCTGCTTTATTTCTTTACTGTCTGAAGTGTTGGGGTACCTTACAAAAAGTTTCAAATAGTATGACAGGAACGTTTTTTAAAGTGTAGCAGTGTAGCTATTTTTTCTGATTACTTGTGGTGTAGCATGACAAAACTCAAGAGTATGTCACTATTTTTGTTGCATTGCATTTACAGCTGAGTGAACTAGGAAAATAATCAAAAATATCGGTTACACTTTTTAATGTAACAAGGACACCTTAAAATAAAGTGTTACCAAAACATCCACTTTCTATTTCATATGAAGCATTTGGAAATCTGATTCATTTTAGTGAATTTGTTTAAATAGGTCATTCATTTAAAATGAAAACAATTTCATTCTGGGGTGGAGTAACCCTTTAAATGAGTTTATTAGGAAAAAGATTTGTTTATGATGCTACATTTTGTTTAAATATTATAAATTGAGGTTATTTTTAACTTTATTGGTTGTTTTAGTGCTCATGTACCTATTTAAGTTGGTCATTTTTTAGTAATTCTTTTTTTTGTGAGCGTAAATAATGCTCTGATTGCAAACAAAAATATAATACATCATTATTTAAAGATACTTCAATGTAGCTTCAATGTATAGATGCCTTTTGTTAGTAGCTTGTGTAATTCAAAATATAAATAAGTTTAGATGTATACATGTGTATGATTTTTATATACTATTGTTCAAAAGTTCAGGGTCAGTATAATTTTTTTTAAATACTTTAATTTAGGATGTATTCAATTGATCAAAAGTGAGTGAAAACACATCTTTCTTTTCATCCAAGAATCCTGAAAAAACAGTTAACAAAAAACTTTAAGCAGCACAAGATTTGTTTTCAACATTGATAATAATAAAAGATGTTTCTTGAGCAATAAATCAGCATATTAAATTATTTCTGAAGAATTGTGTAACACTGAATACTGGAGTAATGATGCTGAATATTCTGCTTTGCCAACACAGGAAAAAATTCCATTTTAATATGTACTAATTTAAATAAGTCATTTTAAACTGTATTATATTTCACAATACTACTATTTTTACATTATTTTTAATCAAATAAATGCTGAGATCCTTGCTCAGTATAAGAGACTTATTTTAAAAACATTAAAAAAAATCTTACTGACCCCAAACTTTTGAATGATAGTGTAGATATGTTTGTTTTTGTTTATGATTTTTTTAAATGTGTTTTACAGTACAGCGTCTTTCCTGCTTCCATGGAACATGGAAGCTTAGATTTAGCCTCAGCCACAAACATTCATAATCCTCTTTACTCCAGTGTGCAGTTTAAGTACAACTATCAGCGTGTAAAAACACAAAAATACCCTTAATCAATAGTAGCCCTTTGCCAACTCTAAATATCGATTCACACCAATTTAGGACACCTCTAATGCAGCAAAGTCATCTTTTCTTGCTTAAATTCTCCAGCACTGTTTCCTACAGCGTCAGAGTTGAGTCTCAGTCAGCTGGAGGGGGAGGGTTTACGTTTTGAGAGAGGCTCCACCCCCTGCGCTCTGATTGGTCCGTTCTCCACTGTCAGACTGGGGGACTCGCAGATGAGCTCAGCGGACTGAACACTAGCACACACTCCTCTGAGAGCTCAAGCCCTGAACTGGCTTATTTTTCTTCTGGAGATCTCACACAGGACAAGACCACAGAAAGAACCGGAGAAGAAAAAGTGCACAAGAAGACAAGCATTTTATAACTTCAGAAAATATTTTCACTTTCTTTTTTTGGAAGCCTTTTCAAGGAGTTAGCGAGCGTGAATGGGTTGTCATGGTGACTGACACTGGCAGGCTGACCCTAGAAGAAGACTGGATGTTGAATGGACAGAGAGCTGCAGTGGCCAGCCAGCGACATTAACAGGGAGTTATCGGAGAAAGGGAAGAAGGGAGGAAGAGAATGGAGGACGGCTTCTCCAGCTACAGCAGTCTCTATGACACCTCCTCACTGCTGCAGTTCTGCAACGGTAAACTCATCATGTTTTCTGTCTTTAGTCTGAGAACTTGTCCATCTTATGAATCTGTTATGATTCAGGTAAACATGTTGCCTCAGCTGGACGTTGCTGCACTTAACCTTTATGACCTTCTTCAGTCTCTCAACTTTGAGAAAGTTTTTCATTCCTCTTTGCTGTAATGGATCATTTTGAAAGGATTGAGTAGCTGGCAGTTTTCTTACGCAGAGACGCTCCCGAAGCAAGTGTTTCTAGAAGGGCATGTCTCAAATGTCATGTTTTTCAGGTTCTTACAGTGTTTAGGTGAAGCATATTTGTCATTCCTGAGATTGAATGTGTTTGATGTTGTTTTCAGACAGATGTGTTCGTTTTGAAGGAAACAATGCAGAGAAAAATCTCTTAAGCCTTTATTACATCAGACCGTTCTCCAATGAAAATGAAACTCGAGACCTTTTCGACAAGCTAAAGAATGAGGATGTTGTTTTTGATTTGTTGGGGTGTTTTTGTTGTTCTGCCATCCTGATTAGGATCTGTAGTCATGTGTGTGTATGCTGGCTGGTGCTTCAAGGCTTTTGGGTGAGGGCTGATGATAAAAGAGGAAAAGAAGAGAGGAGCTTTGGGTGGTTAGTAAGGGATTTCCTTGTTCCAGGATGAATAGAAGTTCATGTCACTATTCTGTCAAACACCATTAATCTCTTGCATTAAGAAACCTCATGTGACATCACAGCGCTCTTATGCTCGATGTGATTAAATGTTTTATTCAACTGTAGTTTAAGCCTTTATTGGTGAGGGTTTATTTCAATCTATACTGAAAAAAATGGTGTAGTAAATTGTGAAGGAAATTTCACAATTATTTGAAATGGCAAGTAACACATTAAAATAAATATAAAATGTTTGTGTATTTTTTTGCAGAACATACTTCAGTAATCTTTGATTTATGACTTATGATGCAAAAGTAACTCTCCTTTTACTGTAAATCAACATTTTCTCTTATAATTCAGTTTGTTCTAGACATGCACAGTATTTTGTGTCATATTACAATGTTATCAATTAGAGATTTTATAATTTATCAATGCATACAGTATACATATATGCTAAAATTGAATTGGGTATTTAATTGTGCATGCATATATCTTTTAAATCACTAATAATTTAAAACATTTTATAATAAATAATAATGTAATATTTGCATTTATTATTATTATGGTTGTTGTTAAACGTTAATTTTATAATAATAATGTAATATTTAGCAAACCTTCAAATGAATGTCCATGTTTCATACTGTAAATTTTAAGGTTGTAATGCCTGAATTCACTTAAAAATACATTTAAAGCATTTAAAATGATTGGTTTCAGTTTTTAGTATTTTGTTTTTTATTTATTTTCACAAAATAGTATTTCATTTTAATATTGACCATTTATCAGTTATCAGTTATCAGCCATAACATGGAAATCAGCTAATCAGTATTGACCAGAATTTTAATATCAGTGTATCCCTAGTGTGTTCGCTCCATAATCTCCTTTAAAGTTAATTTTGAAAATCCAGTATTAGAGTGATATTTGTTTCTGGGGTCATGTGACGTAGCTGCATATCTGCCATGTGAGCACTTCGGTGGCTAATGAGATCATCAGAGGTTACTGACTTGTGTTTACACTGAAGTTATGATATGATTGTGCGGTTGTGGTGTGATCTTCTCTTTCATCATCTTGGCAGCCATGAAGACCATAAGATGTCTTCCATTCAGCAGAGCCCTTTAATCTGCTATAGGCCTCATACATCAGTTACAGTTATAAACGTCTTATTTTACAAGTTCTTAAATGAAAAAGACATTCTCTCTGCTTTTCTGCATTCACTCTGTTTGGCTGAGTGAGAATGAGAGCTGCTGTGATGGCTGGCCTGTATTCTGGCTTGTCAGGCCAGCGTAGGACTGTGGGTAATTGAATGAGGGTGTGCTGGAGAGCACTGCGGTGAGGTCATCCGGCAGTACAGTGCTCAGCCGAAGCTCTGGATCTGGTATGAAGTCATTTGTTCTTAAACGCTTCACGAGTTACTGATCAGCAAACCACACTGTTGTAGGGATATTCAAATTCATTTCAGCCAGATTCTAGAGGCATTAGACCTTTATTTAAAGTTTTGCCAATCTCAGACTCATCTGCTTATAGTTTCTTGAAGAAAAGATAGACTCTTAAAGGCATAGTTCAGCCAAAAATTAATAATGGAGGTTAGTTTGCTTCCATAATCCTTCAGGAAATTACCAAAATGATGATGGTCACATTTTGGCTGAATGAAAACAGTCATTTAAAGTCAATCTTAAAGGGTTAGTTCACAAAAAAAAAAAAAATCAATATTTACTCACCACGTTATTCTAAATCATTAAACCCCGCCCCAAAAATATAAAATAAAATATATTTTGAAAAATATCCATACAATGAAAGTCATTATAGGGTTCAGTATTGTTTTTGGCCCCCTTTGGGGTTGTATTGACAGAAGCTGTTAAAACATTCAAAATATGTTATTTTGTGTTCCACAAAAGAAAAAAAAACATCATACAGGTTTGGATAACATGAAGGTGGATAAATTATGAATTTTCATTTCTGAGTGAAATAATCCAAGAACCTTTAAATTATGGTTTTCATAGAGTCAAATCATTACCATCATCTTAGTTATTTCCTCAAGGATTCTGAAAAATAAACTTTAGAATAAAAATATATATTGTCCTTTATAAAAATAGAAAGGACAATATCAAATGAAAGATATTTTGAAAAATGTCCTTATAGGGTTCAGTATTGTTTTGGACTCCTGTGACATTCATTGTATTGATGAACACTGTTGAAACATTCAAAATATCTTCTTTTTTGCTCCAGGTTTGGAAAGACATGAGGATGAGTGAATGATGTCAGAAGTTAACTAATCCTTTAAGACTGACCTTTACATAATTGTTTTCCTTCAGCCAAAACGTGACCATCATCTTGGTTATTTCCTGACGGATTCTGTAGAGAAAATAACCTCATGTCCTTACTCAAATTAAACATTGGCGGTGAGTTCTGGCAAAGGGAGTAACAGGATATCTGGTGTTCTGGCATCTAAACATCTACCAGACGTCTCAGTCTTTCTGACTGCTGTTGTCTCATTCAGCCGTTGCTGCCAGAGAAGTGTTCTTGGCACTCGGCTCTCTCTTCTTATTGGCCTTCCTTTGAGCCACTGATGGATGCATGTGCAACAGGATTAGGATTAGAGACCTGCTCACGTTACCGACCAAACCAGACGAGAAAACTGAAAGTGAGTGAGAATGAATGTCATGAACAAAAGCTTCCACTTGCCTCTACACTTGGCCTCTCCACAACCTCTTAACAGCAAGAATATAAAAGGTTGAAATTCTAATGCAATTCATAAGAGCCACAGTTGGAAGACATCATTTATTCATTGTTTTCTCATTGACCTTACAAGGCTGTCACTTGGATTTGGCGGTAAATATTGATATACAGAAAATAACTCTTCCAGGGATGTCGATTCGTTCAAAGCTAGACATCGATCTCCTTTAGTATTATGGCTCTTGTGCTATTATTTATTGAGCTGTGCTCTCATAAAAAATTGCAGACTGAGGGATAAAACTCGTCTTCCCCTAAATGGGTGATATTGACACAGCCGTTGTTTGTCTGTTATGTGACAGACCCCAGATGACTTGCATTGGCTCTTTATCTGGCACTCTCTCCCATTACGTTACTGATAACAATTCTGAAACCATCATCTGCACAGGCCTTCTATCTGAGAAGACTGAAGCCATTAGTGCTACTCTCTAATATACGGATTTGGTACTCAAGTAACATTGGGCTGCCTAATAATTTGTGGAATATGTGATATATTTTTTCAGGATTATTTGATAAATAGAATCCAGGTTTGGAAAGACATGAGGATGAGTGAATGATGTCAGAAGTTAACTAATCCTTTAAGACTGAAAAATATAAAAAATGTTCAAAAACAAAAATTATTTGAAAATATTTATAATATTTTTCAAGCTTGTAAAACAAGAAATAAATAATTTCTTATGGCATTCAATTTTGTTTTCAGAGAAAAAAAAATGGAATTGTACAATTGCAACTTTATTTCTTAATTATGATTTTATACATTCCATTTGCTACTTTTTATCTCTCATTTGCAAATTTACTTTTTCATAATTGTTACTTGTAAATTGTGATTTCTTACCACAAAATGTGACTATTTAAAAAAAAAAAAAACGTTGATTTATTTTTCACTCTGCTGCAGGAACATGCTTCCATAATTTCCTGACTAACAGATTGACAGTCAAGTAATTTACCAAAAGATGTTTTTCCTGGACATGCTGCATTTTGCCTTTTAGCCATAAGCAGTGCAGCGTTCAAGGTGTCAGCGACATAACTGAAGCATTTCCCGCTGAAGGCGTAGTATTGTGCTATTTTTGTACATTAAGGAGGTTTTTGGAATATTCCACTCGCTCATTCACTCTCAAGGGCTTCCAAAACAAAGAGGCCTTTGTGGGGGTGTCAAGCAGACAGGATTATTCAAATTTTGCTTCAAAATATGCTAATGCTTTTCAATGGCAAAACATGGTGCATGTCTTTCATATACTGTGTGTTGTGTGGACCAGAATAAGTCCAACCAAAGGCTTATTGGAATTTTAGAGCTGAATTTTTCAGTATTTTTATTGTTTGAGCGTCCATTATCCAATGGACATTTTTGAACTGTAAGCGTACCTCTGGGAAATCAAAGTGAGAGCCATGGCAAGCCTTTCCCCGTGTACTTTTGTTCAGAGCAGATTATGCATGGAAGCAGAAGTTTGTAAATATCTGGTGAATAAACATACTTCAGTGTTATTTTAGTATTTCTCTATACTATTATAGTATTTATGAATACTTTGAATGAGCTTTTATTTTTATATTTACAGTTTCATTTTAGTTTTATTCAGTTTCATTTTGTTCCTAATATTTCTTTTTTTTAGTTTTAGAAATGTAAGTTTCATTCAGGGATAATTTTATTTTCTAAGTTTTTTTTTAAGTTTAGGATTTTAGGATTTTAATCTAAAATGTATATTTGATTTAATTTCATCTTGTTTCATTTCAATTAAGGAAAAAGATTTTCGTATTGTTTATATACTACTGTAAATTTTATTAATATTTTGAGTAACCTTTTATTTTTAGAAGTTCAGTTTTCATTTTAGTTTAACTTTTAGTAATTTTATGTGCTTGTCATTTTTATACATTTTTGTTTTTAATATTTCTATTTAGCTTTATTTTAGTTTAGTTTTAGAAATGTTAGTACTTCCACTTGTATTTTTTTTTCAGTTAGTTGCTAATGCAACATTTCTCATTTTTGAAACTTTTTTTTTTTTCATTTGGAATATTTTATTTAATTAAGGAAAAATATTCAGTAGTTCAGTTTAGTAATAGTTTTAGTTAACAATAGGAACACTGACACACTTTCTGTTCCATCAGCTCAGTTGTGCTGCGCAGGGGCTTGACATATGATTTTCCGCATGTAACATCCAGTATCATTAGCGCACAGCATCCACAAACCCACCCAAAGAACAACACTTGAGTTTATTTAAAACACCCACCCACCCACTGTTCTGGGCTGTTTGTTATGTGTGCACAATGCCCTGGGTTCTGAAGGAGAAGAAAGCCCAGGCTTTCACACACGCTGAAAAGAGCATTGTGTCAGAAGCGGAGCCAGCCATGAGTTAATGCTGCCCTACTTTTCTCCTGCTCTGTGACTCAGACCCTCTGCGACTCCTTCAAAATCCTCAGTCTCCTCTCTTCCTTCCCCGCCTCGTTTGTCACCAGAGCTTCCCGCCGTTTGTGCCATTTCTCAGGATAGCATGAGTCAGCACATCCCACAGTTTCTACTCTACTCCAGCGTGCCTTTTCCAGGTCGGTTTTGTCTTCTCATCTCTATGGTGACTGTGCTGGAGTGAGAGGGTCTGTCACTGGGTGGGTCCCATGAACAGAGGCCATGTTTAACAGATTAAACATGGAGACAGATAAGTGTTTTGTTGTTTGGAGAGTTGTGTGTGCTGTTCCTCACTGTGGTTGACAGTAAGGTCACCTGTGACTGAGTGAGTGGGCTTTCTTCATTGATTAGTCGAAATAGAGTTCAAGGAGCATGTGGGTGGGGTGGGGAGCATGACATGATGTGTAGCTTCACTTTTACCCTTGAGAGTCCTTTAGAGCATTCTTTATGTTCTCTATAAGTGCTTTTTGTTGTCTGGAAAGGTGTCATTAGCAGCAAGGCTATCCAGACAAGCTAAAATGCACAATATTAGTTTAAAGCACTTTTTGAAATAATAATTTTTGTTCTTAAGAGAGTAATTTAACCTATTTCTTTAACTGTTTTTTTTTTCAGTTTACTTTTTTATTCTTTTACCTAAATTATTAAAAGAACAATTTACCACATTTCTGGCCGTGTTTAAGTAATATCATTATTTACTCATCCTTGTTTCATTCCAAACCTTATATGATTATTTTTCTGTGGGACATAAATAGAGACATTTTGAAGAATGCTCCTGCTGCTCTTGAAAGTGAGTGATCAAGGGACGTTAAGGTCCAAAAATGACAAAAATAAAATTAAAGCCATCCATACACTATATTCCAAGTCTTCTGATGCCATACAGTAAATGTCAGTGCAATAACTTAATTCAGCTTGGATGCATTAAATTGTTCAAAAGTGATCGAAAACACATTTATAATGTTACAAAAAGATTTCTTTCAAATAAATGCTGTTCTTTTGAACTTTTTTATTCATTACAGAACCCCCCTCCCAAAAAAACAATTATCACAGTTTCCCTGAAAATATTTAGCAACTACTGTTTTCAACATCGATTTTAATAAGAATGATTTCTGAAGGATCGTGTGACACTGAAAACTGCTGAAGATTCAGCTTTGCCATCACAGAAATCATTTACATTTTAAAATATATTAAAATAGAGCATAGTTATTTTGAACTGTAACAAAATTTCACAATATTACTGTTTTATATTATTGTTGGTTAAATGGTGAGCAGAAGAGACCCCTAAAAACAACCCAAAAGATTGAACAGTGAAAATAATCAATTCGTTCATGAAATTTAAAAAAAGTAAGAATTTATTCTTATGAGTGATATCGACCAGGCTGATATTATTAATCAGCTGATATTTGTCCATGTTCGCTTGACTTATTAACAGAATATTAATCTCCTTGCATCATCATTTTCAAGCCCTATTTTTTAAATCTAAGTTTATACATCAAATATCGGTCATAATTTATATTAGGTGGCCTTAACTACTATGTACTTACAACAAAAAATAAGTACAATGTACTTATTGTTTTCATATTGCATTGCAAAACACTTCTGCTGATATTGAGGTGGGATACGGGTAAGGTTAAGGACAGGTTTGGTGGTCTGGGTAGGTTTAAGGGTGGGGTTAGGTGTAAGGGATGGGTCAACAATGTAATTATAAATGTAATTACAGAAATTAATTACAGATGTAATTACACTAAGGTATTTTTACAAATATAAGTACAATGTAAAAACATGTATTTGCACAGTAAGTGCATTGTATCAAATGATTAATTTAAATGTAAGTACATAGTAGTTAAGACCACCTAATGTAAAGTGCGACCCAAATTTCTGCTTGTTCTGCTCATATTGCACAAAACCTTTATAGTAATATTTCTAGCAAACAATTTAAACAGTAAACTGCTTAACAACATCTCTGCCCCAGCAGTTCATTTGTAGGAAACCAACATTTGGCTGTTTTTGATCCCAAAACAACATACAGGCTCTGTTTTCAGTAGTCTCATGAACCCATACATCAGAGCGTGTTAAGCCTGTGCACTTTCTCCTGGAGCACAGGGATAACCGCTGATCAGGATCGGCTCAGTATCCCTTTAATCCTCTCTTAGCCCAACCACTTCCTGCATCCCAACAGCGAGGCTTGGGGCTAGAGCACCGTCGTCCCTAAAATACCCCCCTTGTTGGTTTCTTGCCAGCTGGCTGGGTGGTAGTGGGTGGTGGAAAACACCCTACCTCTACGGTTCACACAAAGTTGTTTTCTCTGCCTCCGTGGCTGCCTGGAGGAGATTAACAGGGAACAACACTGCAGGCATCTCCGCATCACTTGTCACTGACTCGGTCCTGTCTGGAGTCTCTCTGTGGGGATGGAGGCTGGCGTGATTAATGAACACACACATGTAGCTTCTGCTGCCTGTCTTACACGTGCTGGTAAGGTGCTGGCAGCATGCTAACGGCTTTGTGAGAGAGAAGGAGAAAGATGCAAAAAGATGTGCACTAATATCCCAAGAAGCCATTTGGCAAACCATTTCCTCTATGTCCTTATGTTATAATTCCCAAAATACTCTCATTAGTGCTGCTTGCTAAGGGGCCGTTCACATAGGACACGTTCTTGGATCTGTCTGCATTGTTTTTCAGTCACAATGTGATGGAAATGGCAACAGACCTTTTACTCTTCAATATTCTGTATTGTGGATGATCAAGTTTCAATTCAAAATTACGTCAAAAAAAGAAAGAAAGAAACATATGCATGGATAAGTCCTTTACAATAAGATCAGTAACATTCATTATTATCAATTACATTTATTCATTTAGCTGACGCTTTTATCCAAAGCGACTTACAATTGCTATCTATGTCAGAGGTCGCACGCCTCTGGAGCAACTAGGGGTTAAGTGTCTTGCTCAGGGACACATTGGTGTCTCACAGTGGATTCGAACCCGGGTCTCTCACACCAAAGGCATGTGTCTTATCCACTGCGCCATCACCACCCTTACATAGTGGATTTTTATTTCATGCCATTAAATATGGATATAGGTTGATGTCTTTGTGACTCGTCTCAGTTTTTAGCATCTTGTGATATGTTTTTAAGATGTTGTGTCAAGTTAAAGAACTTTTAAAAGAGACTTTTAAAATCTTGATTTACCTATGTTGTTTTGTTGTGCTTTCTCAATGTTTTTGAGCACAAGAACCACCATGAATGCCCCAGCAGCTGCATAGCAACATGCTAAACATTGTAAACAACACATGCTTTCAATTCACTGTGGTTTTACTACAAATAAAACCAAAAAACATGGTTACCACAAATGAACCTTGGTTTTCTACACTAACTATAGTTTAACCATGGTGTTTGTAGTGAAACTGTGGTTATTCAAATGGTAAACAATACTTTTTACTATACTGTTACTACACTTTTACTATAATAAAACCATGGTTAAATTTTGTAAGGGATAGCAACATGCTATGTGACACTTTGAGCACCCTAGCCACCATATAGCAACACAAAACACTCAGAACACCCTAGCAACCACATAGCATCACACTAACAACATTTACACCATGTCTACACCAGACCCAACAGTTGCCATATTGTGTCACACCATGCTGTGCTGCAACAGTTAAAGTCTGTCTACACTGGACGCTACAAAGGAACCGTTGCAAATCATTTGAACTTTGTGTCAGTACGTCATAAATAGAACAAGGAACAGTCTAGACAGCATCACTTATTATAATCTGATTATAATGGGCTCTACTGTATTTTGTTGTGCTATGCCGCTCGCGTTGTAGATGTCACATTCGATTGCTTCAGACACGTTGACGCATTCGCCATCTTGGAACAGTCAATGTGTCAATCACTCACAGTAAAAATCAATGAGTTTTGTCAATCAGTGAGATACCACAACAGCCTTTGGTTCAAGGACTGTCTTTGACCGTTCCAATATGATGACCGGCTTACGTATAGCGGCCCGTCACCTGCTAATAGGGCATCTACCTATATATCTATGATCTTAACAACTGCATTGTGAAATGCTAAAAACACTTTAGCAACCACATAGCTTCTTGCTGGCAGCCACAGTACCTAGATTAGTGGCGATAAGGCTAAGATCCACTGATACTTACTATTCGGAAAATGTAAAAATCTAGGCAATACTGTTAACGTGTAAATATTAAGCCTCAATTATAAAACCCTAACAAGGGATTTGAAATCAGAATGGAAGAAGGCATTGGCTTTAATAGGTTGATTACAGCTTGACCTGCAGGTGGATTTTGCTGATGTAAGGTGGATTGAAACTCTGGCTCTCTCTTGGGGGCAGTTTGGCTCTGCTCATCACCTCTTCCCTGCTTTCTCTCTTTCTCCTGTTCTTTCCATGCCAGAGATCATGGGTGAGGTCTCTGGGATGATCTCATGTGACTATTTTTAACTCCTAAATCCTATTTACTGAAGGTCATCTTTTTTCCTCATTATGTACCTGTAATCTGGCAGATAGCTTGGCTACACACTGTTCTGTTGCTTCGTTTGGGACTGATTATATAACGGTCCAGCCACCCTCTCTGAATCACTGACACCTCGAGACAGCACACTGTTTTACTATCACCAGAGTTTGCAGATGGTTCCTCAGTGAACTGCCCTTGGATCTATGACCTCAGGTTGCAAAAACAAAGCGGTTGAGAAAGCAGGCGGTTGTAATCCTCTTAAAGCACACACAAACCTTTTACTCACTTTCTCTCAGAGATCCTCCCAGTGTCTCTCAGCATGAACTCTTTATGTAAGAGGCCAGTCTCAAAGGCCAATTGGTTGATGAGAATGGTTTGTGAAAAGCTCTGGGAGGATTCACTTTGATACTCACTGAGACCAGATGCATTTTGTTTACACAATAGCGCTGTTACAAAAATCAGTGAGCTGCCCCATATGGCAAAAAATATATATTTTAAAGGAACACTCCATTTGAGTTGAGTTTTACCGTTTTTGAATCCATTCAGGCGATCTCCAGGTCTGACGGTAGCACTTTTAGCTTAGCTTAGCATAGATCATTGAATTGGATTAGACCATTAGCATCTCGCTCAAAAATGACCAAAGAGTTTCAATAATTTTCTTATTTAAAATAGGAAGCGCCTGAATGTAGTCCCCAGCTACAGTATATCATAACAAATGACCTAGCTGGGGACTACTTTCAGGCGCTGCGTAATATCATTGCGCCTGCTGCACTCATGGTACGGCAGCAAAGTTCCTTGATTATTACGCCGGAATGAGAGTATAGTTCTTAGCCTTATCGGACTAGAAAATCGCATCTTTTCATTTTCCGTCAGTCTTAGTACATGATGTAACTACAGAAGAGTCAAGCTTTAAATAGGAAAATTAACGAAACTCTTTGGTCATTTTTGATGACCAAATGCTAATGGTCTAATCCGATTCGATGATCTGTGCTAAAATAAGCTAAAAGTGCTACCGCCAGACCCGGAGATCGGCTGAATGGATTCAAAAACTGTTAAACTCAACTGTTTAAATCTAGGGGAGTTGGAAAATGAGCCTATTTCCAAAAAAGTGGAGTGTTCCTTTAATATTGCAGTATTGTTATATGCAGTATTGTTTATATTTTATTGACCTAATATTTGTTTATTTTGTCCAATTTTTCAAAGATTGCAAGATTTTGCAAGATTATAAATATATTTTCTTGCCTCTAGTAATGTATTTTAGCATTTAAGGGATAGCATTTAAAATATATTTTCTATTTGAAAATATATTTGATTTGTGTTGTTCACAATGTACACAATGTGTATTTTTGAAATACATTTTCAGGAAAAAAAATCTGTGATGCCTACTGCCTTCATGGGCAGTTTTAAATTTGCTGTTGATTATTTTTCTTAATGATGGGGTCACATTAGCAAAATTTCAGCATATTTTCAAAGATAATGTCAGTCACAAAAATGGAAAATGTGCCCTTACCTTTAGAAATGTGCAATGTAATTTGCATTATACGGCAGCTCTATTAAGCATTACATGGGATTTTCCAGCTTTTTCTTAATTTTAAGGGGAAACAAGCCTCCAAAGTAAAGGAACATGATCACATTCACTGTCAGCGTAATGATAATACTTACAAATCTTAGCACCCTGCTGCTGTTGTGACTCATTTTTGAGCAGATACAGGGTTTTAGTGAGTCATCTAGTAGGTTCAGACTCGGAGAGAGACCAGAGATGCATTATTAATCAGCCCCAGCGCTTTGAGAGAGACATTAAAGAGAGTATGTTTTGCTTTGATAATCCACCAACACTTTCTACCCTGCCCTTCTGTCTTTTTACGTAGCTTTATGCAAACTTTTTATTCAAGAATTTAAAGCATTATTGGTATTGTTTTTTTTGAATATCAGTATATCGAGTACCATTACAGTTATAGTTTAACTGTGAATTTTTAATTTGTAATTTTAGATTCTTGAATTTAGTTATTTTTTTTAAATCAAAATACTTATAACTCAAACATTTTTGGAACTCTTAAATGTATTTGTTCAACACATTTGCTTAATCTGACAATTTTTAATAATTTAGAACAACTATTTCATTCTTTTCTGTAGTTCATGATGGACAATAAGTAGCTGGCGAGATTAAAGTAAACATTAAACAATTAGTTTTAATTTTTTTGATAATACACCTGATATATATTCATATTTATTAAGTACTTAATGTGAAGCTTTTAGAGTTTATGTCCCAAGATTTACATATCTTGCAGCTAAATTAGCGCTTCCTGGACTTTCACCTAACAGCATGGATTGATACATTAAAATTCTTACAGCATTAAAATTCTTTGCAGTGGTTTTAAAGCAGCGAATGAATGTCTGCACTTAGTCAGGCCAATAGGTCAGGAATTGACTTCAGTTTCAATCTCATTTTATGTGCAGTAAGAGCACAGTCTGTCTTTTGGTGGCCATGAGATCAGTTCTGTCTCTCTTTCTTTGGAGGATGGAAAAAACATTCAGTATTATTAAGATTTTCAGTGCACAGACTGTTCTGTTTTTAACTGTTCAGTTTTTTTTATGTAATCTTCTGTCTAATCACCAGATAGGCTAATAGTTATGAAAGAGCTGTTTAGTGTTTGGAGGTTAACCAACAGAAGCTAGAAGAAGATCTAGTTAGGATAGCGATGCGCTATCTAACAAACTGTAATTTCCAGTGAAACATGAAGCCAGAGATGGGCTGACGTCCAATCCAATCACAATGAAACAGAACGAGATTAAATTCATGGGAAGTGGGAGAGAGACCGAGATAGTGAGAGACAATGGCAAGGGAAGTGCATCCTCAGTCTGAGCAGTTCATTTGATTTCTGAAACACATTAGAAGATATGGACGCATGCCAATCCTTCTGTTTTAACACAACGAACAGCAACAAGAATCGCAATTTGTGTCCGTTCATGCTGCACTGATATATTCCCGCTAATGGTTTTTAAGCGCACTCTCCCTGATTCTCACCTGCAGTCATGCGTAGCTGAGAAGTTCAATGGAGAGCATTAGCGTTTTAGAAGGAATGTAATTAAATATGTGTTTAAGCGTGTGTTTACATGCTCTATCGCTGACCATTCAGGTGCGCTTTTGTTGAGTGCAGTATTATTTTGTGCATTTGTCAAATGAACGTGAAGCACTTTTAGGATATTGAGCAGATGTGACAGTAATTTATTGTGCTGGCTATTAGCATTATGCCACCAGCGGCTGCAGAACGGTTGAAAACTGGGCTTTTGCTTGGAGAAAAGACAGAATAATCTCCCCATGGAGCTTTTGAAAAGATGAATCCGTGGGATGGCTTCAATCAATGATTAATTTCATCCATCAAAGAGGCAGTTTCTATGCAAACAGCATGATTTGCGGCTCTTATTATTAGTAGTCATTTTTTATTAGGTTTTGTCTTGGTTGAAGTGTGTGTGTGCGTGTGTGTATGTAGGGATTCACATTGTATGTTCCTTTGTTCATAATGCACTCATAAAAAGCCTCAGTGCAGTGATTAACAAAGCCTTTAGTGATCCAGCAATAGAAACCTTTTGAGTGTTGGGATACTGGGATGGTTTGCTCAATGCAGAAGGCTGAGGTGTGCTGGTCTGTGCAGGTCAGTATAAATCTAAGGGTTATCTGAATATCCTGACAGGGTGAAATAGTGTTGCATAAAGAGGCTTATCTTCAGGAGGCGATTAATCACTGCTGAACATTAATGACTATGATCGTTTTTGCAGGGCGAGCAACTGAATTTTAAGTGGAATGGCTGGAGGCCATTAAATGTGCTGTGCTGATGTGTGTGTGTGTGTAGTGCATGTGTGTGAGGGTATGATTATACAGCTCAGTTGGGGTAAGGAAACACTGAGTGATTGAATGTTTGCAGTGGAAGGTACTAATCTAAATTTCACTTTCAAAACTATCCATTTTTTATTTTGCCTGAAGCTTCCCATCTGCCAATTATTCAGGCTGATAGGACTCATGGTTGGCATTTTTATAATTCAGGTCACACTTGCTATGAATTCATATATTAAATGGTATTACTGAATGTCAGTTTATAACTGAGACTTATTTAGTGTAAATTATTGTTATTAATCAAATACTGGTAACACTTTTTTTTTTTTACAGTAGGGTTCAATTTCTTTTTCATTATGCATTAGGTATTAGGAAACTAACAGTCTTTAAAGCATGTTAATCTAGATTCATGTTAATTCATAAATGTACCATGGCTAATTTCTGTTTGTTCATTATGGAAGCTTGTTTTCACCACAGAAAAATAAAAATGTAATTGTGACTTCTTATCTCACTATTCTTGCAAAATGTCCTTGCAGAAAACAGAATTGTTAGATATACAACAAGTTAGATATACAGCATTCACACATGTGAGAATGCTGTTCATAGACTTCAGTTCTGCATTTAATACAGTAATCCCCTCCAAGCTGATCTCCAAGCTCAGCCAGCTTGGAATCAGCACACCCATCTGCAATTGGATTCTAGATTTTCTGACTAACAGACCTCAGTCCGTTAAGTTAGATAACCTCTCCTCCTCCATCATCACCCTGAACACCGGCGTGCCACAGGGCTGCGTACTGAGCCCTCTCCTGTACTCCCTCTTCACCCATGACTGTGTTCCTGTTTATGGCTCCAACACCATAATTAAATTTGCAGATGACACCACGGTGGTAGGTCTGATCAAGGATGACGATGAATCAGCCTACAGGGATGAGGTGCAGCACCTGGCTGTGTGGTGTGCCACCAACAATCTACAGCTAAACACCCAGAAGACAAAGGAGATCATTGTGGACTTCAGGCGGACTAGGAGTCATGCACACACACCCATCTACATCAACGGAGCTGAAGTGGAGCGTGTGTCGAGTTTCAAGTTCCTTGGCATCCACATCTCTGATGACCTCACCTGGTCCCATAACACCTCCACTCTGGTCAAAAAGGCACAGCAGAGCCTTTACTTCTTAAGGAGCCTTAAGAAAGTTCACCTGAATCCCAGGATCCTTGTGGAATTCTACCGCTGTACCATTGAGAGCATACTCACGAACTGCATCTCAGTATGGTACAGCAATTGCTCCGCATCTGACCGCAAAGCACTCCAGCGGGTGGTGAAAACTGCTCAACGGATCACCGGCACCCAGTTAACTTCCATTGAGAACATTTATCATAAGCGCTGTCTGGGCAGGGCAAGAAACATCATCAAGGATGCCTCTCACCCTAACCATGGACTTTTCACCCTCCTTCCATCCGGCAGGCGTTACAGGTGCCTACGCTCTCGCACTAGTAGGCTCAGGAAGAGCTTCTTCCCCGAGGCTGTGACACTTCTGAACGCCACACCACTAATCTAACCTGCACCTGCTTATTACTGCACTGGTCACAGTACTTTACACACATGCATTTGCACTACTCATATTTTTGCACAGACTGCACAAGTTATTACACTATAAACTGTATAAAGTTGTTACTATACAAAGCACAGTAAACTATTTCTATAAAATATTGCACTACTGCTATTTTGCATAGAATACATTGTTCTATCAATATTTTGCACACTCATCCAGCTGTATTTATTTATTACCACTGTTCTCACGTTTCTGCTGTTCATAATGTATATAATCCTACATTGCTCTGTTCATAATGTACATACAATCCCTACATTGCATTCCTATTTATATTCTGTATATACTCTGCTCAATACTGTATATAGCAATTCCACTGTACATTCTGTAAATCTTATCTTCATTTACTCTGCACTTATATGTATATAAAACACTATATTCTTGCACTTCTGGTTAGATGCTAACTGCATTTCATTAGCTCTGTACTTGTACTCTGCATAAATGACAATAAAGTTGAATCTAATCTAATCTAATCTAAAATAAAATAAAATTTTCCAGTGGAGAGTTTTCTTCTTGCAATTCAGAGTTTTTTCTTGGAATTCTGAGTTTATGTCTCCCACTGAATTCTTACAACTGCGAGTATATATCGTAGAATTCAGATTTTTCTTCTTGGAATTGTGAGTTTATATCGTGCAATTCTGAGCTCTTGTCTCATAATTATGAAAAAAATTAAATAAAGAAGTCACAATTGCCGGAAATTCTGATAAAAAGTCTAGTATATATATATATATATATATATATATAGACACACACACACGCTAATTAACATTAATATATATTTATATTTATATATATATAAATTAACATTAACCTAGATCCTAGATTAGTAAATAAAAGTAATGTTCATTGTTAGTTCTTGATACCTAATGACCTTACTGAACTTATTTTATGATTATACCAGTCTGAAGTCTGAAAACAATGTTAAAAATAATGTGCTATGAATAGGATCCCAACAGATGCAGAGTAATTTTAAAAAGTCTTTAATGACACGCCCAGCTAATTGAATGGCTTCCTTATAAATCTTACTGAAAAATGCAGTAGCATGTTTTAACTGTTTTTTTTTTTTTATTGCTTTAATTACCAGCTGCTTCCTCTCAGTGTATAATTAATGAAGACGTTATTCTCAGGGAGGGGTTGAAAGCACTAGTTTTCATTAATGTTTCATACCACTGATTTTACAAAGCCGTCTAATCACCTAGCAAACAGTTAACTGCTCTTTCATATGTGTGTCGGTTGTGTGTCTGAGTAAAAGAGGGAGTAACAGGGTTTCTCTGGGTCAGCAGCTGTTAGGGAAGGGTGCCGCAAAAACCATCAGCATGTTTATATGTGATGAAGTGGGACATGTTAGGCCATCCCTCGCTGACTCTTTTAAAAGCTCCCTGCTGGATGAGGCTTTTGGCTTAAATTTGGGTCACCTCGGGTGGAAATAAACTAGAATGGACTGGATTATTAAGTGGGATGTGTGATGACAGAGATCTGCTTTGCTTGACATTTTCAGCTTTTTTTTACATTCAGACTCATTAGCCTGATGCCATTTGAGAACCTTTTTACTGAATTTGACATAGTTACCTTTTTTATTCTGCTTTCTAAACTGATATAACCTTAATACATCATCCTACTGAAGTACTAACATCTATTTTCTGCCTTTATAATACATTGTTTTGTGAATTTATGCTGTTTTGTGCCTTTACAATATATAGGCGACAGTAATCAAAGTAGCTTTTCCACAATCTGAAGTAAATACTAATATATAGAAAGAGTGCGCACTGTCATGCACACAAATACAAAACGCCATCATGGTAATAAACATGGTGCTAAAATACTGCAATAAACATTAACTTAACAACATGTAGCATAAATCTGGGAATGTCCATTTAAAGTTTTTCCTGGAAATTATAAGATGACTTGCTCTTTTTCACTTCCAAAAACAATATTTTGACATGATTGTTTACATAAATGTAAAATTATTTTATTGCATTTTAAAATGATTATATATAAAATATATTTTTATTATGTTATCATGTTTTTATTATGTTAGGTGGCAGTATTTTTAGTTATTTTATTAACCTAAACATAATAACCGAACTGCAGTTTAATTGAGATTAACTGAAAAATTGCACAATGAAAAAACATGATTTTTTAACATTTGAAAAAGAGTTAGCCTATCTGTTTTTCCAAATGAACTCTTCATATATATGTTTATATATTGATATATACATATATTTTATATTTTTACTGGCTTTTACCATTAAAATGATTTTTTTGGATGAGCCGTAGTTTTATGGCTTAATTTTAGGTGTATACATCTAACATTCATTTTGTGGTGGGTAAAAATAAAAATACAACCTAATAGGACGTAAATATTTTCCACATTTAGACACATTTTTAATGTTTTACAAACCATTATTAATATTAATAATATTAAACATAATCATTTAATAATGGTTCTTTGAGGCACATATGGTGAACCCTATTTGAAGATCCCTATTTTTTAACAGTGGTACTTACTTATAACTGTTATGAAATTGAAATTGAAATTTCAGCATTAGTTTTCATATACTTGAAGGTTTTTTTGTGTGTTATAGATGACAGTGCCTCGGCGGCGAGCAGTATGGAGGTGACGGACAGGATCGCCTCTCTGGAGCAGCGGGTTCAGATGCAGGAGGATGAGATTCAGCTGCTCAAGTCGGCGCTGGCTGATGTGGTGAGGAGACTGAACGTTTCAGAGGAGCAGCAGGCCATGCTCAGCAGAAAAGGACCAACCAAAGGTAACACGCAGACCCTCTGCCACCTCATCTGTTGGAAAGTCCTAGAGTTTCCAGATCGTGTTATTTATTTCAGCTTTGCATTTAATCTCAGCTGCTTCGCTAGAACATGTTCAGCATTTTCTTTGAGCCTCACTGGAGAACAATTCTCTACAGAACCACCTGTGTGCCATTTCTTAGTTTTCATCTCCATCCCACCCCTGCTCAGGCTGCAGTTTTCTCTTCTATTGTTATTCATTTCCTTTCTTCTCTACCTTCCTATTCCCTTCCCTCAACTGTTCTCTCATACTGTGAGCGTGTTTAGAAGCAGCAGTGAGGAGAGACTCTCCCTCCTCTGACAGCAGTGTTGGGAAGCCAGGTATGCAGTGGGGCTCATGTCTCACTTGTCAAGAGTTACTCACTAATACAAAGAGCACAGTTTAGTCACATCACTGAAACTGTGCTTCAAAAATGCATGAACACAGAGGACTGAGTTTTATATGAGTTATATTTCCACTTAGGGATGCACTGATATAATGTTGGCTGATATTTTTAATCCATGATCAGTAGGTTCCATTTTAAATGTTAATTAGATCTGGTATTTGCTTGTAATGTAAGCATGTTGATATACAGAATGTTTATTCATACGCAAAACAGGGTAATTTTCAATCTAGTGTTTATTTACATGCTGTTATATACATATGGGTGTTATTAAATGTTCAGCATCACTTGCATAAATCATGAGTTAAGTAACAGGAGTCCTATAGAGATGTTAATGCTTAATCTACTTGGTTTAATTTAGAGAAGCTTAATTTATCTTATACTAAATTCTTTTCAAATTAATTAAAATAAAATAGTGCTGTCAAACGATTAAAGGTGCCATAGAATGAAAAACTGTCTTTACCTTGGAATAGTTAAATAATAACAGTTCTGCAAATGGAAATGACACACTGTGAGCCTCAAACACCATAGTTTCCTCCTTCTTATGTAAATCTTGTGATTAAAAAAGACCACTGAAAAACCGGCGAATCAGAACATAACACCGACTGTGACGCAACAGTCGGGATCACTACGCCCCCAACATTTGCATAAACCCACCCTTGTTCGGGGCCAGCCACCAGCTGAACCATCAGAAGTTCTGCAGGTATTGTAAATAAACAAAAGCAGACAACAGCGAAAATGGCAGACCATGGAAATAAATGTTATGTTCCAGGCTGTGCAGGGGATGTGAAGTGCAGAGATGGGTTGGTGTCTGTATTCAGAAAGGCACGGAAAGCAAATAACGCGAGCCACTAAAGGGACATGGTTAGCTCCTTGCTAGCTGTAGCCTGTTACAGTACATAAGATTTCACTCTCAGTAAGGAGAGATGAGGATGATGGCGAATGACTTACAGATCCTGAGCACCACTGACAATCATCTGATCTTGTAAAATGTGAGGGAAGTACTGTCCTCCATAATATAAACATAGTTTGTACGATCGAAAGTGAAACTATAACGAGATCGACCGATCAAAAGCAGTTTCAATGCCTCGCGTATTAATAACGGCTCCCTGATAACCGCATTTTATATACAGTATAATTACCCGACGATATAACTGCGAGAGAAAGTATTTCAATATATAATTTTCTCCCTGTGTTTCCTTCTTGCTGCGAGTTACAGAAATGAGAAACACAGTGAAACAGCCAATCAGAGCAGAGCTCAACATTAAGTAGCACTGTGAAACAGCCAATCAGAGCAGAGCTCAACATTAAGCAGCACTGTGAAACAGCCAATCAGAGCAGAGCTCAACATTAAGTAGCACTGTGAAACAG
Source organism: Barbus barbus (assembly GCF_936440315.1). Taxonomy (NCBI): domain Eukaryota; kingdom Metazoa; phylum Chordata; class Actinopteri; order Cypriniformes; family Cyprinidae; genus Barbus; species Barbus barbus. The sequence continues at coordinate 13,849,472 of NC_136758.1, forward strand.
CCAATCAGAGCAGAGCTCAACATTAAGTAGCACTGTGAAACAGCCAATCAGAGCAGAGCTCAACATTAAGCAGCACTGTGAAACAGCCAATCAGAGCAGAGCTCAACATTAAGCAGCACTGTGAAACAGCCAATCAGAGCAGAGCTCAACATTAAGCAGCACTGTGAAAAAGCCAATCAGAGCAGAGCTCATTATTATTCATGACCCTGCCAAATAAGCCAATAACAGACCGTTTCATTATGGGGAGTAATATTAGGGTTGTAAATGGAATCGTTTGTGGAGATTTTTTGCCTTTACCGAAGCCAAGAATCAATGCATTCTATGGCACCTTTAATCACGATTAATTGCATCCAAAATAAGTTATTATTCATATAATATATGTGTGTGTACTGTATTTATGTATTATGTACATATAAATACACACACATGCATGTATATATTTTAAAAAATATGTTATGTTTATATATTAAATATATTTTTACATAATAGAAATTATATGAATATAAATATATACATGTAAATGCATGTAAATATTTTCAAAATGTATACTGTATGTGTTTGTATATATATATATATATATCATCATAATGTACAGTAAAAAAATACTAAATGTTTAACTTTTATTTTTAAAACTTTTTACTTTCAACGTCAACCTAATCAGACAGATAATTAAAAAAAAACACTGATACTCTTAAAGGGTTACTCCACCCCAAAATGAAAAGTTAGTCGTTAATCACTTACCCCCATACTGTTCCAAACCCATAAAAGCTTCGTTCATCTTCGGAACACAATTTAAGATATTTTGGATGAAAACCGGGAGGCTCCCATGGACTGCCAAGTAAATAACACTGTCAAGGTTTTCATCCAAAATATCTTAAATTGTGTTCCGAAGACGAACGAAGCTTGGGGTGGAGTAACCCTTTAAGATCATTGATTTATTGTGCATCCCTAATTTCACTCGAGCATGTGTGACAGAGTTCTCTCTCACATTTGTCTAGTTCTTTGAGTTTAGTGAGATTAACACTATAAGATGCTTGTTAGTGTGCTTAACAAACACTCTAGTCCTAATTACATTTAATTCTAGACTGACAAGCTACCACATCCACATTGTAATATCTCTCAAAAATGAGAGACCTTGATACATTTCAAAAATGAGGTTAACTTTGGACTAACAGACATGGGAAGTGGCTTGTTGCCTTAAATATCTTGATTCTTTGGTGATTGTTAACAAAGCTTTACTAAATCCATATAATCCTTTGAACTGTAGGATAAAGTAGGTAATTAGAGTCACATTTCCTTACCGTCTCAGAGGTTTGAAACACACTTGCTGCTTTGATGTCAGACACTAATTAGCCAGGCTGCATGAATATGTGCTACCAAATGTCAAACTGGGGTCCAAGATTCCTTAAGCCAATAAAGAAATGCTTACTTTCGTTGTACTTCAGCTAGCTCATGTTCACTTCATCCTTTCCGCCGCCTGTTTGAAGTGTGCGAGATGAGTCACGCTTTGCTTCTGCATAATCCTTGATGCTTTATGCAGTCTGATGTCTTTGAAACAAAACAAAACAAAAAAATCCTCTGCTATTTCTCACTTGCGCTTTTGCCTCAGTCTTTCTTTTATTTTTTCTACTGTATTTCTGTCCCCCTGCCTACACATTCAAGCAGATCTGCAGTGATGAATATTTAATAGTTCAGAGGGGTAATGTAAATAAAGGCTCTCAAAAATCTTTGCCATAAGCAGTTAGACTGCAGGTGTGGATGCACTATTGAGTACTTGAATTCCACAAAGGCTTATTCACCAACCTAGACTTCTGTGAACCACAATTGCATTTTAATGAAGTCCATTCGTGGCTCAACCTATTGCAGGACAGTCTGAACAAGCAAGAAAAAACCTACTGTGGAAAACTGTGTCACTGCTCTGTTCTAGTTCTTCATATATTGATTGAATTTGACATCTGTGATGCATTAAACGTATACTGTACAGATACATGCGTTTAAAATTCATATAGCTCTTTTTGGACAGTGACACAGGAATATTGATGACTCATCGTACACATTTTTTTTTTGTCCAATTATCTCTAGATTTACAATAAAACCACATTCAACTAACTGACAAGTATCAAATGATTGCTCATGACTATGAAAAAGGCTTTTTGGCCATTTAAAACAAAAGGGATAAGTAAGTACTGCCCAGACTTCCTGTTTTAATAGGAAATAATTCTGAACAGGATAAAAAAAACAACTTCTTGTCAAGTGATTTCATAGAGCCTTTGATAATGTGAAGTTAACTATTAAAAGTTTACAAAAATAATGGAAACAATGGTAACACTGCCTATTATTAACATATTGGCTGTTTTTTAGTGCTTATAAAGCACATATTCTGCAGGACCATATTCTACATCCATCTAATTCTACCCGATGCCTAAACTTAACAACTTCTTCTAATAAGCAGCAAATTAGGAGTTTATTCAGGCAAATTTGTAGTTAATGGTTTGTTAATAGTGAGAGTTGGACCTTAAAATAAAGTGTGACCAAAACAACAGGCAATAAACGTCTGACTGCAGTGCTGTGTGTAATTCTGCCCATGTGTCATTCCATCTTTCAGCTAGACCGATGATTGCAACCCTGCCCCTGAGACCCACGGTCAATAACGGTACTGTCCTGCCTAAGAAGGGCGGCACACTGCCATCCCCCTCTAGCTCCAAGAAGGACAACAGCTCACCAGCAACCAAAAGGTAAGAGACTAAAAGATGATTCCACAAAAACATTTTGTAATGTCTGATGGGTGCAGACATGGGTGCAGTGATTTTTTTTTTTAGCTTCAAACTTTGATTTCATCCAGTCTGAGGATATGAAACAAGGCATATATCTTTTGCGTGAGTCACAACTTGAAAGCATGTTAGTGTGTGACTCTCAGCTGTTTAGTGTATAAAAGTTGTTTAATGTATTCCTGCCTTAATCTATAATTGACTGAATTCTTTTCATTTTAGAAATGAAGTTAAAATCCTTCTCAGTCAATTCACTTTGGTGTGGAGATAAAACTGTATGTATTTCTATGCTGTGCTGTGCTGGATCATCTTTCAGTATAATAGATAGAGCATGAATATACACAAGATAACAGTGGACGGTTTTGTCTTATAAAGGTCAGCTCACGTCTTTCATGATAAGCAACGCTAAACCTGAAAAACACAGGTTCTCAAGTGAGTCAACTGTGACGTAGAAAGCAATGCAGTATGGCTAGGTTTTAGATGACAGAGAGCAAGCCTTTTGAATTAGGTTGCAGATAAACCTATATCCCACAATATGACTTCATATTTTACAATTGCAACTTCATTTCTAGTAATAACTTAATTTCTCACAATTGACCATTTATTTCTTGTAATTGCATCTTTACACACTACTGTTTAAAGGTTTGGGGTTAAGATTTTAATGTTTTGAATGAAGTCTTTTATGCTTACCAAGATTGCATTTATTTTATTTAAAAAAGTAAAATATTATATTAACATATTATTACAATTTTAAATACAAAGTTTTCTGTTTAATGTATTTTAAAATGTAATTCATTCCTGAGATGTCAAAGCTGAATTTTCAGCAGCCATAACTTGTATCTTCTTTGTCACTTCAGAAATCATTATATGCTGATTGGGTGCTCATGATTTTTTAATAATTATCACAAGTTAAAAAGATTGTGTCACTTTTTTTTATAAAAGGTCATACATTTTTTTCAAGATTATGACATTAATAGAATGTTAAAAAGAACAGCATTTATATCAAATAAAAACGTCAATATTTTTTAAAATTTTTATTATCACTTTGGATCAAATTAATGCATCGTTGCTGAATAAAAGTATTAATTTTGTTAAATAAAAATTCTTACTGACCCCAAACTTTTGAAGGGTAGGTGTATCCCACACTGTGATATGTCACATTCCAACTTATTTCCAACCATATTTTTCAGAAATAACGTCTCAGGTTACGTATGTAACCATGGTTCCCTGAAGGGAACGAGACGCTGCGTCGAAAACGCATATGGGAACGCCTTCAGCGTGACCAGGTTCTGAATATGATGTGTAATCAGTCAAACAAGGGCGAGGCGTCACGGGCGGGGTGACGTCACGACCAGGAAGCATATAAGCACGTGCGGCGGAGCCGGCTTCAGCTTCAAGTCATGAAGCAAGCGCTGGCAGGGATGCCGGAAGTGTGGCAACGCGACGCAGCGTCTCGTTCCCTTCAGGGAACCATGGTTACATACGTAACCTGAGACGTTCCCTTCCAGGAACTTCGAGCTGCGTCGAAAACGCATATGGGAACGAGATACCAACGCCGCCAGACTGACAAGTCCCTGCCTGGTGTCAGGACGAAAGGACAGAGGAGCCGGGAGTGGCTCGGATGTCGAGGTCATAGAACCTAACGAAAGTCAGGGGCGTGGACCACCCAGCTGCGTTGCAGATGTCCTGCATGGAACACCTGCCCAGAAGGCCTTGGAGGCCGCCACACCTCGGGTTGAGTGCGCTCTGACTCCCACCGGCGGGGGGAGCTCAGAGGCCTCGTATGCCAAAGCCATGACACCCACAATCCACCTACTAAGCGGAGGGCTTCGTAGCAGGAAGACCCCTCCTAGGCGGACCATAGCACACAGGCAGCTGGTCCGATTTTCTCCACAGGGAGGACCTGTGGATGTATGCGTCTAGTGCTCGCACTGGACACATACGGTTGTGCTTCTCCTGGTCTGGCTCCCCGAAGGGAGGAGGACAGAAGGCCTGCAGTACGACCGGCTGTGGAACGACCGATGGGACCTTAGGAACATACCCCACGCGGGGGTAGAGGAATACTTTCGCCGAACCGGGCGCAAAGTGAATAGAGGCCGTAGTCAGGGCCTGAAGGTCACTCACCCTCCTCAGAGAGGTGATAGCCAATAAGAAAACGGTCTTGATAGTGAGGAGTCTCTCAGTTATCTCCTGAATGGGCTCGAAAGGTGCATTGCACAGAGCCTCCAGAACCACAGCCAGATCCCACGTAGGGACGAGATCGTACCGGAGGCCTCAGCCTCAGCGCACCGCGGAGGAAACGTGTAACCAGGGGGTGTCTACCCACTGACTGGCCACCGGTAAGGGCGTGGTATGACGAAATAGCTGCCACGTACACCTTAACAGTGTAATGGGTTACCCCTGTGGAGAAACGGGCCTGCAGGAACTCCAGTACTGCACCAACGGGGCAGTTGACTGGGTCGAGCTGGCGGTCCCCGCACCAAGAAGTGAAGAGCCTCCACTTCAAGGCGTACAGTTTCCTCGTAGAGGGAGCTCTGGATTGGAGGATGGTCTCGACAACCTCGGTTGACAGACCGGAAGCTATGAGCTGTGCCCCCTCAGGGCGTCACACCAACAGCTTCCATCACTCCGGGCGAGGGTGCACCTCGGTGCCCCCGGCCTGTGAGAGGAGGTCCCTCCTGACGGGCACTTCCCACGGAGTGCCGTCGAGGAGAGATATCAGGTCCGAGAACCATACTCGGCCTGGCCAGAACGGTGCTACTAACAGTAGACTGACCTCGTCCCGGCGCACTCTCGCCAGAACTCCAGGGAGCAGAGCGATCGGGGGGAAGGTGTACAGGCGGAGCCTCGGCCACGTCTGTACCATAGCGTCCAGTCCCGGAGGAGCTGGAGGAACCAGAGGGGACATTGCGCTGACTCTCGAGTGGCGAAGAGGTCCACCTGTGTCTGGCCAAAAACCTTCCACATCTGCTTCACCCCTCAGGGTGAAGGATCCATACCCCGGGCCTCGGCCCCTGTCTCGACAGGACGCCTGCTCCCACATAAAGATGCCCAGGAATGTGCACAGCTCTCAGTGATAGGAGCTTGCCCTGGGACCACACAAGGATCTGGTGTGCCAGCTTATACAAGGGGCGCGACCGCAGACCTCCTTGGTGGTTGATGTAAGAGACCACTGCCGTGCTGTCGGTGCGCACCAGCACGTGGTGATCTCTCAGGTCTGGGAGGAAGTGCTTGAGTGCACGGAACACCGCTAACATCTCTAGCCGATTGATATGCCACGTCAGGTGGCAACCTCTCCACAGACCGCGGGCAGGGTGGCCACTCATGACCGCACCCCAACCGGTGAGGGAAGCGTCCGTCGCTAGCGAGACGCGGCGACAAGGAGCTCCCAACACCGGGCCCTGGGACAAGAACCAAGGATTCCTCCACATGTCGAAGGCACGGACACAACGGCGTGACACTTTGACAGCGCGGAGTGAGTTTCCCCTCAGGGAGACCCCCTTGGTCTTGAGCCACCACTGTAGGGGTCTCATGTACAGCAGGCCAGAAGGTATCACGCTGGACGCAGCTGCCATGAGCCCCAGCAGTCTCTGAAACTGCTTGACAGTGAGTGACTGGCCTTCTCGCACTCTCCTGACTGTAGTAAGGATCGACTCGATCCGAGCAGGGGACAATCGTGCCTGCATCGTGGTCGAATCCCACACCACGCCTAGATCAGTGATTCTCAGAACCGGAGAAAGCACACTTTTCTTGGCGTTCAGTCTCAACCCCAGTTCTTTCATGTGGGCGACATCTCGATGCCGAACCGCCAACCGCTCTGATTGAGCGAGGATCAACCAATCGTCGATATAATTGAGTATGCGGATGCCCTGAAGCCGCAACGGGGCCAGTGCCGCATCCACACACTTGGTGAAAGTGCGGGGTGAAAGTGCTAGGCCGAAGGGAAGAACCCGATATTGGTACGCTTTCCCCCCAAAGGCGAACCTCAGGAACTTCCTGTGAGAAGGAAGGATGGAAACATGGAAATATGCGTCTTTGAGATCTATCGTGACAAACCAGTCCTCGGACCTGATTTGAGTCACGACCTGCTTGATAGTAAGCATCCTGAACTTCAGCTTTCTGACTGAGCGGTTCAGTAGACGCAGATCCAGTATGGGCCTCAGCCCTCCATCCTTCTTCGGAACAATGAAGTACCGGCTGTAGAAACCGGACTGGGTCTCGTGAGGAGGAACCAACTCGATGGCTTCCTTCCTCAGCAGAGTACCAACTTCCTGTTCCAAAACCAGAGCCTGCCCGGGGCGGACCGCAGTCATAACAACCCCGCAGAACGGCGGGGGTGGCCCGCCGAACTGAATACGATAGCCTCTCGCTACGGTCTGCAGGACCCAAGGAGACACATTCGGCAGCCGCTGCCAGGCTGTCAAATGCTCTACTAAGGGAATCAGTCTCTCGAGACTGACCTCTGGTGCAGCCAGACCGCTGTCTCGAAGCGGCGCACCGGAAGGAGGCACGTGGCCTGGCTGCTGGGGGCGAGTTTCTCGGCTCCGCGCTGCCGGGCGGACAAACCTGAGAAATATACTCGCTGGGACCGGCTGTGCCCTGGAACAGCGGCAGGGTCAGCAGACAAGTCCCTGGAGGGCACCGAGGGGAGACGGTCACAGTGTGCCGCGGTGTAAGCCGCTCCACCCCAGTAGGGGTCGTCCTCCGTAGTCCTGGGGCTCACCCGTCAGGACCTCTGAACGAACCAGACCCTGCAAGGCAGGACCCAAAGAGACACATTCGGCAGCTCGCTGCCCAATGATCTTAAGGGAATCAGTCTCTCGAGACTGACCTCTGGGTTCAGAGAAGCGGCCAGACCGCTGTCTCGATGCGGCGCACCGGGATGAGACGCGTAATCTGGCGGCTGAGGCGAGTTTCTCGGCTCTGCGCTGCCGGGCGGACAAACCTGAGAAATATACTCGCTGGGACCGGCTGTGCCCTGGAACAGCGGCAGGGTCAGCAGACAAGTCCCTGGAGGGCACCGAGGTGAAGTGGTCACCGAGTGCCGCGGTGCAAGCCACTCCACCCCAGTAGGGGTCGCCCTCCGCGGTCCTGGGGCTCGCCCGTCAGGACCTTTTGCGCGAGGAGCTGGTATGCAGAGGAGGCTGCGCCCGCCCAGCAGCCACCTGAGTTTATAGAGAGCGCATACCCTCTGCCCACCAAAGATGTTGTAAGCAGAGCAGGAGCCTTCAAAGCGATGCCGTAGAGGGAGACAGATAGCTCGCAAGCGTCTGTTCAACCCGCGGCATCGCCGCATACCCGCGCTCTTTCAGTTCCCGCGGGAACGAATGGCCGGGACGAAAAGATTTCACCCACGATCTCGACACCTCGGTGAGGAGATCGGGGAAAACGGAAGGCTCCTGTGTAGTAGCAGCTCTCTGGGGCGAGAGAGGCGGCGAAACCTCGTCAACGCTCGTCACATCAACCTCCTCGGAGGACGCAGCGTCAAGCCCTCGTCTCGGGGGAAGAGAAGAGACCACTTCCGAACCGAGAGACGGGGCGCCAGATCAGGCGCGGGAGGATATAGGGACATGCCCGTCTGACTCTCGCCAGCCAGATCAGCCTTTTTCTCTTTTTTTTTTTTTTTTTTCTCTGCAAGCCCCGCGAGCGCAGCCGCCGCTCTGCCTTTTTTTCTCTCTGATTTAAAGGCAAGCGGGACCGGCTTTATTCATTTTATGCTTGTGCAAACACTGCAGCTTACAAAGCTCATAGTTATATCATATTGGGGTGACAGAGGCGGCGAAACCTCGTGAACGCTCGTCACATCAACCTCCTCAGAGGAAGAGAGACGAAGCATTGAGCCCTCGTCTCGGGGGAAGAGACAGCTTCCACACCGAGAGACGGGGCGCCAGATCTGGCTGATACGGGAGGAGATAGGGACATGCCCGTCTCACACTCGCCAGCCAGATCAGCCTGCGAGCCCCACGAGTGCAGCCGCCGCTCTGCCTCGGCAGCAGCGGGACCGGCACCGCGTGGGGAGCTCGCAAAGGCTCCCTTCTCGAAGAGAGCCCTCCGGGTGCGGAGACCGATTTTGCGTGCTCCGCACCCAGGCAGACCACGCGCAAATCGTGTGTGTCCTCGCTCGTGATATAGCGAGGGCAAGGATGCACACACAACTCAAAACGTGGTCTGAAAGCTTCACCCCTGAGCTTGCCCTTGGCTTTGGCATGATACTGAATGCTTTCCACTTAAAACTAGGACAAATAACAGTAAATAAGACTGACACACACAGAGCGCTTCGCTGAATGACAAAAAGCTGAAGCCGGCTCCGCCGCACGTGCTTATATGCTTCCTGGTCGTGACGTCACCCCGCCCGTGACGCCTCGCCCTTGTTTGACTGATTACACATCATATTCAGAGCCTGGTCACGCTGAAGGCGTTCCCATATGCGTTTTCGACGCAGCTCGAAGTTCCTGGAAGGGAACATTGTTTTTAACACAAGGAAGCCATGAATAATAATGAGATCATTTTTCTTTCTAGAATCCATAAACCGATACTGATGTAATGATATTCAATAGTTTAAAATGCTTCTGGAGACCACTATGAAAATCAAAATTGCAATGAGAAAAAACAGTCACTTTTATGAACCCTCCAGCTGAATAAATAGCCACATCAGATAAATTAATTAATAAACAGAGGTTTATGATTACGAGACACAAACCCAGCTGACAACCCCTGCTTTACCCTAAGTGTCTTTGTTTGTGAGTGTCAAATGTCTGTCATATGTATTTGTCATCCTGTGAGACCTGTCTGTCCCCTTCCCTTCTTCCCATCTGTTACATGTTCTAGTCTGTCCCATCTTCCCAGGTTTCTTCTGAGGCCACCTTACAGGTGAGAGTTTTTTGCCTACAGGATCTCCAATCTTCTAAAAAATGCTGTGGGCTACTGATATTTTTGTAATAAAAAATGCTTTAAAGGTTTTTTTAAAACTATTATTCAAGCTTAAAACCTTAGCAAACAGAGTCTGCGGTTCATCCATTTTCTGTGGAAGCTGTTTGGGGATCCCACAGGAAGTACCACTGCAATGGGAGATAAACTTTGCTTTGATTCTTGTGAAACTGGGCACTCTTTTACTTGGACATTTGTTTTTTAGCTTCTCTTCAGGCACTCTTTCATTGTAGCCTGTAAAGCTTCTTTTCCCATCATGCCTTGAAGCGAGAGCCCTGTGCAGTCTATAGACTAACTCTATACCCGCTTGCTTGTATGCCTGAAGTGCTATTATTGACAAAAAGCCTCACAAAGCATGAAGATCCTGCAGCCTATTTAACACGGGATAACACCATCCGCCAATGGCTGGGCCAAATGAACTTTAGCCCTGCAGTCTGGATTAGACTTGAGCCTGGCAACCAGTGGACTGCTGATGGGGTCTTTTCTTTTGTTGACAAGTTTTAAAGGGCACCCAGTCTCAATTCACCCCTTTCTAGTGCATAAAGACACAGCAAATCAGGGCATGAACATGTCACAGAGAAAACAAAACAAAACATATAAAACATATTTCTTCTGGAATATGTAATGGTTGTTTGCTGTGTCTCTTTGGGGAAGGCCGGTGCTGAGTGTCTGTTATAATTGGCTGTGACCAGTATTATCTCTACACTGCCATTTCCTTTTTTTTCTGTGTGAATGTTTACATTTATGTTTCCTGTTTGAGGTTCAGACTATTGTAGGAAAATTAGGCTTCATGAAAGTTAACTTATACTTGGAGACATATACAATATTGCAAGCTATATATATATATATATATATATATATATATGTGTGTGTGTGTGTGTGTGTGTGTGTTGCAGTATTAATGTTATTTTTTTAAAGAAGTGAATACTTTTATTCCAAAACACTTTACAATGTTTAGTAGTGACAATAAATGCATTTATAATGTTACGTATTCTATTTTCTATTTTGAACTTATTTATCAAATAATCCTGAAAAAATATACAGTTTCCACAAACATATTAAGCAGCACAACTGTTTTCAACATTGATAATAATAAGAAATATTTCTTGATCATAAAAATCATCATCATAAATATTATTTCTGAAGGATAATGTGACGCAAAATACTCATGGCATGGCATCTGAAAATTTAGCTTTGGCATCACAGGAATACAGTTTTAAATCGTAATAATATTTCTCAGTGTCATTGTTTTTGCTGTATTTTTGATCAAATAAACGCAGCACCAAAGTTTTGACATTTTTTCTTAAAAAATCTGAAATAAATGTTAATAATAATTCAAGCTTTTTTTTTATTAATCTAACATTGTGTACATCATATTCAAAAAGCAAATGTCATATTTTCCCATTTGCTATGTTTTACATGTGGAGTATTTTATTTTCTTGCAAGGGACAAATTGATATTAATATCTTGCCTTTTATCATTCATAGCACTGTGAAAAGGACAAGTTCATCTGAGCAAGTCGGCCCCAACAACAGGAAAGACAGTGGTGTGGACTCCAAAAGCAATCGCACACGCGCTGGCTCCACAGGGAGCAACTCCAGTGGCAAGAAAGCCACAGAAAAGTATGTAAATTAGTATGTATATATACTTTTATGCCCATGTGATTGACTGAATAAGAGCAACTCATACACTCACACGTTGCACATCCACATTTAGATGACTTTCTTCCCCTCTCACCTCCTGCAGCAAACAGAGGGAGCCTGTTTTCAGCGCAGGTAAGAGTCAGGTGTCCTTTTCCCGTGTGTTAGAGTATGTGTCTCTGAACCAAGACTGGATCATACACGCAATGGTTATACAGTCATTGTTCTTTTTGACCAGACTTTCCAGAAAGTACAGACTCTTGCCAAATATATGTCCTCAAAATAAATGGCTGACCACCCAGATGTCCTTTTGTTTAACAGCAATGCTGCTCAATTAGAAGGTGGACAGATGTTACATTGGGGGTGTAGTGAATTAAGGGAAACTCATTTAAGAAAAAGGCGATTTTAGAGATTTCTGCTTGTGTGATCTCCAGTCATGGCTCATGGCGGTACAATCTTTGTTTCAGATATTTCACCATTAAATGACCTGCTATTCTTTTGTCAGTAACACATCATCTCTTACCAGAAACATTTCCTCGCTTCGTTTTTGTGTTTATTTAATTTAACTTCTGTTTGAATTTATTTTTATACATTTGGTTGAAAAGCAAATAAATGCTGGTAGTAAAAAATAATGAGAATTTATAATTACTATTATACAAGTATAGTTATTAAGCATAGAAATGGCAGAATTATGTTAATTACTCTCTCAGTAGGGAGAACGGGGTCTTTCAAAGTAAAAAAGCTTGACATTTTCAAGGTCCAACAGGCATTTATAGCCATTGTGTTTATCTATTATATATCAGTTCTGGTCAGAAGCTGTGCAGCTCGTTTTTTTTGAAAGATATACAAAGGAATTCAGCAGCAGTTCTTGGGAACGTCAGAACAAATTTGATTTGGTGTAAAAGCTGTGTGCAGCCATATGAAGCAGAATAAAACAAGCTGTTCTGCCTGAGGGCAACATTTGCATGTTGCTTACTGTATATGTTAGCTAGTTACTGTGCCCAAAACTCTGATTAATTGAGGTAATCCAGACAGCAATTCCAGATGTTAAATATACAGTACACCAAATTAACCAGTGGATTTGTTAAATAGAGCACTTGGCGAATGAAACGACTATCCCAGAGGAGCTTGTAGAGTAATTACCCAGACATGGCGAGTTGGGATCTTATGAACAGGGATCTGTCTTTCCATCAGCCGTTTTCTGCCATCTTACGTGATTGTCTCTGTCTCTGTACATTCACAAAGGGATGCGACGTGTGACGCACTGCAAAGGTAGGCACTGTTTGTCAACTGGCCCTTGCGTGAGCAGCTCTGTGGACACAGCTTAATTCCCAAAGCCAGAGGGAAGTCAACAATTACAGATTGAGGGCAATTATGACTCCTTGTTTAAAAATGCAAAGACAGTTGGTAGAGTTGAATCATTATTTATGCACTGCCAGATACTGTATAAAGCCATTTTTCTTTAAAGACCCTTATAAAACTGATTTTCTCTCCTTTTTTTTGACACATTTGTGTATTTGGGACATATTTGATATAACAGGAAAGTACATCATAGTGGGGACCCCTGCAGACTCTCATGACTGTGAGTTAAGGTTAATAAATCACTTAAAATATCAGATAATTTGACCTTTATATGACAAGGCAAGGTTAGCACCGGATGTAAAAAGTGATGTTGTGGCACTCTATGAAAAATATGATATTTACAGTTTTTCAAGCTTTGGTGCCTTTCTTGAATCAGAAATGAACTTCTCAAAACTACTTGTTGAACCTCCAACCAGTTCCAAACCAGTTCTCTGAAATAGCTCAAAGATTCATCTTTTGAACCTTCAATTGGAAAGTATATATAGACAGAGGACAATACAAGAGTTAAATATTCTGACGATGGACTTTCTAATTTTAATTATTTAATTTTCTTTTCTAAATCACAATGACGTTGTAATGTGGTTTTTCTTTGGCAGACCACTAGTAAAACTGTAACTATAAATCCTATCCAGTCTCTTAAGAAGTCTCTTATCATAAGAAGTGCAGCCTTCTGCAGTTTCAGTACAGTAACTGTCATCTAAGCTATTGCCATTGCTTATATCAGGTAATACTAACAGAGTGCACTGTTATATTGACAACATGACTAAGCATTTTGACTATCTTGTTTGTGAACAATGACGCAAGGACTTTTCATTCTGATAGCACTGATATATTCATTGACATAAATACTTTTTTTGAGCTTTCGCAGGCTTTTTACATTGTGTGGTGCTGTTTGTGCGAATTGTTTTGAGAAATGCATATACTACTTTGTAAATATTAAGGATGATTCGAGAAATGCACCAAAGTGACTGAGAAAAACTGTAAACTTGAAAATAATAAAGATGTGTATACCGGTGTTAGTATATTTAACTGAAGCTAAAACTAAAACTATCATTTTTTTACTTGAATTAAACAAACTAAAATAAAATATATGCATATAAAACATAATAATATTGTATGAAAATTAGTTCATATTTGAAATTAGTGAAATTAATGAAACTAGTTAATATTTTTAACTTGATGTATTAGAGTCATTAAAGTTAAACGTTTTTTAAAATGATGTAGAAGGGTTTTTTTTAATACCATATGAAACCTACATCAATAGAGTACATTCCTAAGAATTGGTGTCTGTGTTTTAAACTAGACTTTTATATGATTTTTGCCACCAAACTTTTATTTTATTGGGTCTTCAGAGATTTCTTACTTCTTTTTATTATGGTTGTTTCTGCTGTAAGCAGCACATAATGCCCCTTTATACCGTTTATTCTAGCGATTCCAGATGGGACAGTAATCTAGCAGACTTTGATAGCTCTGGCTTCATATTATGGAATCAGCATGCACAGAGCTGTCTTGCGTAAGGGTTTGGGTTGATTAGACAAATGCGTGTGTGATAGAAGTTCCCACCCTTCCTCCAGAAATGCTACTCTTCCCAATAAACTAATGAACACTCCCTGTAACACCCTTCTGAGTGATGCCAACCTGTGGTTGATTGCAGTGGTGCTAAAACACAGGCTGTTAACTCTTGAGTGATGCTGCTCTGACAGCTCCTGGGTGTTTTGCTCACTGCTCATGGCACTGTTTTTCACATGCACCATGGGAACCCAACACTCTCCTGCAGTCACACAGCAGCACACTGAACGGCTTTTATTCCAGTAGTTTATTGCTGCTTTTTGCTCCACGTAAACGTATTGTTCTGTCAGTCCCGTAAAGGGCATTTATCATCCTGTGTCAACCAGCTTTTCTGTTATTATCTGAAACTGGAATTTGGTGTTTATCGTAAATCTGAAGTTAAATGTCACACTGGTTTGTGTGCAGTGTGTCACATTTAGTGGAAATTATTTTCCCAAAACTGTTGTCTTCAATGTTGATGCAACAGTCAGTGAATGACTTACTATGCCCACTGCGTTTTATAGTCACAAAATACTTGTAAGGCAAACAAATTAAAAAAGCAAACGTCACTTGGGTGGTTGGAGTAATGTTTCTTCAGAATACATTTATCAGTTTATTTCCAGTATTCCTGGTTTTCCTTGATCAAGATAACATTTAGTTTCCCATGCGTCTCCCCTTCCCATCAGCACTGCAAAACTCTCTTTCATAAACAGCATTTTTGGCTTGTTTTCCAAAAAAAAAAAATTAAATATATTTAGAATATTAGAATTTTTTATTTTTTTTGGAAAATACATTATTTTTTCAATTTTATTTCTTACTTTTAGTGTATTTTTTTATTCTTTTTTCCTCCCTCATTAGTTTTAAGCATAAATGTCTCTAAATCTTTATCTATTTTTGCTTAAAACTAGAACGAAAAACGTACTCGGTTACTATCGTAACCTCGGTTCCCTGAGATACTGAACGAGTACTGCGACTTGCTAAAGACGCTATGGGAAAAAGCCTTTTTTCTCCTTTACTGAAGCCTTATTCAATCACGTAGTGAAACTGCACGATCATTGGTTCGTGCAGTGTGTTAAAAACGAACCAATGTGTCGGCAGCGGAGCTGCACGAGCCTATGGCGACGGAGCCCGCCAGATCCCGCCAGAATGGGCGGGGTTATCTGGCTATATAATCGGCCGTCTGGCCATAGGATCCTCAGGTTTACTTCGACTGAAGCGACGACTGAGTCGTGCAGCTACCTGGCACGGCAAAGTACGCAGTACTCGTTCCGTATCTCAGGGAACCGAGGTTACGATAGTAACCGAGTACGTTCCCTATCGATACTCCACTCGTACTGCGTCTTGCTAAAGACGCTATGGGAACACAATTCAATCACGCCGTGCTATGGTAGAGGAACGACTGTGTAAAATACCTCCATAAGCATTCCATGCTCAGAGGGAAGTAAAATAGTATACTCGGGCTAAAGCGAGCTGAGCTCGTAGGGGTCACGCTCGGCCCGGGTCATTCCATGCATTCCTCGCATACTCAGCACTTTCAGGGCTGAGATATGCAAGGAACCCATCAGAGAGCTTGAGTGCCCGTGCAGTCAAGAGTTCTCCGTTAGGGTTGTTCCCACAACGTAAGTCATACTCATCTAAGCAGATAGGACCCTGGCCTGCAAGGCCGGTACATCCAGCTTATAAAACCTTGCAAATGTGGACGGCGAGGCCCAGCCGGCCGCCGCACAAATGTCTGTAATAGACACACTGCTAGACCAGGCCCGTGACGAGGCAATGCCTCTAGTCAAATGGGCTCGTACTCCAATGGGGCATTGAAGGCCCAAGGAAGAGTAAGCCAGCGTAACGGCATCCACTATCCACTTAGAGAGTCTCTGCTTCGTGACCGGAAGCCCTTTGGCGCGGTTACCGAAGCTAACAAAGAGCTGTTGCGTGCGCCTGAAGGAGGCGGAACGCTCAAAGTAGATCCGTAGGGCTCTAACATGGCATCACAAAATTAACTCCCGGTCCTCCTCGGAGGGAGGAAGCGCGGAGAGTTTGATGACCTGAGCTCTGAACGGAGTGGAAAGTACCTTAGGTACGTATCCATGCCTTGGTTTTAGGACGACCTTGGAGTCGTTTGGCCCAAATTCCAGGCAGGCGGGGCTCACGGAGAGCGCCTGCAGGTCTCCTACTCGCTTGACTGACGCTAGTGCTAGTAGCAGAGCAGTCTTCAGCGACAGTGACCAAAGGTTCGTGGACTGGAGCGGCTCAAAAAGGAGGGCCCCTCAGGGCCCTCAGCACAGTGGGTAAGTCCCATGTAGGGACAGTAAGGGGCCGAGGCGGATTCAGCCTCTTGGCACCCCTTAGAAAACGGACGATAGCATTGTCCCTGCCCACTGATTGGCCCGCAATAGGGGCGTGAAAGGCCGCTATTGCCGATACGAACACCCCGAGTGTGGAGGGAGAGCGTCCTTTATCCGGCAGTTCCTGCAGGAAGGACAGAATCACCGCCAACTCAGATGTAGGGGGGTCCTCACCACGGTTTAGACACCATTTGGAGAAAACCGCCCATTTAAGGGCATAGAGGCGTCTCGTAGACGGGGCTCTAGCCTCAGAAATGGTATTTAGCACTCGCTCTGGGAGGCTGGTAGGCTCCCGTTGAGCGGCCAGAGGTGAAGCGCCCACAGTTTGGGAAGAGGGTGCCACAAACCATTCACCTGAGAGAGGAGATCTCGTCTCAGGGGCACGGACCAGGGGGCTGCGGTTAGCAGCTGGGTCAGCTCTGACATCCAAGGCTGGTTCTCCCACAGGGGGGCCACCAACAAGACCTTGTGTCGTTGTTCCCTGATTCGCCTGATGACCTGAGGAATCAGAGCGATCGGAGGGTATGCATAAAGGAGGAGGTTGGGCCAGTCGTGGGCCAACGCGTCCTTGACCTTCGAATAATAGGCTGGGCAGTGAGAGTTGTCTTTGGAGGCGAAAAGGTCTACTTCGGCCTTGCCAAAGATTCTCCAGATCATTCGAACCGTCTGCGGATGGAGCATCCACTCTTCTGAGGGGACGTTGCTCCGTGATAGCATATCCGCTCCTCGGTTCAATTAGGCTCGTGCAGCTCCGCTGCCGACACATTGGTTCGTTTTTAACACACTGCACGAACCAATGATCGTGCAGTTTCACTGCGTGATTGAATAAGGCTTCAGTAAAGGAGAAAAAAGGCTTTTTCCCATAGCGTCTTTAGCAAGACGCAGTACGAGTGGAGTGTCGATAGGGAAACTATTTGCCAGAATAGTAAGAAACACAATTTATTTCAAGATATATTCTCTGAAAATGTTCCTACACATATTTTCTTCTCAAGTAAATTGATATTGCTTTATGGATATGTTACTGCAAAACAAGAAAAATACTAACTGAGAAAAAGACATTTTGCAGTGTAGTTTCTTAGTTTTGTGGACGCCTTGTCTTGTTATTATGGTGGTATCTAAAGCAATTGGACAATATCTAATCATGATTATATTCATCCCACCTCTCCACCCTCTCCCGCACCCGCTCTGTCCAATTTGACCACTTCACCTAGTAACTGTGCAGCTCTACCTGCACCGAACGTCAAAAAGGACCGGATCCGCTGAGCCCCCCAAATCCACATCAGCCGTGCCCTCGCAGTCCACCAACACGCCATCAGAGGCCAAGGTTTTATCTGACAGAGCGGCCCGGCTCGGAAGCCGAAAGGTCCCTCCGTTTACCCTTCCTCTGAGGAAGTGTACTTCTCAATTAGTCCACTCGCCCCTAGATATGCCCTCTTACAGGAGTCCAATCAAATCTCCCAGCCAGTATTTTCAAATCTGTTACTAATCAAAACAGCTGTAATCTTAAACTTAGTCAGGTGGAGTCTTTTGTTCTGTTTTGTTCTTTTTGTTTTGATTGTGTCTCTTTGAGTTAGTTTTGTTTCATGTTGTGTATATGTTGTGTGTTCACACTTTTGTCTTTTTGCTTTTGAATAGGTTTGTTTTGTTCATGTGTGCATTTTATAAACTGTACATTTCCTTTTCCATTGTGTTTGCATGCATGCCTATCTGTGATTTTATTTTGTGTCTATATTTTTGCTTTGTCTTTAGTTTTAAATTGAGTGTGTTTCAAATACTGTACGTAATAAAATGCATTAAAGCATTTCCTTTAAATCTCACTGATCCATTGAATTATTTTCAGAACATAATATATATTCTTCTAAACATTGTTGCATTCCTTCTAATCCTCCTTTTGGGATAAAAGCATTTCATTTTGTCTTGGATTAACATTTAATCACAGCTTAAAATATACTAACATTATAGATACAAAATATACAAAGATTTGGGGTCAGTAAGATTATTTAATGTTCTACGTCTCTTATGCTTACCAAGGCTGCATTTATTTAATCAAAAAACAGTGAAAATAGTATTATTGTGAAATATTAATGCAATATAAAATAACTATTGTGATATATTTTAAAAAGTAATTTATTCCTGTGAATTTTCAGCTTCATTACTCCAGTCTTCAGTGTCACGTGATCCTTCAGAAATCATTCTAATATGCTGATTTGCTGCTCAAGAAAACATTTCTACTTATTGTCAATGCTGTTGACAGTTGTGCAATTAATATTTTTGTGCAAACCATGATACATTTACATGATACATGATACAGCATTTATTTGAAATAGATTTTTGTCACTTTTGATATTCATTGCTGAAAAAAAGCATTAATTTATTTCACAAAAAATAAACAGGTAAATAAAATAAATTGTGCTGACCCCAAATTTTTGTCTGATTTAACATTGTTTTACTCAAAATCGGATGACATTAACCCCAACAGATGTCACAGTGATCCTCCACCGACCCATGCATTTTCTTGCTCTAAACATCTGCGTTGATTTTTTTTAGATGAAGGGTATGTCAAAATGTATTTGAAGGGACGACCCATCACCATGTACATGCCTAAAGACCTGGTGGACACATACTGCCTGGAAGCAAAGGCTGACTTGCCTCCTAAAAAACTGAAGCTAGACTGGGTGTATCCTTTGCCATTCAGAAGTGGGGCTGCATTTAGATTGATTCTTGTATTGAACACTCATTGCTGTAAGATTGAATTAACTTTTGATTTATTATTACACAGAAAATGAGCTAGTAAAAATGTCATGAGCTAAATGATGGATATGGTTTCTTAGTCCAAGTTATGTGTTACAAGATTATTGTGCATAATGTTAAGCTTCTGAAACATGGACCTGTATTATTCACTCATTTCTCCCTTCATAGCTGAGGTTTGTTCCTAATTTAGCTCATCAACAGTAGTTTTTGCTCTTGACTCTGACCCAGCTATGGTTACCGGGGCCGTGACTGTCGATCCAACCTGTACTTGCTCCCGACTGGGGAAACGGTTTACTTCATTGCATCTGTGGTTGTGCTATATAATGTGGATGAGCAACTACAAAGACACTACACTGGACATACTGATGATATCAAGTGGTAAGACTTGTCATCGTCTATTTGTTCACCGTAGCATACACTGATCTCAAACGCTGTAAGATCATTGAACCAGTACATTCAGTATCTTTTTGTTACCTCAAAACTGCCTTATCTAAAGAAGATACTACATCTTAAATTATTTTTCAGATATTCTGCAGCATAATCTTTCAAAACTATGCTGAATGCACAATTTCTGAGCAGTGTTGTTTAATTTTCTGCTTTGATGTGCAATTCTACAGAACATTTATCATTAGTCGTGTCAGTGAAGTTTATTATTCATTCCACTGTCATGCCTCAGTCTATATTTTGCCTCTGTGTTACACCACATTAGTTTTTTTCGGGGTATAAGAGACCTCAAGGACATAAAAGTTTAGAATTATAGTTAATGCATTATCCTTTATGCATAAAATGTCAATAAATTAGTGACGTTATGTTTAATATTGAAGTTTCAGACTCCTATTTATTTATTTTCCTGTTTGAATATCCTATTTGCTTTTTAACTTTTGCTTAATAACACTATTTAATCTTCATGAAAATGTCATTTAAATGAACACTTTTATTCCGTAAGGGTGCATTAAATTGATCAAATATTACAGTAAAGACATTTATAATGTTACAAAAGATTTCTATTTCAAATAAATGTTCTTTTGTAATCATCAAAGAATCCTGAAAAAAACACAATGCACAACTGTTTTCAACATTAAATAATAAGACATGTATAATAATGATAATAATAAGACATGTATTTTGAGCAGCATATTAGAATGATTTCTGAAGGATCATGTGACACGGAAGACTGGAGTAATGTAATATATTTGATTAAATAAATGCAGCCTAGGTAAGCATAAGAGATGTCTTTCAAACTAATTTTAAGATTTTTTATTCGCTTTTGAAACTTTTAAATAGTGAATATCAATGGCCCCAAACCTAAAAAGGTAAAGTCAGCAAAACACACTTAAAAAAAGTCAAGCCATCAGAACATTAGACAAAATATAAATGACAATAATATATTTTCGTCTTGACCTCCAGTCTCCCACAGAAGTTCTAAGCGGCCATGCATTACAATTTTTTTTGTGATCACGACATAACAAAAGTTTTTTTCTCGTTATCACAACTTATTTTTCTCGTGATTTCGACATAAAAGTTGTATTCTCATTATCACGACTTATTTTTCTCGTGATTTCGACATAACAGAAGTTGTTTTCTCGTTATCATGACTTATTTTTCTCGTGATTTCGACATAACAAAAGTTGTTTTCTCGTATCACGACTTATTTTTCTCGTGATTTCGACATAACAAAAGTTGTTTTCTCGTTATCACGACTTATTTTTCTCGTGATTTCAACATAACAAAAGTTGTTTTCTCGTTATCACGACTTATTTTTCTCGTGATTTCGACATAACAAAAGTTGTTTTCTCGTTATCACGACTTATTTTTCTCGTGATTTCGACATAACAAAAGTTGTTTTCTCATATCACAACTTATTTTTCTCGTGATTTCGACATAACAAAAGTTGTTTTCTCGTTATAACGACTTATTTTTCTCGTGATTTCGACATAACAAAAGTTGTTTTCTTGTTATCACGACTTATTTTTCTCGTGATTTCGACATAACAAAAGTTGTTTTCTCGTTATCACGACTTATTTTTCTCGTGATTTCGACATAACAAAAGTTGTTTTCTCGTTATCATGACTTATTTTTCTCGTGATTTCGACATAACAAAAGTTGTTTTCTCGTATCACGACTTATTTTTCTCGTGATCTCGACATAACAAAAGTTGTTTTCTCGTTATCACTCGTTTGGCTCTCATCGAAGGCGGTCGCATTTTTCTTCCCTCCCTGCCCTTATCACCCCTGCTTGCTCTCTCCTGTCTTGTCCTTGTCTGACACTGAAGAGACTTTCTCCGCAATATTCTACAAAACCGAAATTATGGATCTAATCAACTGGTCTCTTAATGCAATTGACACCATCTTGGGATCGGGAGAACCCAAGTGTCCTGCTGGGACTTTCGCAGCTGGCTACACGATGGACGCATGGGAGAGGTGGTGGGTCGTGTGTCTGGCGGCTCTTTCCGTGGAGGACATTGAAGACATCTACCTATTCGGAACCATGATAACTGGGTTTCTGCTGTTTGGATTAGGTGTTACCCTGTTATCGGAGAATTCAGGAGATGGGAAAAGCTGTCCAAAACCTCACAAGGCTGCCCGTCATGATTGAAGCAGTTGGCAGCGGTCAACTCTGAAACAGAGACTATTAACCGCAATATGGATTCGATCACGGATAAGCTCTCGGCTTTGGAAAGGAAAATTGATGGACAAGGAGATCAGAATGGACAATGAGAATAAGCTGTGAAATTAAAAGGCAGCTTTTCGCCCAAAGACCAAACAATCTTATCTCTTTCGGCTTCCCAAAACAACAGACAGCTTGGCAAGGTTGTTCTGGAATCTAACTCCCCGGATGAATACTGCAGAGAGACGCTCTTTCTTCCCTCCCCCCTCAACAAACACCTTGTGATTGTCGAGCGTTTGGGTTCCGGCCAAGGTCGTTTCCATGGCAATACAATCTGCGGACTGAGACAACTTGTCTGGAGTGCCAGCGTGGCGGATCTCTAGGCACACGAACTTACACATACACACATACAGATATTCACCTCCCTACCCCCATCCCCACGCCTTCGTCGCTTCATCCCGTCAGTTGATAACGGGTCTGTGTTCGCGCTGTAATGGCTGCAGGCCGGATGGCTGTTTTCGTCTGAATTGGATTACTATGCAAGTTATGTTCCTGTGTTGACTGTGCTCTATGCTGAGGTTTTTGTCTGTTCTCACACTGCACTCTCGTTCAGGAGCGTAGTGTGAGGACTATTTTTTTCTCCTCTCTTTCCTCATGTTGTGCTGTATTCTCTTCTTTATTGCATTTCATTGCCTTGTACCTACATGTGCAATGACAATAAATTGAATCCAATCCAATCCAATCCAATCACGACTTATTTTTCTCGTGATTTCGACATAACAAAAGTTGTTTTCTTGTTATCACGACTTATTTTTCTCGTGATTTCGACATAACAAAAGTTGTTTTCTCGTATCACGACTTATTTTTCTCGTGATCTCGACATAACAAAAGTTGTTTTCTCGTTATCATGACTTATTTTTCTCGTGATCTCGACATAACAAAAGTTGTTTTCTCGTTATCATGACTTATTTTCTCGTGATTTCGACATAACAAAAGTGGTTCTTTTAAACAATGATTGCTTGATTTTTAAAACAATGCATCGTGAGTCTACTGTTGCTATAGTAACGAACGCAACCTTGACAGGAATATTCTAAAATGCTTAACCTGGCTTAATGCGTTTTTTAAAAGACAAAAGTCAGCATACACATTATTAGTAATGTACAGACTAGAAAATGAGCCCATATTAAGAACGCAATGTGTTTAATTCCGCGTTAAGTGATTTCCTCCATAGAATACCGTATGGACAACCACTAGCATAGCCAGAAATATTTAAGTGGGTGGGCCTACATAAAACTGGGTGGGCCAGGTGTGTAGCATATGAAAATGTGAAATTGCCAACAAAAAATAAGGCACCAAGGTTCATTACACAGTACTTCTAAAGCATGCATTGACATTAGTAATTTGTTATGTTAATGTTCATTTCAAAATGTACTAATAGGACATTATTAAAATTAAAAGTTAACATTTAACATTTAAAAACTTGACATTGTTACAAATGTATTGCTAGTGTTAGTTAATGCATTAACTAAAGGAAGTGTACGGGGGGCTACATTGGGGCTTCGCTGATGATTTCATAATCAAGCGTCTCTGTCCGTTTCATTTGTAGACGGTCCGGATTTATTGCTAAGACTTTTACTTTTTAAAGAATTGATCTGATTTATGTTTGCTTCACTAGGCTATTTTCACATTTAACTTCACAAACGCGTGCATTTGACTGTTATATCCTTACGTCTTAAACATAGGTCGTAAACATAACATTGTGGGTGGGACTAACAGAAACGGACGAATCATCATTTTGACAAACTTATGATGATATGCACCTATAGGAAGAGGGAAAACTAAGAAATGACCTGTAGCTAATTGACCATGAAAACAAGCGTTTAATATTTTTTATAAATAAAGTTAGTGAAATAAGACGTTTATTAGTATCGTTTAATAAATAATATCCATTTGGAAAATTACAAACTTATGGGTGATTGGGTGGGCCACAGATGAAAGTCAGGCCTACCCATAGCTACGCGACTGTGGACAACACGTAACGGGGCTTAATGCGTTGAGGCAGTGTTTTTAAAAGACAAAACTCAGTAAACACATCATTAATAAAGCATTCTATGTAGCCTACAGACAAGTAAATAAGCCCATAATTAGAACGCAATGCGTTTAACGCATTAAGCGTTTTACCCATCCATAGAAATGTAAGAAAAACGCGTTGCATTTGCATCCTGGACTCATTGTCTATACATAGTCTATTATAATTTATGAATAATGTGTTTGCTGAGTTTGGTCTTTTAAAACACATTTGGAAGCGTTTTGGAATGCCCCCTTTGATGCGCAATTCATCGACAGATGACCGTCCGCTCTTATAGGCTACTGTATCTTGTGGATATTTCAGCAAATGTTGCTTCACTTAGAAATAACGTCTACAATAAATAAAATAAACTGCTGATTTTGTCAAGAGTTAGGCTATGCGAAACCTTTTATTTGTGTTTAAATGGTCTAACAACAAGCATTCAACAGCGCGGGCGCAGGCGGAGGATACAAAGAAGAGCTAGCCTATTCTAAAAATCGTAAACTGCTTGGATTAAACTCATTTCATTTTCCTTGTTCGTTTGAAATAAAATAATAATATTTTATAATAATTTGTTTGTGATTTTTATTAGTCATGTAGGATCGGCTGTGATATCATGTGCGTTACAAGCGTGGATGCTGTTATGTGTGTGTGTGTGTGATTAGGCTACAACACTGTATAACATCATTGAACTAAATTATACACTTGTAAATCACATTTCTTATTAATATACATTTTATTAACGATAAAGATTAAAAATAAAGATGCACATTAAAATGTATAAGTTAATTAAATGTCAGTAATGAACTGCACAAATTATAGCGATCACGAAGAAGGCCCACTATCCCAAACGCGTACAGTAGTTGATACTTCCACCTGTTGGCGCAGTTGTGTAACTTAGAGAACAACCTTTGTTATGTCGAGATCACGAGAAAACAACTTTTGTTATGTTGAGATCACGAGAAAACAACCTTTGTTATGTTGCGATCACGAGAAAACAACTTTTGTTATGTTGAGATCACGAGAAAATTAAGTCGTGATCACGAGAAAAAAACAACTCGTTATGTCGTGATCACGAGAAAAATAAGTCGTGATCACAAGAAAACAACTTTTGTTATGTCGAGATCACGAGAAAATTAAGTCGTGATCACGAGAAAAAAACAACTCGTTATGTCGTGATCACGAGAAAAATAAGTCGTGATCACAAGAAAACAACTTTTGTTATGTCGTGATCACGAGAAAAATAAGTCGTGATCACAAGAAAACAACTTTTGTTATGTTGAGATCACGAGAAAATTAAGTCGTGATCACGAGAAAAAAACAACTCGTTATGTCGAGATCACGAGAAAAATAAGTCGTGATCACAAGAAAACAACTTTTGTTATGTCGAGATCACGAGAAAAATAAGTCGTGATCATGAGAAAACAACTCGTTATGTCGAGATCACGAGAAAACAAGAATTAAAAAATAATAATGCATGGCCGCTTAGAACTTCCGTATTCTCCAGTTGAGACAACACAAATGATCATGTATCAGTAAAATCTCATATTTTATTCATCTGTATAGGAATTTACAGAAGGTCAAGGCTGTTCATTGTAAGTCAAGGCCTTGAGCAAGAAAAGCATAAAGAGAAACCATTAACCAGTATGTTCATGATCAGTTTCCTGTGTTTATGAACAGTCATGTGACTCGTGATGCTCAAAGTCATAGTGTTGTGACAGCACTGACAAAAATGTGTGATGTCTTCTCACTGCTGTATCATCGGCTCTTCAACAGTCCCAGCTGCCTACATCTTTCACCTCTTTTGTCTTCCCCTACAGTCTCGCTGTCCATCCTGATAAAATCACCATAGCAACAGGACAAGTGGCTGGCACATCCTCAGATGGAAAAGTAAGATCAGTTATTTTAAACCGGTATCAATCATAAACATGAATAGCTTATTGCTACTATATTAGGCTTGATCCAGCCACAATAAATCTCCTAATTATCGCATGTGCCTCAAGGGTCTGTCATAACAAATGTGGAGGATCAAGATCCCACATCCTTCAAATAGAAGTCGAATTGGTTTAACATGCTCAGTACATCTGTCTGTGTCTGGCAGCTTTTGGCTCCTCACGTGCGTGTGTGGGACTCTGTGAGTTTGAACACGTTGCACATCCTTGGAACCGGTTTCTTTGATCGAGCTCTGGTTTGCCTCTCCTTCTCAAAGTCGGTAAGAGCAAGTCACTCTGTATAATGTTAGCAAACAAACGTTCTCATATGAAACCGAAAAATGCAGCCTATAGTTCTTTGAATCATCAAACAAACCTGTTGTTATTATGAGTACTGAGTTGTACTCATTTATGTAGTCATCATTTACTCACCCTCTAGTTGTTCCAAACAGAAGATATTTTAAAGAATGTTGGCAACCAAACAACATTGACCTCTATACTATGGAAAAAAATAGTCAATGAATAACATAAACTGTTTGGTTACCAACAATCTTCAAAATATCATCTTTTGTGTTCAGCAGAAGAAAGAAATTCTTACAGGTTAGGAATGATTTGAGGGTGAGTAAATGATGACTGAATTTTCCTTTTTGGGTGAACTGTCTCTTTAAATACATTTGTAAGAAGAGGTTGTGAGTGATAAAAATATCTTTCAAACATTCAGAATGGAGGAAGCTGGTTGTGTGTTGTGGACGACTCCAATGACCATATTCTCTCTGTGTGGGACTGGCAGAGGGAGGAAAGGCTTGCTGAAGTCAAGGTGAGTGCTATTCAGGATAGATATTGAACAGATATATTAGCAATGTCAACATTATATGTCAACAAGAGGCGTGCAGAAACAAACTGATTCCCTTTTTGTGCATCTTCATGACTTTTCTTTCTCTGCCCTCACAGTGCTCCAATGAGTCAGTCTTTGCTGCTGATTTCCACCCAACAGATGCTAATATAATTGTAACCTGTGGGAAGTCACACCTTTACTTCTGGTCATTAGAAAAGGGATCTCTTGTGAAAAAACAGGGTCTTTTTGAGGTAATGTGTCATAAGCCTTTGTGGTCAAATTCAGTGAATCTTTTCACTTTTTTATTGAATCAAATTGCATGTTCAGATATGATGAAATGTGCATGTACATCATGTACACTAGCAGTTGAAGGTTTAGACACATCTACTTATTAGGGGCCAAGCACCAAAGGTGCTTAGGCACCTATTGTAATCGTTAGCGTTCTTCTTCTTCTTCCGTTTCTTCCGCCGAAAGTCAGTGGCAGCCCATAGAACCGATTGCGGGAAAGTTGTAAAATTTGGCACACTGATAGATGATAGTGTCAATAATAACCACAGCAAATGTGGAGTCTCAAACTCTCTAGCGCCACCACTTGTCCAAAAATTCAATTTTGAAATGCTAATAACTTTTGAACCGTAAGCCACAAAATGAAAATTCTTTTTACTCTGAATCCTTGGCCCAAGCCGAGTCGAAAATTCAAAAATCGTAAGGTTTAGTTTTTTCGCTATCTCAAACCTACTTTGTCAAACTCATCCTAGATGATTCGTCCGATTTTCACCAAAATTTGCTCAGATCATCTACAGACCATGGCGGAAAAAGTTATGGAATTCAAGTCAATTCGTCCAAGCGTTCTCGAATACCACACTAACGAATTCGCCGAAAAGCACGCAAAAATGGATCTGAGGCTATATCTCCGCAAGGGTTTGGCGTATTGACACGGAACTTGGTGTATATTATAACAAGCATGACCTGAGGCTACCTGCATTGTTTCAGCGCTGTGCCACCTAGTGGTCAGGAGATATGAACAATGCATATTTTTGCTTATAACTTGTGAATGATTTGGCCAAAAATCACAAAACTGGTCTCCTTGGATTCGGAGCATCATGCCGAGTCCAACCATATCCAATTTTCCCATGTCAGCCATTTTGGGTGTTGGCCATGTTGAATTTTGTAGTAAAATGCTATATTTTACGAACGCATCGTTACGAAACTCGGTATGCTTCTTCGGCGCCATGCCCTGAAGGGACTCAATAAGTTTGGAGACAGCGCCACCTTGGGGTCAAAAGTTATAATGAAATTACTAAAAATGCTAATAACTTTTGCTTACATTAGGCTATTGTAATAAAACTCATGTTGATAGATTCCTTGGTTCATGCCGAGAACATCGATAACAATTTTGCCATAATTGGATTAACTTCCTGTCCGCCATTTTGACTCATGTTGAAAACCTTCTTTTTCGAACTCCGCCTAGACCGTTAGTCCGATTTTCACCAAATTTGACTCGGATCATATCATCTTCAGACCATGCTGACAAAAAGGTATGGATTTTGTGTTGATAGACAAAACCGTTTTCACATACCACAACAACGAATTTGAGACATGATGCCAAAATGACACTTGAGGCCGTATCTCTGCAATGCTTTGGCATATTGACACCAAACTTTGTGTGTGCTATTGTCACCTCACACGGAACACACCACATCGAATTGATGACGGTGCCACCTGTTGGTCAAAAGTGAATAGTCATACAATCATATTACTAGTAGTTTTAAATTATTTTTCAGCCATTTGGACTACAATAAATCTTAAAATGGCTTCAATTACTCATTTCTGCAGTGGTTCTGATGCTCCGTGCTGTGCTTAGCTGATGTGCTTGGCCACGTCATTGCTGCTTGCAGCTATATTTCTATATTATTACTGTTTTATACTTCTAAGAGTAATAGTAGGGTCATCAAAACTATGAAATAACACAAATGGAAGTATGTGAATTATGTTGTGTAGTAATCAAAAATACAATTAAAACTATTTAGCTTCTGGTGCATAATAGGATTAACTAAAAAAATAACTAGAATGTTAGTTTTGTAAAGAAATGTATGCATTACCATATGTAGTTGGTAAGATTTTGTAATGTTTTTGAAAGAAGTCTCTTATGCTCACCAAGGCTGCATTTATTTGATCAAAAAGAAATAAAAAAAATACAGTAAAAACAGAAAAGCTGTGAAATATTATTGCAATTTAAAATAGCTCTTTTTATTTTAATATACTTTTAAAATATTTTACTGTTTTTTATTATATTCATAATTTAAAATATCAATTATAAAATGTAATTTATTCATGTGAGGAAAAAGCAGATTTTTTTAGCAGCCATTACTCCAGTCTTCAGTGTCATATTATTTTTTATTTTAAATGTTGAACATAGTTGTACTAGTAATATATTTATGTGAAAACCATGATGCACTTTATCAGGATTATCTGATGAATATAAAGTTCAAAAGAACTGCATTTATTTAAAGTAGAATTTTTTTGTAACATTACAAACCTCCGTACTGTCAACTTTTGGTCAATTTAATGCATCCTTGCTAAAGTATTAATTTCTTTTAAAAAAAGTTTACGTTTTAGCCTTTAGATCCAAAGGCTCTCAAGATCATGAGAAACTTAAATTCACTTAGATGTGGCCAAACATTTTACTGGTAGTGTAGTTGTGTACTATGAGAAACATGTAATCTTTGTCTTTTGTGTGATACATCTATTGCATTTCTGCTTTAAAAATAAAGTCATATTTATGTTTCTTGCAGAAACAAGAGAAGCCCAAGTTTGTATTGTGTGTGACTTTTTCAGAAAATGGTGACGCCATCACTGGAGACTCGAGTGGAAATATACTTGTGTGGGGCAAAGGTAAAAGAATAATAGGTTTATTATTATGGAGTTATTTATTGATTTATTTGAACGTTTTGTAAAAACCTACCTCCACTGAACTGTGTAAAATATCTTCTTTATAAAACAATTATAAATGTTGTACAACATAACAGCTCTGTGTTTTCTAAGGTTGATTCTTTATTAGTGATAATAAAAGAGAGATTGTGCTCCATTTTTACACAAATCAATAAGACTCTTCATGTAGGCTGTGAACACCTTTGATTGTCTGATATACCAATAATAGTTTCCAGTTTTGTAACAGTCGGTTTATATAATGCTTGTTTTCTGGTCATGGTTCACAGGTTCTAATCGTATTAGCTTGGCCATTCAGGGAGCACATGAGGCGAGCGTCTTTGCACTTTGCATGTTGAGAAATGGGACGCTGGTCTCAGGTGGGAAGGACCGTAAACTCATCTCCTGGGACGAAAATTATCAAAAGATTCAAACGGTGGAGGTAAGGCATGGTATCATTTTGCAGTATGCAGTATGCATTTGTATACTTGAATAGTAGTACCAATCAAGTAGGCAGCCATAATTTACCAGCTGTTTTGTATGTTACTCTCAGGTGCCTGAGTTATATGGCCCTATTCGGACTGTGGCTGAAGGACGGGGAGAAACGGTTCTTATTGGCACTACCAAAAACTATGTCCTGCAAGGCAGTCTGGATGGGGAGTTCATACCCATCACCCAGGTAATTTAATCAGTGTTGGTACAATATACATTTACATTTACATTTAGTCATTTGGCAGACGCTTTTATCCAAAGCGACTTACAATTGGGGAATACAAAAAGCGATTCATCTTGAAGAGGCAGTCAGACAGAGGAAGTGCTCGTAACACCAAGTCTCAGTCATTGTTCAAATAAGTACAAACTAGTAGGTGGAGAGAAAGATAGAGGGAAAGTTTTTTTTTTTTTTTGAGTTTAGGATGAAGTCAAGTACTGCCGAAAGAGATGAGTTTTCAGTTGTTGCTTGAAGGTTGCCAGAGATCCGGCGTTCCGGATAGGGGTGGGAAGATTATTCCACCAGCCAGGAATGGTGAACGAGAATGTTCTGGAGAGTGATTTTGAGCCTCTCTGTGATGGTACCACAAGGCGTCGATCACTAGCAGATCTCAAACTTCTGGAGGGGATGTAGGTTCGTAATAGTGAGTGGAAGTAGGAGGGTGCCAGTGTTTTCTGTGGCCGGCCAAGTGTGAGAAGATACTGTATATAATATACATAACAAATGTGACTTTGGATCACAAAACCAGCCTTAAGTCGCATAGGTTCATTTGTAGCAATAGCCAACCAAACATTGTATGGGTCAAAACTATCGATTTTTCTTTTATGACAAAAATCATTAGGATATTAAGTAAAGATCATGGTCCATGAAGATATTTGGTCAATTTCCTTCCATAAATATATCAAAACTTAATTTTTGTTTAGTAATATGCATTGCTAAGGAATTAATTTGGACAACTTTAAAGGCAATTTTCTCAATATTTAGATTTTTTTGCACCCTCAGATTCCAGATATTTAAATAGTTGTATATCAGCCAAATATGATGTATTCCATACATCATTGGAAAATTTATTTTTTCAGCTTTCAGGTGATGTATAAATCTCAGTTTACAAAAAATGGACCCTTATGACTGGTTTTGTGGTCCAGGGTCACATATGGAATTATCTTTAATTTCTTAAGTTATAGCATAATTATTAACTAATTCCTAATTTCAGTACAGAATTTATCTGTACTATTTGATATTGAATATAAATTGGATATTGGATATTGATTATGTTCATTTCTCCATATTTTTATGTTTAGATAAGACCTTTCTTATCATCTAACACTCAGAGTTAATCTTTACAATTGATTTATTATAGAATAATAATAATTGTAATTTAAAATGAAACAATACTAATTTAAATATTTGTAGTATATAATATTTAGTATATAATGAATATTTTACATAATATATTTAATAATATATAATTTTATTAGGATAAATTGAATGTCTATTTTAACATTTTAATGTAGTGATGAAATTCGCTATTTTATGTTTTCTATGTTACATTTTTAAATTAAATGTATTTTTTTATTATTATTATATTTTAAATGTTTTAGTTAAATTATTTACAAAGTAATAATTAGAGAAGAAGAGATCTGTATTGGTCAATACTGGATATATATTTGATATTTATTATTTTCCTTTCTCCCTAATGTAAAACTAATAATTAAAACCAAAAAATATTGAAATATTTTCTATAACTAAAAACCTTTAAATAATAAATTTAGCAACACTGAAATATTTAGCAAATCTCAAAATGAACATCCATTTTCATACTGTACATGATAATGTTGTAATGCCAAAATTCACTTGTAGCATTTAAAACATCAATTTTTTGTAGGTATTATATGAAATAACATGAAATAATTATTACCTTATCAGTATCGGCCAGAATATTAATATTAGTGTATCCCTAGTAGTGTTAGTTAATGTGTCTCTGGCCCTGTTGAAAATGTTTGTTTTAGACCAAAGTTTATTCCCTTCTATGTTGAACCAAAATTAATCCTTTTAGGGTAAAAGGGTAAGTGAGTTTGTGGTTCTAAAACAGAATAAATTTGATGTTTTAAACTTTCTTTGAAACTTAAATTTAAACCAAATTGATGCCATCCAGGCTGATATTTAAGTCTGTTGACTGTTTGATTGTCAGGGCCACACAGATGAGTTATGGGGCCTGACTGTACATCCGCTGAAGCATCAGTTCCTCACCTGTGGCCATGACAAGCACGTCTGCCTGTGGGACTCTGCCTCTCATCAGCCCATCTGGACCAAAACATTGGAGGTGAGCAGCCCGCCTCGGTAGGTTTCACTTACATTACCGTAGTGTTGTCTGACAGCTCACACATCAGTTTCTTGTTATTGAAACCCTTGTCACTACTGCAACTGTAATGAAATGAGCTCTGCTGTTCCTTGGGCTGAGATGTAACCGTGTTTGTGTTGACAGGATGTTTGATTGAACATGTATGTGTTTCCCTCACGGACAGGACGCCGCACAGTCGGCCGGCTTCCACCCTTCTGGAGCGACAGTTGCTATAGGAACGCAGATGGGCAGGTGAGGCGATTTCTTTTCATCAACGGGGTCCCTGACACATCATTACAATTCAGAAAAGGGGTCTAATAGAGTGTTACATGGAAGACCCAAACACTTATTATTATGCTAATGCAACACAGGAACACAATACCATCCCAGTGGCATTGTTCAGCTGTCTTTGATTTCTTTTTCTTCACTAAGAGTCCTGATAATGGCTTTAGATGAAGAGTCTAATATTCGTTATGTTTCAGGTTTCTTTAGACCTGTGCGTTTAATATTGTCCTTTCACTCATTATCAATCTGTGCAGGTGGCTTGTGCTCGATACCGAATCGAAGGATCTGGTCACGGTGCACACGGACGGGAACGAACAGCTGTCAGTTATGCGCTTTTCTCCAGGTTAGAGTTCATTCTCCCAACAGCCTTTTCACTGCTTGCTGGGAAAACATTAGGATGTTAGCCAAAAAACTAGCATTCATTAAAGTCTCTGCAACTGATTAAGTTGAAAACCCTTGGTTATTCTTTCCAGATGGTCATTTCCTTGCGATCGGGTCACATGACAACTACATCTACATTTATGCTGTGGCAGAAAATGGAAAGAAATACAGCAGAGTTGGAAAGTGCTCAGTAAGTATGTGTTTATGCAAAAATATGACTTATTTTGTATAACAAATGTGTAATAGATTATCATAGACCACACATGAGATAATAGACTAGCTGATTCTACCAGTGT
Source organism: Barbus barbus (assembly GCF_936440315.1). Taxonomy (NCBI): domain Eukaryota; kingdom Metazoa; phylum Chordata; class Actinopteri; order Cypriniformes; family Cyprinidae; genus Barbus; species Barbus barbus. The sequence continues at coordinate 13,882,972 of NC_136758.1, forward strand.
TATTTTTAGTATTTAAACATATATTTTTATTTATATTTCAGCTTTTTATTTATTAATGGAAATGATTTTGAATAGTCTTAGTTAACAATAAACACTGCCACATAATGTTTTCTGTTCATATAGACACAAACACACATCTGTCTCCTCAAATGAATGTTGTTTTTTATGTTTGTATCCACTGCCTGTATTGCTCACAGGGTCATTCTAGTTTCATCACCCATCTGGATTGGTCTGTGGATTCTCAGTACTTGGTATCCAACTCAGGGGACTATGAGATCCTTTACTGTGAGTATCTATAAGTATATAACTATAAGTATCTTTACTGTGAAAGCAGAGTGAAATAGACAGTTGCACTGACGGTTCATTTGTAATTCAATCAGTGCATTTGAATAAACAAAGTATGGCTAAATTTAACTCAGTTACATGGAAATGCTCAACATTAATGCTCAACATATTCAACCATATTCAAAGGACCCCCTCATGTAGGCATATATATTTGTTTGTGTCCATAGATAAAAATTAAAATAAACAGCCTTCAGGTATCCCGATAAATTTACATAACTTGTCCGGTCGTGATGTACTGAATAAGGATTTTTACAAATTTTTACTCTAAATTTCTATCCTATAAAATATTATAGTGTAGAAAAATGTGTATTTTTTATGTAAATATTTGATATAAATATAAAGACTTCATTACATATTTTTCCAGGTCTAGAAATTGCACTTATAAAATCAGGCATCTTCATACGTATATCCATGTTTTCCAAGACTGTGGGAACCCTGGTTCTTCAAAGAAAAAAACTTTTTTTTTGTTGAGGATTGAATTAAAATAAGTGATATCATTAGCCTTAGCTTCTTTGAATGATATTTTTTCTCATTTTAAAACATTTCAGGTCATCTCGAGGTCCCCTAGTGGACTCGGCCTCCTGTTTGAGAACCACTGAGTTAAATCTATCTGTTTATACTCTAAATTCATTAACTGATACACATTATTGCCTTTCAGGGATTCCTTCTGTGTCTAAGCAAGTAGTGAGTGTGGAGACCACCCGGGATATTGAATGGGCCACTTTCACCTGTACTCTGGGCTTCCATGTTTTTGGTAAAGTTAATGTTTTATGTCATGGGTCGCAGTGTAAAATAATAATAATTCTTTAAAACCAGCTTTATTTGTAATGATAGTAGATAAATATAGCTAAATTTAACAAATCACATCTTTCCCATGTATCCATAACTGGATAAGAGCGTTAGTTTTTGTAGTGTTGTCTTTTATGAATGTAAGTGTACAGCCATAAATCCATAAGGAAATAACATATATTCTGATTGTGTTACTCTCCAGGACTGTGGCCGGATGGCTCAGATGGTACTGACATCAATGCTGTGTGCAATTCAAATGCAAAGAGGCTGCTCGTCACCGGAGATGACTTTGGCAAAGTTCACCTCTTCTCATTCCCTTGCTCTCAGTCCCGAGTAAGAACCAGCACTAAATCTTAAACATCAGATAGATAATGTTCATCTTAGCACCAAATAATGCTAATATATGGTATTATTTCTCTCTATCCACTTCTACAGGCTCCTAGTCACATCTACGGTGGACACAGCAGCCACGTCACCAATGTTAACTTCTTACATGATGACAGCCACTTAATCTCTACAGGAGGGAAAGACATGAGCGTAATGCAGTGGCGTGTGGTATAAAACGACCACTGTCACACTGAACTTCCTTATTTTTCTAGGATCAAGTGGCTTGGGAAAGCAAAAGTGGGGCCATCGACTACAGAGTAAAGTGGAGTCTCAAATTTATTTGCCTTTAAATTGATCTCAGGACACCAATATTTGAAGTGACTCTCTGTTTTGACTGTCTCACATGTTCCCTAGGCTATGAAAGAGATGTTTTGTGATGGAAACCCATCTTTTTAGCTTTTAATAACAAACTAAAGAATCTGCTCTACAGGACAAAGTTGTGATGCCAAAGCACATTGGGAATGAATAGTCCAGTCCAGTTTATATTAGACCAATCTATGTGCTCAAAACCCTGACCAATCATAGCGCTGTCGTAACTTCTGAGGTATCATTTAGAGTCTTAAATATACCATCAATTATACTCTATCACACTGACTGTGTTTTGATAAATTGCACGTTAGCCATCATTTTGTACTAAAATTTGCCTCCATAATGATCTTTTATTAACATTTGCTGCCACCGTATGCTACGTTGCGGTATTACAGCCACCTTCCCACCACTGAATTTATTTTATCCTCTGTTGAAGTCAAATACTTGTGGTTTTTCGTGGATTTAAGCTGTTATAGAAGTACAAAAATATTCAATCAGCCATCAAAATCCTCTCAAGGACGAAAAATAGCATGAGTTTGGGAAACAAAGTGACTGTACTGCAAAATGATCGAGGCCTTCACTGACTTTCACTTGCTAAATCACTTCAGCCATCAATCACTGATTTAGTTTAATCCTCAATCTGACATCAGATCTGTTTTGTGCATCAACTAGCTTAACTAAACGCCATCGTGTAGTGCACATTTACATTAGAGTTAAGCTCCATTTTCTTAACCTCCGCTTGAGAAACATGATTGAACAGTTACAGTCAAATGACTGTAGTAGCCTATTAATAAAACTAAGCATGCACAAGCTTGTTTGTAACTGTCTAACCTATTTTTCCATATTCATTGTCGGATATATGGCATAGCCATGAAAATAAAGGAAAACATGTTAGTTCTTCTGTGAAATATGAGCTTTGTTTTTGACCAAATATAGGTTTGATGGATCAAGGTTGGAGTGATATTTTGAAGGATTATGTCTACAACCACATGACAATATTACGTTATATGAATGTATAATAAAATGGGAAAATCATTTCTTTCACCTTAAAAAAATGTTTTGTAATGTGTCAACCACCCAAATGGAACAAGAGGGTCTGGAAGTCATATTGAAAACACATATGTTGGTTTCTCCAAACCCTTTACACTCTACACCGTGATGCCCTGGCCATCAGCAGACGTAGTCATAAACATAATTTATCATTAAACAAAAGTAATTGGTTTATGCCTGTTTATACAGCAGCACCAAATGAGAATGAATAACAGGAAGAGGAGGAATAAATGAGGCTCAATGAGGCAGGGCTCAGAGGAAGTTGCAATGCGACATTTTGGCCACCAGTAGTCGCTGTTCAGCGTATTTGTTTTTACACTATCCTCATAAGCTCTTTTTTTATTGTCATAACACGGTGGAGGAAAATGGCAACTCCAGTGCACGTTTGCAGTCCGCAATTCAGATCGATGTTGTAGGCGCGACCATGAGCTAAACATGGGACATGTTTTATTCCGCTGTGGTGACAGAGAGCGATATGCTGTAGATCTTTCGAGACATCTGCATTGCTTCTGATCCAAGGACTGGCTGTGCATCGCTGGATGAGCATACATTCAAGCTGACCATTGTTTTATGGAATAGTACACGTGTTGTATTTATACTCATTAAAATACATATTTATGCGCCGATAGCTTTACATAGAGCGGCTCGCCTCTGTGGCTTTGCTAAGTTTCTTTTTTCACCTTTTGAATTATTTATTGCATGCATATATTCGTGGGGATATCATCAGAAAATGAGGTAAGCAGCCCAATGTGTCGATACAGCATTTATATATTCATTTATACATCAAAATGCATTGGTGTATATAAATATATCTATTGCTATATTCATTTACGTATTATATAGCACTTGACACTGTTAATCACAGCCATTGGGTGTGTTTCAAACCTTGTGAGCTCCCTACCTAGACAGCTATGTGGGTGTCCTGTTAGCAATTGGGATTTTGATTCTTTCCAGTGATTCGAATCTTTTTGAATCAGTTCATGAAAAAGATCCGTTCACTCATTCGGTCAGTGACTCTTTTTGGAATGTTCACCGTTACGCCAGTAGGCGGCGACAAGCGAATGGCCTTTCATGTGTTATGCGAATCAAGAAATTATTTACTTAACCAATGGGTTAAAAAAAAAAACATGTTCGAGATTAAAGTAAGTCTTGTTAGCTTTTTAGGCTACAAATCTGCCAATTGAATCTCTAGAAATAGTGTTCACATCAAGAATGACAACTATTATGATATTAGGGTGCACACCAACGCACAATAACTATTATAAGCTGCAGTTATTTTGTCTTCTGCTTAAAATTCCCACGGTCTTTAAACTAAAGGCACTTCGAAAAATCGTTATAAAAGTGATTCTCTTCCTCTGTGTCATTATCGTAGAGTAATAACGTTATAGCTATTTGGTGTGACTGTGGCTTTTAAGCATCCTAATTGTTTTCCTGATAAATAATAATAAAGCAATCTGTCAGCCGATCCTACAAACAACATAATTATCACAGTTTATTCGGTTCTTAGGCTTACGAGATGTCTAGTTTAGATTAAAAGTGACAAATTTAATGAAGAAATTTTCCTATTTCTTCAGAAATTGCTATTTGAAAATATGAATCAGTTATGTATGGATATGAAGAGCGATTCGTAAACTTAAAAGATTCACTTGAATCATTGATTCATTCACTAACGATCCTTAGGACACGCCTAGAAATGGATCCCCTGAATGCTTTCTGAGTAGTCAGCTCATAGAATTTGGCACACAGCCACTGAAAGCTCGAGCTGATGTCTTTTAGGAGTGAGCAGATTCTTCGCCTGATGCTAGCGGATAGAGACTGTGTTTGAGTGTGTATTAACGATGAAGAGCATTGATGCCGATGGCCATGACAAGTTTAACTAAACTGTCCGCGGGAATTAACGTGACCATGCACAGTATTTTATTTCAATAATAAAGTGAATAGAGCAAAACACGCACATGTCTCCACCCGTGCAGTGAATATTCACTGGGTGTGTTCAGAGTCAATCTGCTAACGATGATTATTGTTTTCATGCTTAGTTGTGGTTTGGCAACAAATACATCTTCTGTATCTCAAATGCAAATCACAGTAACAGTGAGCTCCACATTTATCACTTCGCAACTGTAATCCTCAAAGTGAAGAAAATGTTAAATGAAAAAAACATATATTTTACCCAAATTTACGTTTATAATTTGTTCAGTAAAAATAGATTTCACACAATGTTTAAATATGTAATTGAATCCCTTATTAAGACATTTTGAATTACTAACTTGTGTACATATAGGCTATTAAATATTTTGAGATCCATAGAGAGTATATCAACATTTATTCCAGCCTCTATGAAGTCTTCTGCATGTGTCCCCTTTCGCTTTCCTTTATTCTTTCTCTGTCTGGACTAGAAGGAAGTCTTAAATTGTACTGGCCAGGGTTGCATTCTTGCCAACAGGAAACTGAGGAACTGGTTCAGTGGAATGATTTATTCAACCCTTGACTCTCTGAGCAGAAGTGTTTACTTCACAATGTAGGCTATTTTTAGTAGTAGAGCTCCATTATGGTAAGGTTAAAGCATTCACTCCCATGTTGGCAGGAAGCAGTGAGTGTATGAAATGAGCTGTTTCAGTTGATTAGGTGAATTGCACAGCCACTGAGACATTGATTGCATTGGTTTACATGTGAATGAGTTCATGTGTGTCAACAGTCTATAGAAGAGCCTGCTTTCGTGTAAACATCTGAATACTACACATGCCAGTTGTCTCTTCAGGTTGAAACACTTCTGTCACACTTGCTAGTTGTCAGTTATGCTTAATTTGTTCTCTGTAATCTGTGATGATATTTAGTCTTTTTTTTTTTACTTGTCGAGCTAAAGCAAATGTATTTTCTTGTAGCGGTTCCTCTTGCGTAATTTATCTGAGACCCCAAAGATGTATCAAACCCAGCTGTCATGATTCAGTTGTTTTCCGTGAACCAAGAGCCTCATCTGCCAGCACAAACACATTTTTACTACAGCGTGGCAATACATTTTATTGAGCCACAGTATATATGTAATTCTTAAAAGTGTCATTATCAGCTTATGAAATATTTGGTATCTGCAAAAATAAATGCTGTTTTTAGAATATGTAAATCCTGGAGGTTTTTAGAGTACAAGCACAGCCTCTAGACGAGAAGTTAAAACAATCACTCGCTCCTTATTGAGGTTTTGTTACGATGCAACCATTGTAGACAGATCAATGAAAAAATGAATCTTGTGTATGGAGACCAGCATGTGGTGATAAAAAACAAAACAAAAAAAAAAACCAAGATATTGTGGTCATGAATTAAGAACTTGATTCCTTAGTTTTAGTTAAAGTCGTGACGTATTGTCAAAAGTCGAATTGTCGAATTCAATGGAGTCGAATTCAATTTAGTTGAATTGTGGCCACAATTAAAGTAGATTAAAAGAGGTAAAAAAATATTACAAAGTGGCCCATGTATTACCTAAAACAAGGGAACAAAGTAATCAAACATGACCACAATTTAAACAAAACTTGGTAGCTAATTAATAAAACATGACCACAAAGTAATGTAGTCATGGGAACAAATTCTTAATTGGTGGCCACAATATCTATTTTTATTTGCATGTGATGTACGGGCTAAGTTATTAGTTTGAATAATAAAATCATTTAAATAAATAAAACCATAGTACCATGGTATATGTACTAAACCCACTTTGGTCCACATGAAATGTTTCGAATGACTGTGGGTGTTCATATAACAATTGTAGTTTTAGTCACACACACACACACACACACACACACATAATCACTAAACTGAGTGATTTAACCTAAATAAGACAAATATCTTTTCTTCCAGTGAATACCAGCAGCCTTCTTGTTTGTTCTGGAAAGCTGCATGAATGAGCATATGTGTGTGTCTTAAGGATCATGTGGCTCTTTCTTGGCTGTATTTCTGTTGTAGAGAGTGACTCCTTTAAGGTACAGACCGCCTTCCAATCCTTTGAGTGGATAAGAATGGATGTGAGCAGGACAAGGTGACTGGTCCATATCTGTCACATGCTTCCCTTACTCTTTCTCTCTCTCTGTCATTCTCTCGTTTTCTTCTCCTACCCTCCTTCACCCTCTTTTCTCTCTCACACACTCCTTGTTCTGGCATTATTGTATCTCATACATGAGTGTGCTCTGTGTTTTACCTAGCTGAGAGGATGAGGGATGAACTAGGCACAGTATTTTTTCTCTCTGATCCCCCCTCCTATTCCCTGTTTTCTTTTTGTTTCATCCGGCTGTGAGGAATTTTCTTTCTCCTTGGTGTCTACGAAGCTTCAACTTTCCGATATGTATTCTTTTGATGACTATGGGTAAGAATTTGCCCTGTGTGGTTTTTGTTGTTAGCCTGTTTTCTGAGTTCCTCTGAGGATTACTGGACGTTTCGCTTTAAAAAAGCCTGTGTTTACTTCATCATGGTTTTGAACAACTCGAGCGGCTTTTAGTGTTAACTTTTTCCCCCCACCAGCTGTTCCCTCAGTGGAATGAACTTATTAATCTATAAAAACATGCTTGGGTTCAATAGCTACAGAGCAGGAGTCCCAAACCCACTCCATGTTTTACTGTTGAGTCATTTAGCATTTTGAAAAAACATGGGTTTAAATAAGAAACCAGGACACTGGGTTGGAGTTTTCAGTCTGCATTTTTATAGCATTGTGAGTTTTTATCCTGCATCTGTTTCTTGCTGACTGTTTCAGGGCAAGATGATGTACAGTACAGCATTTTTGTGTAGATCATTTGAATGTGCATGGAGAAGAGATTTTCGTTAAAAATGTGAGCCAGAATATTTTGAGATTTCTTGGCTTAATGGACACTTAAAACCAGAAAAGAAACGAGTTAGGCAAGATAGTTTACAGGAAATGAGAATGTGATGTCCCACAACTGGGAAGAACTCCAGGCAGTCAACATCAGCTGGAGCCATGTGCCATGTAGGGACAAAAGTGTGGTTAAGCCTGAATTTGGGATCTCTTGCATTTGATCTGAAGCAGAGCCAAACTTGTGGTACAACTCTTTCATCAAAGCTCTTTATTTTGTTTATAGACAACAACTTGGAAAGTACTGACAGTGACAAGTCACTCATGGTATTAAAGACTGTACACATGGTAACCTATTAGTAACCGGTGAAGGCAAAGCAATCATTGAATACTTGTTGAAACTAGACTGACTACACTGCTCCTTCCTCTTTCTTTCTCCCTCTGGCTGTTTTCCTTCTATATTTGTCTCTTAAAAAGAGTGTAACCTGGTACAGGCCTATTTTTGCTACTTGTTGCTAGCGCGCTGGTAATTCAAAGTATTTTCCTTTAAGGATAAGGATTAGTTAAGAGTGTCCGGCACCTGGTATGCAGTGACCAGAATGTGGGGGAAGGGTGCGGGCCACTTGTCCACTTTTCTGATCACCAAGGAAACTGCTTCCTAGCTCAATATCAAGATCTGATGTCTATGCTTATTCTACTGAACTGCATGGCACTGTATTGCGTATAGGTTTTTCACATGCTTTTAGAAGTTGTCAGTTGTGATAAAAGCTTGAGGCTGTATTCACCAAAATCTTAAAGCTAAACGTAGAAATTTAGCAGCAACTATTAAAATTTACAAGCTAATTTAAAAGCTCGTAATTTTTTTATTTTAAGAGTAATTCACCAAACATATTTGCTAAGCTCCAGTTTAGCAGTTATCAATCTTGAAATTATAAAATCAATGGACTGTAATGTCTACAAATACTTATTTTACACTCAATATCAAAATAAGGTGCATATATCTGTTTTATGTTCAATAGTGGTTGGATCGTTCACAGTTACCAGTCCTCCAGAATCCTGAGAGGTTATCTTTCCATTAAGTTTACATTTTCTTCTTCTGGATTAATACAATACTGCACTTTCCATGTCTAATATTTCTCTATCTCATATGATCTCAGATGATTTGTGTCATCATTTAAAGTAGTTTCCAGTGCTGAACCGTCTTGTTTTGACAGTTCTTTGAAAGCCACGCTTGTGTGAAGAATTGCTGACCTAAGTCTGGTTAGTGTGTGCTCTGGTTTCTCTTTAAATGTGTGTCAGTGACAGCCTGGCTGACCGTCCGTTTCATGACCTGACACATACATTTCTAATAAGAAGTAAATGTAAAGCTTTCATTCCTCTCATATGCTGTGTGTGAACTTCCTGAGCAGCAAATTCACAAAACAGTTTTTAATAGTGATTTATCTAAATTATTTTTTACTGAAATTAGTTTTCATTTAGCTGACAAGCAAAAATAAAGTTTATTTAATAATAAATTCATTAATTAAATTAATTAAATAATCACGGCTCAAGTAAGTCTAAAATGTCTATGAAAGTCTAAACATTTTAATTGCACACGAGGCAGTTTTTATGCCAACTTTTTTAAGATATTTATTTCTCTACTACAATTCATTATTGAAATATAAACATTTAAACGGTGGCTGTAATAATAACTGGTCTTCATGACAGATATATTTAAACATAAAGGGTTAAAGGGACAGTTCACCCAAAAATAAAAATTACATCATTTACTCAAATCTTATGTCGTTCCAAAATCCTTATGATTTTACTTCCTCTTCTTGAATACAAAAGAAAATATTTGGAAAAATGTGGGTAACCAAACAGTTGACTAGCCATTGACTTCCAAGAAGTCAAACTCAACAAGGTTTAGAAGGTGAGTAATTTACGACATTTTGGGTGAGCTACCCTTTTAATAAAGATATATGTAACAGTAAAAATAATATGAATATGTAATATAGTGCATATATTTGGCTTAATGCCGACTAATGGATATTGAATGGCTTTTACATGAGGTAAAAGTTGTGACATTGTTTGACATCTTTAATTGAAACACTCTTTTAGCATGACATGAGAAATTATATATTTAAGTTAGATGTATGGTTTCTTTCAAAATACCTGAGCGAGAAGCATACCTGAGTTCATCAGAACTGAGGCAGATAAAACTATTTGCCACATCACAGTAAAGAGCATCAAAACAACATTTATTTGAATTTTGTTATAAATTTAAAGAATTTGAAAGCTCTGATTTTATTTCATATCAAAGTAACAATGCACAAAGCTTATTGTGATTAATAAATGGTAGGTGTGCTACAAATAATGTTTAGTGAAGTTTGTTCAATGAAAACAGCATAGACTAAAGTATCTCAGTTCATTAAAATGAAGATTAAAAACGAGAAAACAATATTGTCAACCGAGCCATAGCATCCTAGAAACTGACACAGTCAAAACGTGCCATGCGGAGAAGCGCTAATTAAATGCCACTGTTTCAGTCAATGATTTTAGGCCCCTCAAAACATTTGGGTCAGTGATTTTGGCTGAATATTTTCGGTTGCCACACTACTTTTTTAAATTAATGCTGTCTTTGCTACAAATAGTAAATTAAATGTGTGTGCCGGCAATAGCATTAGGAAGCAATGTCTCGTTTTCAATTCCTCTGTCACAGCTGGGTGGGGGGTTGGGCGTCATGAGGTAATCCCCCTCAGGGTTAGACAAAACAACACACATCTACTGTCAGGCCGTCCCCTTACAGAGGAAAACCTGATGCTCTGATACCCGGGTGTTAGTTAGTGGGACCCTACTGTTGACCACTCACTCACTCACTGTTGAACCTGTTTCTATTCCTTGCTTTTACTTTCTCTTCACTTTTTCACAACAGTAGAGATCATACAAATTTATGGATTGTCATTTGCGTTTTTTTGAGGATATGATGGGATTATGACGTTTGAAAATGCTTATTTAATCTTGGAACGACTCCCTAGATGATATAAAGCTTGTTTGGTTGGAAGTACGCATCTGTTGTGCTGTACTACATCAGGTCTATTTTACGTACGTGTTTGAATGAATTAAAGCAGGTTTGGTTAGAGTTCCAGTAGTGCGGTACAGATCTGTTTTTGGATGTGTTTGAGAGATGGATGCTCATTCTGTCCAGTTCTGCCTACCACCGAGCCACAGTGAATCTGGGCTTCATATGACTGGATGCAAAATCAGGTTAGTGTGATATTCTGTTCACATCAGCAACCTAATGCAAGTTTTAAAAGTATTTACATGTTTGAAGAACATGCCTGAAGATGATTCATTTGGCATAAATGTCATCATTTGGATACTGTTTGCTTATGTTTAGATGCTTGCATGAATCTGGAATGAAATGAATGAAGCTGTTTGTATATATATATATATATACAGCATATACTTTAATGCTTGTGTCACATATTTAGACCAGTGGATCTCAGCTGGTTTTGCTTTAGGACAACAATATCAAAATTGTATCACACAGAAGAAAAAAAAACTCCTTAAGACCAAATATTAAAATGGATTAGTATTAAATATAATATCATTGTGTAGTTCTGTTTATGTTTTTCAAGGATTTCATGCTGCACAAAACCTGTCCATGCTGACATCTGTCTAATTTGATTAGCTTAAACTAAATAACAGTTTGTTACAATACAAATAACAAAATATTGTGTTTGTTTTAATTGCATATCCTTTGATGTGAACAAAAACGATTTGGGATGCATTCTCTCCTACCTTTTAAAAGCTGATAGTCCTATTATTTGCCTATCCTAAATATACACTTAAGATGTCCGAAATAGTTGTCTAAATTTATTTTACTTGTCCAACAGCGACACCTGCCTCCCCTGAGCCCATTGAGTTTTAACAGACCTCCTAAAGCATGTGGTGGGTTTGGTGGGGGGTAATTGAGAAAGAATGTGGAAAAGTCAAGTGAGTTTTTAGAGAGTAATCAAGTTGAATGACAGATGATCCGAAAAATGCAAAAATAATTAAAAGTTAACTATTAAAAAGAATAGCTGAACATAAGTTCACAAATAAAATATATTGTTTAAGTTGTTACTGCCTGTTATTACTTGAGTTATTATTTTGGAATAAATATAAAATGCTTAAAAAAAAATTGATGAGATTCATACTTGGCTTGAATAAATAGAATATTGATTACATTGTGCATGTAAAAATATAAAATAGAATGGTTTCTTTTTCTGATAGAGTAAGGAATGTTAATTTAACCAAGAAAATGTGAATTTACATATAATTAAAAAAAAAAAAATTTGAGGCCTCCTCATTTCAGAATTATAATATAATTACAATTTTTATATATATATATAAAAAAATATTAACTTTTAGAACAAACCTGCAACTAATTTGGGTTGCCTGCCACCAGTTGGGAACAAGTGTGAACTCGTTCAAGCAATTTCAGAACTACTGATGCTCACTGATGAATTATTATGAAGGGCTGGTTTATGTGGAAACTCTGCAAAGATGTTCTGTGAGGGCCCATGTTTAATTTATGTTGTTATTAAAGAAAGAGATGCTTTAGGGGAGATGTTCACTTTCGGTCCAGTGGCTCTCTTGAAAAGATGTGGTGAGTGTTTCTGTACTACCTCCAGCAGTAAAACACAAGACATGCATCAGCTCTCAGCCTAGCCTTATCCAGCTTTATTGAGAACATTCTTTAGACATTATCTTCCTCTCAGTCAAAACCTCATATGACAAAAACCATATGTGAAATCAGCAAGATTTAACCGATTATATATCCTTAAGAATAGTTGAATGTTAGCTCTTTTTTTGAAAGTGTGCAGCTTAGAGAATGACAGATAATGCCACAGTCAATGTTCTGGATAAATCTAGCATTATAAACCTAGTAGCCCTGCCCGAAACATTTAGCTGAGCACTTAAGCACATTAATTCAGAGGCAAAAAAAGACCATTAGGCCATCAGCACTGTTTTCTGCTATTGTAGCTTTAGCGGAGCCTGTGTGTATGGATGTGGATTTTGGGGGAGGGTAAATTCGACATACAATATTGAAGTTAAGTGATGTGCTTTAGGAGCTGACACACATTTGTATTTGTAGTGTGTGGACACATGGCCAATGCTGCTCTTGTTTTGTAAATGTCACTGAATAAATCACATTCAAAGTGTTATTTGCATTTAATAGTATTATCATTATGACCCAGCAGCAATTATTTAATAGGATAATTATCATAATGTTTTTATTTATTCATGTTTTTATTATGATGTTTAATATTGTGGGGGGAAAAAACACTAATGCACAGACAATCATTACATTATGATAATATTTACATTAGCATAAATTGTGGCACTAGTTACTGACTAGTAAGAGTGATGAGGTATGCTATTCATAAATCAGACGCTATTATGCTCACTTCATCTTGAATTTTTTATTCACTAAGCTTGGTACATTGCATTCTGGGATTGCATTCATTGCAGTAGGACATGTGTGTTGCTTCTCATGGTTTTCTAGTTTGTGACTTTTGATCTTTTTACAGAGATATGCTAACTGTTCAAACATTGTGGTTAGTAAGATTTTTTTAAATACAAAGCTCTGACATGAAACTCTAGATGGCTTAGGCCCCGTCCACACGAAGCCAGGTCTCTCCTTATCCAATCTTTTTTTTTTGCCTCAAGTCGTCTCAGGAAATATCTGCATCCACACGGAATCACTGAAACCGACTGAAAACGATGTAGTACACATGCCAGACCAATATGTGGCGCTGTAATTCTGCCACAGATATACACAAAGAAACAGAAGAAGACTTGGACCATGTGCGTAAACCTTGAGCGCTGAATACAAACTAACACACAAAGCAGAAGATTTTGCTTTAATAAAGTTAATGAGCTCAGTAGGTTCTGCAGCATGAACACAGGCACGTAGTCTGACATTGTTGTTGTTGTTGTCGCTGTTATGTGACGTAGCGGCGTCTGATTAGAGGCGAGACGTGGGCTGATGACGTCATCGTTTCAGAAAATATACGGATTTGCCGTCCACATGAAAACGTGAAAACGGCGTTTTCAAATTTATCCACCCTGGGACCCAGTTTAAAAAATGATCGGTTTCACTCTTCTAAAACGCCGGATTCGTGTGGACGAAACGCCTATACGATAAAAAATGTATGCGTATACAGCAAAACGCGTCTTTGTGTGGACGGGGCCTTAGTCCGATAGATCTAACTCAATCTGACATAAATTATCACATTATGTGATTGGTTCTCTCTTAGCCAATGAGCTCGCTGCTCAACATTAAACAATATATTACTAGTGCTTGCTGTAGCAGTTGCAGTGCACTTCAGAAACCCTTCACCTTCCCCAGCTCCACCTGTATAGATGTGCTACGGGGTGATTCGTGTATGCTATGTATGGGGGATATGTGCAGCAGCAGTATTCCTTACATCCTCACAGCAGCATGTTGTTGATGTATTGGCAAGTCTCTGTACTTGCTCTGCTGCAGCAGTAGTGTAGCAGATCTATTCCACCAAGACCAAACACATTAAAGTTGTCATGTACATTACCATTGCCCTTGAGCAAGGCACCGAACCCCCAACTGCTCCCCGGGTGGCGCAGCATAAATGGCTGCCCACTGCTCCGGGTGTGTGTTCACGGTGTGTGTGTGTGTGTGTTTGTTTGTTCACTACTCACTGCTGTGTGTGTGCACGATGGATGGGTTAAATGCAGAACACGAATTCCGAGTATGGGTCACCATACTTGGCAGTATGTCACTTCACTTCACTTCAGCTGGTGAAATTCATGTTCAATCAGATTTAAATCTGGAGATTGACTTGGGCAATCTAAGACTTTCCATTTCTTTGCCCTTATAAATTCCTTGACTGAACTGGCAGGGTGTTTTGGGTCATTGTCCTGATGCAATATGAAGCACTTCCCAATGAATCTGGTAGCATTTTCTTGAGTATTGGTAGGCAAGATGGTTTTGTACCCTTCCAAATTCATTCTGCTACTGTCATCAGTAAAGTTGAGAGGGCCTGTTCCAGAGGCAGCCATGCATACCCATGCCATGACAACACCTCCACCATGCTTTACAGATGAGGCTGTATGCTTGGGATCATTTGCGGTTCCCTTTTTTTCTCCACATTTTTGCTTTCCCATCACTTAGATAAAGGTTCATCTTTGTCTCATCGGTCCATAAACACAGTTCCAAAACTCTTCTGGCTGACCTTTGTGCTTTTTTGGAAACTCTAATCTTCCCTTTCTAGTTTTGGTGCTGGTCAGAGGTTTGCATCTTGCTGTGTAGCATCTGTAATTCTGTGTCAAAGTCTCCTGAGGACAATAGATTGTCAGAGCATCACCCCAGCTTTTTGGAAGTTGTTGGTGATTTTACAGACACGTCTTTTATAGGGTTCATTTTCACAGCTTTTATGATTTGTCTGTCATCAACTACTGTTGTTTTCTCAGCCGATCAGGTCGTTGTTGGTTGCTGGTGGTTTCCAAACTCTTGATTTCTCCATGCCCTTTATTTTTGCTATAGCTCTAATTGACTTCCTCTTTTCTTTTAGCATCCAAATTGCTTGCTTTTCTCTCAAAGTCAGCTCCCTCGTCTTCATCCTGGTTTGTGTGTCATCATCGAATGCAAGATTCAGAGTACAGAAGTAATGGATATAACTGATACGACACATTCCCTGCTTTTAATATCTGAAGAATTAATGCAACAGGACACAGCTGATCACTTAGAAAGACCTGTGAGGCAACTGTTCCAATATTTATGCTCACATCAGATAGAGGGATGAAACTCTAAAAGTGCTGATCTTCTTAGCTGGTAAAACATATATGTGTTGAATCACCCAATAATAAAATGTGACATTCTGTAGTTTTGTCTCATATTCATCTTTTAATCATATTTGTAAATGTCTTGACTCCACAGCCAACAGAGCAATTTTGTCTTTACTGTTCCAACACTTATGGAGGGCACTGTATGCCAGGAAATAACGGACAAATGACAATTAGTTTTATTATGCAGGGGACTAACTACAATTAGTTTTATTATGCATTAGTTTATTATGCAGGAGAATTTAGCTCCTGGCTAAATTCTAGTAAATATTGGATGCCAAACTATTTAGCTCCTGGCTAAATTCTCCTCAGTGCTCTGTGGCATTCACTTTCTCGATGTTGAGATTACGCTAAATCCTCAGTCATTTAGATTGCGGCCTAGAAGTCCTGACTTTACTGGAAGCCAGCCTGTAATCCAGCTTCTTAGGCCTCAGAAGCTCCCTGTGAGTGGGAAATGTCTCTCATAGGCTGAGATTTAGCTTGGTTCCCACCCTTCCCAAAATGATTACTGGGTTACAAGCTAAAAAATGCCTCCCTATTTCATACAAACTCTCATTTGATTCAGCTCCATCCTCCCACACTCTAATAACAGGGGACTTCAATATTTTACTTGCTTTAGAAACATTTACAGGGCTCACTTTGTGTAGCATTTTTGCTATAAGATAAAAATAACCCCAGCTATAATTTTAAGTGGTGCTATTGAGTCTCAGTGTTTCATTCCCTCAAAAATGTCATACAGTAAATAGTTTGGCATCCAATATTTACTTTTTATTCACTAACCAGGTGCTATGTGTTCTGAAGTAGCGCAGAGTATTTAATTGAATTCATTGGCATTTGTGTCAAATTCACCTTATTTCTATGTAAATTAGGCTTATTACAGATTGCCTTGCATTGCTTTTGGTGTAATTAATGCTGTGCTGTTACCACCCGCAGAAAAAGCAGGCGGTAAAAGGAATTTAATTTAAAATAGATGTTTATGTACATCTATTATTAATCATGGCAACAGTTTGTCACCAAATGATGATCAAATGATGGTGAAGAGTGTTACATCCAGGCATATATCCAGATGCAGTAGACTCAATCGCCTTAGAGTCAATTCTGGCACATTCTGTTATTTTCCACTGAAATCTGGCCAAACGAGGCAGTGAAGATCTTGTGACCAGACATAAGCAGAGTTAGACCTTGTGTTTGGCCTTGAGCTGAGACAAAATGTTTTTTACTTGAGATTAAAAGGAGTCTAGTCCTGTCAAGCTCTCTCTCGCTCCCTCTCTCTTTATCTCTCGGTTATTGAGACAGAGTTTGGTGAGTGGAGACCAAGTTCACTGTGGGTGTGATGATGGCTGAACCCAAATGGGAAATGCCAGGCTTTTCACAGCTTTTATTAATTATGGCGGCTTATCAACTGGGAGCCTATGGCCGATAACAGCTTTTCTTGCCCTTCTCTTACACCGTCTTGAATAAACTAAAAAGTGTCTTGGCTTGGAATTTGTAAAACTACATATTTGTAACATTCTAGTCGACTGATGACTGGTCTTAAAGGGATAGTTCACCCAAAAAGGGAAATCAGTACTCTCAAATTGTTCCAGAACTGTATGATATTTTTTTAAATTTCTATTATGGTCTAAAAAAAAACTAAAAAAAACTAAGATATGATGAAATATGTAATAACTAAATTGTATTTTAAATAAATACAAAAATAAAATACATTTATTAAAAAACAATTATTTATAATATCTATCTATCTATCTATCTATCTATCTATATGTGGTTATTTATATTTAATAAATTAAAATAATTAAAAACAAAAAGTTTATTTATAAAATATAATATATTTGATTTAATAGAAAGAATCCAGAAAAATTTGTTGACCTCTTACTGTGCAATTTTACTTCAGCTGAATCATTAGTTGCTGTTAAAATATTTGATTAAAATATTTAGATTTTAATATATACACACACAGCCAACATGTGTATTAAACACACATACACACACACACACACACACACACACATTTATGCATATATATATATATATATATATATATATATAAACTTAACATACAAATAATAACATGAGAAAAATGTATCTTCATTCTTAAAGTTACAAGTAGCATGAGAGAGGTTTATCTTCAATGTTATAGGTTATTTTTTTTTTTTTAATTTTCATCACACCATAGGACACATTGATACGTTAGCTAGCCATATACACATGAGTTTTAAACATTTCTCATTTGGTACACTAATATTTTTCACATATAATTAAAAGTGCTCAGAACAGTCTAGAGCTCAACAAACAATTTCATAATAAAAGGCAAATAATACTCATTATGCAACAAAGTGCTGTGCAGTGGACAAATGGTGGAGTCTGGCCTGTTCCAGCACGTTCAGCAGAACTGATCACACCAATCTGCCAGGCAACAATGAGTTTGACCATGCCATCGCTTAGCAACACTCATCTCTTCCAAAGGTCTTTCCTATGGCAACTGTGAGCCTTCAGAAAACATTCTTACATTATATTGTGCCTGTGACATCTGAGAACTACGTATGCATTCAACAGGAATTCCCATGCCAATCATGTAGTGTGCTTACAAGCTCAGGTCCATGTGGCCCTCTCCATCACACATACGCTGACAAATACACATGTTTACTCACTCTCATCCACATTAGAGAGCATTCAACTAATGGGGTCATAGCTGGGAGGCTCAAGAGATCCCTGTCCCATAGTGGTACTTTATGAAGTAAAAGCATTTGATGTGTGGAGCATTCAGACTCTCATCGTGACCTCCTTTCAGCCATTTGCCTGTCGGGCACTGTAGCAGATATGCTCAAAGTACAAAATGTGATGTTTTAGGCAAAACTATTCAAACAGTGATCAAATATCTGTCCTTTTGGCAAGGTTTTGTTGGGTCTAATGAAGTATAACACTTTTTAAGAGTGAACCAAAGCAGCACTAGACATCTTAATGCATCACATTTCTCATAGAAAAATTGCTTTGCTCTAAATTTAGACTGCCACAACTAGACTTTAGACTTTTTTTACTTCATACTTTTCACTTTTACCAAAGAATTAAGGTTCGCTGGTAGATGATATAGCTTCACCATCTTTCTCCATTAACAGCCATTTACAAATATAGATATATTATAGATTTTTATTAAAAGCTTGAAATGAACATTTATATTGCACATAATGGTAGCGCAACCTGGATTCCCAAACTTTCAAACCTCTTTGACCTAAAATATTTACTTAAAGTACCCCTGAGATTTTAGATACTGTAAATATATCAATAATTTAGCAACAATCACATTCACATCCTTATGGTTCTCTAATGTTGGTTAATGATCACAATATGCAGGTAAACAAATCAAATATTTAAAGTATTTTATTTTTCATTTCTTATAAAAAAATTAGTGTATTTTCTTTTCCTTTTTATGATTTAAATAATGATTAGCTTTTCATTAATTCATGAAGCCCTAATGAATAAATATGTAAATTGTGCCTAACTAAACTAAAAGGCCGTCATCAGAGTACTTTGGAAACGTTCTGTAGTTACACATTTTGGACATCAAAGCTCTTCTCAGTTGCTTGTCCTTTTAGTTCTGTGACAGACTATAAAGCTTTCTAAGTTTTAAATCTCCCTGACTCTGATATTTATAGCTTGCTATTACAAGACGTGTTGGTCTCTGACCCTTTAGAAGTGCAGGTTTTGTTGGAAAGTCTTGGCATTCTGATTCTATATGATAATGAATATTCTTGTTCCAGCACTGGCAAGTTTTTCCTTGTTTTTTTATACATAAATAGTAATAGAGAAAGAGGCTTTGCGTGATGTGTTATTAGAAGAAGTAAACTGAGATAGCCCAGTGTCTAAATATATTGGATGTTTATGGAAGCAAAGAGCTGGTCTTGTGCTACTGCTCTTTCAGAAGCAAAGAGCTGTCATGATGTAATTTATGACGACTAAGCATCATCGGTGGAGGAGAGACTGTACTTTATTTCAGACTAGCTCTAGGGGGGAGAAATGAAACCGGGAGGATAGGGAAGAAGCTGCCGTGCCGCCCTCTAACCCCAGATGGATGCCAGAAATAGGCTCTGTCGTAAGGCAAGCATGAAAGACCAGAGAATGAAGAACTGAGAGTTGTGAATGACAGAAAATGTTGTTGCGAAAGCATTAAATGTGCAAATATGCTGTTTCAATCATTACTGATGCAGTATTTTTGTATCATTAATAAATTATGATACAATACAAATGCTATTAATAGATTAAAATAAAAATAAAACTATTTAGCAGAAATTATATATTTAGGTCATTTATATAGTTTTTCACAACTTTTAATTACCTTTTTGTCTGTGCTAGGTTATTTTAAATTGTCCTGCATTGTGACAAATACATTGTATTTTTAAATTATTCATGCAATTAATACAAACTCTTTAATGCTGCATGAATAATACAAAATGCTGTTTAAATGGAGCATATATATACATACATACATACATATATATTGTAAAAGTACTTTTTGTCATTTATCCATGACTGAGTAAAATATACAAACATCAACCATGTGCAGATAAAAGCATATTTAATTGAACAAACGCATCCTTAAAAAAAAAAACAAAGGACCTCACTTCTTTCACTTCTCATAAATGCTTGTTGCTTTATGATGGGCTCTCTCTATGGTAGTCCAGCCCCCTCTAAACTAAGTTTTTTGATATGGTCCATGTATCTCGTTTTTCTGAGTTCAGAGTGTGAATTTTCTGTTTTGGCATAATGTCACAGAACCGGTGAGTCTGATTTATCTTGCTTTCATCCTCCGGTCTATTGTTTCAAATGGCTGTATCTTATGAGTTGGTTTTAGTGTTAGTAAGAGCTGGTCTTGTGCTGCTGCTCTTTCAGTTATACAGGCGGGTGTAAAGAGTGTGTGCGGCTGGACTTGGGTGTTTCTGTGGGAGTTGGGTGTGGTGGTTCAGTATGTTTTTGGGTATATAGGAAATCTGCCGAGCTTAAGTTAGCACACCAACAGGAAACCTAATCTTCTTTGTGTGAACCATCCAGTTCTTCAGTGTTTTACTTCATCTGCAGACTCTTGTGATGTTTGGATTTTGTGAAAGGCTTGAATATAAATTGAGTTGTACGGATCACAATGCTTCAGTCCAGCGTGCAAAATGCAAGAAAAGACCTTCAGTCTGATGGATCCTTCACTGAATTACCTCACTGAGTCAGTCTGTAATAGCCTGACTCACTTACTAAACCACAATATTTAAACTGAAACAAAAGGTCATTTACTGACAATTATTCATATAATTGTTGTTAAAAATACACATTAGTATTGGGAAAAGGAAAAGGAAAGGAAAGGACGTGAGGCCAAGTATGGTGTCCCATACTCAGAATTTGTACTCTGCATTTAACCCATCCAAGTGCACACACACAGCAGTGAGTAGTGAACAAACACACACACACACTGTGAATACACATATTGTGTTTCTTCCAAGTACACAAATAAAAGTCGGGACAATGGTGGGCTGTTCTTCTTTCTTTAATGTTTTTTACTGTGCAATGACAGAATCACGAACTTCGTTAACACAGGTGTCTCTCTCTCTTTTTTGACAATAACTGGCCAACCAAAATCTAACCCAGAGTGGCCAACAGTGCTTATTCTTGAATTTGGTCTGGGTGTATTCAACTCAATACACTACACACATCCGGAGCAGTGGGCAGCCATTTATGCTGCAGCGCCCCGGGGAGCAGTTGGGGGTTCGGTGCCTTGCTCAAGGGTCTCACATCAGTCATGGTATTGAAGGTGGAAGAGAGCGCTGGTTATTCACTCCCCCCACCTACAATCCCCATCGGACCTGAGACTCGAACCTGCGACCTTTGGGTTACAAGTCCGACTCTCTATCCATTTGCCAACTACTGACCATTAATAAAATATTAATAAAATATTTTAAAATATTAATAAATTATAAAACATATATTTTATAAAATTAATTAATCAAATATAAATAAAAACTTTTAAAAAATACATGAAACAAATATTTATCTAATGAATTAATGAACACATAATTACATCTTTAATTGTTTTATATAATTAATGTTTATGTAAAAAGGCTTGTTATATATGGGATAATGGTAACATTTTACTTATTTGTTAACATTAGTTAATGCATTAACTAACAATAAACAATATTTTTACATCATTTAATAATACGTTAGTTAATAAATATATTCATGTAAGTTCACATTGCATATAATAATGTTAAAAGATACAACTTTGATTTTAATAATGAATTAGTAAATGCTGAATTAAGATGAATAAAAAGTGTAATATATTACACAAATAAACAATAAACAATTCACTCAAAACAATACAACACACTTTTACATTATATTACTATATTACTAAACAATTATATATTGTATTAACATTTACATTTACATTTATCAGACGCTTTTATCCAAAGCGACTTACATTGCATTTAAAGTTACAGTTTTTACATTTTATCAGCTCTTGCTTTCCCTGGGAATCGAACCCATGACCTTGGCGTTGCTAGCGCCATGCTCTACTATTTGAGCTACAGGAAAGATATTAAACAATATTATTAGAAGCACCATATTATTAGAAGCACTAAGGAACAAAAGCTAGCAAGGTATATTAATGCTGATCATACAGTACACAATTTCTGCTCTCTCTTTATGTTAATTGTTCTCCCTGAGAACAGAAGATTTCTATTTAAAGAAGCAGAGAACCTCATGTCTTTAATTAAACCATGGCGTCATATCAAGCAGTCAACATGGTTACATTCCTGCCTCACTCGTTAGCTGCTTATTACACTTTATAATTAGTACAGATAACAAACCCGCCCCTTTCTGAGTGTCTTCAAACTAATTCAGTGGGGCGGTTACTGTACCATAATACCACAGTAACGGCAAAGGGCATTTTTGGAGGGTTTGGTTTTAGTCTTCTTGGAATAAACACTTTTTTATAGAATTTCTACACAATCTTTAATTTCGTAATTTGTAACTCACTGACAGAAATTGTAACTAATGTTATCGACTGTTGTAGAGTATGCTTCACTGAATATGCACAGCTAAATATTACTCTCAATTACATACACACACAGAAATTGTTGCAGAATCAAGTTGCAGCATTATTGCTAAGAGTCTGACATCTGTTTTTCATTGTCCCATATCGTAATTTATCGTTGTGGTTTTTGTTGTTGAACACTGTGAATCTTAACTAGTGTTCCTGTTTCTTCCTCATAGTGAACAGAGTATATGTCAAGCCCGAGCCTCTGTGATGATCTATGATGACACCAGTAAAAAATGGGTGCCAGTCAAACCGGGCCAGCAGGGCTTCAGCCGCATCAACATCTACCACAACACTGTCAACAACAGCTTTCGTGTGGTGGGAGTCAAACTGCAGGACCAGCAGGTGAGACTGCAACATGATACAACAAAACTGAGAGAAGTACTGTTACTGTACACGGTGTGTGCTTTAGTTTCACAGTCCCATCCAATAAACATTCAGTTCTATTTAAATTCTGAAATGTTTCTGTTTTGTAGTTTTCAAAAATACCATAACTGACGTGAGAAGGTTTCCACTTGATAATTTGAAATAGTTTGATTACAGGGAAAAAATGTCACAGATGCAGATACATAACCATATGTCGTTACTCTTCCAGGTCGTTATAAACTACTCCATTGTGAAAGGTCTGAAATATAACCAGGCCACGCCAACTTTCCACCAATGGCGTGATGCGCGGCAAGTTTACGGGCTGAACTTTGCCAGCAAAGAGGAGGCCACCACTTTCTCCACCGCCATGCTGTTTGCGCTCAATGTCTTGAGCTCTCAGGATGCAGGTAATTTTAATAACAACATAATTGTATTTGTTTTTACCTCTGTGCCACACTCCTATGTGGTGTTTGGTTAGGTGTTACTTGGATTATTTCTCTAATTTATTAGCATTTTTAGAAATGGAAGTTTGATATGAGAAGTTATACTTTAGATTTATTACCCTGTGAATTGATCGAAACGTGACACTAAATGCATTTATCTATCAAATAAATGCTCTTCTTTGGAACTCTTCATCAAAAAAAATTATTTTCACAAAAATATTAAGCAGCACAACTCTTTTCTACATGAATAATAATAAGCAATATTTTTTGAGCACAAATCAGCTTATTAGAAGGATTTATTAGGATCATGTGACTCTGACGACTGGAGTAATGGCTGTTGAATTCAGCTTTGCCATCATAGAAGTAATTACATTTTAAAATATATTAAAATAGGTTATTTTAAAGGTTATTTTAAATTGTAATAATACTTCACATTGCTGTTTTACTTTTTTTTTGTTTGTTTGTTTTGTTTTTTTGATCAAATAAATGCAGCCTTGGTGAGCATAAGAGATATCTTTCAAAAACATGAACAAAAAGTTTTTACCAGTTCTTTAAACAATATTAATAGTTTTCTTCTTAATTTATTATTATTGTTGTTTGTTTTTGTAATCTGGTCTACTGATAAATTTTATACAAAAATGGTCAAAATGCATAAAAATTAAACACTGATGTTGCATATCACATCATGCAAAATATAATTTTTATAAGCAATAGTATGCAATGTTTTTCTCTTAAATATATATAAATGTATACATTTAAAAGAGGGTAATGCAGACGCTACTACATTACGGTCCTTGCAGTGTTGTTGCAAATATACAATCATTTAGCTGTAATTCACTGTAAAAGTGCTACTGCGAAAACATGTAAGGAATTCCAACTAGTAGTCAGGATTGTACTCTAAATGCACACTGAAAATATTGTCGTTTGGGTCTTATACGTGGGACCGTTAAGTGTAGTGTAACTCTTATTTAAGAACAGCACACGGGCCTCTCTGGTTTCAGGCTGCTGCTACTTATAAGATGTATGTGGGGGGGTCTTCTCCCATTGGTGCTCAGCCCTGGTTAAAATATCCATGGAGCCAAACAGTCTCAGGCCAAGGGTGTTACATGTTTCTTGCTTTTTGGGGCGGGCAGATTAGAAAGGTTGTTAGAAGTGCTGCTCGCACCTCAGCATGCAGAGAAGAGAAAAGCTGCTGTTCACCTGCCTGAATTCACCTGTACGGAGTCCTGAATGTTATTACCAGTTCCCACCTGGTAGTGGAGCTCAAACTGCACCATTATAAATATCACTAAAGGCACCTGAGAGGGCCCATGCTTGGACCAGAGTTTTCCCCGGGGCCAATCCGCCGGATCAGCTCCACAGTAATAAAACTCAGCAGTAAGTAGTGTTAAGGGCTGGGGGATTCAGTCGCATGTTTTAATAATGTAATACAATGCCTCGAATGGGCTATTGTGGTGTCTTTGATGGAGGATGTGGTTGTGGAAGCTGCTCAGTGGTTTTTGGCATGGTGCCTGTCAGAAGCTCATGATGAGGCATGTGTGGGTTTGGGAGGTCTAGTGTGTTTGTCGTGACTATTTCTGAACAGTTATCATTAGTGATTCACTGATATGGCTGTATGGATTTAGATTTTTAGTGAAACAGAATAATGGTAAGACTGACTTTGCCACACTACTGCAAATGCACATAAACCAACATTTCCAGTTTGAAAAAAAAAAAAAAACCTCCCCCCAACGTTCAGCCACATCAAAGTGAAATAAATACCATGAATTGAAATGTACCTACTGGTTATTGTTTCCACATATGTGTTTCTTTTTGTGTTGGTGAAGGGTATTATTATTGCAAAAAGAAAAAAGATTAAAAGAAAAGAAAAGAAAAAGTTAACAATTATTGTAGAAAATATTATGTCTTTATTAAAGAAATGTTTATTTGTATAATGTATTGAAATAATTGAATTAAAAGACAAAGTATAAAAATAATAATAATAATAATAATATTAATAGTATAAAGTAATAAGAAATATTATTGTTAATATAATTGTCGTTGTTGTTACTACTAAAATATATTAATTATTTTTATTAATAATAATTTTGACAGCTGGCATAAATGTTGTTTCATTTAATATATCGTCAAGCTATTGCTAAAATATTGTCAATATATTAAAGAATATCATTTCCTATATTAAAGAAAAACATTTATTAAAACCACATCAAAATCATATAAATTTTGTTCAGTTCAAGAGATTCAAGGGTTAGTGCTTAGGCCTTATGCAAAAAAAAAGAAATGACAATCATACTATCATACAGCATACTTGATCTCATGCTTAAATTTTGTATTAAATTTATGTTTTTTAAGTTAACATTTTTTAACTGTAAAATACACTACAGATTTATATTATGCAAGTGGTGTGTTATAAAGGAAAACGGCAGGGTTTATCAAACAAATGACCACTGGGTCCCATCGTCCAATCAGATTGTGTCTGTGTTTCCACTTCTTCTTATCTCAGTAGACATCATCATTACCGCTCAATGATCACCAGGGTATGCGTATTTGGTACAAAGGGACTCTGCTTCTGCACGCAACCATCAAATGATATGGTATGTGCGTCATAAAACACTGTCCATATTGACTACGCATTACTTCAAAAGCTCATCCGAAGATTTTATCGCAAATTAATCTTAATATTTGGTTAGCATTTCCCCTCCAAGGCTTTTTAGGTATTTTACCATAAATCAAAATAACATCCAGAGCTCCAGATTTGACTCTTGAGAGGCACTTAAAACTAGGAATCCATTAACTTTATTCAGCATCAGTCGCACCAACCATTTTAATACACTCCAACTGCAGCCATTTATCAGCGTGTTGCTATTGCAAGGGATTTAATCAAGTTTATGAAATAAATCACACAGAGTATTACACCTCCACGACCTGCGGTAGAAATGGATATGTGATCAAGAGTAATATCAATGCTTTTTATGCTGTCTGGTTACAAAGTGCACAGCTTAATTGATATCAAGCATTATGGCTGAATCCAGAGCACACAGAATTATATTTGCTTAGTAAACTCTCCATAAGAAGAGATTTCATGCAAGTCTTGGTCTAAACTCCTAGTGGAAAGATACTTACCGCATTGTCTTGCTTCTCCAGTGGAGCAAATAGCATTTATGCATTACCCAGAATGCTCAGCAGGGTTTGGATTAATGGCTTATGGTCTGCAAATTGACATTTCGTAAATGATGGTGAGTTCTGTTTCATTTCCATTGGAAAATGTTCCCCTTTTTTCCTGACTGTTTATAGACAGATCGTAGGATTATCGACTTTTTTAGATATTTCAAGAGTTTTAGTAGTTGTATGGTGTCTGTTCTAACAAGGACAGATGATTTGGGACCATCTGCTGCAGACAGGACCTCAGGTGGATTGCATGTTTGCGGCACTGTGTGAAATGCTGCTTTCACTTGACGTATGAACATATTCCCATTCCTGTTGCTTGAGGGACTTGATACTCAGTCCTGCTGCAATTATTCAGTTTTTTGTGCCAATCTGTTTTCCCACTTAGATGTTGAAACAGCGTGAGCACATGCTGTAATATAGCTATTCCTTTTTGCAAGTAGGCCTAGTTTTATTACGCTGTGAGTTATGACAGGAATATTTTTGTACTCATTAAAACAGGGAGATTGTGATGAATTGAGTGATGTTTTTGCTTGATTTTTTTGGACGTCATAAACAGTATTTTAGGATGTGAATTCAGTGAGACTTCAGCTCCCATAATCACCTTGAGGACACGGATCGTTTAATCATTAAGTGTGGAAGCAGAATCCCACCTGTCATCTACTTCATCTGCAGCTTGTTTAGATCCAGACTGAGCTTGCTGACAACTGCTAATGCAAAGGTCTTTTATCATGCTTATTCTCTCAATCTGCAATAACTCTTCAAAGAAACCATGTACGTTACTCCCTGACTTATTAATAAAGCAGAACTTTATTTAATATTTATTATATTAAAAAAAAATCCTTGCACTGTGAAGGAGTTTGTGCTGTTTCTGCAGTGCTGCCTGAGGTTTCCTGTTTAAATGTCTTGCTTCTTTCAAGTCTCATTAGGTCTAGTATAAAAAACATAATCTGCCACTATGATCAGGGTGTTTTGTGTTATTACAGGACAGCTACTGGAGCTTTTTACTGCTTATTATTGTTTGTTTTGTCTCAGTTAGCAGATGATTGACCTTCAACGTTAAAATGTGGTCGAAATAATGTCAGTTGTTCTTTCAGTGTTGCAGTAAAGTTGAGATAGCATGTTTAATGCTAAATGGTTCTAAAACAGTAAAAAAAACTTAGAAATCAACGTTGAGATTTTAAGATCTGTACAGAAAGCAAGACATTAAAACAATGTTACGATATCATTGTGGATGCAAAAATGAGAAGTGTAATTAAGAAGATGCTATTAATACATAACATTATTATGGCTGAAGAAGTCACGGAATAGATCAAATTTCAAAAAGTGTCTTTAAGGTCTATTCACACAAAGAACGATGACTAAAGATAATAAATATAACATTAATATTATGATTATCACTCACACCAGTGCATGTTAATGTTTTGTTTATTATAAGTGTGTTGCCATTTTAAATGCAGATTTAAAAGCTCAAGCTCTGTCAATATTTTTATCATTCATCAGCTGGAAAGAAATTATTCTGAAACAGTATGGTTCCTTTGTGTTGTTATATGTGTTATGTGGAATTCCCTATTCTCAAAGAATTAGAATGATTATTACAACTCCTAAGCCCTTAGTTGTAGTCATTGTCCTTGGTGTGAACAGGCCTTTAGAAGACGGTAAAGTCTTTGCATACGCCACCATTCTGTGTTTCCTGTCTAGCTGTGTGAACGGCTCACCTTAAATTTCACAGTAGATAGACGTTCTAAACTTAATTATGTTTGATGGTGCCTAGCAACCAAAGATTATCAGCCACATTAGATATGCCCACTCTAAGGGTCTTTCTCTGAACAGAGGGGCCTTCCTTCCTCTCTTGAGCTTTCGTGCCCCATACTGAGTCCCTGAATGTCATATGACGTAAATAGTCATCATCTCAGTAACCTGAGAGCCGTGTTTACCATTATTAGCAGAGCTCCTTCACACCCTAAAACAAATTCAGCAGAACGATTATGGTGGCTTACGAACAACTGTGCTAAGTCTACCAGTAATGAGGTGTTGGTTACAAGGGTGATTGTGACTTGGCAAAATATGTTTGGTCTCTTGCTGGATTTTTTTCTACTGTAATAGTTTGATAATTTGGCACTTAGATGTCTTAGTTTGGGAGAAGAAAATGCTTCCTGTACCTTTTGTTGTTTTCAACTATATGTCCAATCCAATCGGGTTTTTGTGACATGGCCTGATTTGTAAAACTCACAAGTGAAATCATGTGAGGTAAAAGAAAGCATGAATCATTTGTACTGACCAATAGCATGTGATTTGTTTTCTAAATTATACTATATAGCGAAGAGTACTATATCACTTGACATAAACCAGCTGCCCAATGTAAAATCTGGGTCCTGAAATAAAACCAGTTAAGAACTGCTGTACTACTCAAGTCTGCCAAAAGGTGCCAGAATATATTAACGCAATCCGACACATTTTACAGTTCCTGAGAGACAATTAAATAAAATATTTAAATTATGAGGTGCAATTATGTTTTTTTCTTCAGGTCCAGGAGCACATCGTCAGAATGGACCGGTGACAGATGATGCCGAGGCTCAGAGGAGGTGCGGACCATCTCTAATGACACTTTCTCTTTCTGAGACATCTGTCAAATCTATCAATTTTTAATCAAGGTTTTAAACATTGGACACTGGCCTGAATTACAGCATATGCTCTCTTTTTAAAGTGAAGTGTGTAATGTTCTCCTGAAAGGTGTAAACACTTTTTCTCTGTTGTACCTTCAAAATAGTCCTGTTTAAGCATTCCACAGCAACAGTGGCTCAATCAATGGCATGAGTTTGGGGTGGGACTATCTGCTTGTCCAACCAATAACAGATGGTGTTTGGGAAACCAATTCAAAAACTACATTTCCTTTGGTACTGCTAGAGACACTGAAATTACTCACTTAATTGTTAACATTACAGGTCAGAAAGTGTAGTGTTCAGTGTATTACTGTTGCAGAAATTACTACTCGAATTTGAACTCACTTCTGTTTTTTTTAATCACTTCACATATTTGTTGTCATGAAGATTGAGAACGCTGCTGTCAGTCATAAAACAAGTTTAGATTGTGTTCTGCCCTCTAGTGGACAGATGAAAAGCTGCACTCTCACTGTGCAGCCTAGCATTTATAAAACCCACGGAGATGAACAGAACAATGTGTGAACACACGATTGTTTACTCTCCAGTGAGCTTGTCTTTGTGTCTATTCATACGGTGGATTGAGAGTGTTTAGATTTCACTTTGCCCAACATAATTTTTAAGCGAGTTAACATTTGTTTCTAGGCAAATGATGGACCAGCATCAGATGCAGATGGAAAGGGAACGACGAACATCTGGCTCTGCAGGTAGACTAAAGACCTCTGTGGAATACTGCTTACTGTGCAATTAAAAGATACACAAACACACACACTCATTAAACCACCCACAGAGTAACCCTGCAGACTTAATTGTCTGCTTAGAGAAGTGTTAACACTAAGGAATATCAAATTCTCTGGCCGCAGAACAGGTCCCTAGTCCAAAGAGCACATGCTGCCCTTCCTCTCTCATACACACACACACACACACACACACACACTCTTTCTGTTTCCGCTCCTGCTTCAGCATCAGTTCAGAGAAGACAGTCGCCTTTCATAATGCCATAAACAGCATTTCTGAGTTCTGTTTTGGTGAATCTCATGAAACATGTCAAGACCATGTTGAAATCTCATTTCATCCATCATTTCAATAGTTTTTCTTATTTATTAAAAATAAATAAATAAGCATGTTTTAAAGGAACACTCCACTTTTTTTGGAAATAGGCTCATTTTCCAAGTCCCCATGAGTTAAAAAGTTGAGTTTTACCGTTTTTGAATCCATTCAGCCAGTCTCCGGGTCTGGCGGTAGCACTTTTAGCTTAGCTTAGCATAGATCATTGAAATGGATTAGACCATTAGCATCTCGCTCAAAAATGGCCAAAGAGTTTCGATATTTTTCCTATTTAAATGATATGACGCAGCACCTGAAAGTAGTCCCCAGCTATATCATAGACTACTGAGCTGGGGACTACTTTCAGGCGCTGCGTAATATCATTGCGTCTGCTGCACTCATGATACGGCAGCAAAGTTCCTTGATTATTACGCCGGAATGAGAGTATAGTTCCTAGCCTTATCGGCCTAGAAAATTTCAACTTTTCATTTTCTGTCGGTCTTAGTACACGATGTAACTACAGAAGTGTCAAGTTTTAAGTAGGAAAAATATCGAAACTCTTTAGTCATTTTTGAGCGAGATGCTAATGGTCTAATCCGATTCAATGATCTATGCTAAATTAAGCTAGAAGTGCTACCGCCAGACCCGGAGATCAGCTGAACGGATTCAAAAACGGTGAAACTCAACTTTTTAACTCTTGCGGACTTGGAAGATGAGCCTATTTCCAAAAAAAGTGGAGTGTTCCTTTAAGGACTATTAAGATTTTTTTCTTTGTGCATTATTTCTTTGTGATTTCTATTGTCATTACTGTTATACAGATACTGTAATCCAACATAAGAAGAAGAATAAAAATAATTTTAATAAGATACCTGACAACAAAATAAATTGTATTTATTAGTTTTTGTATATATATTTATTTATAAATGCATATAATTGTTGTTAATTTACATTTAAGAAACATTATTTCACAATACTTTTATTATGTTACTTTTATCACTTTTATCACTAAAATAGTGTTACAATGAAACAAAATCTTGGTCATAAAATATGCTTAATTTCAATTGTAATTTCTCCATTTTTTTTCTCTGATCTGAATGTTTTTGTGAGATTCATCTGTTTGCAAGGCATATAACATGCTATTTTGCTCACATTTCATCTTTTTTAAGTTTCTTTGAACACGTTGATGCTTGATTTTCATCACTGTCACGTTTCTCTCTTTTCGTTTGTCATTTGTGTTGTCTTTTTCTCTGTTTCTCAGTCTCCACCCTTCAGTTTAAAGTATCAGCATCCGCCTCTCAGTCCGAAACCACTCTGCATGACCTCAGACAGTATCGGGCTAACACTCTTCCCCCTTCCTATGCTCACTTTAAACCCGCGCAACCCTCCTCCCACACCTCCTCTTTCTCCCAGGAACGAGAGAATGGCTACCGCACTGTGGACTCCCCTCAAAAAAAGGCACAGCAGCTTTCCCAGCTTTCCACCTCTCTGGCTTCTGCTTTCTCCCCTGTGCAGCCAGGTGTCACCCCTCCACCTCGCAACATCAAGCAAATCCCTCTTTCCCCTCCAACAGCCCACCAGGACCCCAAACACGCCACATGGTCCTCCACCCACATGTACGCACCATTACCTACAGCATCACCACCCGTCATAATGGCAGTGCCAGTCAAACAACCTGCCCTGCCTGTCGCCCTCCCCTTGCCACCCCTAAACAATGGCCCAAACTGTGGGCCCAAAGCGCCCGCTAACATGTCCCACTTGGAGCCTGTAACACACCACCAACAGTCGTCCAGTGGCCCGGCAGAGGAGTACTGCCCGTACCAAAACCCTCCAATGCAGGTCTCCTCTGGAGCTCCGTTGCAGCCACATTATCCCATGCAAGAATCATCTTGCCCCCTGCCCCTTCTCATTGGCCAGTCCATCCAAGGCCCCACCCTCCACCAGCAGCAGCTATACCAGGCCATGCCCCAATTCGACACCACAGCCACCTCTCACTCTACTCTGTGCGAGGGGGCAACGCCCAAGACGTCTCCCTCGCCTGTTTATCAGAACGCCACAGCGTCCAGCAGTAAGTATTTCAGACCCCCATCACCTGCCCCCTCTGTAGTTTATTGCCTACCACCAAAAGACTTCACGTACCTGTCCAGTGGAACTGGGCTAAAATCAGCTGTTGGCTAAATCTCAAAAGCTGTCTAAAGTGAACAGTACGGTCTTTGTACTGAAACCATATGCAAATACTGGCCTGCCAGGACTGTCAATGAGGCTGTTGACTTTTGTCTGTGTTATACGACAAAATCACAGCAGCTCATTTGAACAAACGGCCACTGCCTCACCTTCTTTGTTCTGAGTAGTGGAAAGATGATTTAAGATTATAACGTAAACATTCATATATCACAGTAATGTTCTTTTGTGTTTGCTCAAAGGTGATTTGTTCATATTGTTTAAAAGGTTTGTTGTTACACCTTAAACTAACCCCCCTATGTTCCATTTTTGCTTTTGCTCTTTGCAGATCATATTTTGGAAGTTAAAATGCTTTTGCTCTGCCTCACATAATTATGTAGGTGCAAATGTAAGTAGGGCTTAACACTAAGGATGGCCTGCTGACCCAGGACAAGTGTGAGAGAGTTGTGGGCCACTTGACAGACCAGTGTCACTTGTCCTTTTTTTGCACCATTGAATGTTCATTGATCTTTTACATCTACTTTGCAAATTTAAACACTTGGTTTTCTGTGATGTATTATTATGCAAACTCTGCTGATTTGTCTCCAAGATAATATTATCTTAGCTGGCTGACATGGATGAGGTTTTGTCAAATTTGCAAATACACCCTGGAGGCATCAATAAGAATGTGTTGAAAACTACAAAACAAAAGTGTGTTTGAATTTATGAAATTATTTTCATGTAGAAGAAATATACAATACTGTGCAAATGTTTGGGGTTGGTAAGATTTTTTTCAAGAAGTTATTTCAGTCATTACAGTCTCTTATGCTCCCCAAAGGCTGCATTTATTTAATCAAAAACAGTTGTGCTGCATAACATTTTTGTGGAAACCAGGATTCTATGATCAATAGAAAAAGTTCAGCATTTATTTGAAGTAGAAGTCTTTTGTAGCAGTAAAAATGTCTTTACTGTGACTTCTCAATTTAATCCGTCCTTGCTGAATAAAAGTGTTACTGAGCCCTCACTTTTGAATGGTAGTGTATGTTGAACAAACACATTGATAAAAACAAATCTAAAAAAAAAAAAGACTAAAAATAAAAAATTGCCATTCTTTTGGAAGAAGTACTAATGTGAATAATAAATTCGAAAGTACTAGCCCCAGTGAGCCAGCAGAAAAAAATCATTACTACTGAGCCTATTTGTAGGATGATTTTTCCTGTTTGTAATTCGGCTTTCTACAATTTAGCTAGTAGTGTGCAATTTCAAATTTAAGTCAACACACACAAAAAAAAGTTTGTTTCCTTGAGCTTGAAAGCTTGTTTCTGCCACAGATTAAAAAAAAAAAAAAAAAGATCATTGCAACTTTTTTTCTCACAATTGTGACTTTTTCTTAGAATTACAAGTTATAAAGTCAGAATTGAAAGATATCAGAATATAAGCTCACAATTTTGACTTTATAACTTCTGCAAGGTTATATCACACAATTCTGAAAAAAGTCATAATTATGAATTGTGAACTCGCAATTGTGAGAAAAAAACGTCAGAATTATAAGAGAAAGAGTCTCAATTTCTCAATCAGAAAAGACAGAAGCAAGCTTCTGTAAAAATGCTCCCCATTGCAGTATATTTCACTGCATTTGTAATTAAACACTCAGTCTAGAATACAACAGTGATTCTTTCCTTTCTTGCAGCAGGTCCTCCCGTTCCACCAGGTCACCCCTCCATGCTCTCATCCACCCCTCCTGTTCACCCCCCTACCTCAGCATCCATGGCGGGCCCACCGGCCCCTCCACCCCCTCCTGGACCTCCCCCACCCGGGCCGCCACCACCCGCCACAGGACCCCCTCCTACCCCGCCTCCACTGCCGGCTGGTGGAGGTCTTGCTCCGTCAGGTCTGGCTGCAGCTCTAGCTGGTGCCAAGCTGCGAAAAGTGCAGCGGGTGAGTGGGTTTTATCTTTCTCAAACCTCAATATGTTTCACATATTTCTTTTTTTATGCAGTAATTTCAATAATAATATTTTGCTGCCTGATTATTCCATGTTCTATCTTTTCTAGCCAGAGGAAAGCAGTAGCAAGAATGATGCCAATCGCTCCAGTGGAGGCAGTGGAGGTGGTGGAGAGGGTCTCATGCAGGAGATGAATGCCCTTTTAGCACGGAGGTCAGAACACATCCATTTCCTGTCTTTTTTTCATAACTATTGATCCTTGACTTGTGGTTATATAAACTTATATGATCATTCTGTAGGAGGAAGGCCTCAGAGAAACCAGAAGACAGTCAAAATGTATGACTTTTGTACACTATTTGTCAAACACCCAGAGATTGTATATTTCTCTTCAATTCTATTCATTGTATATCATATCAAATCAGTCTGATATCTCTTTCTTACAGGAAGAGACTAATGGATCCCCTTCATCATCTTCTCGTGGACAAAATTCAGGTTTTTTTCTTTGGCTAATTTAGCAATGTATACTATATATACACTACAGTAAAAAATCTAAGGTTGGTAAGTTTTTAATATTTCTAAAAAGTTCATTACTTACCAATGCAAAATTTTTTGAACAAGTATACAATAAACACTAATACTGTGAAGTAACTAGGGCTATCAAAAGATTAATCGCAATTAATCACATCCAAAATAAAAAATTATTTACATATGTTTGTGTACTGTGTATATTATATATGTGTGTGTGTGTGTGTATACACATACATACAGTATTTATTTTGAAATGTACACGTATTTACATGTATATATTTATATTCATATAATTAATATTATATATAAATAATATATGTAAAAAAATATTAATATTAATAAAATTAATATACTGGATTAACAACATATTATGTAAACAAAAACTTTTTTGATTGCGATTAAACTTTTGACAGCACTAGAAATAATATTACAATTTAAAATAATTGTTTATAAATCAAATGTATTCATTGTCATATGATCCTTTAGATATCATTCTAATATGCTAATTTGATGCTCAAGAAACATTTTGTATTATTACTTTTGATATACTTTTGGCTTTATATTCTTTTGGAAACCATGACACAATTTTTGGGGATATTCAGAAAACTAAAAACCTTATAGTAAAGATATGAATTTTATTGTGTAGTATATGGTAAATTATGAGATGTATTTAGGTTTGGTATATACATATTCTTCTCAGATCCTGTGAAGAAGCCATGGGAACGAGCCAACTCTGCAGATAAGTCTTCAGCTGTGTCAAGGTATGTTTTAACAGGTTTACTGTGCAGTAAACATTTAATTCCTGTCTGTTTAGTGAGTTCTTTGTCTCTTGACATTTGACTACTTGTTTCTTGTTATTTTAAAACATTTGGTTCCTTTAAAATTGACATTTGTTGAGCCGTTCCTTGATGGATTGCAACAGAGCAATGAATGATTTTATCAAGCTTAGTGTTTGCATATGTGAGTAAATGTCTGTTGCTCGGTTGCCAACACACATGGTCATGTTAAGGAAGTAAAGCCCTGGGCAACATGAGCCTGCAATGACCTAAATGCAAACAAAGCCGGTTCTGCTCGCTCGCTGACAACTAGAAAATGTAGTTTTTATGTTTTGTGTAAGTTTTCATTGAATGTTTATGTAAACACACAGAAAATGACCTCTTTGGACTCTGAAAATGAACCGGTTATAAGAACTGAGATTGCATCAGAAAGCAACATTAATATTTAATATATCTACATGTTTTTTAACAGCAAACATGACTTGCAGGTAAATTTTTGATCATTCAAATTGCATTGAAATATTTATGATGTACACTGTTCAGGGCAAAACCAATCGGAAGCACCAGTGATGCGGAGTCATTTGACTTTGACAGAATGAAACAGGTTAGTTCAGAATCTCTTTCAAAATTGCATCTGTGCCGGGTATTGTGCAAAAAGTGAGGATAGACTGGCCTGCTGACGATGATAAAATCTGTTGCGTTCAAAAGGAGATCTTGGAGGAGGTTGTGCGGGAATTGCAGAAAGTGAAAGAAGAAATCATTGATGGTAAGTTTTAGGAGATGATAAAATCAGAAAAAATTATATCTTTTCAGTTCTTCAGAATATTTAAATTTTTCTCTTTTTTTTGTTTAGCCATTAGAAGGGAACTGCTGAGAATCGCCTCCAC
Organism: Barbus barbus; assembly: GCF_936440315.1. Taxonomy (NCBI): domain Eukaryota; kingdom Metazoa; phylum Chordata; class Actinopteri; order Cypriniformes; family Cyprinidae; genus Barbus; species Barbus barbus. Next base: position 13,919,541 of record NC_136758.1, read on the forward strand.
ATAGTCTTAAGAAAGGTCAACGACGACGACTGATAACGACTGAAGGTTCGGGAAAGTACATGAAAGCGCACGTGAAAACGTTCTCACAGCGTGTCTGCAACAGTATGGATAATTCAGTTGCAGAAATGTTGTGCAGATACAAGGCATTATTGACAAGGACAAGGGAAAGCTGAGGAACGGAAAGAATTGGAGTGAATGAATGATTGTGTGTATGCATGAATGAATGAATGAATGAACGAGCAGATGGAAATATAGACCTTCACACTGAATTTTCTATTTCCTCCAGTATGAACGTTGAGACAGTCCACTGTGCAGCTTGCTGCTCTCGCTCTTTCAAGTCTTAAAGTCAACAAGTTTGGAAATTAATGAAGATATTTTTGTTTTCTAAGTTTATATTGTTTCATTGGTCATTGTTATTATTGTTAAAAATTTTATTATATTAAATGAGATACAAAGTTGCACGACAGTTATTGTCAGCCTTTTATATTTTATATTACTGCTCTTATCCTTGGTTTTCATAAGTACGAACTGCACACCTTTGTGCTAAACTGTCAGCAAACTACTATAGTTGTAACAGTTTGAGATTTTTCTTTTTTTTTTGGCCAATGCTGAAGTTCAGCAGAACGGTGTTTTAAATTGATTTGGAGGTATGAGGTTAAATATAGACGCTCTTTTAATGAGCTCCGGAGATGGACATGGAAATATATACTTATATACACACACAACGTGAGATGAATTATTGAAAGTGGCTAAAAGTATTGGGTGAATTGTTTGAACGTACAATGTATCCTGGTTTAATTAGGTTGATCCTGATTTTAAAAGTTGATGTTGCTATTTCACATAAATTACAATTAAATTAAACATGCTGAGAGTGTGAGATTGTTGGAATTAAAAGAATTTCAAAAGCTTTTCCCCCTTTTAAACGGTCTTGTCTCATGCTTCCTTTAAAAAATAAAAAGTCTAATTTTCATTGAACATGGCAAGCGACCCCTTACAAAACCTCTCTGCCATTATTCAGATTCATCATGTAAGATTAGGAAGTTTATTGAAATACATTGCGCTGAATATATTCCACAACAGCGATTTCAGAGTTAAACTGTCACAGTGCAAACGACAGAACATGTCAAAATATCTAAAGACTTCAAGTTACACAATAGCGCACAAAACAATTAAATATTCAGTTTTCAAAAAGGCCTCACTGATGAAAAGTCCACTTAAACATTCCATGTCAGTACTTCTTTCATCAGGTATGTCTTAACTGGCATCTCAGTAGTTGGATTTAGTTGAGAAAGTGGCGATGGCAATAATAAACACAAATAAATGCATTGATAATGAACATGGATACCATAAGAACATCATCAGATGTTTTAGTTTGGAATGAGTGTATGGAAAGATTGAGACAATTAGCTGATACACCCAAACAATAAAAATCACAAATCATGTCACACGGTCCCAGGCACAGGGAACGTACAGTTGTTGTTCAAACATTATACAGATGGATCTATATGACGAAATGCTGACAGAATGAAAAGGGTGTGCAGGTTCACGTGTGAAAGGGTTTGTTCCGGCCTTCTAGTGCCTCACAGATCTGTGTAAATACCTTCTAGTATGTTTGGTTAGATCAGATCAGTAGTCTTAACGCCCAATTCATTCGTTTTTGCCAAGTTTGTATTGTCTCTTGATTCTGGCGTAGGGACCAATGGTGTCATCAAATACAAAGTCCCAGAGCACTCGCATCCAGGAGGTGTGTTGAGGGAGCGAGTCATAGTACTCTGCTGCAATCCTCTTGACCTGCAAAAAGGAAAGGTCCGTAAATAATCAAATGTGAATAATGAGATTTCGGTTTATATACTTTGAAATACCAAAGAATATGAACAAAGTACAATGCAGCTAAAGTGTAAAACATTGGTGGGCGATGGTCAGTTTCCTGTCAGTAGTTATACTTTGGTTTAATTAACAGATATTATACACTTCATAAGTAATCAGCTTGCAGACATGCCTTGGGGTTCTTTTACACTGATGGTGTGACATCTATAAACTACAAATACAATTAAATTGTCTTATGAACACTGAAGCAGCATGAAAAAGAAATAGCAAATATTAGTCTTTCTTGTTAGTTCCATGGCACTAAATGTCACATTCTCCCTCTTAATCAGTAACGGTGTCAAAATCAATAGAGGGCATTACATTACCATGACATTTCCACTTGAGCTCTAGCCAGATAAGGAAACTTCCTGAGTATTAAAAATCTGAGGCTGGATTCACTAAAATCTTAAGAATGAAGTTAAGTTTCTACTTCAGAATTTTTCTTATGAACGTCTTTGAATTCATCTTAAAAACAAAATGACAGGCTTCAGTGATATCTGATAGTTTGCCAAATTTAAACTACTTTTTATTAGAAGGAAACTCCAATAGCGATTTACAATATATCGGTTATTAGCCATTATTCCCAATGTATTATTTTATTGTATTGGTCAGTATTTGATATGTAATTTTACATGCTTATTACCTCTAGTTTTAGATTTAGATTACCACTGCGGTCATCTAACCTTCATCTTTAAAACATTGAATTAATATTAATGAATACTTAAATATTAATTTTCATTACTTTGTGATGCCTAAGTTTACTTATAGTGTGTAAAAGTGACTGATTTTTTTCAACAAAGAGAGCGTAATTTTAACACCTGCCTTAATTATAGCCAGAATTTTAATACCATGTATTTCTGAAAACAAAAGAATACAGCCAAACTTGTACCTCAGGTAATTTACTGCCAGGAATGCTGGGGAAGTCATGGTGCTCCATATGGTATCCCACATTGAAGGTTATTAAGTTGAGAGGGCCATAATAAGAGTAGGTTTCATGACCTTTCATAAACATGTAGTGCTCAGCGATGAAGTGTCCAGAGATGGGATGCAGGCCCATACACAGTATAGAGCCAGCGATGAGGTAGACTATGGGCTTGAGACCCCAAAAATAGTAGATGATAATGTCTACCACGAACTGTACGACTGCATTGAGCATCTCCAACCTGGTCACGGGCTTGGGGTTCACCACCAATGGACGGAGCGCATAGAACAAGGGCTGGAGAAAGAGCCAGAGCACCTTTCTGGCTGGGGTGCAGAAGAACCAGCCCTCAAGGTCGGTAGGAATATCCACGTCCAATCCATCTCCTCCGAGATAACGATGGTGGTCGATGTGGTACTTCTTGAAGGATGCTGAATAAGGCAAGCCAATCGGGAGATTGGCGAACATGGCGAACCAGCGGTTCCAGCGTGCCCTTTTGGTGCCAAAGGCCACATTGTGTGAAATGTCATGGATGGCTAGGGTCAAAGAGTGGTTGATGCAGCCACCGAACGCATAAGCCCAAAACAACACCCACTTCCAGGAGAGCTCGTGGACCATGTAACACGCCAGGAGCTGGGTGAGTACCATCCCTGACACGACCCACTTCAGCTGGGGGTCATGACCCATCAAAGACTTGATTTCAGGATACTTTGCTGAAGAGAGAAAACATGTTAAGAACATGAAATGATATAGTTAGAATAATAATTACTCATATATATTCTTGATCCTTCGGAAATCATTCTAATAAGCTTATTTGCTGCTAATGATTCTTATAATCAGTGTTGAAAACATCATATGACAACAGAAAACAATCATTTTAAATTGTAATATTTCACAATATAATATTTTTTACTGTATTTGACCAATTTATGAAGCCTTGGTGAAAAAAAATTTAAAAATCTGAATTTTATCATTTGAAAGATTTAAGATGACCAAATGGCCATAACATACAACTTTTAATTAAATAGTTTTATTATGCGATGAACAGGAAAAAAAAAAAAAAACAGCGATATGAGAGACATGACAAAAAAAAGTCTCATTACACATTAAAAAAATGCAAGAAAAAAAAAGAGAAAAAAGTATTTCTACAATATAGTTCATTCTGCAGTAGTGCAATAATCCTTCAAACCATTACACTAAAACTGCTGCTTGAGCTCTTGAAATGAATTTCTTGTAATAGAGATGATCATATATCTTTACTGAAGTCTTGTTCATGTTGAAAGGATTTGTCGTACTTCCATTAAAGACAGACTGTACGTGAAATTAAGCCTTGACATCCCAATTAAGTACTCAAAATAATTATGCCTGTATCACTTTTAAAGCAGATAATTTTTTTTATTAAGATTGTACTCTAAGATTATTCACCATTACAACATCTAATAAAGATGATCACTTTATTGCAGTTGCTAGTGGTAACCTATTAAACATTAAGGCACCATGTTGCGTAGGTAGTCAACCAATCACTAATTCTCCTCCACAAGGGACAGACACTCCCCTGGCGGTGTGCCTTTTTAATTAGCACATTTGTTTGCCCTGCTAATGTTCTGTTGACGCATCATTCATTGCAGCAGAATCCCTTTATACAAGTTCTACAAGGCTCTTTTTCACAGCGCTCACTTTCACCTGTACAATTACAGGTGACCTGCACGCAAATCTGCCATAACACTTTTTCATGCAGTTTGCATAATGTCTGTATGCAAACTGTTCATATTGCCAGGTTTTCTACTGGTTTATGCTTAAGTGTATGGTTACATGCGTATCATATTTTGTTTTTCGTCAAGGGCTATTCACAGTAAGACAGGTGAATTGGGCACCTCAGTCATCATTGAACAAGGAAATGTTTCTGGTTCAGTTCCATATGTCAGATTATCTATGTATTTGTTTGGCCTTTACATTTTACATGTCGGTCAAACAAATAGCCCTCACAAAATAAGCACAGCTGCAGCTCCCGGCAACACTATAGGGCTTCATGTGCAGTGATGCTCTTGTACACACGTAGGTGGAGATTCCTGGATGCGGCTTTTCCTGTCCCTCGAGTCTCCTCTACTCTGAACAAGATCACACCTGTCATGGCTTAATCTCACGGAAACACACAAACAGGTTTATTCTGAACAAGGTGGTTGTGTTTCAGCTTCCATAAGTCATATTTAAGCCTAAAATAGCACAACATGCATGCAATGTATCTGAACATCTGTGTAATGAGTAACCAAATGCTATAAAGTGTGTAAATAAAATAGCCACAAACTCCAGTCAGATGCTGGTCCAACCCGAAGTGATGCTTTGGTTATAAAAGAAAAAAAAATCCTATGATAGTCTATTATGGAAAAAATTAATTGGGGAAAAAATTGGATTGAAATGGCAACAATCACTTTAACAACAGGGTTTCTGCATTATTATAAAATTAATATATTTCAATGATATTTCATATCAGTTTTGTTGCTTAAAATATAGCATTTTATATAATCTATTAGCAACACATACATACATATATATATATATATATATATATCTATATCTCAGAGTTTGTAAATAGTATTGGCGTCCTCATCCTTTCTGGAGTAGTCTGAAGACGATTGAATACATTATGAATATTTAAAGAGCTTGAGGTGTAAAACTACACATGCAACTTCACAATATCATATCAGTACCAAAAGGTGCTTTTCAGGGTCTCTTGATGGAGAATTACTCTAAAGGGAATGTTTTTACAGTTCAATGCGATTTGTCAAAATAATGTCAGCTTTATAATTCCTTACTTCTGTACACAGAAGAAAACACTCTGGCCTTCTACACTGTGATATTTGTTGTGAAATCTCCAAGTTGCTCATAAATGTGTTTTATAGGGAACTGAGCTTGTGACTTGATATGTTTACAGTTAGCCTATAAGACTAGAATGCTGTTACCATGCAAGACCCACTGCTATTGTGCAAATAATGCATTGGAATCAGTTTACATAAATAATCATCCCCTGAAGCCATTGTCTGATAGATGTGAGGCAGGTAAAACACTTCTATGTTTCACCTGTCTACTACACCTGTCTTCAGTCTAAATATATTAGACTGAACATATGGCAAAGTACGCTTGATCTCAATTACAAGTAAAAATGAGGATAGTTAGTATGTAGTGTATGCATATGAAACACACGACGATAGAGTTTGATTGATTAAAAAAAAAAAAATTTCCTTACGCGCCCTCTTCACACATATAGCCTAAACACTTGCGTACGCGCGCACTCTTCCGGAGAAGAAGCCCATGTATAAAGAATTTATACTGAAAACTTTTTTCCATTTTAAATTACTATCCACTAGGATTAAAATGTCATGTTAATTGTCCGAGTTCCTGTATAATCAGTGATCAGAGTTATGCTGTGACGGCACTGTGCATAAAGCACACAGTGGACCTTATATCTGTACCAACACAAGATAAACAACCAGATAACAAAATCTAACACGCTACCAAATGGTTAAACGGATATTTAAATTAAACTCAAGTCAGTCGGCTAACCGAGATCATATCATGTCTACAGTAGCCTGTTTTAACAAATTCTACTGGCGTACATGTGTTTTTCTGTCATTTAATGTAAACTTACCTAATATTTGCTTTCTTCTCCATGAGTGCGGTTGCTCATTATAGACCCATTCAAAGTCCCAGCGTCCAACAGCTTTGCCCATTTTTACACCTGTGTGCTGCTGGTGTAATGAGCTCAGGTGATTCCTCGCTTACTAGACTCGTTTGGGACACGCCCTCTTAGATAAGAGAAGGAGAAGGTGTGCCTGAGAGTGGCAACGGTAAGTTAACTTCAACCGAAACCCTAAAGTAACGAGATCAAGTTGTTCAGAGTGCAGCCTTGTCCCACAAAACTCAGCTGTGCCTTGCCTCATATAACAGCTGACTGTGGGATGTTTGGCAGTGAGATTTGAATTATGCGCCAATACACAGTAATGACTGAATTAAATTATTATTATTATTATTATTAATATTTTATTATTATTATTATTATTATTATTATTATTATTATGCGATTTACAGTACTTAGGCAGTTTTCTTTCTCACATTCCAGTAATTCTGGTCTAGACAGGTTTGCTTACCGCGAGAGGGCGTTTTTACACATTATAACACCCTAAAGAGAGTTAAATATCAGACAGATTTAGATGCCACGTGTGATTTAATGTAAGAAATTGCATATGAGATAAATAAAAAAAGCAAAAAAGGAAACATAACATTTTATAACTAGTTAAATAATTTAAGCAAATATAGACATAAAATCATTATGCTATAAATGCCAGAGTATAACTAGATAAAAAAGTTCAAGACTAACTTTAAGTTGGCTTGAGAAAGTCTGACCAGAATGTTTGAAAAAGTTTTTTAAAAGTTTTAAAAGTTTGACCAAGGGCGTAGGTTTGCTTTTGACATTGGTGGGGACATAAACTCCCCCCACACTACAACCCAATCATTTTTGCATTTTTAATAGACCTGTGACAACAGTTTCATGTCACCTAAAGTCTTTTTTATAGCTCATGGTAGCCAACATATTCATAATTCATATACAGAGTTTTTTTTAAATTTTTTATTAATATGTTTAACAGACAATTACACAATTTTGATTTTGTGAACCAACAACATTAGCATCAGAGCGCTGGGTGTCTTTATCAAGCATTACTTTATTTTAATATTAATCGAATTGGACCCAGAGTGATTCTGAAAGAAAACTCTGCTGTTGCTGTAGTAGCCTAATTTTTTGTAGTAGCCTAACTTTCATGGACATTTGATTGACAGATAACCCGCACGCTCTTATTTCAGTGTTGTTTTTTATTATGTGGATATTAGCTACCGGTTTGATTTGTACATTCAGTTGAACAACATTCATTTAAAGTTAAAGACTGTCTGCAGCGCATGTTACAAATCCTGCTGGACCACAGAGTGCCACTTACAGTTTACCATAAAATCTACATTATATTTGTCCCAAATTATTGTTAATGTTCATAATTACTTGATCCTAGGCTGGAAGATTGTGTATCTTTCCGCACAACGTTTGTCTTTGTGTCTGTAGGCCTATCTAATAATAGCCATAGGCCGCTTTCTCTTTCCATTTGCTCTGTTTTGTCAAACACCGTACTTCAAACTCATCGATGCACCTTTGTTAATTCCGGAAGTGAACTTTTATATTTACTGTTTTAGATAGATAGAGAGAGAGATAGATAGAGAGAGAGAGAGAGAGAGAGAGATAGATAGAGAGATAGATAGAGAGAGAGAGAGAGAGAGAGAGAGAGAGAGAGAGAGAGAGAGAGAGATAGATAGAGAGAGAGAGAGAGAGAGAGAGAGAGAGAGATAGATAGAGAGAGAGAGAGATAGAGAGAGAGAGAGATAGATAGAGAGAGAGATAGATAGAGAGAGAGATAGATAGAGAGAGAGAGAGAGAGAGAGAGAGAGATAGATAGATAGATAGATAGATAGATAGATAGATAGATAGATAGATAGATAGATAGATAGATAGATAGATAGATAGATAGACTGGAAGCTTAATGGGTTGTTAGGGTACTCTGGGTGGTTGCTAGGGTGTTGCTATGAGGTTGCTAGTGTAACCTGGGTGGTTGCCAAGGTGTTGCTATGCAGTTGCTAAGGTACTTGGGGTGGTTGCTAGGGCATGGCTAGTGTACCTGGGTGGTTGGTATGGTACCGTGGTTGCTAAGGTGTTGCTATGATACTCAGGTGGTTGCTAGGGTGTTGCTATGTAGTTGTTATGGTACACCAGGTGGTTACTTGGGGCGGTTGCTCCTGTTATGTAATTTGAGCAAATATAGACATAAAATCATTATGCCATAAATGCCAGAGTATAAACAAACATTAAAATAGTAAAATAGTACCATTTCACCATTTGATGTATTAATGTATTCCTTTATTTATTAATAGGTACCTAATAATATTACGTTTAACAGAATGTTTTGCGTTTACATTGCACTAGATATGCAAATCATCACAGCATTGTTATAACAGAAAATACAATGATGAAGTAGATGGAACAGGCCTATGTGGAACTTATACAGTATATCACTTCCAAGTTGTAAATCTATAGTTTCCTCTAAAAATCATCTTTGTGTCAATTCAAAACATTTGCAAATAAACAATTCAATTAATGAAAAAGTTTCTTTGTTATTACTCATTACCACTGTCAATGTGTCAATGAAGATGTAAAAAGTCGCTGGCGGATAATTTACAAAAGTTTACTGGTGAGAATGAGGTCAAACACGAAGACCAAGATCTCGCGAGATTTCGCTCGTCTGATTCTCAGGCAGAGTCTGTGAGCGGAGTCAGTCAATGTGGGACGGAGTTTTGCCTGTTTGTTAGCGGAGTAAGAGGGAAGAACGAGCCGTTGACTTGCGTGAAATCAGTTCGGAGAGCAAGAAAGCCAAGAATGGCGTCGGGTGAGACACTGTACATCGAAGCAGACGGCTCGGAGATGCCGGCGGAGATCGTCGAGCTGCACGAAATCGAAGTTGAGACCATCGAGACGACCGTGGTCGGCGGAGACGACGACGAGCACCAGCCGATGATCGCGCTGCAGCCGCTGGTCACAGACGACCACGTTAACCATCAGGAGGTGATTCTGGTCCAAACTCGCGAGGAGGTCGTGGGCTGCGACGATTCGGACCTCCACGCAGACGACAGCTTCGAGGACCAGATCCTCATCCCCGTCCCTGTTCCTGTGGCAGAGGAGGAATATATCGAGCAGACTTTAGTGACCGTGTCTGGCAAGAACCCGTCGGGAAGGATGAAGAAAGGGGGAGGCAGCGGGAAAAGAGTGGTCAAAAAGAGCTTCCTAAACTCCGCCGAGGCGAGCGGACGCAAATGGGAGCAGAAGCAAGTGCAGATCAAAACACTGGAGGGGGAGTTTTCCGTCACTATGTGGGCATCGGGTAAGTTTTGACATCCCATCAAGTGCTTTGTTCTCGCGCAGGCCTCGCGTGGGCCCTCTTCCTCTCGAGCGCGTTATAAAGCTGCCGGATAGCTCAGTGTCAGAAACGGTTTTCGGACCCGAAAAGCCACATATGAGGGTGGCCCCGGTCTAAATGTTTTTGTTTTGATGGGAAGCCATGTTTTAAGTGTGGATGGGCGCCGCCATATTCCTCCAGACCATTATGGCGGCGGCCCCGAAACATGGCGGTTGTGTGAGCGGGGAAAGATGGCGGCGGGAGCGGAGAGAGGCGCTGTGAGTCCGCCGCGCTGCTGCAGGCCGCAATGGCGCAGCTCCGTTTGAAGAAGGGGAGGGACCTAGTCACACGATCTGCTGCTTGCCTGCAAACTGTCTGTCTCAGTCCCTCAATAAACAAATGTTACCGCGTATTTAAATCTTCTAACTGGGGGATTCAGATCCCAGTGGCTTAAGTGGGGCGATGGTTCTCAGTTTACTTAGACGCGATTACAATTTTTACAGTTATCAGACTAACGCATTTTACGCTGGGATACTATTAATGCTTAACATATTGCGCATTTTTATATTAATACATATTCAAATGTTTATAGTGGACAGCGGTCTTTGGAAAAATACACAAATATCTATTGGTAGCTTTTGCGATCTTGAAATCTTGTGTAAATTCAGAAAGATGGCGTTCAGTTGGAATTATTTGATAAAAATTGTATTGTTTAAGACGTTGTAAGCCAATATTACTAAAGGGCTGAATATTTTAAATGCTGAAACATACAAATGTTTAAACTACGCCGCATCTTAGCTCTGCTGGATGTTGTAAGATATATTGCAATATTATTTATTGATGTTTTTATGGGTGCTGTATATTAGTAATATATTTCTTAAATTCTCCGCTTTCATTTTAAGTGAGTATGGCCTGTAACGACCAAAAATGTGTGCCATTACTTGAATATTAAATAAAGTACATGAACATGGAGTGCAGGTTGAAGCCTTGTTTATATGTTGACGAGAATGTGCTCCATGAGCCACTACAGACTGCGCATGCGCTTCAGAGACTTTTTTTTTTTAATGCCGAATACTTTACTGGAATTTAATTTTGCCCCTCAATCGCGCCAGACTAGTATAGTATGTGTATATTAATTGCTTATGCATTGCTTCTTTGAGACGATGGATATAATGGTTTTATTCTTAGGATGAATCACCTATGACTAGGGCGTTGCTTCATCGGTCGTCAGTTCATTTACGTTTTGTTTGCTTTATTTGTCCTTATAATGTTTAGCTCTTTGTGAATACAGGGTGTGTGATTTGCTTAAGTCATTTGTTAAACGTTTAATCTTGTGTTTTGTACAGATGATAAGAAAGATGTTGATCATGAGACTGAGGTTGAGGAGCAGATTATTGGAGAAAACTCTCCTCCTGACTACTCCGAGTATATGACAGGCAAGAAACTGCCCCCTGGTGGCATACCTGGTATTGACCTGTCAGACCCCAAACAGCTGGCGGAGTTTGCCAGGTGGGTATTCAGCCAAAAGCTTGAAACTTTATTACAGCATTTATTGATTTTTTTTTTTGGCGTAGTTTTATGGTGTGCTGTAAGCTTGAGATTTAATGCACATTTTAAACTCCACTGGGCCCAGAAAATAAAAGAATCTGTTAATTTATTGTGCAGTATATTTGAAAAAAAAAAAAAGATTTGAAACTTTTCAAACTTATGGACATACGTGTATATAGATGGTTTACAAATTAAAGCCATTTAGCGTTATACTGTATTCAAAAGCAATGCATTTGATTTGCTTCATGTATTTTCTTCATTATTTAACTGTTCAAATTAAGCATGCATACAAATGTCTTATCCTGAATGTTTTCACAATACAGAATGAAGCCCAGGAAAATAAAAGAGGACGACTCTCCAAGAACGATAGCATGCCCTCACAAAGTGAGATTTTTTTTTTTATCGTTCATGATAATTGTAGAAATGCTGATTTAGGATATTGTTCATCAACTTAAAGATTTTAACAAATGAATCCAGTCACCTACATTTTTTATTTAATTTGTTATCATATATATTTAACATATTAGTTATGCTATCATAGGGTTGCACAAAAATGTTTCGGGACAACTCCGCTATGAGAAAGCACTTGCACACCCATGGGCCACGGGTTCATGTCTGCGCTGAATGTGGGAAGGCGTTTGTGGAAAGCTCCAAGCTAAAACGGCATCAGTTGGTTCATACTGGTGAAAAACCTTTCCAGGTATTTTTTTTCCCTTTTGTATTAATGTTTTAAAAAGTTTAATGATGCTGTTCCGAATTTCATAAAACTGTAATAAGTTAAATATAAATAATGAATGCACTTTGTAATCTTTTCCTCCCCAGTGTACATTTGAGGGATGTGGAAAGCGCTTTTCATTGGACTTTAACTTGCGTACACACGTGCGGATTCACACTGGAGACAGACCTTACGTTTGCCCGTTTGATGGCTGCAACAAGAAATTCGCTCAGTCCACCAACCTGAAGTCTCACATTTTGACACACGCAAAAGCTAAAAACAATCAGTGAGATCGCTCGATGAAGAAAGATCCCTTAAAAACTCTCTGACCACAGCTTCCTGCTCCAAAACCCACTTTGTATGTCATTTCTAGAACCATTCTTTTCTAAGAGAATCTCAGTGCACATTTTGATGGGAATTGAAATGTGAATGAGGACCTGACACCAAACTATCCCGTCAACCTTCTCACGGTATAGACCCGAGTTAAATAACTTCCCGAGTTATGAGAGTTTCTTCTTTTGAAGATGTGATTGTTTTTGTGGACCCTCATTCACATACAAGATGCTCATTATCCTGAGCCCAAAGAAGCAAATTGCCCATCGGTGTGTGTCTGTTTCTACCAGTTTGCAAAGACAAAGACTGCTTTTTAGATGTCTTCAAAGTGTGCATATTGTACACTTTTTAGAGCGTAGAGCTGTCATAATGTGTGTGTGTGTGTGTGTGTGTGCGTCGTCCCTGAGACTTAAAACCTGTGAATGCTTTTCTTCAAGGAGAATGAGATACCGTTCAGCTATTTTCAATGTAAATACAGCTTTTCTTTGTGAGGTATCCTGCACAGGTATCTCATTTTGTATACCTGTCCTGTACAAATGTTTTGAAATCATGTAGATAGAGATGTTGATTAGATTGTGTTTAACCAATTAAAACAGTTTTATCCAGCTTCAGGTGATACTGCTACATACACATGCCTTCTTTTGTAACACCGTAACAGTCTGCTCAGTATGTGAAAAGACACTTTTCCTTCAAATTCTCTAATTTATTTAATGATATGGAATAAAGCTAAACTCCCCTGTGCCGTTCCCAAGAGCCTGAAGTTCATCCTGCAGAATGTCCTCTAGCCATTGATTATAAAAGCAAGAATTTGTGAAACCTTAAACCTTGCGATATGGTCTGGTTAAAGTCATATTTTCTGTAGAAGACAATGGTGGCAAACAGCAGTGAGCCTAAAAATCTCTAGTTTAATCCTACATTTAATTTAGTGTTGTAACAACGACATAAAATCGCTTAAAGTATTTCAACAACATTGCAATTTCATATGCTATTTTAAAATATCTCCACTGACAACGCATTTCTTACAGCTAATAATTTTGTTAATAGCATCCTAACTTAGCATATGCACAACATTTGGTTTGGAGTTGTAAATTACTCAATTCTTGCGGTTTAAAAATATGTACTGTTTTTTTGAAAAGGTCCTATTAGAGCTTGTGTCTGCTGACACAACCTCATGTGTTCTCATATATCAAGACTTGCAGTGTTTTTAGAAACTAGTTATCCTTGCATAACCCTAAAATACTATTGAACTATATTAATCTGAGTTGATTTTGTCTCATGTACATCCTATATCTGACATTTATATAAAGTAAAACACCCAACTACGTTTTTAATTATTTAAACTTCTCATGTATGTTTTGTGAGCCCATTTAAACTGAATTGATCAATGCACCAATACCACATGCTTATTTGCTGCTGTAAATGCATAAATATGTTCTGCCAACACCAAATTACACTTCCTTCTCAAAAACGTATATTCTTTTGTATGTTTCTGGATTACATTAAAAAAATAATTAAATCCAAAACTTTAAGCACACAAAGGCATTTATTTCAAAATAAAAACTTTAATTTGTATTTTTCAAGCAAAGAAATGAAACACATCAGTCCTAATATCCTAAAGGCAATGCATCTTAAAAAACAAGTTGGACCAGTTGCTCAAACAACATTGTGCACCATACGTCTAGTAGAAAAACATTCTCAATCTTACCAACGACCTAGTAGTTCCAGAACAACAAATCCATTCAATATTTAATTCCCTGAGGATCTCTTCACAAAGTCTTTGAAATCAACCCATTAAAAAGGTCAAAAACAGGCCATTGCTTTAAGCGGCTCTCAAGTATGTTCAATAATTAGGCTGGTTTTATTAATTGCTACATTTAAACCACAGAACAACCAAATATTTATGAATAAAGGATTTGTTTTAAAAGGAACTGAAATGTATTATTAGGGAATATTGCACTATTCATAGAAGCCTGTTAAACATACGGTTGTGGTCTACACCTGGAAAGATCTGATCCTTTACTCTGGGACAGATCAACCTCATCTGAAAGAACTGAAGTGGTATGACCAGTTGGACAGGGAGAAGAACTGAGGGAGGGAAAAATCAACTAGTCAAAGGTTCAGTTTACACTGAAAGAACAATATTTTTTTGAAAATGATTCTTAGATGATTGACAGCAATGATATGTTGATATGATCACACAATGCATTGTCATTTAGATGCTTCAACAAACATGAAAAACCAATACATTTCTAAAAAACAAAGGGTCCATCCAGCAGCTCAATCCATAAGAGCTTTTAGAAGAGCAGGATAATTTGGCGTTCCCCATCCCGTTACTGGATCCCATGAAGGGGAGGCACAGAAACCCTTCCCTTCAACTGTATCATCCAGACAACTCAGGTGACATCCCTCTGTTACCTAAGGGTAGGAGGAGAAAACGCTGTTAAAAATCAATTTGCTAGGCGTCTATGGTTACATGAACAGGTAAATTGAAGGTTTTAACTGTCACACTTAAGCTTCTAGTTACACAAGCTCAATTTCACACATCGCTACGTTCTGAAATGTGAGTGCGCTGCATGTAGTTGCCACGGGACAATACAGCGAGTATTTCAATATACTGCCTATTATGATCATTTCATACATGGAATTCTTTTAGGACAGCATTATAATTTAAAACATCATTACGTTGATATATAGACAATAGTTCTGAACACAGGGAAAAAGCTAAAAGAGAGACTAATGTTAAAAATGTTTTTAAACACTTACATCATAAAGACCTTTGCCTTGCAGTTTGTAAAGGCGAGTGTTGATGAATCCTAATGAGGGAAGACCCTTCAGAAAGCGCTGGTCATTTATGAGGGACAGAATTCCACCCACTACTGGAGTTGATGCCTTGGAAAAACATTCGGATGACAAAATATCAGACTTTAATGGGTAATGTAACCTAATCTGTATTTTAAATTGTTACTAAAATGGTAAATTTACATCGTTTTAGCATTTTCTACCTTACAGATGTTAGGGGTCAGTAAGTTTTTTTTGTAACGTTTTTGAAATGAGTCTCTTATGCTCACTAAGATTTGCGTTTACTAGATCAAAAATACAGTAAAAACAGTAATATAGTGAAATACTACAATTTAAAAACATTACATTTCATCAGAAATTATTTCTTATTAATAATGTTGAAAACATTTCTGCTGCTTATTTTTGTGGAAACTGAAGAACCTTGAAAAAAGCTTATCACAATGAATGTAAAGTAATATATGGTAACAAGTGCACTAGCAAACAAAAACCCATTGTCTTTGTATTATTTACTAACCGAAGTTCCAGAAACCCATGGTACGGGTACACGGTTGGTAACAACCCAGTAGTTGTCAGAGAGCGCAGCTAGGTCTGGATAGGCTCTTCCAGTGATGTTGAAGTATGTCTGAGGAGGTAGAGGCTGAACACTTTTCAGATATGCTTGAACAGCACCAACCTACAGAGAACAAAATACAATAGCCTTGTTTGTCAGAAATAAGCAAATAGATAGACACTATCACTGAAAAACTGACTTCAGCTGCTTTCATAATATGGTTGAATTTTAAGGCCTTGCTTACAAAAGTACAGTATGCTAAATATCTGTATGCAATACCCAGATTACCTACATTTACAAAATCTCGCATGGCAAACACTTTCCCTTTTGATGTGAAAAAAGCACTTAACTTCTTTATATTAAAAAAAAAAAAAAAAAAAAAAAAAAAAGGATAAATTTCTCAACTCTGTTAGCCAAATGATATTAAAAATGCAAGTAGATTTTATTTCCAAGATGGCAACTGTATTTGAATTGCTGACTTCAACATGCAACATGAGGTCAAGAGAAAAAAAAAAAAAAATCACGAGGTCTGTGACAAAGATCTGTTTAAAACAGGAAATAGTGCTGATTTCAGCTACTTAAAGTAGACTCCAAGGACGTTCTGCACAGTTATCATTAAGCAGCAAAGAAAGGATACAAACTCATCGAGCTTTACCTGATAATCTGGCATTGCAAACACATTACTGAAGCCACCTCCACTGATGTAGTCTGTGACCTCATAGGTGAGTTTGAAGGGGTTCTTGAAAGAAGTCCCACCCACCGTGGTCACATAGGAACTAGATGGGGAAGAGATTAATTTCACATATCAACTATTTTTCAGTATAAAAGGTACCAGCATACAAATGATTTAGAGAGCAACATCTACCTGGAAGCAGGAAAACTCGGCCTAAAAGTATTTCTTTCCTTGGTCAAGTGTCTACAGCCTGCTCCACTGTCACCTGCATTAAAAAACAAACACAGAGATATTGTATGAATGTGGCTTTCATTGAGATCTTAGACCAAAAGAAGAAAAAAAATAAAGGACTAGTATATGCAACCAGCAGTTAATTATATTTCAAAATAAAATAAAAAGCTTTTGTTCATGCAACATGATTTTCATTATCTTACCGGAAGCAAAAAGCATGGAAATCCCTCTGAGGCCAGCTTTCATGAACTCAGTGTTGATGCGGTTCATATAGGCATCAGAAAGGCTATCCTCATCATCTCCATAACTGATAGTGTGGACCCAAGGCACTGCAGACATGTTGCTGAGCAGCAACATCCACTGAAGGAATGGCTCCTGAGTCTCATGACGACCTATGACCGAGACCAAGGTAAAGTTTGAGATCTTTACAATGCATGAAGTAAAATAAACTATTTGGATAAAGACCAAACTAAAATCAGGTCATTTGAGAAGATCAATACTGAATATGCAAAAAACAGCAGACACGATCCTTAAATGCAATCGTTCACCCATAAATAAAAATTTGCTGAAATTGACTCGCCCTTAGGCCATCCAAGATGTAGATGAGTTTGAGATTTGGAGAAGCTTCACTAGAGTAAGTGTTACTATGGATTATGGACTCGTATTTTGGCCAGAAGCAACAATTTAAAGGTAAATGGCTTTAATGATGAATTTGTTTCTTACAAAAACTTCAAAAGAAGTGGACTGGTGTTGTGTGGATTACTGTGATGTTTTTAATCAGCCATTTGAACTCCGATGGCACCCATTTACTGTAGAGGATCCATTTGTAAATAATTGTTGTATTGCTAAGTTTCCCCAAATCAGATGAAGAAACAAACTCATCTAGGATGCAACAGAAAACTTAACCAAGGCAAATTATATCCATGAATCAGAGTTATTATAGTTTGAGAGAAAGGATGTGTTGACAACTAGCTGAAATAAAATAAGTTCAACTTAATCCACTAAAACCTAAATAAAAATTAATAACTATACAGACAAAAAATAATAAAAGAAATGACAACACAACTACTAAAACTCAAAATACTAATAAAAACTATAATAGCATCTCAGTGGTACTATTATAATGCTTCCATGGACCACATACCTGGATTTGTGAAGACCCATGTAGAAATGTTTGCTCCACTGCTCATGATGTACTCCACATCCAGACTGGCCTCAATGCCGGCTTTCCCACTGCCCTGTGTGCCCACGACCCGCTCTACAGCTGACATGTGTGTGAATGCTCCAGCAAACAGACTCATAAACTCAGCCAGGTCAGCGGGGTGGTAATACTGCTCCAAGAACTAGTTAGTGAAGATATTTAACACAATCATGAATAACACTTCAGAATTCTGCTCACATGATTAAATTAATGGATTTAATCAGTGAAACCTCCACAGTACATATGAGAGATATACCTGTGCCACTGCCTGACTGTTGTTAGTGGCAGTGCCCACATCTTTTGCTGTAAGGTTGTAGCGACTCCTAATGACTGAGGGGGTGACACCCAAGTGAAAGCCTAATGCTGACTGTCTTGCTCCTTCCCAGCCTTTACTGATATCCTTTCCTTTTGGTGGAAAACGGTGAACACCACCCACTAAAGAGATATAAAAAGACTTCATGTGATAGTGATTACTTCATAGATTTTCCATTAGAATTGTATTTATTTTATCCTCCTTTATGCAAGTAATTACAAAAAGCTAAATGAAAAGCAAAATAGTGTAATGTTGAATGAAAATACTGAAGTCCTTAACCTTGTAAGATCAGAAAAAAATTTAACAGTTTATTAAATCTTTAGAAGAAATAAATAATAAATAAATAATAAAGAATAAAGAATAAATAAACAAGCTGCGAAAAGTAGCATATTTGATACATTAGGCTTTTATGAAATATGGATAATATGGAATAAGAATATGGATCTCATACTGAAAGACGGAAAAAAGCCTCAATTATACTCAAAACCGAGCAAAAGATGCTAAAATTCTGATAGCCTGTAATGTAAATCACTGAGAACGTTCTAACAGTAAAGCATACTACTTGCATATAAATATCAGGTGCCAGATCTTCCAATAATATGTATTAGTAGGATGATATTTAAATGCTTAGTTTTAGAATCAAAAATCTGTTTTAATTGTGCAAGGTAAAACAAATACTGCTATGTAATGAATGAGAGAGTTTTAATCATGTTGATAATTTAGAGGCATTAGAAGTTTTTACAGTAGGTTTATAGGTTTGAAGCTGGAGATGAACTAATAGTGTCAGCTACTCACCAAAATCTAGATGCTGATACACATCTTCATGAACGGAGTATAGAGATGTCGACCTCAACAGAGTGTGTGAACCTCTCCTGTAGCGATGAAATTTAGCGCCAGGGAGTAATGCTTCAGCCACCCTAAGAAGGACAGATAGAAGATGAGAAACTGATCTATTTTTTGTGGTTTATTGATACTATAAAATTCACTCAACATTTGTCCTTACTGCACAGTCATGACGCATTGAAGGAAGTCCCGTGTTACAACTGTGTGGCAGTTTTTGACCCCGTGACCCTGGAGCCAATTCTGCACTACTTTCTCGGTCAGCTGAGAAGGCTGCACAAGAGCAGCCACTTCTTCCAAACTCAGATACTTCCCTAAACAAATTATGAGAAAATGAGAACTTCATTTCTTTATTTGATTATTTGGATTATAACAAATGAGAGGCTCAATACCATATTGGTGTGAGTCAGGGTCCGACACTAGTTTCAGTAACTCTTCCATCTGGTTTACATTCTGCTGTTTTAATGCAAATGTAAGTTCCACTTCCTCCAAAGGTTCAACCCTTTCAACTAGAATCCAGTCCTCAGGCACGCTAAAACATTGAGAATAACATTGCTTCTAGAGTAAATAAATATGGAAATTACATCAGAAGTTACCAATATAGTTCATAATTTAGAATTATTGCTAGACAGAGGCATGCATGGGCTTACGAAGTGTCTTGGTCAGCCTCAAGCAGCTCCCCATTGACGAGCCAAATAAAGCTCAGGACAAAAACAGCAATCCTGTAAAAATAAACACTGTCACTTTAAGAACCCACTTTAAAGCAAAATGAATTATTTTATAGACAACGCACAAGAGCAGGAGGTTACTGACTTTTGCCATTTTAATTCTAATAGTCAACTTGAATAATGAAGATGCTAGACAGCAGTGCACGAGGGAACACGTTTATGTGAACGGTTTGTCCTGACCATCTGACCTCATGAGCCATGAGGTGAACCGCTGGCTGTGCCATTCACAAATAGTTTCTGCAAATGTGATCTATAAATTATTATTAGCATAAGATAACGCAATGTAAACAACAAAATACTCACCTCATCATTTTCGCGTTCATGTACTCTGATCTCCGGAATAACCTGTCCTAATGTACTGATCATGTGATAGTCACGTGGCCATCAGCTGATCTTTTATTTGATTGAGGAAGTTAATGTGCAGAGTATGTCTGCAAATACACACTTGCAAGAAACGCAGAGAAAGTCTTAGTTTTCATAACGATCGTATAAAACAGGTAACACAGTGCAAATGATTCTTATTTGCAAATTTCCAAAGGTAATTTTAAAAGTTGTACTCGCATGTTATCAGTACAAAAATGACCACGGTAACCAGTTTCCGCCAAAATACAACAATTAGGTGCTATTTGGTTAATAATATATTATTATTATTTTTTTATGGGTAACACCCACATTTGTGGCACACCTGTAAGCTACATTTGTGTGGCACACACACACACACACACACACGTATATTATCCAGCAAGAATAATAATATATATCATAAATCATTACATCTATGTATGGAATGACCCCATAAAACACTGAAACCCAACCGTGTGCGCGCACATGTGCATCCCTTGAATGGTGGAAAATGGTATGAGCTGATTTATAGATAAAATAAAAAAATTGAGATATAAAAGAATATTTCGTAAAAGAATAATAGGCTACTTCGAAAAAATATATAGGCTAATCATTAGGACATTAATCAGTTATGTTTTGAAATTTTATGATTACACTTTTTATATATGTCCATTCATTCTTATATAAATACATATACAAAATCTTTACAGGTATTTGACAGCAATGACAAAAGATCTGTAATTGGTGTCTAATGCAGGGCAACTGATCAAAAGTCAGTGAAATGCTGACGTGGAAATATGCTGTAGTCAACATACTAGTCAATTGTTTTGAGGAGCAAAAATACAATTTTGTCACCAAGATAACCTTTCAGTCCAAGCTCATACTGTGAGCTTAATAAACAATTCTTTGGCTATTAGAATGTGTTTAGTTTTCTGAGCATTATTTATTAATATGACAAACATGGATGAGGTCAGGAGAGGAAGCACAAGAATTGAGCTTATAGTAAAAACTCCAGAGTTGAACATATTACCCATATTATAGCAAAGTGTTTGTTAATCCAGACAGCAAATCAACACACAATCAGCTGCATGCTGACATGGATGAGCTACGGTATTTTAGGCCCAGTACAGTCATATAAAGTTATATAAATTAGGTGTTCAGGTAGAACCATTGGAAATATTCTTTACCTCAACATTGTGATCCAAGATTAAATCTCCGTGGGACCATATTTTCAGCTGGACATTTTCATCTTAAATTGAGCATATGTTATCTGTAATGAAAAAGTAATGGATTGTAATGCTCCTACTTTGATTCCAGTAAGTGACAAGTGAAAAGAAGCATATGCTTGACTGATTATGCATATGATAGTCTTTATTTTTGGAAGCTGACAAGGTGTAAATTAGTAGAAAAATGGACAGCATGAAGAAAGAATCAGATCTAAATCCCTGCTATTAATCTACATGAATGCATTCACTAATGGCTTGCACAGCAGAGGGGCTATCATATAACATAGTGAATGCCTTTAGTGGCTTTATAGTCATCTTTTCGTAGGTTGTATGATTGGCCAAAACAGTGATTTGATATTTACAGAAATGTACTTTCAAAAAGAAAACTACACTGAGAAATACTAACCCGAGTAAGAAGTGTGACAGTTCTGTTCCCCCTTAGAATATGTAGCCTATAAGAAAGGCAGTATTTGTACTTAAAGGCATGGACTCCTACTATTCCTGCAGTGAAAACGGATTTTACTATTAGCGGTTTTGTATTGTAATACAATACTTGCATAAACTTTGCTCGTGTATTAGTTAAGTGTTGTCAACGGTAGATGGCAGTGTGCGCGCATTAAAAGAGGTCGATTGCGCAAAAGATGTTACAGCATGAAAACCAACTTTTCCGAATCAAAATATTGACTTCCAATACGCCTATTTAAATTATTATGCTTATTTTGAAGAAAAATATCAGTGTTATATAAAACAATACAATTGTACTAAAAAAATCATAGCACGGCAGAATAATTATTTTCATTCTTTACTTTAAGCTCAGTATGTTTAGCATAATTTTATTTATTTACAAATGACAATAATCGCCAATAATATCAGCCCACTCCTAGAATCCTGATTTAAAACACACGTTATCTCTTCCAAATATCTTTCCAAAGGGGGGCGCTATCTGAATACTGAGCAACAGGCATTCAGTGTTACTCGCATTCAAGATATTAACACTATCTAAAGAGCAAAGGGGAGTTTCCAAAGTCATCAAGTCCATCCAACTTTGCCATTTTCGGCCAGAGACCACTGAAAATGACTCCCAAGAAGACTGCCGCTCCCTTCTTATGGTTTTCTTTTTGCTTTGGGAATGTTCTTGAGGCAGTGGTGCTTGGATCGGTGCAGTACCCCTCTGATAACGGGCTCCACTCGCATCTGGATGCGCGCGGTCCTGCAGAAGCCAGCGCGAGCTCTCGGAACGACTCCACATCTGTTCATGTTCCGTCTTACATGATCTCTCTGTACAGGACTCTATCGGAACTGGACCGACGGGAAAGGAACGGCAGCCAGACGCGCTCCAGGAGATATGCCAATACAGTGACCAGCTTCATTGACCTGGGACAAGGTGAGTGAGATTGATCCGCCGGGGAGACAGACCGACAGATAGATAGATGGGTTGTAAGATGATCTGCTTGAGGCCATCAGTGCGGATTTCATTCTTTCAGATTGGGCCTGAACTGTTTATTTTGATATATTATACTTGGCACATAAAATCATCAGTTGTAATGAATGGCATAAGGTACACTCTGCAGTAATACATCATGCTTGTATATGACACCTGACACTGTAAGATGATTGATCTCGGTGTGACTGATAGTAAGACTTAAAGTTTATACACGAGGACAGTAGAGTAGCATATTTCACCCATGATATATAGAAATTTTCTGATGCTCTGGATATTATTATTATCATCGAATAGTATTTGTTGCCGACAACAATATTGTTACTAATATTAATCATTATAATTACGAACATTTATTATTATCATTATTATTATTATTGATGGCACGTCATTATGAAAAAAGATATAATTTTTGGTTAGTGCATAACTTGGAGAAATGCGTGGTTTTGCATGTAGGCTATTAGAATTACGCGGATAGTCGGTACTTTGGCCGTTCAGTTAGTAAAGAACCATAATAATTTATTTAATACTTTGCCTCATGATTCCATATAAATTGGAATGCTATATATCGCGCGATCCCATGTTCATGAATTTGTACAGGTCAAATTTAATTTTGTTTAGGATCATACTTAATAATATTTTCGAAATACATAAAATTCCCCAAAAGAAATATGAAGTCAAATGTCTCAAATTTCCAACATCTGTGACAAATAAACTTCAGCAGCACCTTGAGCTAAAGTATCTAAAACGGAGCACGCGTTCTCCCCTCCAGGTGTTGCTGATAAAGATAGAGAAACATTTTAATTTTAAACTTATGTTCAAATAAAGATTGTCACGTAAAATATAGGATTTGGGAAAAGCAGTATGTCAGCTCTTCTCCCGACCAAAAATATGGAGATATGCGTAAAAAATATGCGTAGAATTCAAAAAGGTTCTTCTGTTCTTGTTCGATAAATTGAAGTGACATTCATATATTGACAGGCCAGTTATTACATTTGAGGGCATAGCCTTATATGAATTCCAAGCATTATATTTCAACTCATATTTTCCCACATTTTGGGAATAGTGATGAAATTTGATTCGAACTCTATTAGTTCTTATAAAGTAAATATAAAACCACTGGCATCACATTGGCACCAAAAAAATAATAATAATAATTTAACTGAGCAATGTAAAAAAACTACTTAATTCAAATTTCAATAGCATTTTTTTCTGACATTAATCTTAGACAATTTTATGAGGTAGCAATCATTCTGACCAGTTCAAGTGCTAAAATTAACTGTAACATGTTTAAATATTTAAGTATACCTTCACATATACATCTGATGCTTATGGGTCCAGAATTTTGTTGTTGGTTCAATGGTAATGTGTTTGCTTTGAATATGAGGTGTTTCTGGTTCAAATCTGGCCTGGGAGTGCAGCATGGCTTTGTGTAAAGATTGTCCTACCTGTCCCTATCATAAATGATGCCAATGCAAAATGTCAATGTAAAGAAAAAAAAAACTAAATACATAACATAGTTTGGTGAACAAATTATGACTGTGCATTGTCTGAAGCCAAAAAACAGCAAATAAAGACACTAGATATAGGCCCAAGGTACTGGAACTTGAGTCCCTGTCTGCCTCGGCTCATTTTCTAGGTTATGTCATTGTTTAGTCTGGCAAGCGGATATTAGCTTTGAGGAGGATGCTTTACTCTACACCCCTCCCCTCTGTTCACCTTTCATTTTTATAGCATTCCTTTGTCTCAGAAAGGAGATAAATATATAGTGCTTTTCTTTCAAACCCCCTCTTTTGGATGCTCCTTCTCATGTAACACCATAGGACAGGTACAGCATTTGTGGCCAAACCCCAAAAATCTGGTGGCTCGAAACAGTTTACAATTACCAATATTCTCAAGGTTCTCTCGTAATGTAACGTCAATATGATATGTCCCAATCTGGCCTTGGGTTTTTGTGCAGCCAGCTCATATTGAAGGAATCCTCTTCATTTTTACCCCATGAAACTGTGGTCTCTGTATCAGGTTGCATAGTCCATTTTTTGAACTGGATGTCAAGATGTCAACATTGAAGCTTGTTTTACTCTGAGCGCAAAGTCTGGTCTCTCTTAGCAAAGGTTGGTTCTGCATCATCTCAGTCACGGATGAGACTGAGTATTGGATGTGTTCTTTTAGCCAATTTCTTTCTTCAGGCAAAAAAAAAAAAAAACGAGAGGACACCATCTTGCAGTCAGAGATTTTGTTCCCCGCAGTGATTTCAAGTTAGCTGTGCGAATAATGAAATACCAGTTCCAGTTCATGGTGGCCACAGAAAACTGAGGTCCACCTCAGCTTGAAATATTACCTAACATTTAATTACACCCTTAAGCCACCCACCTTTCAAATTTACTACATCCTCCTGAGGACATATAGTGGAAGGAGGAAGGCTGAGCATTTCCAACGTCCTGCCAAACCTTCTTCTCACTCAATCAGCGTAATTAGCAGATGCTGCCAAAGGCCGACACAGTCTGACAGGTCAGCCAAATGCTCTCCACCTGGTCTCCGTGAGCATGCTGCACCTCGTGTTTGGAGAAATCATTCAGGCACTTGAATGTTATTCTCATTGAGTAGAAGGACTGACAATTTGTGTATGCCATTTTCACAAAAGCCATATGTAAGACTGTTCATAGTAAGGTGAGGAAACGCATTCGTGCCTGCCTCTTGCTGCATTAATTCTTAAAATTCCTGCATATATTTCTTATTTCATTGCTAATCAATCCTTTTTCTTATACCTTCAGACAATCCTTCCCTAAAGCTCCACGAGCAGTACACATTCAACCTGTCTGGTCTCTCACGACTGGATGAACTGATGGAGGTGGAGCTGCGGGTTCTGAGGAGGCCACCACCTGATGTCTTAAGTATACTCTCCACTGGTGGGAACCTGTACCGACTACTTGTTCACACCTGCTCCCTCCCGGGATCATCTAACCAACCTCTGCTCCTCACTTCCAGGACCATTGATCTTCTAGATACCTCTTCAGCCACATGGGATGTGTTTGACGTTGGTACAAGCGTGAAGACCCACCTCAAGTTACACAGGACCACGGAAGGCGGCAAGCCGTTGTGCTTCAGCATATCTGCCGTTTCTGATACAAATAACGAGGTGGTGCATCCCGGCTTGCTGGGTCTGAGCCACGAGGATCAGCAGACCCACGAAAGGGCCTTACTAGTGGCTTTTACTCGAGCTCGGAGGAAGGAGAACCTCTTTAGGGAGATCCGTGACAAGATAAAGGCCATGAAAAGTCGTAAATTTCCTAATCCTGGACCGGAGCATGGTATTAAAGGTCATTCGAGACATCGGCGGAGGAGGCGGACTGCACTAGCAGGCCGTTCTGGTTTAGGACCCGCAACAGGGGGTGCTGGCGGAGGAAAGGGTGGTGGCAGACGGAGAACACGTTGCAGCCGGAAGCCGCTTCACGTGAACTTCAAAGAACTGGGTTGGGACGACTGGATTATTGCGCCGCTTGATTACGAAGCTTATCACTGTGAGGGCTTGTGCGACTTCCCTTTGCGCTCACACCTGGAACCGACCAACCACGCCATCATCCAGACTCTCATGAACTCCATGGACCCGGAGTCCACCCCTCCCAGTTGTTGTGTTCCTTCTAAACTCAGTCCCATCAGCATCCTCTACATTGACTCTGGGAATAACGTGGTTTATAAACAGTATGAGGACATGGTGGTGGAGAGTTGTGGGTGCAGGTAGCAATGTGAGTGAGGGGTGAACTACCCCTGGACACTATCCGAAAGCTGCCGCTGCCGCTGCCTCATACGCAAAGGCCTCATAAGTGGGCAAGATGAAGCAGTCAGAGCTGGTGAGATGGACAGTGTGTAAATGTGTGACAACAAGCATGTGTGTATGTTCAGACGGCGATAAGACATTGAGTTGCGTTTTAGAAGTGAGCGGAGGACATGTGTGCCGAACAGCTCCAAATTCCCTTACAACACCAAATAAACAACTCCTCAATAGAAAATGAGTGAAAACATAGGCTTTCCAGAATATTATTTTACATCCTGTTAATATAAACTCAGTGATAGAGTGTTGAATTATCCTTGCAGCAGCGGTAGAAATGTTGGCCCCATTAAGACTCTGTCAGAGTCTGAGAATCTGTCAGCGGTAGCATGCAACTATAACGTGTATAACAGTTAAAGGTGCTTTACATGACAGTCAGCTTATATTCAAGATGAAATAGCTCTGAAGAATTTCGGTAGTGCCTCTGAAAATGTTTCTCTGTGGAGTCTGGTGGCCTTAATTAAATATAGCATTGACTGAGTGAAAGTTTGACTCCATTCTAAATCTAAGGGGTCCAAGTTTAGCTGGTTAGCATGGCCTCATTAGCCCCTGCTGGTAGATGTCGTAACTACACATGTGGCTGCAAAAACATCTTTATCAACTGACGACCATTCAAAATAGAGTATGTGTTTTACCAGTGCACAGGGCTTTCTTAAACGTGCAAAACTGACATTTTTACCCTGTCTTTTAGTCACTAGTAAAGGATTTGGGACTGTGCATGTGTGGTTTCATTAGCCAATCAGCATTGACATGACATCATTTTCCTGCAGCTTTAGAGTGATTCATCAGTAGTAGTCAACAGTAGGGTGTGTGTATATATATATGGTTGCTTCTAGAACCAACAGACCGATGTAATAAACCATAACATTGTTAAGCACATCATTTTATATTCTTAAAATAACATACTTAATGCTAAACTAAAATTAAGCTATTTAATGGGAATGAGAACCCAGGAGTTTTATGTTGACGACACCACATTTGGCTTCGGTCAGACAATAGAGCTGCATTATTGTACATGAAGTGTGCAATATGTGCAAGATAAATGACTTCATTGCATTGAGCGACCTAAGACCTTATTTTGTGAAAGGCCTTGTGGAGCCAAAATCAAAATGATTGTTTTGTTTTATTCTGAATCCAGATTTGGCTGTTTGAAGACTTCAGTGTTCACCTACATTTATTGAGAGAGTTTGTTTACTTGAGCTGGTAATTAGATTAGATTCCTTTTATCCTTTAATGTCATGCCTTATAATGGATTATCATACAAATCCAATGTGTTTCCTCAAACGTTTAATTTAAATCGTTTATTTATAAATGACAGTCACAAGGTAAAAAGGTGCCTTGTCCCATAATATTACAAAAAGGGACGTAATTTATGCCCAATTTAAATGCATTAAAGGGTTAATCATTTATTGACCCTCATGTCATTCCAAACCTGTATGATTTTTTTTTTCTGTTGAACATAAAAGAAGATGTTTTGAAGAATGTTCAAACTGTCCATAGACTTCCATTATGTGGACAAAAAACATTTCTCAAAATATTTTTGATATTCCACAGAAGAAAGAAAGTTTGGGTGAATTATCTCCTTAAATTCATGTTAGTTTATGTGAAAGTTCAAGATAGAACTTCTTCTGAATGACATCAAGCCACAAGAATAAAAATGAAAATAAGCTTCTAGCATTCATTAATCTCAGTGTCAGAGCAGAAATATTTGCCTGCTTACTGTTTATATAACATCAACTGTTTCCTCTATGAAGAAATACAAAGCAGATTTTTAATTCATAACAGCAATTGTTTTTCTTTTTTTGACATTTCTCCATGGTAATTCCCCTCAATCAATGTTTGTCTCATTGTATGGGAATGATAATCACCCAGATTGTCCACGGTGGCAGTATGAAAGTTACATTCCTAAATCAACAGACCACAGAAAAAATAGCCAGAGCATCTGTGCAGTTCAGAACTATATAATGGCACGAAATCTGAAGAAAATTTCCTGTGTTTTTTTACGGTACATTACTATCGTGACCGTTAGTTTATAAGCTTGTTGTTTTGATTGTTTGAAGGACATTTGCAGAAGTAAATTCAATTTACCATTTAAAATTAAGTTGAAAACAGTTGCATCTCTCACAGTATTTCTCGACTCAAATTGTGCAGAGCTGTTTTTGTGCTGAGGCAAAATCTTGTTCTGCAGGACCGAACCGGACTGTTTGGAAAGATAAAGCAAAAATTAGATCTTCAACATCTATTTCAAACAAATTAATTTCATTTGGCCAGACAAGGATAGTTCAAGGAATATCCCTCTCTCGAGGTCTTTACCTCCTCTCAATATTGACACGATCATGATACCACACCTAGCTGGAAAAGAATAACATTAGGGGACGCCATCTTTGGTTCAAGGAGATAAAGAGGCACAAAGAGTGCAGTTGCCTCGTCTGTTGTTCAGAGGTCTGGAGGTTATCAGCTTAAGCGCTGCATGGGTTACCTCAGTTGTGCCTCGCTATTTGACTAAAGTGAAAAGCCTCAGGAGACATTTAGTAGAGAAGGAGTTTCAATTTACTATGCCAAGTGCTCTCAGAGAAATGAATGCAAAGCCTGCAGGATTGTCATGGTTCAGTTAAGGGGTTTGGCACCCCTCGAATATACATGCTGATCAGTGCTAAGCAATGTTAACTTAACTTCACCGACATCTGTTTTACTTTACTGTACCTAAGCTGGTAAAATATATGTTGCTTCAAAAAATATGGAGGGAACCATAAAGTCGTGACTGATTTGTTTTATTAGAACAAAGGGTTAAAATATAAGTGTAAATTATTTTATACATGCCAAAGCGCTTTTCTTAATTTAATGCATTTAGTGTATTTATCTGGCTATGAAAATGATCATTTTATATTACAAAAAAATGGGAGAATGTCTTTTTTAATGACTTTTTAATGTAAATGCACTGTGTATGTGAGAGTATGTATACTGTTAGATAAGGAAGTGTACATAATTCAAATGTAAATTATCTGCAATATATTGCTTTCTTTTCTCTTTTTTTTTTTTTTTGGATATATGGTTTATTGGTATATGGAATAAATATATAAAAAAACAAATTGAAATTTAAAAACAAAATGTAAACACACTTAGCATCTTTTCACTTTTCTTCACTGTCATTTTTTGTACAGATGATTTTATTTAAAAAAACAAAGTGTATTGATGGTAAGAAAAAAACACTCCTGCACTCCCGCAGCAAATCTTCTTTCCCAGACATCCACATGAAAGTGAACCCTCGGTGACTGTCTGACTCACCCACGGTTCCGGAATCATTATTGGGTTTGTATTTTGTCTCATTTTTTTGCCAGCAAGTATTCAGGAAGTTTCCAGGTGATTCTAAATTCCATACAACACCGGGTGAAGAGGGGGATACAGTATTGTCCGGTGCTGGTAGGGGAGCTGTGCGGCATTGTGTGCTGAACTCCAGGAAACACTAATGAGAGCGGAGGGTCGCCGTGGAGGTAAAAAAAGAAAAAAAAGAATGACTTTGTGCCCTGCCATTGAGCACATGCCCAGAGAAGGTTATGATGCAAGAGCAACTGGGGGTGGATCATCAGTCACTTTTATTACAATACCTCCAATATTTAAAAAGGAGTAACAGTGATAACTTATTCAAATGCAGTCTGTTAATCTGTTTTTGATGGATAGCATAACTAATCTGAATCAACGTCACTAATATTTCCTTTGTTGAGTCTACAGATACTGCAATAATACACTATATCAAACAATTATTAGGGACAGAAAATAGGTGGCCCCTAACCAAGTCCATTTCTCAGATGGTTTTAAATGAGCACTGACCCGCAAATATTTGAACAACTGCCTGGAGTCCATGACAAGAGGGGATACAGTTTTTCTTTAAGAGAGGAAGGATCTTTTTAAACACGCTTGTTTCTTTTTTATTGAATCATGTCGCAGTCAAAATTGAGACCAAAAACAGCACTGTAGTGTCCAGACTTTGACATCTGTCCAGATGTCTTTTCCTGAGAGCCACTTTGGTCATAAATTCTCATTCAGGTCAAAAAGTTGAGACATTTTGAGATGGAGGAAATGATGAGGCTGTCATCCAAATGTTTTCTTGGCGTTTGGGACAAATACAGTCTGATTCTGTAGTACTACTGGCCTGAATCTTTCATTTAGAAATGAAGGCTTAACATTTGAGAGTGGGTGTTAATGCTATTTTTAAAGATAATAATGAAAAAAAGACATTAAAATAATAACTAATTATATACATGACACAATAAATACTCTACCTTTAAAAATACTTTTGATAAGCTAATAAGTGACCACGTTTCTGTAATATATTATTTATCCATATTTTCGAAAATATTTTAGATGATTTTTTATTGAAACATTTTAAAACAAGTTTAAAAGTTTATCATTTCAACAAGAAGTGAAATTTCCATTGCGAGGTGTAAGTCATAACTGCATATATCAAACAAGTTACTTATAAATACAATCGGGAAACTGTAGGATCACATGCATCCGAACATAATAGGATACATTTTAGTTTGCACTTAAACTGGAACTGTATAATCAAATCCATGTTCTTTCCGAAACATTTGGGCATTTACAATTTTACAAAGCTTTTCCAGAACTGTGAATCAGCTTGCCAAATGTTTCACACCTGTTTCATCCGTCCCTTCTGAATGTACGATATGCAATATGCAGTATTACATCGAACTTAATTATGAAACTAGCGCCCACAAAATACTAAAGACTCGTAAAGTAGTAACTGAAGCATTCTGGTTTCATGCACATGGTTATCAGCACTTTAATATAGCTGAATGCAAAGGCAGGTCATTGCATCAAACTCAGCGTTGGCCGGCTTGTCTTTTAGTGTTTTTTCCATTCATATTTTCATACATTTCTGCTCATTGTATTTCACTTCGCTTCTTCAAGCATACAATTCCACTATTACACACTGTTAATGTAAATACTGCATTTAAACTGATCAAATTCCCTTAAACCGAATCAATAGCAATGATGAGCCACCGTGGGGGACAATTCTGGCTCTCTGTAAGTTACAAAACCTGAAAAACATTTTCAGTACTCCCGTGAGAAGAGGCTTGTGGGATGGGATGCACTGTTTGCTTTTCCTACACTCACAGTTTGTGTCATTGTAGGAGAATGTGGAACCTGAATTACATTCTATATGCATATAGGAAATGGCCACAGTATCGGTGATGCTGTAACAAGAAAATAATTTTTTGGAAGACAAATCTCACAACAACAAATACAGTAGGCTTACATATAGTAGAAAAGATCTATTTCAAATTTATCCCTGGATCAGAGCGTATCGGATGATGTTAAGTTGGTACAAAATTGAGAGAGAGGGGAACAAAGAGTAACTATTGCCATGTCAAAACAAAACATAACAAAAACCAGGGGAAAAGAAAATGATCTATTGCAGATGATATTTGGCAGGAAAATACCAGAATATCTCTGGAACGATTCTTCATCACCACAAGAGAACCCAAACCACTCTGGAGACGTAAAACAGTAAAGCTTGTTTGCTTTGCCACAATTCAATCCACCCGGCAGGATTACTCCATTTCCTTCTATGAACTAGCCCTGCCTCCTGGTTTAAATCAAGGATAAGCAAATTAAGGGGCTTTGTCATTCTTTTTGAGAAGCCTGGAAAGGAAGATTAAAGAGACCTGGGCTTACACGGAGAGTCCCGACTCTCAGAGAGAAGGGGAAACGAATCAGCTGGAAATATTTATTCTCCGTTTGCTGAGCCGCTCGGATGCGCCAATCACTGCCAGAGCGGTCCACCTACAGGACGTCCTGGTACAGAAAGAAGACAGACTTCAAATCAACTGAACAAGTTGGTGTGGAAGGGCCACGTGGCGATGCTTGTTGAGGATCTGTGTGGTGTTGTACCAAAGCCTGTCCCACATTTCTAAGTAGCTCACCCGAAAAATGAAAATTCTGTCATCATTTAATGACCCTCAAGTGAATTTCTGAAGAACAGCTATGTTTTGACATATACTGAAAATACTTGTGCTGTTAAGCTCCAAAATGACCAAAAAAAAAAGCACCATAAGGGCCGGTTCACACACTGAAAAAACTGGTGTAGAAACCATTTTCACTTCATGAATTTCTTATAAAACTCCAATAATCATGTACAACTCTGAAAAAACATTGTTTACAGTGCAGAACCCTACTTTTTCACTGTGTTGCTTTTTAGATATATCTGTAATTGTTTTTAACGTGCTAGACTTTTGTTTTTGACATTGAGTTGCACCTCACTACTTTTTGACGTCAAGTTAAAAGTTCCAGCAAAAAATGAGTTGAAATCCTGCCTTCTTTTCCAGTAACCTATGCTGCGCCTCTGCAGTTGGATCCTATTTTTAAATGCAAAAATTCATCTCTGTAAGCAGACGCTAAAAGTATCACAAAAGTGGTCCAAGTGACTCATGCACTATATTCTAAATCTTTCGTAGCAGACTGAAATTTTGTTATTAACTCATATCAATGGGCTGTTAATCGTTTCAACAAGGTTGAGACAATGAGTTGAACTTGAGAACCCGAGGATCTGATTTGTAAACAAATCATTCAAATGATTTGTTGAAAAGATCTGACTCAAAAGAATGATTTGTACAGGAATTGGACATCACCACTTCTCTCAGGAATGCAGTGGGGAAAGTGGTGAATCTCACGCCTTTTTTTTTTGTTTTTTTTTAAATAATGATCAAAATTTTGGTATGAGGCTTCAGATTCATATGACCATTCTATGACACTTTTATGGTGCTTTTTTGTCATTTTGGAGCTTGACAGTCACAGTTCTTGTTCATTTTCATTATTTTGTCAAATTTGGAACAGGGTATGTGTCCCAAATATAAAGGAAGTCATACAGGTTTGGAACGGTGAGTAAATGATGACAGAATATTAATTTTTGGGTGAACTGTTCCTTTAAGGTCAGGAATATCAAATCAAGTCACTTTGAGCTTCAGAGTAAAATATGAGAGTTTTGATGTTTCAATACATTGACTGAGGTGGTTAGAGGACTGAATAATATTACTGGTCCCTGGGCTGTTGAGGTAAACTGTCAAAATATTTCACTTGGTAACCCCATGAAACCATGCAAGCAGAGAACAAACCTACAGCCGGCTTTTCTTATAAGGGGTCCTGCTTTGGCTCCTCCATTCACCATAAAGCAAACTCTTGGGAGGTGTCAGGAGCCAAGTTGGGGCCTAAAAAATCCAAATAGATCTCAAACTAAGAGAATAGCAGCTTTACAGGTAAAACACTATTCCAGAGTCCTGCTGATGCCATCTGGAAAATAAAAATGAGCCAGGGCTAATGTTGAGGTCCATTCATATGGAGAAAGCTCAAATATGCATAATTTTCCAGCCTTAAATGAGGGTTAGCCCGAGCTTCATTACAATTCATAATTTTGTGGTTCTACAAGGTCCCAGGTCATTGCTGACAGGACCATATTTGACCCGTGCTAGTACAGGCATTTCCTGCCATAATAATACAATTTCTCTTCAGACAGAAATCAAATCACACGTAACATGTTCTGTGTGTAAAACATTTAACTGAAAAACTTATTTACATACTAAATATTTAAAATATTTTATACATGACAATCAACATAATTTAACTTTATTAAATTAATAGAGCAATACATAGAAGTACAAATGTTACATTTGAAATTTCAACTGCAAATGAGTTTATTAACAATGTGACATTCTATGAACAGAATGAGTTTTAATCTTTTGCAGTCTAAATCATTCTCTGTGTAGTTTTTAATATGTATAGTTTTTTAACCTTCTGATGTTATTGAATAATAATTTCAATTTCCCATCAAGAGGACAATATCTTCATGCCAGATAATCATATATAAGAATTTTCGGTGACACTTTATTTTAGGGTCTCTTAAGTTGCTTATTAGCATGCATATTACTAGAATATTAGCCATTCATTAGTACTATTTAAGCACATATTAATGCCTTATTCTACATGACCTTAATCTACATCCCTAATCCTACCCAATACCTAAACTTAACAACTACCTTACTAACTATTAATAAGCAGCAAATTAGGAATTTATTGAGGAAAAAGTCGTAGTTAATAGTGAATAAGTGTTCCCCATTCTAAAGTGTTACCGAATTTTCTTCTTATGTGAGCTGTCTGGTTAAGTCAAGTTTCAAAAATGACCATGTTCCACTAAAATAAATAATTAATTGACTTGTCCTGCTCCACACCCCCTGCACATTTGTGTATTTAGAAATCACTCCCATAAACATCACAAACAGACAATTACAATGTCCACTTGACAGAAATTAGAGACTCTTGAAGTAAACTAAAGCAATACACTGCATAGTTGAGGGACAAAATACATTTACATACACATAGTTGAATCAAAATATCAGATATTTTTTATAACCATGAATATTTGGAAAATTAAATGCCACCAATACATCAGTCATACAGCATCATTGTGAAGTGTTTTGTGACAAGCTTGATGCTTTGCCATGCAAATAGATAATACGTCCAAAAATATTGGTTGCATTAAAAAAACTCACACAGGGGGCTCAGTTCGAATATTTGGCTGGTAGATGTTAAAAAGGAATAAAATGTTAATTTGGCAGTCAGAGCGTCCTCAAGTCATCAAAGATCCACTCTGCCGTCATGTTAGCCATTTCCTCCCCTGCATCCAGGACAAACGCATGCCGGATGCCCCTCTTACACAGACGAATGTCCCCTTCAGGGAAGTCTTTTCTGATATCATGGTAATACTGCACAGGGCACCAGTGATCCGTGGCTCCATAGTAAAAAATAAGCTGACAGAAGAAAACAAAATCAGTAGAGCCAATTAAGACATTAACATGATTTGGGTTTGTTCTCATACTGTATGTGGGATTCACCACTATGACCATGTATCATGATGAGAACAAAACTAAAACAATAAATACATCATAAGGCTTTTCTGTTTTTCTGACAGCCACTTTAGTGAGAACTAGTACCTTTATGTCACTGCTTGATAAAAACCTCATCTTTCACTTTAAAGGTACAATCTGTGATGTTAGAATAACAAAAGTAGCAAGCCTCCTATTTGATTTACATAGGAACTTAGACCACCACTGGAGTCTGCAGTATGCTGCTACTTCATATTCCTCAGCAGACCTCAAGATGTCAGAAGTAACTAGAAGTTACAAATTATGAATGACGTCATAATTTGAAGCTCTAAAACATTTTTTCTTTATGTAAAACAGTTTAAACTATGGATGTCAATTAAAACATTTATTGAAATAAATTATATTATATACTAATCCCAAATAATTGCATAAATCAGTATTTGTTGAGAAAAGTCATAAGGGTCAAATTTCCAATATTGAGATTTATACATGAATAAATAAGCTTTCCACTGATGTATGGTTAGGATAGGACAATATTTGACTGAGATGCAACTATTTGAAAATCTGGAATCTGAGGGTGCAAAAAAAATAATAATCTAAATATCGAGAAAAATCAACTTTTTTAACAACCTTTAAAGTTGTCCAAATGAAGTTCTTAGCCATGTACATTACTAATCAATTTGAATATATTTACAGTAGGAAATTTACAAAATATCTTCATGGAACATGATCTTTCCTTAATATCCTAATGATTTTTGACATAAAAGAAAAATGTATAATTTTGATCTATACAATGTATTTTTGGGTATTGCTAATATACCCGTGCTGCTTATGACTGGTTTTGTGATCCAGGATCTCATATCATTATTTGTACTAATTAAGGCAATAAATTGACAGCTCTAATCAAGATGTAATCAGTCACATCTTTGGCAGATAAAATTCATCATGTGCCGTAAATCTATAAAGCAGAATAACTTAATAAATCATATAGAAAGTCTTTAACAAAGGCGAGGCACACTGAGAACTTCACAGAGGATCCAAATGGGAAAACAATCAAGATTGTGTTTCAATAAAACAAAATTTAAGAAAGATTGACATTAAATCCACTATGTCCACCACGTCCCCTCGGACACCAGTGTGGACACTTGAAGGGTATTTCCTTCAGTCAGGCTGCAGTAACCTCGGCCGATCGGTGCCAATAACATCAATGCGAAAGGAAAAACCACCCGTGCAGATTTCTAAAGGCTATTTATTGGTGAGACCTCGAGAGCCGTACACAATAGAAAGATCAAATTCTCTTGTCAACTGCTTTGCATGATTTCTCTGACAAACTGCATAATGTTTGTCCTTTGCCGACTGTACCAGTTAATCGTGATGGGTTCTACATCTGTTGGGCTGATCGATTTCACCACAGCCCATAAATCTAATAGAGGAGTCAGATGCATGTGGTTTAAGGCTGAGAGGGGTTTAAACATATGACCTCCTGTCTTCACCTTCAGCTTTTTTGGAAGAAAATTATTCTAGCATCGTTATTGGCAAGCAAGACGGACTGCGAAGCCGATACCAAAAAACGCCACATACTCTAACACCCATACAGACAATGGTAGTCAGAGAAATGGAAGAGCTTCCTTCCTCTGTGGAGTTATGGGTGGGATGCACAGATCAGACCGGGAAAAATGTGACCGGTTTCCAGGCTCAAGGGATTTTCTGAAGCTTTGATGAGGAATTTCTTTGAGTCGAGGTGCTATGTGTAACAGAAGATGCAGGCCTCGAATATGCGACTCTTAAGAGCAGTGAAGATATCACCTATTTAACCGATGACAGATATAGACCATCAGCAGCCCCGTCCTCCTCCCTCGGCATATGTAAGCAGCCTATGCTTTGCATCACACCGTGGTATTGAAAGGTACATATGGTTCTTCCGCCCATGCATCCGTTGAGAAAACAGAAGGGTGGGTTGGAGGAACGTGCTTTGAAATCTGATATTGTTGGTTATCAGCTCTCTGAGGGTGAGTCAGCGTGGGCTTCATCTGCGTCTAACATGTTTAGAAGCTTCCCAAATCTCTTTGATCAGCACCGTTAATATGTAGGAAATTAAGGAAAGCTGCGTCATCTCATTGTTTCAGTAAAAACATATACCCATGCATGCGGAACATCGCTGTTGGCAAGTTACTTCTGTAATTTGATGAATTTATAACAGTCCTCTTCTAGTTATGCATCAACATTTTGGCAACAAGAAAAATGGCCAAAAATATGAACAAAAACCTCTACTTTAACAAAAACAAAAATGTGCAATTACAGTTAATGAGATACATCATTTTAGGCATGCACAACACAACAAATCTATAACATACTGATTATCATATTGATTATCAATATCAAATCAATAACAGTCAATTGATCATATTTAATTGTGCAGTCATACAATGCTCACTTTAAGAGAATTTTTAAAAACAATAATAAATGTGATTTTTAGCAAATCTCAAAATAAATATCCATTTTAATACTGTACATTATGATGCCTAAATTCACTTGTAGGATTTTTAATAACTGCTTTTAGTCTTTTAATTGTTTTTATTCAGACAAAATAGTATAAAATAGTATTACTGGCAAATATTAGCTACAGAGTTTGCTATCCCCACCTAATTCTAATATTTATGTTAAATATAATGCACATTTTAATGTATTTCCAGAAGGGACACTGGATGTGTACACGGACTGATTAATAAAGAGACCACACTTGTTTGCCATATAGAGACAGTGATAGTCTAATGCAACATCTCATGTAATGCACTTAAGGATACAGATGTTCTTGTATTAGATACAAATCAGTTCAAGACTGTTTGGAGTTTGTTGTCAAGTCAATTGATACATTTTGACAGTTATTTCTATACTGTCAACAACATTTCAAATATAGTTTTTTCCTTCCTACGTGAAGAAACCAGTTCACTTTAAAAGATATCTTCAAAATATTAATATAATTGTTTGTTATTCCAAACAAAGGCTAATTTAGAATTAGTGTTTTTATTTTATTTGATTTACTTCACTCATATTTACTGTTCAAATGTTGTGTGATCATTACCTTGCTGAGGTGTTGACATACAGTTGCGTTGTCCCTTTCTACAACCAGTCTCATTTCTTGGCTTCCCATGTACATACCGTTGGCTGCAGAGACAACAACAGAGACAAACATGTAGATTAGTATGTTACAAAACTATAATAAATCAGGTAGTGCAAACATAACTTAGTAAACATTTGCATAACACATCAGCCTCTGCAGGTTTACTAAACACAATCAGAATGAAACACGTCCAGAAACACTGCCACAACCTCAAAGGCCAGCGCTTGTACAAACACAGAAACAGCAACCAGATCATGAGGATTACATCTGTTCCCGTTCACATTTACTGGATGTACAATCCTACTAAATGTTTAATGGTGTGCAGTGATGTCATTGTTTTCACATTTCGATTCTGTGTGTTGAAATGATTTGTGTCGTTTGTGAATATTTCATACTGTGATACACATATCTTTTTTGCATTTTTATATTAATTAACATCTCAGCAGGAGTGAGGAGAAGTACATAGAAATTTTAGCTTATATATATTTCTGTCACTCTAATCTTGATTCATTCATTCAAACCTTAAAAAAAAAAAAAATAAACATAAGTGCTGTCAAACGCTTAGTCACGATTAATCGCATCCAAAATAAAAGTCTTTGTTTACATAATATGTGTGTGTGTACTGTGTATATTTATTATGTATATATAAATAAATATATACATGCATGTGTTTAAGAAAAATATGTTCCATTTATATATTAAATATATTTATATATGATATAAATGAATATAAATATATACATGTAAATATTTTCAAAATATATACTGTATGTGTGTCTCTTTATATATACATAATAAATATACACAGAACAAACACATATATTATGTAAACAAAAACTTTATTTTGATCGCGATTAATCGTTTGACAGCACTTATAAACACACACACACACACACACACACACACACACACACACACACACACACACACACATATATATTAGGGGTGTAACGAGACATGCATTCGTACCAAACCGTCACGGTACGGACATATTGGTTCGTGAATGAGGCCTTACAACAAATACAGGCAATTCACCCTCAATCTAGAAGGGGGCGCCCGCAGTAATGCAAGGCTGTTTGATAATCGCCAGCAGAAGAACGAATGCCATGTTGCGCACTTGATAACAAAGCCCACTAGACAGTGACCATGTGCTGATTCTGAACGCGTTTCTCACTGACAAATGATAAATTAGTATAAAGGCTTGCGCACTCAACTGTTCACGAAATGGAGCTTTGTGCTCGTGTATCCTACCTCTCTCATTTGGCACAAATCCAAATATTCCATAATATTTCCATATTTGCGATGTATCTGAATACAAAACTTATTTAAATTATAGACTTTGTACTTCAGTCACATTCCAACGGTAACACAGAGGCAGGCACGCTGATGTTTGGTTCACTGTATTTTATTTTGATACCAACTGCGCTGTCAAGTTAGCAATGCTGGAAGTTATGTTTTGTGTGTGTGTGTGTGTGCGCGCTCTGGTGCGATCACTTCAACCGTTTCCTTATACCAGCAGAATC
This sequence comes from Barbus barbus, assembly GCF_936440315.1. NCBI lineage: Eukaryota > Metazoa > Chordata > Actinopteri > Cypriniformes > Cyprinidae > Barbus > Barbus barbus. Next base: position 13,959,622 of record NC_136758.1, read on the forward strand.
AACTTAAAACTCTCCCGTCATTTATTGTCTTATTAATAATGCATCACTGTAAAAAGTCTACTTTTATTTGTGTACATTCACAATGGAAAAAAAACATTGTGCTTTTGTAAAATAAAGAAAACAAATAGGATGTCGCTTTCTGACAATTGAGTTTCCTTTGTGAACAAATTAAGCATGTCACAAAAATGAACAAACTCAGCATAGCATAGTCTATATAGGCTACGTTACGTGTCGCACAGTTTTGATCCCCTTGTTTATTTGTTTACTAAATCAAATATATTTCAAGTATTTATTTCTTGTATGTATATATGTACTGCAGATTTTATAACATTATAATTTAATATAATATTTAGTATTTTCACATCTAGGTGGAAAAAATAGTAATTTGTACTACTGTCTGTGCAAAATGACTGAAAAGAAACCTAGTAGATTTGTTGTTTTTTCTTGTTGTACCGAAATCATATCGAACCGTGACCCTGTAAATATGCAGAAACTACTTTTTTTTTAATCAGCAGAACTACTGTCATGCTGCTAAAAATGGAAGTTAAATTAGTAGCATTGCTACTTTTAGTTAGTTAAATAAAACTACTCCACACTCAGCAGTCTGAACATCACAGAACACTTTCACACACACTCACACACACACGCGCTCAAAATCTTAAGATTCGCTTGACCTTGATGACCTTGGCAGCTATTCAGAGAGACTGATCCTGATCTCGTGCAGACTAAACGTTTGGCCAAGAGATGTGTTAATATCCTTTCTCATCAGGACATTCCTCACAGTGATGATTGTTCAGCCTCAGACTGTGGAGGAAGTGCGTACATGTGTGTGTGTGTGTGTGCGTGGGTACATTAAGAAAGCATGTGTGTGCTGTATGTGTGTAAGAGAAAAACTCCTCAAATGACTTGCTTCCACTGAGTGAAGAGGAAGTGTGGGTATGATCACACATCCGCATGGCTTTAATGCTATAATATTAATCATGGCCTGCGTACTATATCATCCAGTACTGTTAACACATTTCACAAGACTGAGAGCTACATACTAAAAAGGGGGAACGAAAGGAGAGTAATCAATTTTATCCCTTTCTCAATGCAGAAAAACATGGAAAAAATGTTTAAAAAAAATTAAAAGTTACGCCATGTTTCAATAGAAAGTTCATTCTTAATGTTTGCTCCTTCTGAGTTTAATTCAGCACTATATTTTACAGAGGAAATGATTTTTGGAAATGGGGAAAACTGAATGAAAGCCTTCTGTGCAGAAAACTAAGGGGTTTTCCACATTTCATTAGTGGTGGTTTCAAAAAGAATCCTAGGTCTGAATATGCCGATTTCCCTACTAAATAGTATGCATTAAATTACTCGAGATCCAAAGTATTCATAAAAGAATGAAAATACCCAGATCACATACTTCTTCTGCCAAAACTTTACTGTCCCAAGAGGCATGGATATGCTGAACAACAGTGACACAGCTGATATTATAGGTCACATACATGCATAAAGAACATTCTTTATTATTGGTCAAGAAGTTACATAAAAGCAGAGTACATACTCTGACATGTATGATGTATGATACCAAAGGAGGTGAGCTGCTACTACATTATTAACAATTTTCCACCTGGTGGACAATAAAACAAGAGAAAAAAATCCCATTGATAGAGGTAACGAGCCATATCTGTAGACTAGAATATCAAAGCTTGGAGCCAAAACAGAGTGTGCCAGTCATATTTCAAAGAACTGTGTAAGAGAGACTCGTGGCAGAATGTGTCCTTTATTCCCAGCATCAGAGAGATTTCAGAGTCACTTATGTGTTTGGGTTGGCTGCTGTTTGCTTCTAAATAAATGTTAAAGTTACATGTAAACTTTCCTCTGCATTTTGATGTGTGCTAAAGGGAGACATAAGTCATGTGAAATGAGGTGCAAACAAATATTTACCATAGAACACAATGAACTTATTGAACACTCACTAAGATATCTACTTTTATTACACTAAACACATCACAAACAACATCTCCACCCACTGAGGTAAACTGGATCAGAGGATGTTTAAACTAGAGGGTTTACAGAAGAGTAAAGTTCACTGCGTTTCCACTACTTTACCCTGTGATTCAAATACAAGAAGCTTTGACTGCAGGCAAATAATCAGCGTGTTGTTGAATCATGCTAATCTGCGATAACTACAATCACTGCAGTTTAAGTCTCAATTACATATCATATATTTAAATAAGAACACATTTCTGGTATTTTCTGGTCCTTTAAGAGTTTGATTCACCTTATTTTAAAAATTCTCAAACTGAAAAGGTATTTATTTATTTGGTGGCACTTTAGTATAGGGACCAGTTCTTACTATTAGTTGCTAATTAGCATGCCTATTAATAATATATTGGCTGTTTATTATAAAGCATTTATTCTACATGACCATATTCTATATCCCTAATCATACCCAATACCTAAACTTAACAAACTATTAATAAGCAGCAAATTTTGGAGTTAATTGAGGCAAAAGTCATAGTTAATGGTTTATTAATAGTGAGAACTGGACCTTAAAATAAAGTGCGACCATTTATTTTTAATGAAGCCTGGATGGTTGAAAATACATAAAATAAGACAGAAACATTGCATATTATTTGTGAAAAAGAAAGAAAGAAAGAAAGAAAGAAAGAAAGAAAGAAAGAAAAAGGATGGATGGTTGAAAATACAGAAAATAAGTTAAGACATAAATGTTGTATACTATTTGTGATAAAAAAAAACTAATTAAACATATTTATTTTATTAATATTCAGGTGGGCAGATTACAAAAAACATGAGTGCAAATGGAGAGTGGAATTAAACTAAACATTATTAAGACATTATTATTTAATATTTAGAATTTTAAAATAATATTTCTCAACCCTGTGAAATTATTTGTAGGACAAATAATCATCAGACCAAATTTCATAAATGTTACAGGCCTTTGATTTGGAGTGGGGGGCAAAACAAAACACTTTTTTTTTCTTCTTTTTTTTTTACCAGGGGTCCACTTCAAAATATTGATTATTTAAATTCAATTGTTGTAAGCCCATTTTCAAATAACAAACTTTATGCAGGTAATGTAGGACTAGGAGGAAAATCCCATGAACGAGGAGAAGGTAAGGGAAAAAATAGGGTGTGCCAGTCTTGGGGCAGGGATCTGCGAGACATCCCCTGTTCCATCTCACTTATCTCCAGTGGGGTATCGGGCTGGGGGGTTTGGCAGGGCACAGCATTCCAGTCAATTTTACACATCCTCACACATGCACCTAGTTAACAATTGACTGGAGAGGTAGAAATGAGGAATACGTGCAAAAAACGCAGACACAGACACACAAAGACGCACGTGGCGATATTTCATTGTCTCCTGTGAGTGTCCTGCCATGGGTGCCTCCACGTGGCAATGCACAAAAACAAAATGGGTATTTGAACATAATGTGTTCAATGTGGACTTTCTACATCAATATCAAGATTTTCTTTTAATATTAGTTTTAAATAATTAAATAGTACATTTCTGTTGAAATTGCCATGTCAGCTAACCATATGCACAGTGAAAGTGATCAAGCTGATTATAATTCATAATTGAGCCAAATGTTCAACTACTAATCAAAGTAAACATCTAACCTTCATAGTTTTATACAAGAAAATCAACCGTAAAACACTGTAGTGATTCAAGGAGCAGAAGGAGCCTCACAAACAAACAAAAGCTTTTAAATGTTTCATCCTGTTCAGTTCAAGATACAGATGGGAACAAAGAGTTTTCTTCTTCCACTGTGCATAATGTGCCTTTTTACTCTTTGCATTTGCTTTAAATTGCCCTGTTGATATTTATTTTACACCACACACTCCTTTATTGGTTCTAAAACCATCTATTTACTTCTTTCCGACAAGTCGCTTTGCATTAGTAACACAAACAAGACAAGTTCATGATGGCACAATTGTCCACGGATACAGAAAGTACAGTGTATTATCCAGTTTCTCAGCCGTTTACACTGACCACAGAATCACAATGTGCTTCTCTTTATTCTATTTGCCTTTAAAAGAGCTAAGCGAATGTGACAATTATATTCTCCCTTCCAATTCAATAACACATGTCGTAATAGAAAGCCACATCAACTGAAATACAATACAGGTTTCATTTTCGTTACTTTAAAAAGAGCACAAGGTGGGTGGCCGTGATCCATTGCACCTCAAGTAAAGTCACACAGAGCAGAAATTTAGGAGAGTTACATTAACAAACAAACCTTGCATTATCATCCGTCATCACTTTTTCATTCATACCCCTAATGAACAGGATATTCCTATTCGGCCTTTTGGGGTGGCTTGTGTTTTCTTTTTTCATGATATATCACACCTGATGACCAAGTTGTGAAATTAACTATAACTACTGTACTAACTACTGCTAGAGAAACTACAATTTCAGCATGGCTCTATTATTAGGGAAGGTCAACCGTTCAGCCATATATCAAAAACCACAATGAGAAAATGACTGTTACGTACTGGATGAGGGAGAAAATTCACATTTTTAGGGGATTTTTACTGCCCTCTGGGCTAACACAAGATTTGCAGATGTGGTTTTTGGATCTCAAGTAAAATAATAATATAAAAATAATATAAATGACTAGCCCATGGACACAATGTCATAAAATTACAAACCTTTAATACCAGGCAGCACAGCGCTCTACGAAGTGTGGGAAATCAGGAATCTATGTATTCAGCTTCGACATGATCAAATCCTGACACTCCATTGTATTATATAATGGTTTTCAAATGGAGTAAATGATGAATGTCACAATCCTAAGTCCTTGAAACCTTCAACAGATAATGAAATCAAACATCATGTTCTCATCATATCTATGATTATTACAGACAATAACACAACAGATGACATTTAGTTCTTCATTAAATCTCAAGATAATCAAAATTAACCAAATACAATGCAATTTAACTCTAGCACTTAAAACAGATGCAACAAACTTGCACAAGTGTACATAAAAATGGATATTTCCAATCCAAAAGAGGTCTTATCATGTGGATCGGCTTGTTTTAAGATTTAAAAGATGATCCTGTTTTTGTTTTTGTAAAACTGTTACAGTAAGTATCTCAAAGATGCCTGGCATCACATTGAGCACCGCATCTTTCTATTGTGTCCTGCTCCATCTAATGGTGATGTGCAGGCAAATACTAGAATAGCTTTCATGGACATGGTGACTAAATTGTTTTAAGACTACTTCTTGGTATGGTTGTAGGATGATGTACTGTTTTTGTTTGTCTGGTAATGCAAAATGGTCCGCATGAGTGTTTCACAAGGTCATAAAATAAGAACATCTGCAAGGAAATAGACTGATCACTGTAAAACATGGTAGAGCATTATTTTTTATCATGTCTGACCTCATAAATGTCACATGGCTACTGCCAAGAGGCTTATAAGGACCTAAAAATAAAAAATTCTGTCTTTACTCACCTTCATGTCATTCCAAACCTGTATGCCATTATTTATTCTACAAAACACAAAAGGGGATTTTTTAAACAATGTTGGTAAACAAACAGTCTTGGACATACAGGTTTGGAACAACATGAGGCTGAGTAAATGATAACAGGCTTTTCAATTTTGAGACTTTCCCATTGTGTTTTGACCGTCAATAAGGAACAAAAACTACAGGAAGAAACAATAAGTGATCAACAGCCAAGTCATTTTGTGTTTTGTTCCGTTAGAATTCTACCAATATAAAGGTGTTCCACATACTGGCCGACTTTCCAAGCAGAAACAGGTGGCCGGAGGAGGAAGTGAATATGACTCAAAAGTAAGGTGGCAGATTAGAAGTTCAGGAGTTTAGCCTCTAGGTTCCAAAATCAGGTCGACGTTAACTTTGTTCCGCTCTAACAGGAAAGGAAGCCACTTGCCGCTACGCTCTGTTTTCCCGCTTTCCCAGGTGAGTCAAATTAAGATCGGAACAGCAAAAAGAACTAAAGACAGAGGAGTTTAACCTGCGTCTCCAAAGATGGTGGGTCAAATCTCTCGGTTCTCATAAATTAGGCCAACAGAAGCCTGGATAGAAAAGTGCAAGAGTGTTCAATCGTAAAAAACATGTCATGAGAACTGGCATAAGTGGTTAGGTGAGTGAAAACAGAAGCTGTGTGGAGTGTTGCAGTCTACTGAAAGGATAAAGCATATTAGAGACCGTTACATAGCCGATTTCCCTACGGATTTGCAAGCAGACATGCCTCGTTGACGTTTATGCTCCTAGATGCAGAACCTTGATGTCTGCATGACAGACTTTGTATGCATGCTCCACATGCAGTTAACATCAAAATATCAACATTCTCAGTTTCAAGGAAAGGGATTTCTGAGCAAATAAATCCTTAAATGTGCCCAGGAAGTTCCAGCTAATAGCAACATGCTTTCTTAATTAAGTCTGTCAACTCGCCATTAATTACGGATGTAATACAAGACAGAGAGTCAGTGCAGCTTTTCGTATGCAGCCACAGGCCAGCACTCAATGGTACAAAAGGCACGCATGCACATGTGTACATACAGGACCACCTGGCCTTTTCAATGAATAACAAGAGATTAAACTTCCTCGCAGCAAAGTATTTCAACATTTGTTGGTATTTAATAAGGAACAGGGAAAAAAGTTGAACGTTTGAACACTTGAACATTTTGTTCAGATGAAAAAAAAAACCTAAATCCATTCCAATTGACACTACATGAGAAGTGCTAATGATTAAAAGCCTGCTTACAAGCGCTGTCAGGAGCAAACCTCCAACTCCCTCCACAACATAGGGAGAGAAAAAGAGAAAAGAACCTAAAGGTAGAACTGCCTGACAGACAGCATTAAAAAAGGAGAAAAGAAGGCGAGAGAACTGGTTCTTCAGAGCGACTAGAGAGTGGAGCTCACACTAATGCCTCTGGGCTCTACTGAGGCCTCTTTGGCAGAGACTCTCTGGCCATCACAACATCCATCACTCTCCTCCCAAGACAGACAGGGAAAACACTCAGCCTTTCACCTAGAGAGAGACTGCGTTAGCAGTCCGTTCGCTTGCTGGAGAGGCCTCTTAATTACTCCTACTCACAACACTTCATCTACACCATTAGTTCATGTACCAAAAACCCTGGAGATTAAATATGAGTTATGATAAATAAAACTTTATTCAAAACCATGTGAGACAACACTCTCTTGGCTGCCACTCAAATATTATTTGCATTTTCCCCATCTTCGGCCTTGACTTTTATCTGAACTAAATCGGCCGAATCATCTTTGAAGTAGTGATATACTTCTTATCGTCCGATGAAAAGAAAGAGAAACGCATCTGAGCAGTCGGGGTTTGGAGTTATGCCAGCATGTGAACTTTTGAAAGGTTTCAGCACCTCATTGAAAGGAGGATTAGATCTTTGGAGCAGAGTGCAAACTTAGAGAGATGGAAATGGAGAAGTGAGGGACATCACTGAGGTGAAAAGAAAGGTTGTGTGAGAGTTACACTTTAGCGGAATATTAAAGATGCTGCACTAGATTATCACATGCTGAGATGCACCCTGACAACAAGAAATCATCACTACTGCCAGCTGATATTTCTGGGCCAAAAAACACATTATAATGAACCTTTTGTCATTTGTCTGACACACGAGACAATACACTTATTACAGGAATAGTTCTCCATATAAAGCACCTTGCTCAAGAGCAAAATGGTGACATAAAGGCCTAAACAGTATCTTGTGTACTTTTTCAACATTTTACTTTGGTGACTGAGAGGGCCAGCATCCAAATTCATTTCAGATAATGGATTAAAGTGATAAAACAAATGTGTGTCAAAATGGGAAATGTGTCAAAATATGTTAAAACAAGCTAACAGTACTACATTGTTATGTAGCTGACTAATTAATTAATGAATTAATTAAATAAACAAACACACAAGGGCTAGAAGAACCAGGACAATTAAACAACCTATATTTGGTTATTTATTTACCAGTCAATAATTTTTTGGTAGATAAAAACGGTCCATTTTAAAACCATTTTAAACATTTACCCGTATTTTATTTTTATTCTCTCAATATTTAATTTTGAAAAGCAATTATGTTGCTTATCAATGACCTTATTAGCTATCATTTCAGTGTAATAAATATAATGGTATAAATGTATATAAACTGTGTGTACGTGTGTGTGTGTGTGTGTGTGTGTGTGTGTGTGTATACACATGCACACACACACACACACACACACACTTCCATAAATAATTTATATATATATTTTAAAAACTGAATGAATGAATGAATGAAAAAGATTGATTATTCATTAAATTACACCACCCAACACACATTAAAATGGATTTCTGGAGCTTGAATATTGAAACAACAAAGTAAAACGTTTACTCACCTGCACAGTCTACATTGATCAGGCTGACGGTGGCTGGGATGATGGAGGTGTCCACTGCATATAAATTCCTAAGAGCCAGACGCACTATGCTGACCTTCAGCCTCTCTGGAAGGAGGGAGAGCAGGAAGATGGGCAAATAGAAGGCGTATCGCAGCCGGCAGAGCACAGGGGTCATGACCTTGCCTTGAGGGCTGCAGGCCATGCGCTCAATAGTGGGGAAGAGCATCACCGCCTTCACAACCTGAGGATGACAAGTACAGATGGATTTTAGAGATTTTAGAGACAAATGTTGGTCAGGAAAACTCTGCTTTCTCTAGAACCATCTACTTTCGGTCAAAGTAGTTGACACTTTGGTTAAGTAACCAACACTTAAGAAAAACAAGACCAGCAGAGCAATGTGTGACTTACTGAGATGCAACGCATAATATTTATGACAGCAATGCGAACAGTTTTAATCATAACAAATGACATGCCTTAATTTCAATGCTTAAGAGTTATCAAACTGAAAAATGACATCTGTGTTCTCACTATATTATGAAATCGATAGGAGAGACAAGGGAAGGAGGGAACAGAGAGGAGAGAGAGACTTCCAGAAACAGGAAACACCTGCCTCTGTTTGGCCATTGAGTAGAAGGCAGCTAGACTCATTCAGTGAGTAAGACAGAGTGGATGTGCTTCATCTATCTCTACAATTCTTTTCAGTTGCAGCCAAGTATTTTTCAATGAAACTAAACAGTGCAATATCTTCAATTCTCTTGTGTAAAATATGTGATAGCCAGCACATTTCTTTGTCAGCAGTGCCAAATGCAATCTATTCAGCTTCAAACCACTAAACTTCAAACTCAGCTAGTTCTGCGATCCTGAAAGAGTGCTGGTTTCATCACGCCCCGGCAACAGGCGAACAGGCAAAGTTCTGCTGCCGCTGAATTTATCATCCGAATGGGCCTTAAGGAACTGAAAAATATCTATTGCTGTCAGTGGAAAAGATATCAAACCCCCAATGGATGAGAGATTCACAATCCAGAGTCCCTCTGTAGTAACAATTACAATACAAACCATCAAATGAGTGGAGATTAAATTAGTTGCACTGCTTACGTGTGAAGAAATAATCTAATTTCTTCAATATACAAAGTACTCAACTATAAACTATATTTTTTGGAGTGAATGTGAACGGTTCTTGAGGTGTAAAACCATTATGCTAGGCGTTCTGGGTGGTTGCCAAGTCTCTACTATGCAGTTGCTCATATTTTCTGAACAATTGTTAGCACATTGCTATGTGTTTGCTGCCACGTTCTAAGCAGCTGTAAGCGCATTACAATGCAGCTGATAGTGTATTTAAAGCCACTTGCATCTTACTGTATGGTTGCTAGTGAGTTCTAAAGGTCTAGGTATACTTATTTTTACACATTTCACTTTATCTCGTGCACAGCTACTGTATGTCTGCACAGCTTTCTGTTTGGAAATGTTATGGAAATAAATTGTGAGACTTTTTGCCGAGATCTCACGAAATGTCGCAGAAACCTTTCCAGTGTAAGTTAAATATTAATGATAATTAGATACTCCGTATAATTTGGTAATAAAACAAAGTGTTCTACATTTTATTATTTGGACAAGCCCTATACTCACTCTCGGATGAACGAGTTTAACACATGCAGTACCACCTTGTGGACTCATTCTGTCTCAACATCTGTCTCAACGTCCGCACAGACACAAAAATAGGGCTGCATGCAGACACTTTTGATGACGAAAACTGCATCACGTAGACAGTGTGCGAACTGTTGAGGAATGTGGATGGTCGAAGTATACTTTGGGCTTAAGCAGTTCTTAACACATTACTATGCATTTGCTAAGGTATTCTAAGCACGTTGCTGGACCCGCCCCCCCTATTGCTACGACTGACAAGCCATGCCACTCTAATGCAGCACAGCATGTTCTCACGCAGTGAAAAATACATTGTGAAGAAAAGAGGACACTGATAACATGTCAACAGACAAGACAAGACAAGCAGGTTACTTTTAGTATAAAACAAATTCTTAGCTTTCAAATGTGGTCATTTAAAAAAAAAATCAAATATCGTTTTCTGGCTCTTCAATGTGTGGTGGTGGTGACAGATTGTTGTAGCGCCTCAGTTCAAGCGGCACATTAACAAATCATCTCTTCCTCTTTACTACTTGTTATAGCAAGAAATAAACATAAACGAACATCAGAGGGTATGTTGTTTCAACCACGGAATGATGTCAATACACACCTTTTTTCAAGTTAAAGTTCACAGACGTTAATACAGTAACTCTCCTGTCATTTTGTTTGTTGGACAAAATGGCGGATTCTATTTTATGATTGGTCATATCGCCAGTCAATTAAACTCCTTGTTGCTACGCAGTTTCTAAGGTGTTTTGGGTGATTTTCAGAATGCAGCTGTGCAGTTCCTAAAGTGTTCAAAACCAGTGGTTCCCAACCCTGTTGCTAAGTGGATTTAAACACATTGCTATGCAGATGCTAAGTATGAAAAAGAGTAATAGTTATAATGATAGTGGCCACTAATAAACATATACAAAACCATCTAGTGCACATACCGCTCCAGGAAGCATTCAACCCTCTCACATAATACTTTTCATCTGCTATAGCACTGCTCATCCTGATGCCCATCAGTTGTCAGACAAAGAGAGAGAGAGTGGATAAGAGGCAGTGAAAGAGACAGGGAAAGGTGAAGAAGAGGGAGTGTGTGCGGAGCAGGTGATCTTTGATGTGCAAGTAGTGCTTTTGACAAGAAGCAGTTCCTATTCCTGGAGGTCACAGGAATGTAACAGAGAACACAGAACAATCTGACAGAGTCTTTGGGAGTGGCTCTTTAATCAGAGAGACAGACGACCAGTCACACACACACACACACACACACGTGCACGCACACTTCTACTTCTAGAGGGTTCCTTCTCTGGTACTGCTGAGGTCAGGAAGGGGGAAGAAGTTCTCTGCATCTGGAGAAGGGGCAAAGAGAGTTTAAACGTCACAATCTGACTTCCACGGATCTGAGATGTGAGGGTGCGATCTGATAGTGGAGGAATGTTAATGATGCACAGATCTACTGGAGCTTCAGACAGCATGATGGATCATACAGCAGTCCAGACCACATCTCTTTCAACTCAACCACTTACAGTGAGTATCTCAATGGGAATGTGTTGCAAGGAGCCGCCTCCACTCACGTCAGCACTGCTCTGCTCTTTTCGAACGTAGCCTTTCGGCCAGGCTCCTGAGTGGGAATAGGCACAATAGAGGAGTGGCGACATAATGAACACTGCTGGAAGGCCCACCTGAAGTTGACAGTGCCCCGTCACTGCTAACCTTAAATGCCAAATGCCTCTTTGGGAAAAAAGACTGATCAGCTCCTCATAGGTTCCAGGGGGGAAAATGAAGGAAATCCTAGGGGTGGGCAATATGACCAAAATCTTATATCACGATACAAGTCATTTTATTTCACGGTAACAATATATATCATGATATAGTTAGTTTTTTATTTAAATAAGGTCTTTATGATATCAACAATTTTGATACCATATACATTTCATAATTCTTGTTACCAATGTCAATATCACAAAAAGACATAATTCTTGTTACCAATGTCAATATCACAAAAAGACAAGAGAGGATAGTCCAAAATTTCCACCAGTTGACAAATTTCTATCGGTTAATCGTGTCTACTGGTATAAATGCCCACCCCTAGGAAATCCCATGTCACTTTTATTTAGATGAATGAAAACACCAGGTCAAGCCAGGATGCCAGGCCACCATGACCCTTACTCTCCAGAGGGTCAAGGGAAACCGCTACCCCCTTGCATCCCAGAATTAACAATAACAAAAAATGTTGCTGTAAGTGTTTTCTCAACCGTGTGACTGCATGTCCAATGGGCTGGACGGTCCGTGGTCACGTCTGGGAGCTTTAAAATCTGGAGATGTTGTGAGGGTAATCTGAGCCAGGGTTATGTGCTGTAATGTTTATGCTTGTGTTTGGCTCATGCTGTGACTGTAACGATGTTTTATATGAGTGAAGTATGAAATCATACCAATACTTCAGGACTGTCGGTCTGACCTCTGCTCCCCGAATGGAGGCCCACCCAGAACGCTGCGACACAAACTCGCCCACAAGTTAACCTACACACCCAAATCCTCATGTCCTGTAGTGTCAGGGGAACTTGAGCGTGCTATCAGTCCACTGAAGAGAATGACAGGACTTGTTAAGCATTCTTCCTAACAAGCATCTCCAAGAATCCCTTCGGCTTTCCAATAGAATGTATCTCGTACAGATTAAAACAAAAGTCATACAGATTTAGAACAACATGAGGGTGAGGAACAGAATTTTCATTTTTGAGATGAACTATCCCTTTAATATACTTTTGATTGCAATCAGAGTAGTTCACTGTCATAAGAAAGGTTATCTGTTAATAATAAAGCGCAAAGCAACACTTCAGCCAACAGCCAAATTGTTAAACCAAACTATACACCGGTGCAGACAAATGTAGGAAATGACATCAACTTCCCGAACCACATGGCAAGATGGTTGCTACAGGAGGAGGCATAAAGCATTTTTCCTCCTCACCTAAAAGTCCCAAGAGCTCTACCTCAGGCCGAGATGTCGGGTGGAAAAAAGTCTTTTCTGCAGCCACACATCTGAGTGACAAATCAGTTTCTCGCTTTAGACTGTCTATTCTACAACTGGCACATATACAGTGTCACTTTCTTACAACAAGCAAGTACTTCAAAGGCAACAGGGAAGACTTGTGAACTGGACTCATGTCAGAGACATACAATCGAGCACCTCCATATGCAGTCAGTCAAACTCTTCCTCTAGTTTTAGGGAGGTTTTCCAACCTACTACATGCTGGTCCCGGTCTGAGGCTGAAATCTGCAAACATTCTCCTCCAGAAATGCACTAAAGAAACCCCTGCCATCATTTAAACTGACTGGTCTCTTCCATTCCAAAATAAATATCTAGAGCCCACAGTAACAGTTTCTGATTATCACACATCATATGTTACCAGGCATAATCGCCAGGTTGGCTTCTTGGCAGGCTGCAATCTCGGACGAAAAAGGAAATCTTTTTCTCCTTCGTGCATGTTTGCTCTGAGCCATGCCATATCTGCCTACATCGTACAGGGATTTAACTAGCCATAATTTGAAAAGAAGAGATTCAGAAGAGTATACAAAAGGTCTATATGTTTGGCAATGTTTTAATGACCTGGAATGAAACATTTTTCACAGATTATGAAAGAGGACCTTAAAATCGATGAGTGAGATTGAGACCAGCTTTTCGACTGAAGTTTCTGAACTAAATCCCTAAAAGTGGTTTGGATGTGGATTGTCTCCAAAAGTATCAGAACATATTTTTAATCGCACTGCAAAAAGTGGTATATAACTGCACTGGCCCCATTAATGAAGCTAAAATCCATTTTTCTTTCCCAGGAGGAAAACATGCCCCTCTAGTTATACGAAATACTAAAAAAAAGAGGTTGAAAGAGAAAAAGAAAAAAAGATTTCTGGGTAGAGAAAATGCTTAAAAATAAAAATGACAAAGCACATCTTAGAGCAGGAAAATCCCAGAGGGAGAAAGAAAATCAAGGTTCTTTTCCATGTTATTTAATCTCCTGACCTTTTACACAGCAAGGAAAGGGAACAGAAGTGTCTTATTATACTGCTGATTGGCAGTGTATCGCTTTGCTTTCACACATTACATACTTTCATGCAGCGACCATGTTTTGGCGGCATGTCCTCTATAGACAAAGTTGCAAATCACTGAGGTGGTCTGCGGAGGTTATGCAGACAGCAGTACTGTAGCCGTTATTCATGCTGTTCTAAGTGAGTCAGACAGAATCGGTAGATAGTCTCTAGGCAAGGTACTGAAACTGAAAAGATGTTGTGGGTCAACAAATTGGGGTACTTTTTTCGATTCACTGTCAGTGTTCAATGAGAAATAAGCAAATATGTGACCTTGGACCACAAAACTAGTCAAAAGTCGCTGGGGTATATAGCCAACAATCAGTGTTGGGGAAGCTACTCTGAAACTGTAGTTTGACAAGCTACAAGCTACTCGTAAGTTAAAGTAGTTAAACTACAGTCAAGCTACCCTTTTGGAAAAGTAGTTAGCTACACTACAAGTTACTATCAAAAAGTAGCTAGCTACATTGAAACTACTTTTGATTTTTTTGAACAACGTATATTATAAATAACTGAATAAGTGTCTGAGGAATGTTTTAAGTAAAATATTTAGTGTTTAAAACAATGCAATACAATTATGATTTCAAAGAGTATTGTTTTATTACACACAACACTCAAATATCTCAGACTGTTACAAAAAGTGTAACCTTTACTTGTCGTTTCTTTGAGAGACATATAACTTGGACAAATAAGGCCATGGGTAATTAACGTTAGTTGTTTCTCCATCCTCCAAATCTGCCGCCACGTCTTGCTCCATCATGGATAATATGGGTGTGTCAACCCACTTCTGTACGTCAGTGAACCGTTAGCTGCAAGATGCATGATTAAACAACAGGTGGCGGTAATGGCAAAAAATGAGTTTGTAATCTAACAAGAAGAATATCCTTGCATCGCTCTGATTCGCGCAGGCTCGACAAAACGCAATGTAGCTTTTGCTCGCGCTACACCGCTACTTGCTGCAAAAAGTAGTTAGCTACTGGAAAAGCTACACTGTTTAAAAAGCAACTGAGCTACTGCCAAGCTACTGAAAAATGTAGTTAAGTTAGTAGCGTCGCTACTTGTAGTTAACTACTCCCCAACACTGCCAACAATACACTGTATGGGTCAAAATGATAAATTTTTCTTTAATGCCAAAAATTATTAGGATATTAAGTAAAGATTCTGTTCCATGAAGTTATTTTGTAAATTTCCTACTGTAAATATATTAAAACTGCTAAGAACTTAATTTGGACAACTTTAAAGGTGATTTTCTCAATATATTGATTTTTTTTGTTGTTGCACCCTCAGATTCCAGATTTTCAAATAGTTGTATCTCGGCCAAATATTGTCCTCTCTTAACAAACCATACATCAATGGAAAGCTTATCTATTCAGCTTTCAGAGGATATAAATTTCACAGAATTGACCCTTATGACTGGTTTTGTGGTCCACGGTCACATATATCTGTCATTTAATTAATTAATCACAAAAGGTATCATTATATTCAATTAAAATAATAAATTAATTCAAAATAAATTAAAATAATTAAATTAAAATTAAAATTAAATTCAATTACATATTAGTCACAATAATTTGATCTGATTTGGAATTTAAACTGAATTAAATAATTTATGTAATTTTGATTTGCAATTTGCAAATTTT
This sequence comes from Barbus barbus, assembly GCF_936440315.1. Classification (NCBI taxonomy): domain Eukaryota; kingdom Metazoa; phylum Chordata; class Actinopteri; order Cypriniformes; family Cyprinidae; genus Barbus; species Barbus barbus. Next base: position 13,975,346 of record NC_136758.1, read on the forward strand.
GGATTTTATTATCTGATTTTGAATGTGCTGAAATTTGCCTCTAAATATACATTTATAATATAATATTTTTTCGTCAGTTTAAATTCCAAATCAGACTGAATGTTGATTTAATGTTATTAATTGCATTTAATGTTAAATTAAAGCATTGTGGGCAGACAGCAGCATCCAGAGTTCGAATCCTGGCTCAAGGATCTTTTTCGGCCACCTCTCTCTCTCTCTCTTTCTCTCTCTCCCAATTCGCTTTGTCAACTCTGAACTAATATATCACAATAAAAGGCAAAAATGCCAAAAGAAAATCTTTAAAAAAAAGTACAAATTAATTTACTATAAAATAATACATACTATAAAAAAAAATTGAATTACACACACACACATATATACACATATATATATATACACATATATATATATATATATATATATATATATATATGTATATACACACACACACACACACACACGCACGCACACACACACACGCACACACACACACAGGGGTGCACATAAGTTCTTGACCCTGGTTCTCATAAGTGCACCTGGAGATTTGGTTTGGTCCTCACACTACACATTGTGTGACCCATTAAATATAACTATAAAAAAAAAATAGTAATAATATTACTGCACTTATTTATATAGTTTAAAAAAAAAAAAATAATAATAAACAAAATAAAGTTTGATAATACTAGTGTATTTTTAAATTAAAATGGATTATTAAATAAAAATACAAACATTTTATTAGTAAACTTAAATAAAATGCTAATACTTACTTTTTTTAAATGAATTTTCATCATTTTCAAACTTAAAATCAGCAAGCTTTTATTTTGGCGCGTTGTCAGGAAGTAAGTATATGAGCTGCTGGGTTTAGTGTTGCCCATTCAAGAGTTTTGAAAATGGCAGCAGATAGCCTAAATTTATGCTTTCAGTTTGAATAGAAATCTTATTTTCAAGTTTTATTCTCAGTTTGTCAATCTAAAATGGTAATTGTTCATCAACAGCTGTCAACCATGTTGGTACACAAATGAGCGGTCTGAACTTATTTACACAGCACATTTTTTATACCATTATGTGTACCCCTGTATATATAAACTAAATAAATGTATCCGATGTGGAACTTAATGCTAAAAGAAAATGTAAATTCATATAATCTACTAATGTTCATATAATACAGAAATGCATTCATTAAAAAAGACCATATGCTTCATTAGCTACATAGTAGTTCCACGGACTTTCTCATCCAGTTGCTTATACCTTTAGCTCTGGGTCTCTCTTCATCATCTCCAAGATGATGTAGCAACCGATGGAGTGACCAATCAGTAGCAGGTTGGTGTCCCGAGGCACATGCTTTCGAAGGAAGGCCATCTTGTGTTCAATCTGCCCGTTTAGCCCAAAAACATCCTCCTTCTCAGTCACAGATGCATCTTTGAAAAAAAAAGAGGGAAAAACTGCATAAAGCTCTCACACCAAACCCAATGTACATCATCACATGGTGGCCAGGACTGTTGCCAGTACTTTTATCATGACCTAGAACTAATAAATACAGCAAATAATATAATTAGACAAAGCTGCCTAGTTTGATCGATTGTGGAGCTCCGATCACAGCTGAATGAGTATTGTAAAGGATCCAGAAGACACATTAAATTGTTAAGCGCTCCATATAAGAAGTTTTCTTTCATCATCTTGATCTTGTTCTTCATTATTTCTTTGGAAAGGAGTAAAATTACGCTCTATTGAACAATCGCAGTAACTGGAGATCCTGATAATGCTTGGCAGGCTTTGATATTAATATCTTCCTACAGGTGCTGAATTCACCAGTATGAACCCGAGAAAGGGTAAGAATTAGAAATACAATGGACTGCGCAGAAACAAAGGAATGACAGAAGAAGAGAGAAGAAGCTGGACTGAGGTGGGGTGAGGCTGAGGCATTTATCACTATGATGAGTTATGGCAGCAGAACTGTTAATGATGAGACAGGGGGAGAGAGGAGTACCAGAGGGGAGAGAGAAATAACTCATATTAGCTTCAAGACATAAATAGACAAAGTGCTCCTTCATGAGACATCTCACAATATATGGTTCCTGGAGCACTCTGCATCTGCTCCTCTTTCTAAAATAATAAAGATATCTCAGCTGACGTAGTTGCACATGGCTAATTACTTAGACCTGTTTTATGATGAGATGTGCTGGAACAACAAATCCTAAGGGTCTCGTGGATTACCTCGAATTGGACTGCTGTTGAAAGACAAATTAATATATTTTTATAAATTGTCGGCAACACAGAGAAAGGACACCCTCAAATATTTTATTTTTAAAAATAAAAAGTGATTGATTTTTTTTTCCCAAGGAAAGTGACTTTCATGAATTGTGCAATACTGTAAAAGAGATCTGCTACTTCCATGAACCTTCAAATTTATACAGAAGATAGAAACAGATTTCAAAAAGGAAAGGATGTTGGATGGGGGTGTTAGAGGGTGAGCAGGATGGATGGAGGAACAGGAGGGGGACCACTAGACCAAAAGGAGTGCATATAACCTTAAGGTACAGACACATGCAGGACAGATAAAAAGGAAGCCGAAGAGAGGAGGAACCAATGAAACCCATTCAAAAGGTTCAAAACATTAAATCATTTTCATTGCATAAAATACCAGTGGATGTACAAGAATGATAAGATAAGACAAGGTAAAAAAAAAATAGAAGCACATTCTGAGACAAAATGCAAGACATGCCATGTGCAAAACAGCTTAAAGCTGGGTTTGGGGTTTGATGGACAATTGCTATGGTACTAAGACGGCAAATACACTGCCAAGAATTAACATATCAGGGTCACATGGTGTGTACTGTAAAAGAGAGAAAATAAGACAATTATAGATTCACCAGCTATAAATAAGATGAATAACAAACTAAAATATGTATGGAGAGGTTTGAGACATAAGAAAATTCACAGAACAAATCAACCAATGTACAACGTGTTAATGTATTATGAGTTATGATTTCACAAACAACTGTCTGAGTCTGCTCAATCAAGAAATCTTTCTGGGAGAGCCTAAAATGTTAATGTGATATACATACAGTAATGTTATACAGATAAAACGTTTTTGGTTTTTTTCTCCAAGAAATTAATCATGTTATCATTCTATTAAGCAAGGACACTAATCAAAAGTCATTAAATTAATAAAATATTACGCAGCACAACTGCTTTCAACAATGATTATATTAAGAAATGTTTCTTGAGCAGCAAATCAGCATTAGAATGATTTCTGAAGGATCATGTGACACTGAAGACTGGAGTAAGAGCTGCTAACATTTTAGATTTGCCATCATAGGAATACATTTTTACATTTTTAAAATATATTTCAGTAGAAAACATTTATTTTAAATTGCAATAATATTTCACATCATTACTGTTTTTACTGTATTTGTGATCAAAGAAATGCAGCATCAGTGAACATACAGTAAGAGACGTCTATTATTATAACTATTTATTGGATATGACCGTTTTGGGACACTGAGTAGGACCTTAAAAGGGACCAACTCTACAGCATACACAACATTTACGAAAAAGTATTTAACCAATAATATTTTTTTAAAAGTACTGACAGGCACTCAATCCAAGGCTATTTTCATTCATGAATGTAAGCGAGAGATTAGACACTGAGCAATGAAGTCAGTGACCTGTGCGTGCACACACATTTAGCTCTCCCCAACTACTCCTTACCCCTCATTTCCCATTTTCCAAATCCGATCTTGATTTTTTTCCGAAGGTTCCCACTGAAGTTTGCCTACAAAGGGGCCCTACATGTTTATCTACCAGCACAGAGGGGCACTATGAGCTCAGAGCCCAAACACCAATGAGAGCAGTTTACACATTGAGTGGCCTCTCAGGATTACCTCATGAACATTTAAGACTATCCTACTCGTAAAACATACACAACCTACATCCAGCTACAATGACCTACCTACAGTCACCTATATTAAAGAAATCTGTAACTGTGGGAAAGATGGTTAGACAAAAAAATAAATAAATTACAAATATATAAGATAATGTGCACTACTGAATTGTGCATAATAAGACCAGGAATGTATCTGAGAAACTAAATACTATAAGGCAATTTGGACTTCATGTTGATCTTAAGGCTATATAGATTTACCTATAGTAAGAAATCCAAAGGATATCCTTCTGGATATGGAACAGGAACAAAATCAGAGAAACCTGTAATGGGTCCAAAGAAGCATTTATGCAACATATGGCAAACACAAATTCCTCAATATAAAATAATGATCTGTTGGCAAGAGCAAGCGATGTATAGGGAGCAGGCTGTTAAGTGATTATATCCCCCTCTCAAAAATGTGCAATAAATGTGTGGTGCATGTTTCATCCAGGAATCAGGTTACTGAATATTAATGTCAAGAGGAACCACAACAGAGTGGTGTTACTGATTAAAAATGGGTTGATACATCGGGCTTGTCCTTTTGCTTTTGTTAGTATGATCAGAGAATATAAAAAAAAAGAACTCCAAGTATTTCAAACACAGGAGAATGTTGTTTGCATGTAAAGCATGTGCATTTATGCTTAAAGAAATACATGAAAATGTATTAACACTCAGGTCATCCAAGATGTAGATGAGTTTGTTTCTTCATCAGAACAGATTTGGGGAATTGTAGCATTTGCTCTCGATCACCAATGAATCCTCTGCAGTGAATGGGTGCCATTAGAATGAGGGTATAAACAGCTGATGAAAACATCTCAAAATAAGTAATGTAATTAATCGACAAACTGTGTTCTTGTAATAAACACAAATATGTCAGAGGATTTAAAAAAAAATTTAAAGACATATTTTTGGTGTTTTTGCCTTATGATAGGACAGTGTGTAGACAGGAAGCAAAGCGTGAGAGAGAGTGGGGGACGGGATTGTATAAAGTCCACAAGTCGGGATTCGAGCTTGGGACATACAAAGCGCAACGATGCTATATGTCGTCACGCTGACATTTTGGTGGATTTGGATGTGAGAAGACAACAGGGGATGGACTTTTCACTGGAGGAAACATTATTATGGATTATGGACTGGTATTTGGCCAGAAGCGACAGTTTAAATTTAAAATGTTTTATTGATGGACTTGTTTTTTGCAAACACAGCTTTCTGCTTCACAAGACATTCATTGGTGAACTGGAGTAATGTGGATTACTTATGGATTATTGTGATGTTTTAATCAGTTGTTTGGACTCTCTTGTCTGATGGTCTGAGAGTGAGTAAACTTTCAGCAAATTTTTATTTTAGGTGAACTATTCCTTTAAGAATGCATCTACATCAGCCTCTACTGCCAAATACAACCTGAATACAACTAATGTAAAGGCCATCTTTAGCATTCAAAATTAACAGTTACAACCAACCAGCAATTATTACAAAGCGGTATTAGACAAGTTTTGTTTTAAATGCTATGTTTAAAAGGGCCAATAGACTTCTCACCAATGGCCATGCCTCCAATCAGCAAGACAAACATGAAACCCAAACTCACTACAACCGGTCACAAAAGGTCACATCAACCAAACCGCTCAGAACAATCTATTTCCCTTTTACTATACCCCAGGCAATCTTACAAGAACAAGGGAAATTCCTTTTTTATGCCTGTTTTAATAGCCTGGGCATAAATGGAGGGTAATTTAGTCATATCAGAGAAGGGAAAGTAGATTTTGAGTAGTAGCTCTCTTAACACGCTCTGACAAAATGAATGAGATGTGTAGGTCTGGAAGACGGCTTGACCCAGGGCAGGGTTATTGACATTGGCAAAGTCCAAAATGTTCCCCATGTTTGCATTAACAGATATTTTTACTGTAATCAAAAGGCATCAATCACGAATCGCCAACCACAGGAACAGTCCCTCCACAGAGATTTGGCATGTTTACCCCACTACCATTTCCCCCTGCTTTTGTTTATGTTTCCAAGACACAGGGATGTAATATCACTTAATATATGCCGTTAAATACGACCAGCCCTATATTGCCAATGGGACTGAAATGTTTGGCGTTGAGAGTTTAAGATCTCATCAATGAACTCAATGAAGTCTCTCTGTGGCTGTGCTGGATGGGATGAAATGAGGTTTCTGTGGGTTCCAAATGGCTGTGCCTGCTCCTGACCGCTGGCTGACCAAGAGCTCTTTGAACAGCAGTAAATCAATGGGCAGCATTCACATGGAAAGCCACCAGTGACTTCTGGACAAGGAAGTTGAATTTGAAAACCTGAAGCTGTTTGAAGGGTCATCATGAGAAGAAACCACAAACTAGATCTGATGCCCAAGTCAGTGACGTCATCGTCTTACGAAAACCAAATGGAAGGCCACCAATTCCATAATCAGCTTGTTTTGAACCTAATAATAGTGAATAATAAAAATATCAATGCTTTTAAATAGTGCATTTCAAAGTAATTAAACGTAAATTTATTTTAAAAATAATTTTAAATTAAAAAATTATTTAAACCAGTGTTATTTTAGTATTATTTAAATACTATCATAGTTTTTTATGAATGTAATTTTTAAGTCATTTTTTATTAGTTTTTTTTTAATCACTATTTATATATATTATAGTTTTAATTATTTATTTCTTTGCATTTAGTAATTTTAGCTCTTCATCTCATTTCATTTAGTTGCCATTGTAACATATTAAATTTTTTATCAGTTTTAGTTATTTTATTTGATATATTCTATTATATTTTTATTTCAAGCAACAAAATAATTTAACAGTTTTAGTTGACAATAATAAGTTAATAACACTAATCATTTACATATTAATTAGATCATTTCTGTCCCACTAGTTTCCACAAACATCAGCAAAAATAATAGATTCTTGGACACACCCCCTGTTTGCCATTGGGCAAACAGACAGATAGTCCCGCCCTCAAGTTGTGCCACTTGTTGAGCCAACACTGCCCTTTCAGCCTGCAAAAGCGAAAAGCAAGCATCTAAATAATTACTGAAAGAAATTATCCAAACATTGAACAGTTAAATAGTTAATTTAATCTAACATTTAAAAAAAATCTGCATGACTTTCGAGGCTCTCTTTAGCAGTTTTCAGTTGATTACAGCCTGATATACTAAATCCTCAGCAATGAGAAGCAACACAAGCAGCTATTTCCTCGGACAGGGGCATCTGTGAACCAAATGGCAGAACATGATGAGGGATGGATCATTGACAATGTGCCGTGGAAAGAAAAGCCCAGCGTATTTGATACCGCCCTGCTTAAGGCAGCCATTGATGTTAATCAAGAATGTCACTCAAATAGCGAGATTGGGGAAAATGAAATATAAATTTTAATTGCGTCCCCTCTTTCATCTGCGCTGGCTTGGCAAACGCCTGCTGCTTGTTGTCATCTCTTGGCACATTTGAATCCGCTGCTGAGTTTTGACTTTTAATCATCCAGCTCGTGATTGCACAACATGATATGAACAGCAATGGATGTCATCGTCTGTTGTGTGAGCCAGAGATCAGCTGTCTGTCACTAAATACTTTAAGACTGTGATTCCGGTAAAAAGTACTCCATGTGTTCACAATAAAAAAGCAATTGTTTGATACTTCAGTCTGTAAAAAATAATATCTACTGAACGAGCCACGAGATTGCTGAAAATTTCAGATGCTCTTCAGGAAGTTTTGTTCTGCCAGATCTACTGATTTGATTATGGACATTTCTGCTAATCTGGTGGAAAATGGAAAATACACCACAATTTGAGAAGTGCAAGCTTGTCTGTCTGGGCAGTAGACCTGATGTGACCAGCGTTCACCTAGACTGTCCAATCCATCAAGCATGCCAGTAGAAATGCTGTTTTTGGAGATCCCAGCCATCTGCATGTGGTTTGTCTTATTACAGGTGAGGGCTTGGTAATGTCTTTCCCACGTAGCGCGCTCAATAAAAACGTCCATGCTGCTTTATAGATGAACATGCTGGACTTTCATATACTGGTTCAGGCAAAGAAGGGAGACACGGCTTGGCTCTCTCATCAGTCCCGAATGCATTCCACCTTACTGTGCGCTCTGTGAAAGGATTCCAGGAGGAGCATCCCATAATCTGACAGACACTACAAACCATCATATCAGTCAGGACAGAGTACGGCTGTGCTTGAAACTGTCAGTCGGGAACTTTGTGGGCAGTGTTTGTGTATAAAGGTACAATATGTCCTAAATAAATTAGTTTCAGAGTCTTTCAAGTCTTTCACCATATAGTGTGTTGTTTAATGGACTTAAAAAACTCAAGTGAGCTTTAGTGATAACTAAGGCTGGATAAATATAAATAAGAACACATAAATAAATAAAATTATATGCATCATATATATTGATACAAGAATGTGAAACATGCAATATTGTGATAAATAGAAGTGATAACCAAATGCAATACTTAATTTTTTAAAATCAATTCATTATTAATAATAATATGTATTAATAACAGTCTAATAATAATAATAAATATTCTTAATAATTAACAACCATTATTAAATAATATAATATCACTTCTATTTCTCACAATATTGCATGTTTCATGTTCTTATATCAATATATATGATGTATATAATTTTATTTATTTATGTGTTCTGATTTATATTATATTGAAACCATCTAAAAATGACAAAATTATAAACAATTATTCCTCTAAATAACCAAAGTCACTTAATTATCTGCTGCCATCTACTGTCTCATTTATAACACTGGTAATGACATCATGCGCAGTCAGAGGACAGCAAACTTTTTCTGCAGATCACTCTATGATCATTCTCTCTATGACATTTATGTAAACACAAAAAGCTTTAAGAAGTGCTTAAATGTTAGCTCATGAGAAGAAAAACTATTTTGACCATCTGCAGACAGATATTTGTAATATAGTTCACATCTGAACATGCTCTTCTGTCCCTGGCCACTTCAGGTGATCACGTCACTTTCCGAAGGACTGTACCGCTACTGTATGTTGGATTTTATACACCTGTTAGTAATGACATAGCTGAAATAGCTAAATCTGAATAATTAGAAAGCAGATGTCAACATGTAGTTTTGGCTGTGTAGTGTATGTAAAGAGGAAAATATCCCACCTTCAATCATATCATAGGTTTCTGGAGGCATACAGTGTCCGGCATGGCTCACAGCCCACACTGGATATCTCCGGATGAACGTCTGATACAGGGTCCACATGTATGTCTTGTAGAAGCCCACCACACCTGGGTTACCTGTGGAAAGGTAAAAACTTAATTTAGCTAAATTTTCAATTCAATATAAGGATTGTTGTGAGACATGGTGTTCATTGTTTAGACAAGAGCAGATGTCTGTTCCAGGTCTGCTGACGTAGCTCTGCTGCTCTTCACAGATGAGGTTAACTGCAAGTGAGGGGAGATAAGGAGATAAATGGCATCTCTGATACCCAGCTGCCTTCAGTGCAGAACAATGGGCACTCTGTGTGGTCACAGGGAATTCACTCTCTCGCTCCAAAGAGTATCGATGGGCCACAGCCTCACAGGTCGATTCCTTTATCATAATTGTTGTGTGTGTTTCTCTGAGGTGAGATTACACGTAAACGCATCACACCAGTGTTTGAATAAAAATGTTTGAGTCGGCTAAGAGAATCACCCATCATAGGAGATATTTAAACTAATTTTGGGACTATTGTGAGTTACGTAAATGTAACTTCAAGGCACTAGAATCCAGGCTAGACAGTAAACCTAATTTTTTCATTTCCAATTCATATTAACATGCAAAACACAATATACTCTGATATTACAAAGTAACGTAAAACTCTAAATGGTCCCATATGCTATACAATGCAAATTAATACTAGTAATAAATAACTAACTAGATAACTAGATAAATAACTGGATCAGTGTGACATACTGACATATGATGAAACTTTTTTTTGAATGGAACAGTTTATTGAACCTTTAAACAAAATAAGTAAAAAAAATATATAAAAATAAAAATTATATATATATAATATCATACTGACCCATACTCGGAATTTGTGCTCTGCATTTACCCATCCAAAGTGCACACACACACACACACACACACCGTGAACACACACCTGGAGCAGTGGGCAGCCATTTTATGCTGCGGTGCCCGGGGAGCAGTTGAGGGTTCGGTGCCTTGCTCAAGGGCACCTCAGTTGTGGTATTGAGGGTGGAGAGAGCGCTGTACATTTACTCCCCCCACCTACAATTCCTACCAGACCTGAGATTCGAACTCGCAACCTTTGGATTACGAGTTCGACTCTCTAACCATTAGGCCATGACTGCCCTCATGCATGTTATTGCATGTTTTTGTTTTGTATCTTATTTAATAAATCAAGTTTTTATGGCCTGTATAAAGGGGATATACAGCTCAGGTTTATTCGGGGGACCAAACTGAGCAAAAATATGAAACAAGGTAAATTTGTAAGAAAAAAAAATTTGATTAAATTTTGCTTGTAATGAGAACCAAAAGAGATTTTTGTAACAGTATAGCACACTACAAATATCAAAGCACTGTAATTTCAAAAGTAGGGGGTAAAACATAATGCAAAGAAAACAGTGATGACTAGAGATGTACAAATAAACGTTCTTCAAAAGCTTGTTGTATCATATTTAATTTTTATAAAAAATAATGTATACATAATCATGTTGCCTCAGTCCAGTAAGTGTTCATCTTGAAATGTTAAAAAAGAACAATATAAAGGTTATTAATACGATTACTTTAGCTTTTAAAGTAAAAAAGACATATGTACCATGACCTGAAGGGGATTGTTTTAGGACGTTTTCACACTAGATTGCACTTTACTAGATAAAAAGTATGTACCACCGATCAGAGGGCAGAAGAAATGTAGTAGATTGTGTACAACAGGTTTTTCAACAGTTTTGATCATGTTAATATTTTAGAGGCCTAGAAATGTATGCATCAAATACAGTATGACACAAAAGGCTTTATAGGGTTAAAGCAGGACTAGTTAAGTAAAGTTCTGCGCTGTCCGTCCCAGTTTTCACAGCAGGGGCAGTGTTCGCTGAGATACGCTCCACTGATATGAGCAGCGAAGGCCAACAGCAGCCCTTCCGAGCTCTTTTCAAACTGATTAAATCCATTTGTATGTTTTTATTCATGCTGAGGGTTCCCAAATCTTTTTCAGATGGAACTTGACATGCTCAAAGTACGAACTGCTTCAAGCCAGTGTTATTAGAAATGGCAGGTTTTTCCCAACCAGTCACCACAATAAAGTCACAGGCTCTCTCGCTCTAAAGGCAGATGGAATCAAAGAATGCACTGTCACACATGGGCCCACGGATAGATTTCATCTATAGGGGCAGGGGAGGTGGAAGAGGAGACAAGTGCTCTACAGCTTTAAACACTGCTCCACCCTTGATCTAGCTGATAATTTCACCCGCTTTCCAATTTTTCTGTCCACATCGTAGGTGAAAATGCTGCACAAAACTGAAAGCAATAAAACCACAGACAATCAGACGAATTTTCCCTATGTGGGATGCATTGCTGGTCCAATGAGATTTCACTGTGGCCATGATTACTCTGCTCAGAGAAACCAAGCAACCAACAAAATGCCTTGTTTCTTGACATGATGCAGCTGTGAAGAACAGAAACTGAAATTCAAGGGAAAATCTTGTCATCATTTACTCACCCTCATGTCGTTCCAGACCCGTATGACTTTCTTTCTTCCATACACTGAAAGTGCATGGAGACCAGGAGCTGTGAAGCTCCACAAGGGATGTATTGTAAAAACAGTCCATATAACTTATTCATTCTGAAACAGCTAATACAGCTTGTGTGAGGCAGAGACTGAAATTTAAATTTAAACATATTACTCTCATTAGGGATGCACTAATATCTGAAATATATATATATATATATATATATATATATATATTGTTTTGTTCGAAATAAATTTAATAATAAACTGATACCAATAAATAAATAAATAGCAAATTAAAAATCTAATAGCAGCTGATAACGCATATTGTACAAATATATTGTGCATCCCTACCAAATAAGGCACCATGAGTATCGGACCAATATTTTGGTTATTCACTGAAAGTCTTTCTTGACTGCCATGATCACCATTCATTTTCATTATGTGGAGCTTGGAAATGTCATTATAAATAACTCCCATTTTTGTTTCACAGAAGAAAGTCATACGTGGTGGGTAAATGATGACAGAATATTCAATTTTGGGTGACCTTAAACTGATCACTTTAATACTTTGTTGTGTTGCACCATGTTTGGACAATGAATAGTTTGACTTATGACTTATTTTAAGGTCCAATTCTCGCTTTTAACAAACCATTAACTATGACTTTTTCCTCAAAAAATTCCTAATTTGTTGCTTATTAATAGTTAGGGTAATAGTAAGGTAGTTGTTACATATTTATAACAGTAAGTATTTGTGTGTTTATTAGTACACCAGGGAAATATTAGATCACCTCCCCTTGGTAATTGTGTCTGTTCCGTCCCTGTGTTCAAATTGTAACAGCCTCGCTATATGGACATCACAGAGCTAATAGTGAGACCGAACTAGCGTTTGCCTCTGTGTGGGGAGAAAGAATGCAAAGGAGGCATTCCTACCAGAAAAAGACGACAGAAGCATGAGCTATCCTCTCCTCTCCCACACGTTATCATTTCCCCCTCTCCCTAAGTTCATAAATTCAGGGCTGCTCACCGGGACATTAAACAGATACCCTGCCTGCCGTCTCTGACCCCAAGGCTGCCTGGGCTACCACACCACTGACGTAGCCCTGCAGGTGCAGGACGCACTCTCACTTTGTCTCTCCCTCTGTCACAAACACACACATGCGCACACGCATGCACACCCACGCATGTACACGCACACACACACACACACACACCCCATTCTGCTTGCTTACCAACGAAATCGATTCATAAATACACACGAAGGAAGCCACTAAATCAGTGCATAAACACCAGCAGTGATGTAGGACCCTAGCGGATATCAAAAAATAAAATACTGAGTTGAAAATATTGAGGAACTTGGCACTCAAATAAAGAGTCTCCTTCTGGTTTAGTTTGTGAATGTAAACCAGTGTTATTTTAGTATCATTGCGATACTACTATACTACTATCCTACTAATATATATATATTCTGTTTTCATTTTAATTTTAGTTAAAGTTTTAGTAGTTTTATTTTCTGCTTTTGGCATTTTTATTAGCTGTTTTAATGTTTTTTTATTTTATGAATTTTATTTATTTTAGATCAAGTTAAAATAAAAATTAGAAATATTGCTTTTGGCAACAACCTATAATAAATAAAATATGTTGTTGTTGTTGTTTTTTCATTTTATTTCAGTTGAAGTTTATTTTATTTTAAGGAACAAAAGTTTTTTAATGGTTTTAGTTAACTATAATAACCCTGCATAAAACAGAACATTTTAGTGTTTAATCTTTCACAGAAAAGGTCTGTCAACAGACACCACCATTTAATAGCATTAAAGTGTAGACAAAATCAGGAATGGAGTTAAACAGGTTAAGGAGACCTGCCGTAAGGAAGGCATTAGCAAGTGCTGGAATTTGTTCATGCAGACAGTGTGTGAAGTTGTCTTTAACTTATTAGCTCCAACATGCCATAAAGCTGATCCAGTCTGCAGAGAGAGAGGAACAAGTGAAAATGCTTATTGACTCTGGCAAACATGCAGACACAAGGGTGACTATAGCCAGATCTCCTGACAGATTGCCCTCTGAGGGTTGTTTCAATCTATTCAAGAGGTATTGTAATCCAGGATAAAAGGCAGTAGGGGAGTTGTCAACCTCAGGAGGTGGAAAAGTTTGGATGGATGAGGAACAATTTACGAATCAATCAGTTTAAACTCAATTGGCACAATAAATGTGCCTTACCGTATTGTCTGAGGTTACGAATACTTTTCAAACAAATAAGGGAAACAGCACAAAAACTCTAAGTTAATACAAGCATGTTTCATAAAATATTTAAATATGTCAAGCACACTAATAAATAGCATTTACACACATTTGTGCATTTGTGATTGTGAGGCTGTTTAGAACAACATCAGACACTAGACTTAAAGGTAAGGTATGCATTTTTTTAAAAACGCTTTAGAAAACGAGTCAGGGCCGAGTACCAAAACAAACTTGTAGCCAAGCGTAGATGTAGATGTCGCGGCGCGGCATCCAGAGTAGACAGCATCACTGATTTTGCTTTGTTTCACAGAACTAATCGTTGTCGTACGTATGTATGGGGCGGAGCTATCAAAATAGGGGCGAGGCCCTTTTGGGGTAGGGGCGTGTTTGTTTAGGTGATTTCAAATGTCAACACTGGCTACCAGAAATCGCTTACCCCACCTTTAAGAAAGAACCCATCTTACAGCTTCTATTATAAATGGGCAATAAACACTATCATTCAAACTTTTGTGGTCAGTCATTTGTTTTATGAAAAAAACACTTTTATTCAGCAAGCCCACATTAAACTGATCAAAAGTGACAGTAAACTCACAAAATCTACAAAAATCTATTTCAAATAACCAGTTCTTTTGAAATTTCTATCAATCAAAGGGCTCTGAAAAAATTATAAAGGTTTCCACAAAAATTTTAAGTAGCACTCTTTTTAACATTGTAAATAATAAGAAATGTTTCTTGAGGACCAAATCAACAATTTATTACATTCTAAATCTCTTAAAATAATAAAGAGTTAAGGACTTGCTATGCAAGACTAGAGGGGAGGGTAAAAGGTCATTGCTGGACTGGCAATCAAATACAACCTCCGGGTAACATTCCTAAAAGCATTATGCCAGAAATCCCAGAAATGCATGAAAAAGCAAAAATAATAACCTCCTTGGCAAGCCCATCGTAACTCCTGATCCACCTGCTCATCAAATGCTAGCAAGAGAATCATAATTGCAGAACGTTCATATAATTTTATATAGTTGCAAGGTGGTCAGCAGAGTTGGCTGGAGTGGAGTTCTTCCATGCATGAGCCATGACAACTGACATAAATATTAGTTTCCATATCCAAAAAGAGAGGGAAACCCCTTGGAAACTTTTGGTGATAAAAAAGGCCATGTTATTAGGAACATAAGCTAGAGTAAAGTTCACACTGATTAACTCTGTGAATACAATGTGCCTCATCCTCAAGTGGAAACTAACATACTGTCTAAAGATGGCAAAGGAAAGAGGAATCTTTGTAAGATTATTATGAATTATCAAACAATGTGATACTGTGGGCTATTGGATGCAGCTGGTGGGACAAGCAGAGTGCTTTGCACAGCAGGTTCCTATAAATCTAAACCATCTGGATAGCTATCCCTGACCCATTGAACATCTCTGTGCTCTAAATAGGACTTATCATAAGCAATTTTTCTTCTTTTAAAATAAGAGGCTGAACAATTTTCTTTTACAATTTAATATATAAAATATCCTTCCTTATATTTATAAATCATTATACATTCTTCAGACAAGATCACCTTTAAGTCTGTTGTACTTTAGCTGAAAACATGACAATTTGTTATCGACAGTGGGACATTTAGATAAAAACATACAGCATCTAAAAAACATTTGATACAGATGAAATATGAACAACATGTAGATAACAGTTTAAAGATCCCTCAGAAAGTGGTCTAAAAGCTCTCTAAAAGAAAGATTTCTAATAGTTCCTATAAAACAACAAAAATTAATTGTTAAACTGACTGCTAAAATAATTCATGCTAACTGGCTAATTATGTACGATTAAATTTCCACTGTAAAGCTTTCAAAATAGGAAACAACATGAAACACTTCATACTCGGCAGGGGACATACAAAATCAGCAATAACACAGCAAACCTGCTGCCATCCAGTGGTTCAGTCAGTTAACACGGTTAGCATGCTACATAAACTGAGGTGATTTATCATTTATGCATCGCACACAAACCTCAGTATGCCTGTTTCTAACGGGACTCAATTGGAAATTGCTCTTTTTGGGAGATATATGCCTTAAATACATAAAAAGACAATAAACAATTTGTATTTTGAACAATACTAACTACAATCATTAATAAATCCAGATCTTTCTGGTAAAAAGCATGATTGCTTTGTTAAACCATGCAATAAAAAGGTTCAATTTGGTATCACTTCCACTAAGCTGGAGTAATAAGACTATATAATGTAAAAAAAAGTCTACCATTATTTTTTTGTGTTTGTATCCTTCTACTTTCTTCAGTCGCTGTGCTCGTTTCAATAATACAACACCGTTCCTCATTCTTACAGCGTGAACCCATTAAAACTGTAGCACCTGTGCCTGCCCTGGCGGATATAAGAGCCAAGGCAGCCTCGGGCCAGACTGCAGAGATTACTGCCGTTATCTCTGGAGAAAAGGGCACAGGTTCTACAACAACAGTGTCGGCGTATGGGCTCTCCATTTCCCATAAAGAGTCTATTGAGCACAATGCTCAGTGACATTCAGAGCCTGGTGAAAAGCGGCTCTCTTTAAGGTCATCAGTTTGACCGTGCTCTCTCTGCAGGACATCTGCAGTTGGGGTTTCTCGTTTTTCAATAGCTTATGTCAGGAATTTAAAAAGTGCTATGTACACCGTCATTTAAAATAAGACTGGTCAGTACTTTTATTTTTGGTTAAAATAAATAAATTAGTACTTTTATTCAGCAAGGACATTCAATTGATCAAAACTCACAGTAAAGATATTTATAAAGACGTTCATTAAATGTTACAACAATTTTTATTAAAATAAATGCTGTTCTTTTGGGGTATTTTTCAAAGAATCCTGAAAAAAAAGTTTCACAGTTTCCACAAAAATATTAAGTAGCACAGCCGTTTTAAACATGGATAATAATAAGAAATGTCTCTTAAGCAGCAAATCAGCATATTAGAATGATTTCTTAAAGATCATGTGACACTGAAAACTGGAGTAATGGCTGCTGAAAATTCAGCTTTGCATCACAGGAATAAATGACATGTTTAAATATATTCAAAAAGAAAACAGTCATTTTAAATTGTAATAAAAGCATAAGTTTTTTTTTTTTTACCAACCCCAAACTTTTGAATGATAGTATAAATCGTTCAAAAATGAGAATAAAGAGACATTGCCATCTTTCTATTTTTGGAGATGGATAAACAAAGAGGAACTGGAAGATGAGATTTTGACGCTTAATATAAGACGCTTCACTGACAGCTAAACTGCTTTAAGAAGATATCTATAAAAAACGTGCTATGAACACATGCCGACTGCCTGGACATGATGGCTTTCAGCAAAACTAAGCTGTCTTTGTTATGAACATTCATAAACAGCTATATCTGTGGAAAACAGTAACTGTAAAAATCAAAAGAGATGATAGAGATGTGAAGTTTCATGCCACAGACATTTTTTGAGGGTCTCTTGTTCAGTTCAACTGCAATTGAGCCTAATTCTGTCCTTTTCTCACCGTCATGTCATTCCAAACCTGTATGACTTTCGTTCTTTCGTGGATCACTAAAGAATATATTTAAACATTTTACTGGTTGTTCTTTCCATGCCATTACAATAAATAGGACTGGACCGGTCAATCTTCAAAAAAAGCATAATTAAATCAGCATAAAATTGGTCCATATAACTTGTCCACTTTACTCCAACAGATTCATACAGATAAACACAGCTGAAACATACTGAGCTACACAGCTTTTCCATGAAGTCAATGTGCTAGAAGCTGCTGTCAGGGAAAGAGTGGTGGCCCGTAGAGCCATTTTCCACTGGGGTTTTCCTCTTGACCCAGGGCCAAGTGTAAAAAAGGTAAGAGTCCCGACTGCGCTGAACTTTTCCTCATATCCCTTGCATCTGTTGGACGGTGTTATGTCCCATGCTTCAGATAACTGTGACGCACTCACCCACCTGTGTACCAATCACTGCTACACAAATTTGGCTAGTTCCATTAGTTATGTTTATTCATGCCTTGGAAACCAAAACCTAACACAGCTCAGTCTATGATATGCATTTCGCCTTAAGACAGGTTTATTTGGTGCTTGGTCTTAATTATGGAAGTGAAGTCATAGGCTTTGAAGCTGAGCAAAATTTAAAAAGATTTAAAGTTCATGCAAACAATGCCTGACATTCAAAATGTAACTTTCAAAAACAATATATATAGAAACTGTAAAATAAAAAATAAAACAGGCAGTGTACATAGCAATACCCAAGTTGGATATTTTGGGCTGTCTCAAATGTATATAATATAATATAATATATGTCATTGTGTAATATATATTAAAAACTTTGAGGGTCAAATATGTATTTTTACATGAATTTTTGGCATTGTTGAATAATTGAGTTGAAATGTTGAGTCAGAAACACAAGTCCTGGACTAGCATGTACTAATTAAGAGGAGCTAAACAAAATACAATTTGTAATATAAAAATATAAGATATCATACAAAGCACTATTTTAAAATATAAAATGTATTATAATTAGGGCTGACGATTTAACAGGTTAATTGGGCGAGATTAATTATGGAAAAAAGGGCTAAAATTGAGGCATTTAATGCATCTGCCCCAGCCTAGACCGGTTGCTCATGAACATGATGCAGGATGACTCACTGCACAATGTCCTAAAATTTAAGATATGAGGGCAAAAAATGTCCCTGTGGGGTTTTGTTTTAAATCATGTGATACCGTTTAGCAATATCACACGATATTACACGATAATTTTATTCATCAGTTCAATAAAAAAAAGAAGTTAATATTGTGTTACATTTTGGACACAATATTGTCAGTATTGCCTGTTTTGTTCAGTTTCACCAATGAAAACAGTACCAAACAAAGCCACAGCAGAACTGTTATGCCTGTCTGAGCTACACACAGCATTGTTACTGTTCGTTACCGAATGAATCCACATTTTTTAACTAATTAAATGAGCCAGTGATTCAGAAATATTTACTTATTTTAGAATACAATAACAATTCTATTTTATTAAAACGTAAAGGAATGTCTGAACTGTTTATCCTAATAATAATATATTTTGAAATCTAACTATAATACAATATTGTATATTTAGACTTTTTGACAAGTGGAAAACTTGACGCATCCTACCTGGAATGATAAGGATGAGCATTTTGGGAGGATTGGGGCTTTTGCTGGCAGCATGCAGGTCTGTTGGCCCATATTTAAGCAGCTCTGTGATTGCTCCTCGGCAGTACACATACTCTACAGAGGCGTCCTCTGCCGGCCACCCCGATCCTGGACTGCACATCACATCAACCGGATCAGCTCCACACAGTTCTGGGCCTAAATAAAGAACCCAGACAAAAGCGACTGATTATATTAGATAAAACCAATCACAATACAACTAACCAATAATGCCAAAAGGGAAGGCATTAAGGTAATATATCATATTATAATATATATATATTAAAGCAATTTTCACTGTAAAGATAAATGCTATAATTAAGACTGCAACTACAAGTTGCTGAATAAATGCACAGCAAAACGTTGAATCAGCAAAAAAATGTCTAATCAGCCTTTATTGATTATGGTCACAAGCTGCAGAACTATGTCCCAGAATCCCTGCAATCAGTTCTCAAAAAGACAGCAGAACTGCTTTGTGATGAAAGCCAACCTCTGACACCTAATGCCAAAATGACAGCTTTCGACACACTGAACATTGGAATTTAGAGTCTGTTATCTTGTTAAGTCCTTTGTTCAGATCATTCAGTTCAGGCTCAACATGCACACAGAAACAGCAATATAGAATAGAATAGAATAGAATAGAATAGAATAGAATAGAATAGAATAGAATAGCAGAAGTATCAGCAAGTACGGACAATACACTGAACATTGGAGTTGAGTTTGAACATTGTTATGCATACAAAACAGTAGAATAGAATAGAACAGAATAGAATAGTACAGAATAGAATAGAATAGAATAGAATAGAATAGAATAGAATAGAATAGAATAGAGCAAAGTACAGGAAATTTACATACAAGTATCACTGACAAATTTGTATTATCTAGAATCAAAGCTTGTCACTGGATAATTTCTTATTGACATGTCTAAATTGTGAAGGTCTTCAATATTATCACTAGTAAATCCGTATAATGGCCATTCATTAAATCTACCTACGACTTTAAACACAAAGTTCAAAGCTTAACGCGGCTGTGACATTTGAATGACTTCATTGCATTTCTTACCGACAGACGATATTCTTTTGAGTGTTTGTGAGCGGAGAAAGTTTGTAAGAAAAGATGTAATGACATTTACCGGTAATCTTCCCAAGGAAGGTACCATTAAACCCAAGGAGCGAAACACTTCCTACTGTTTCTTCTCCTCAATGTTTCAAAGTCTGAGGACCAACGGAAGCTTATATCGCCACCTATTGTACTGTATGTACTCTCTACACTCATTTAAAGTCCCCCTGTAGTCAAATATTTTATCCATTAAAACTTATCTTTGATCATCAAAATTACATATTTAAATGTTTTTTCTTGTGACAATAATTTTCACATGCCTTAAAAGAGCTTGAATGTAACTAGACACCTTTGCCTCATTTACTATACACTGTTCTATGAATATTCAAATTAGCCCCGCCTCCACTCAGTCGCACCATCCTGCGCCTCCTGATCCACGGTTAGCCCAATGACTGATAAGTTTTTACTTGCGGACAACTACAGTGAATATTGTAACATTCGTTAAAGCTACTTACTTGACGATGTTGTGCCCTCAAAATGCCATTAAGACTGAATGCAGCCGTTTGTGATTCTTAATTCGTGCCCGCGAGCAACACGTGTGAAGTGCAGACGCCGATGCAGAAGGGGTCTGACTCCAGGTTACTTTTACACTGTTGCCGCGGGTTATAATGCAAGTTAGCGATTCTAAATTCACATTAAATCACGGCTTCATGGGTGTTTTTGCTCTAATTTATGTTTGGTTTTGTGCTGGTATCGGTATATTTTGCATGCTAGTGATAGGAATCGATCCCTTGACGTTATTGGTTTGTGACGTAGCAACCCGAGGGCTGTTTCAAGCTGCATTTCTGGGAGTGCCATTGGGAAACGCTCTAGGTTACTTCCATAACCTCGGTTCCCCGAAATGAGGGAACGAGACATTGCTATGGGAAATACATTTTCCTCGAATACTACTGAAGCCTTATTGAATCACGCCAGTGAAACTGGCCAATGGCGTTCAAGTCCGTGAAAAATGAGTGGAAATCTCACTCTATATAAGGCAGTGCTTGTACGTCATCCATTCAGAATTTTTGACTGAAGCAACTTGCATTCTAAGATCCTGAGCTCGGTGACACGGCAATAAGAGCAATGTCTTGTTCCCTCATTTCGAGGAACCGAGGTTACGGAAGTAACCGAGAGCGTTCCCCTTCAATTCGGTCACTTCTACATTGCTATGGAAACGTACAAAATCCCGCCATGTCACAGTGATGGAGCCTGGCTCGACTAAGTATGTCAAGTTTCACATCTGGAGCCATAATGAGAGCGGCAATGATATTGGCGCTCTTAGTAAACACAGCTCAGGTCTCCAGGACCTAGACGAAACCATGTAAAAGTCAGGGGGAGTGCGGCAACTAGATGATGTCGCGTCGCACCAGGGGCGAAGTTAACTCCGGTGAAACAGAGAATGTGAAATGGCGGAGGCTTCGGCGCTTTCACATATAGATTAGTTGAAATTGTTTAATTTCAATGAAATCATGTGTTATGATGCACGGCCGTAGCGGTGCTCCATAAGCAGAGTATGATGGTGATCAAGTCCTAAAAGACGTGGTGAACTATTGTGATAAACTGTTAGGGACAGCATTGAATTGGTGGTGCGTCAATGCAGGGTGTATACGACCTAGTCGAAACCACTGATACACATCTCAGATCATAGCTGAGGCTGAGTAGGCGCGTGCGAGGCAAGCGACGACACATCTAGGTTATAAAACCTTGCGAAAGTGCTGGGTGATGACCAGCCTGTCGCCATACAAATGTCCTGAGTAGACATGCCATTTTCCCAGGCCCAGGTTGAGTGGGCCCGAACCCTATCGGACATCCCGCGCCCTTAGAGCTGTAAGCCAAAGCAATTGTGTCAACGATCCATTGTGAGAGCCTTTGCTTGGACACAGGCAGTCCTTTTGTGCATCCACCAAAACATACAAATAGCTGCTCCGAGAGTCTGAACTGTCTAGAGCACTTGATATAAGTGCGCACCGCACGTACAGGGCTCAGCAGTGTATTAAGCGGCTCTGTCCCGGTCGGTGTTTCGGGTTGGAAAGCAAATAGTGTTATGACCTGCGCTTTAAATGGAGTCTAAAGCACTTTAGGCACATAACCTTTTCTAGGCTTCAAGGTGAGTCTACAATCACCTGGCCAGAATTCAATACACGAGTGGTCAATTGAAAGCGCCTGCAGGTCTCCAACTTGCTTAACAGAGGCCAGCGCAAGCAGGAGCGCTGTCTTGAGAGAGAGCGCTCGCTGATTGTATGGGCTCGAACAGGGGTCCCATGAGAGCGTCAAGCAGAAGCGCCAAGTCCCAAGTTGGTAGAGTAGAAGGGCGAGGGGGATTCAGCCATTTTGCTCCTTTCAAAAAACGTATGATCAGGTAATTTCTGCCGATCAGGCGATTTTTGACGTGCGCGTGAAAGGCTGCTATAGCGGCCACATACACTTTGAATGTGGATGGCGTACGACCACTATCAAATCGCTCTTGGAGGAAGGCAAGAACTATTAGTATTGGGCAGTTGATTGGGTCTTCGCCCTGCAATACGCACCAACTTGAAAAAGTTTTCCATTTATGTGCGTAAAGACACCTCGTGGAAGGAGCCCTAGCCTCAGAGATAGTGTTCAACACGCGCTGAGGAAGTGCATCTGTTACTTGCAAGCTCCGTCAAGCGGCCAGACATGAAGGCTCCATGACTCCGGATTTGGGTGCCATATCGTTCCTTGTGCTTGAGAGAGGAGGTCACTCTTCAGTGGGATAGTCCACGGGGGGGCTACCAGCATCTCCACTACTTCTGGGAACCACGGCTGATTGGGCCATTTTGGTGCCACTAACAGAACAGATTCCTTTTCCTCTCTGATTTTGCAAAGCACGCGAGGCAGAAGTTTCACTGGAGGAAAGGCATACTTGCGTACTTTCGGCCAGCTGTGAGCTAGTGCATCCACTCCCAGGGGAGAGTGTGTCAGTGAATAAAACAGTGGGCAGTGAGTGTTCTCCGCTCATGCAAAGAGGTCCACCTCCGCCCTGCCAAATACACTCCAAACAATTTGATCTGTCAGAGGGTGTAATCTCCACTCCCCGTGGATTACCCTGCCCCTCGACAGTAAATCCGCGCCGTAGTTCAGGCGTCCAGGGACATGTACTGCCCGGATGGAGAGGAGGTGTCGATCTGCCCACAGAAGGAGGTCTCTAGTCAGCCGCAGCAGTGGCCGAGAGTTCACACCGCTTTGGTGATTTATAAACGCTACCACTGTCATGCTGTCCGTCCTGATGAGAATGTGACTTTGAAGAATGTCTGGGAGAAAGCACTCGAGCGCTAGGTGTACAGCACGGAGCTCCAGACAGTTTATGTGCCATGACTTCTCCGTTTCTGACCATGTCCCGAAGGCTGGTCTGCCATCTGCACACCATCTGCCATCTGCACACTGTCGAGGCAGCAGCCATTTGGCCGAGCATCCTCTGAAAGCATTTTAGCTTTAATTTGAAGACTACAAGAGAGCTGATCAGTTTTTGTGAGCGCTCCTCCGACAGACGCGCTCGCATATTGATCGAGTTCAGTTCCACTCCTAAAAAGGAGATGCTCTGGCTTGGTACCAGCATGCTCTTTTGCATATTTACAGTCAGCCCTAAGCTCTGAATATGAGTGAGGAGTCTGAGTTTGTCGCTGAGCAGCGTGCTCTCTGATTGGGCTAAGACTAGCCAGTCGTCAAGATTCCGCTCTGCTTCGGAGGAGAGAGAGCAGCGTCCATGCATTTCGTAAACGTACGAGGGGCCAGACATAAGCCGAAGGGCAGGACTGTGAATTGGTACGCTATCCACTCGAATGCAAATCTCAGGAAACGCCTGTAGCGGGGATAATCCACGGAGATAAACAAATCTCCCGTTCTGATATGTGAGAGGATTTGTCTCAGCATAATCATTTTGAACGAGCGATTTGAAAGTGCGCGATTCAGCGGTCTCAGGTCCAAGATTGGGCGGAGTCCACCATCTTTCTTTGGCACCAGAAAATAACGACTGTAGAAGCCGCTCTCGTGGTCTGTGAGGGGTACTGCCTCTACAGCACGCTTTGCGAGAAGATTATGTATTTCCTCTCGCAGAACTGAGGCATTCCGATCTCGTACAGTGGACATTAACACACCGTTGAAACAGGGCGGTCTGCAGAAGAACTGAAGCGAGTAGCCGTTCTTTATTGATTTCATAACCCACTCTGATACCCCTGGCAGTGCCTGCCACGCTTCTGTGAACTGTGACAGCAGGTGAGGCGTACGGCGTACCGTGAGGAATAACTCGCCGTTGGGGGGTGGGGAGTTTAATGCCACACGAGTGTGAGAGTGAGTGATGGGGGAGAGGGGAGTGAGAGGAGGAAAATTGCCCTGATATTGAGGTAAGTTTTGTATGTTTTTCGACTTTATTGCACTGCATAGTGGAACAGTCAAAACACAAACATGACAATTGCTCAGGCAGGGGGGGCGTGATGAGCACACACAGCGGAGCGAGCGGACTTCTTCAGTGGCTCGTCTTCGGCACTGGGTGCAGCTTTCTTCCTCCGAGAGACAGCATCAGGAACGCAGCTTCGATTTAGGGTGACCACCCGTCCCGCATTTTGCGGGACAGTCCCGAAATTGGGAGCTTTGTCCCGCATCCTGCAAGCCGTAAGGTGCGTCCCGCATTTCAATTATGTATTCTGTATGTTTTTTTTTTCATCCCAGAAACTGAAATACCAAAATAAGAAATACATTAAAAACTGACTGGCATTTAAAACCGCATTTGCGCAGTCGTAATGTTCTAGCTAAGAAAATAACCAACCCACGCAGTCGTAGACAGGGAGTTTTCCGCAGATGACGACTGCGTGGACGGCACAAAGGATGTGCGGACCTCATCAAGGGCTCGAGCACCACCGACGGAAATGGTGGAGCGCACACGGAAAAACACGATATTCTCCTTTCATTGAGAAAAAAAAAAAAAACGGTTGCAGCTTTCAGACACGACTTTCTTCTCATTTTAATAGTTCATTTGAGGCGGTTTCTATGGCGTTATTTTAATGACAAGTGTCCAGAGTGCATTATTGCAATGCGAGAATGCAACAAATGTCTCTGTTTGCAGCATTCTCTTCACTCTCACACAAAACAGATGCGCGCTCTCTCTCGATCAGACATTAGGGCTACATGTGCAAGCTCAAAACTTATACTCTCTCCTGGATTTAATGTTGCCAGAAGCGCAACCTGGTGTGTGGGCAATGGACATCCATCGGCAGAAACATAAATCGGCGCACAAGACAACGGATGTAATGTAAATCAGTATTTAAATAACATAACAGTAGTAAATATATCTGTCTCACACGTGTCCCGCATTGTCCCGCAAAATCACATCTACTGTCCCGCAACAGATCTATTGCCAGGTGGCCACCCTACTTCGATTGCAGTGCCGGTGGTCCGCCGTTTCTGTCAGGGCAGGGTCTCTGGCCCTTCGAGCCCTGATGGCGCTTCGGCCACGGTTGTCTTGACCTCACCGCGCCGAACAGCAGCAGAAGAGGTGTGCGGTTTTCCCGCGCGATGCGCTGAGGAGGAGCGGTAGCGCGCAGGAGGTTTCGCGCTGGCGATTATTCACCCAACTGGTGAATGGTGCATTCCGCGACTTTTTTATCTCATCGTGCACCTCAAAGAAAAATTAAATGTTATTATTTTAATTGCATCTTAGATTATATTACATGTTTGTCATTGTATGCAATTAGCTCACTACCTCACAATTAAATCACATGACAGGCAACAAACAGGTGTTTGTAGCCTCCTTGTGAGAGTTAATATCCAGCAAGCCTACCGTTTTTCAAAAAATAAATAAATAAATAATGTATGCTCCTATGTTTATGTTCATTTATTTCACTTTATGGCAATGAAAGGAGCATACTCACTGCCATTAAAGTGAAATTATTGAACCTGCACATAGAAGCCTGATAAAAATACACATATATATATATATATATATGCGCACATATGATGTTTTGAACCATTATCTCTCCCATTTATTTAATAAAATGTAGCCCCATTTAACCTTCATGTTGCCCATGTGTGATATTGCATCGATTGTTGATAACAGGTTTTGCTATCAGGGCCATATAACACATTCCAGTAGTTTGCATCATCTGCACAACTATGCTGGAAAGTCCCCTTTGCCTGCATTAGGTCATCTGTGTATGTGTGTGTGTATCACAAAAAAGATGATGGCATATACTAATTTGATTGGAGACAGACGTATTTAGGGCTTATAAGAAAGCAGGCCTGCTAAATGCATCTTTACACTGTGCTTTATTTGCAAATTCAAGCAACAGCCCCGATCACATTATGCCATTGTCATTACATTACATATGACAAACACTTACTTTGACCTCCCAGAACTGGTCAGCTTCAGCAGATGTCCTGGATCACCGCCCCGACGTGAGGACTCAAACCTGAAGGTCATAACGCCACACACACAGCAGCCCTCTACAAATACATTTACCTTTAGATATCAAATGGAATATTTATCTAGTCGCATGCTGTGAGCTTTCAGAAAGACAAATGCAAAGTAACAGACTAACTGCCTTCTGTTGCATGCATATCCAATAAGTCTCAACTGCAACTGTTTTAAATATCAGTCTTAACCATCATGAGTTCCACAGTAATATCTGGACATAATCCATTCTCGTACAGAAATATGTTGAATCTGATTTTCTGCCGCTGCTGTAACAGCCAGTAAAATGTCAGCACTAAATCCAAGCAAAGCACAAAAGGCTCCAACACTGGCTTAGGCAGTAATCTCAGTATTCTTTCAACACACTATCACAAAATCATGAGTCAATCACTGAAAGAAATGAACTGATTAAAATTGGTAAAAATAAAGTATTAGAAGCCAAACTGGGAAAAGAGTTCCACACACTTTTTATTAGATCAAGATTAGTTTCAGGAAAGAGCATGCAATGTGACATTATACCATTGCACTGTAACTGTGTTTTCTCATGTCAGACAGATACTGTGACACAGGCTTAGATGCAGGTTTCTCATACAGAATCCGGTGTCCTGTGAGTTCTCACCTGAAAGTAAACCCATATGTAATCAACAGCCAGATCGATGTTTGATGTATTAGGTCCAATACAGCAAGTGCACATGTAAGCAGACTGAGACAGCGCTACCTAGCAACATAATTTAAAAGGTATTCAGAGAATATCTGGAAAGTGTAAGTCTTACTCACTCTAATAAACTGTTACTTTGACAAAAAGATACATTTTGTGATGACTAAAGTGGGTTTTGGCGTATTAATGTCTAAAATAATGTTTATTCA
Organism: Barbus barbus; assembly: GCF_936440315.1. Classification (NCBI taxonomy): domain Eukaryota; kingdom Metazoa; phylum Chordata; class Actinopteri; order Cypriniformes; family Cyprinidae; genus Barbus; species Barbus barbus. The sequence goes on from NC_136758.1 coordinate 14,002,785, forward strand.
TGATAATTTTCACAGAAAAAAAAAAATTAAATAGTAATAAAGAGAAGACAAAGTGCTGCCAATTTAGCTTTTTGGGCCTCCTCGATGTGATGCAGGCCAGTGAGACAGCTGCAAATAATTTGAATTTATAAATAATGAATTTAAATGCTTGTTCGAAGTTATTCAATTGAAGAAATAAGCCAAACCTTGTCAAACTGGTTCTCCAAAGCACACACTAATGTATCTTGCATTCTTGCAAAAACAAGTACATCATTTCATAAATTATCATTTCAATAGATATGAAAAGAAAAGAATGTGGAAATAGTCTTTTATTGTGCACTTTTAGCCATGGAAAGCAGCGTTTCTCAAATTTAATGTATAAAAGGTTGGCATCGTTTGAATTCTGGGTTATGAAACGTTGCAGATTGTGAAGCCAATGATACACAATGTGAAATGATGCTGTGTTATTTTTAGGGCCTGCTCACACAGAACGCCATTTGTATTCCATTCCGCTGCTTTTCTATTGCTTTTCTATGAAAACATGCACCAACGATACATGAGCAAATTTGAACATTGAGCATTGCTTCTTTTGTAAAAAAATGTACTTTTAAAAAACTTTCACTGTCTTTTTACCATTCCATACCCTGCTACTCAAGTTGTTAAATGCAAATATGCGTTCTGTGTGATTGGCCGGTGAGACGTAAAATGCAACAACCAATCAGAAACTGAACAGCACTCCCCTCTTTAAATTTATACACTTTGTATAGTCATATAAACTTCCATGCACTGTATTTTAAATCTTGTTGCAGTTTGAGTGACAATCACTTCATTCGTATGATCTGAAAAGTGTGAAAAGCTTTTTAGGGTGTTTTAAACAGGAGGAAATAAGCTTGACTTTAATATTTTCTGGTGTAAAGATCACCCCTAACCCCCACTTAAAGTATTTGGTCTCAAATATATGCTTATGCTAAAGAGCATTGCTCATATACATGCTATTTATGCCTGCAGAGAGTATGCCAAGAATTCCATGCTTCTGACCTGACATTCTCACATCTCAATCTAATCAATAATAATGATATTTTACTGGAAACACATGTAACGTTTAACCACACACACAGTCAAACACATTTTCACCAAACTGCTTGAGGACAAAAGGGAATACTTAGTGCACCTGTGAAAACACAGTATCAAAATATTAGTAGAGAGATCTGTTGTTTAAATATGAAAAAGAGGGATTATAATTTTAAGTATTTCCTGAATATATCTTGATGCATGACAGTGTGAATATCAGTCATTCATTAATAAATATATCCATAACACAGCTGTTTTTCTTGGTATGTTCCCTCTTTTTTCTTTTTTAACTAAGAGAATTAATCAAAAGTTTCACAAGACTTGACGATTGAGGACACAAGACTGGAGTTCAGATGTGATTACAAGAAATCAGCTATATGTGGTTTTGATATTCATATGAATTCATAAACAGAAAGAGGCATAAAACATTAACTTTACAGAGAAACAGAGAAATGTCAGAAATGAATGCAGCTTCTTGATCCTATAGTAAAGGTGATGTTTGTCTAAAGATAAACTGTGATGAAATAACTGTTTTTTAGGCCAAAGCCAAGCAATCACGCTGATTCATATTTAATTTGAAGGATAATTAATTGATTTCAGGATATAAAGGTGAATGTAATGCCAGATGAGGAAGAAAGTGAAAAAATACAGTGGTGTGAAAAAGTGTTGGCCCCCTTCCTGATTTTTTATTTTTTTGCATGTTTGTCACACTTTAATGTTTCAGATCATCAAACTAATTTAAATATTAATCAAAGATAACACAAGTAAACACAACATGCGGTTTTTGAAATAAGTTTTTTATTATGAAGGGAAAACAAAATCACAAAAGTTACAAAAGAAACTGCTCTCTTGTCTCCTCTGAGGCTGGGACTCTAAACAGTGTGCTGCTCGTCAGTCCAGCCAAAGACAGAACAGTTAGCATGCTTTACGTGAACTTTCACCATGATGTTAGAACTGGTACACCGTTGTCACTTGCGAAAATACAATGGTTGTGCCGTTGATGGAAACTTGCAGATTAAGGGGCGGTAATATTATAATAAGATCCCCTTTTTATGTCACGAGGGAGCGAAATCTGAATGGCTTGTTTTTTTCACAAGCTTACAGAGAAAGGCTTACCAAAAAAATTTCACTTTTTCACATTTTCTGGTTTGGTAGATGCACCGGGGACCCGATTATAGAGCTTAAACATGGAAAAAGTCAGATTTTCATGATATTTCACCTTTAAATGTCTTCTTGTATTCAGGGCTAACAAGGAATTCATTGAGAGATTTATGCCTCAGGCATTTTTTTACTGCTCTGTGACAATTTCTACTATTAAAATAGGAAGAAACTGTCCCCTCATTTGATCAAACATTTGACATGGAGCACCTCATGCGGTTGACTAGTTTGCATCACATGACCAGCCATGTACAAACCATTTCATCTAGTAACCTCCATGCCATTAAAGAACTTTGCTTGTGAAATCAATTAATCAGGGCTCCCTGCAAATAAAACATTTCATACAATGCCATTGGTAGCTGAAAATATTTGTGATATTTTCTGCATCCACACCTCTAGTTGTCAGACGATTATTGTCCATTGCAACATACACAAAAATACTGCACTGAAATTCTATTAACATGTTATCAGTTTTTTTAAACGCTAACCAGTTTGACTGAAAGGCATTGGTTTGTTTCAAAGCAGCTTCCACACATCTGACACACAAGTGCCTGGAAATGTTTCAAAATTCCAAGTGCCACACAGAAAGGATTCACTCTGCTGCCATATCTGTAATATGTTGCTCAGTCAGTGGCCAGCTGTTGTTTTATGCTCCAGCTTGGTTGAAAATCGTCACAAGATTTAGAGAGACACTTTGAAACCTGCAGCAGTGATTTACATGTATGACAGACCCAACAGGTTGAGCTACATTATCTGAGCTCTCAAGGGGGGACTGCTGTCTATTAGAGGCACTGTACAACCCACACACACATAATCTGTAGCCAAAATGGTTAGAAACAGATGCATCCAAAATCTTCAAGTGCCCTGTGTGGTTAAAAGTCCGTATAAGTGTCTTGCTCCTGTGGGGCCTTTAGGACTTAAGAGCGTGTGTGTGTGTGTGTGTGTGTGTGTGTGTGTGTATTAGTGAAAAGGATGTGATTTACACATGCAGGGGTCAGAAGGAAGAGGGGGCACCTGGTGTCTGGTAAAGCACCTGGCCCGTCATATCTGATCACATCAATTTCTTCTTTCTCCCCTTGCTACTCAGAGACATTTATCAAACAAGTTCTTCATCACTACAACCTCTAAATCCTGCCTCAATACATCTGAAGAAAAAACTTTCCCCATTCAACCATCTGTGCCTCTATTCAGAGAATAATACAGAATTTATTGCTTTTATGCACTGCTATTTATTATTTAACTATATGTATTTATGATTTTATATCCATGCAAATACTCACAAATCAGCACTTTACAATAAATTAGAATTTGTTAATACAAATATAGGCCTATATATTCGCAGAAGTATTACAACTGAATATGAAATAATTTTAACTTGAAAATCATGCTAAACAACATTAAATCACAATATTAGTTGCCATCTGTTTCACTGCCCATATTTAATACCACATTCTCTGTACTGGTGTGTGTCTATGATGGGCTGCAATTATGTCATTTCCTGCCTTCATGTTACTAGTGGCAAATTCATCCGCTAGATTTCATTACATTTGACATTTCAAATAGAAACCATTGGCAGTGTTGCTCTTTTGTCTGGCATGGCTTGTCCAGCATCAGGTCTCTGTTATGGGGTGATGGGGCAAACTGGTTTAGAGTCACCCTAAGCTGCCATTAATTAAACACAGAGAGCAAAAATGAATGACAGACTGTCACTACTGCCAGCATGTGCCTTCCAACCTTTGCATATGAATATGTGTTATGTAATTTAAGAGATGTCCATTGCAATATTTTCTGTCCATAGCCAAACCGTTGAGGGCACATGGGTGTTTCCTTTATGCCTCAAGGGTCGATTCGAATTAAAACGAACTAAATATACTAAGAAAAATATATATCGTAGCCATTACATTTTTTTATTTTAATGCATTCATAATTATTTTTCTATTTTTCACAGGCCTATTATGTATTTTAGATTTTAGTGTCTTACCCTTGTCCCAGACCCAGACTATCAACTAGTAAAATCCATATTAAAAATATTAATTATTTAATTTTTAAAACAAGGAGATAAATAATAATCATACATTCAGACATTTGTACCATCATTTAGACCACAACAAAACAAACAGCTTTGGCTATAATATACAAGCTAAAAAAAACTCAAGCTAAAATAGATACATCTTTTAGTGTTGCATTTCTAAATGCCTCGTGTACATAGAAAACCTACATATGTGTTTTTCAGCTCTGTCCAGCTTCTTAAACTCTAAATTTGAGAGTGTTTCTATTATATGGCATACATTTTCATCAGTTGACTGAGCACCATATAGAGGAAATGTAAAACAGGCTACTTATTTTAGCTTCCAAAAAATGTCAGTAGATGGTCGGGAGCCACATGAAATCATCAATTTAACATGTGGAAGGTAATACATCATTTCAAGGATTCATGCTGTCATTACTATGATGTATTCAGTAGACTGCATTTGAAGAAATGTTTACAAATCAATGCAATGTAATGTAGACATTTACAGAAACTTACAGAAAATACTGCAATATTGTTATATTGCAATATGTTTGACATTAAAAACTAAATACAGTGGTAAAATGATCTCCTTCATTTAAAATAATAATGATAAAAAAGAATAGACCAATTCATTGCGACGGATGAAGTTCTATTGAAGTTTGAAGAAAGTCCTTATTTGCTTCTGCACAGTTTGAGTGTATGAGAGCATGTAATAAATAGATGAGTAATGGTACATATGGGTAATCTGAAACCTGCACATTCACCGAACTTTCTTTTTAAAAGTTCCCTCAAAAGACTCAAATCCCTGTGATTTAGGAACAGACATAGCATAGATGATTATAAAGAGGCTTTTGGTCTCTGTGGACAAAAAGAAAGACATGCAAAATGGAAAATGCATAAATTCTAACTGGTGTTTACTGCATGAAAAAAGCACCAATGTGTAACATTAAATGTAACCCTTAAGAAAGTAGACAGGTTTCAATTTTTCACAAATTTTCATTTTAGTTTTTAGTCAATCGGCCTGAACTTTGTCACTCTGGATGAAAAGTTCACTGAGGAGTGGAGAAAATGAATGACCTTTTGATTAATATGATGCTGGTGTGAGGAGCTGATGATACACAAATGCCAGCGACTAGCAGAGAGACAGTCAGCATTTGATCTGTAAGAAGGTCAAGTGAAAAGCAAAACAGCTGAGAAGCATGAAATCATCTGTCCATGTGATTTTTATCAGTTTCCAGCCTTCTTCCAGCTGCAGCAGGTCTGGATGGTGGAGTGGGTGGAGCGGCGTAAAGCAGTGCATGTTTTATTGCCTTTTACACACCCTGTAAATCACTGACATTTTGTTTTCACTTGTTAGCCTACTCCTCTGTAAAAATGAGATTATTTAGAGCTGGCACTGAATCAGCTCAGGGATATTTGAAGATCAGGGATGTTGTTATGAAATGCCTTCTTAACATCTGTGCTTATGGAGCTTAAGCTTGTTTACGCTTTTAACTTTTCTACTTATTTGATTCTGGCTAAATCTGCAACAAACAAGTGCAATTTCACTGCAAATTATCAGTATTTTACTATTTATGTAAACATTATAAGAAAAAAATTGAGTAAGATTTCATTGGATATTATGGATTATATTAAATCTTCAAATAATATATCTAGATTTATTTCTTAATCCATTGCCAAACAACTATTCTTTTTAGATTAACAGTATGTTTTAAAAAAAAGATAAAAATCTCTAAATTTAAAAATGTAATTCAAGATACCTTCTCATACACAATTTTACTTCTTTAGTAAATGTATTTATTTATTTTTAAATTATGGGAAATTTATGTTTTGTACTGTTGCAACAAAATAAAATAACATAAAATAAATCATCTTTAGGAGTTAATCACCAATAAAAAAAATAGCAGGTGGCTATTCAAGTTCATTCTTGCTTAAATGTGATTTATCTAAAGGTCAAATTCATGCCCACTTTAAAAACAATGAATCTTCACTGAACTTTTAACCAACCAAATGTATGAACACTGTCTGTTAGGAAAAAGCAATATGTTATGTCTGGGTGATCACACACTACAAAAATGTTGGGGGTCACAACTGGGAGGCTGATTCTCCATATCCTGAAGTTCATCTTCACATGCTGTGGGTCCACAATAACAGACGACCTTGAATAAAACTATCAACAAACGTTCTTTCATTCACAGCGTCACCCAATGTTTCGATGTATTTTTTGATACTTCTTCTAAATTTTAGTCAGAGATATTATACATGAATCTTGGGATTGGGAAACCCAGTGGTGAGGGGAAAAAATGGATAGCAACCAATTTACTCGCCGCTTCCATTTGGAAATCCTTCGGAAAACAGCAGACAGCTACTCTGTGCTACTCAGTTACTTGTGCAACATCAACTAAAGTTGTTTTGCCAAGTATCCATGGCTAAATAATAACTGGCATACTCTTTGGAGTGTTACATTAAACCTCTGACAAGTGAATGAACGTAAGCCAAGGGAAATGGAAAATGTCTTTCCTAAGAAAGCACTTCATCATGAATATGGTAGCAGGCTACTGCTTTAATTCCCTTTATTCCAGGAGCAGATGCACAAATGTTGATAGTACTTTTGGCAAGACAAAAATAATCACATCCTGAAGAACTGGATATGGAAACGCAATCTATCGATTCACCAAACCGATTTTATGCTTTTATTGCACATGAACCTTGTCATCAAACTACAGGTTTTTAATATTAATGATGGTGAAAAGGATCAGCTATCAAAAGCAGATATGTTATCCATCTGTTGAATGAGATTTAGATGGAGAAATTAATATTTGAAAGTTTCTTGAGCAGGAACACATCATCTAGTGCCATAGTGCAAAGTTGTTGGCAAAATATTGACAGGAAGTTCCTAGGAAACAACACAAGTGTTGATGCAAGTTGAGCGAGAAGACATTCTTTGGGTCTAAACGTCACCATACACTCAGGCTATGCTTTGTTTTAAGCGAGTCTAAGAATTTTTGCCTGTCAATTTGGAAGAACAAAATGATGTACTGCATCCAGGTACCAAATAAAAAAAACAACAGATGAGGCCTACATCCTATCCTTCACACCCCCACTCTGTTGCTGATGACCTCTGACCTCCTCTGAAAAGACTGCTGTGGGAAAAGCAGCATGCACTTGGACACAGCACAGGCCCAGATTCCAAACAGGTGGTAGTCTCTCTGCTTAGCAACATTTGTTTTGGGGCTCTTTTGATGAGGTTATATGAAATAACGGCAGGAGGGAACTGTTCCCCACCAGGTAACCAGGGGCAGTATATGGTGGGAATGTAACCTACTATATTAGACTGGTGTGACCATGTACTGAGTGGAGTGAAATGGCATGGCAGGTTAACCATTTATTATCTTACAAGGTGTGAGAAGTGAAATCCACAGCTGTGTGGTCATTTGTTGTCATGAAGACATCGCCCTCTTTTGGCTAAAAGCTGAAAACACTATCACAAATCCAATGGCGTAATATTAACAATTTTGGAGAAATGTAAAGGACATTTCTAAGAATTTGTCATCCAGTATCTGTTTTAGCACCAGCAAACCACAATCTAATTACCTGAGGAATGTTATTCTTTCAACACTTCACTAAAAAAGCATACACAAGCACTCCAAAGTCACTTGTTTTTGTGATAATGTTTGCACACTGAATATGGCTTTTACTCCAATTTATGTTGTCTTGCAGATTTTTATTTATTCATTTCTTTAAATACAATATTTTCCAAAATCATATAAGCTTAATTATATTCTCAAAACACTGTTCACCAAGACAGACATTCATTACATAAGTATATTATTTATACTTTAATTTACTACAATTAAATTAAATCAAATACTAAAATGACATGCAAAAGTCAAAAAACACTGTTCAGGGAAACAACAATGGAAAGAAGAAAACGGGAGACAAAAAACAGTTTCTAATGCTGAATTTTTCGATAAAAGGTTTATGCCATGCTGGGCCATTCACTAAAAGATTTCCAATAGAAAGGAAGAGGAATATCCACATCCGTCTTTTTGTTTGAAACCCGTACATATGGCTCTGTATATGAAGGCAATGATTTCATTAATGCAATGTAGCTCTTAAACAGACTACTGATATAAGAATCAACCAGCATGAGAAGATCATTTAGATTAGAGATGAGCTTCTCCTTTGATATTTCATTGTACAGCTCCTGGATTTTATTTTTGCTGAAGTCTTTGAGCTCGGACAAACCCTTTTTAGCTTCCCTCATCCATTCACGAATCTTCTGCATAACTTGTAAATTCCCTGCCTCTTTGTAAATCCCACTGATGTGAGAGGAAATTTCTTCCAGTTTTTCGCTCTTGAGAGAGTTCAGGAAATCCTCTGCCTTCTGGATGTAAACCTTTACAGAGTTTAACAGGTCCTGGAACACTTTCTCCACTTTGAGGTTTTCCCATCCCTCTATCGCTTGCATAATCTGATTCTTTGCTGATTTCATGGCAGCCCTCAGATCCATGAAAATTTTCTTCCCACTAATAACCTTAGTGGTACCAGGAACAGTAAATTCTACTTTGTTGATGTGACCTGAAACAGTGTCAGCAATGGCTTCCATGAGACTAAGAAACCTTGTAGTAGTAGCTCTATCAATCACTTTGGAAATGGACTGCCTGATCCTATTGTACAACTCCTGCCCAGTAAGCTTCTCCTCCAGACCGGGCAAGTGGAATTTGGTGTCCCTCAAGAACTTCATGGCAGCATCCAAAAGAACCCGCATGTTTGACTCATACTTCTGAAGGAATTCATTAGCGTTGATGGAGAACCTTCTGCTCAACTCTTGGAGATCAATTTGGGGTAAGTTCTCCAGCGTTCTCCTCCACATCTTTTTACCCTGTTGTCTGAGCTGCTCAATTGAGTTCTGCAGAGCATCAAACATGCGTGGGATCTCCTGGTAAGCTCTGTCAATGCCATTGGAGAGTGCGTTCTTCAGTTTTAGGGCAGCACGGTTCAGGTCTATGCCAAGGTAACTGATGTGGTACTGGTTGATAAACTTGTGAAGAGATGCTATGATGGAAGGAAGTCTGTCTTTAAGGCCATTTATCATGTCTGATAGTCCATTTATATGATAGCCAACCTGAATACTCAGCTTTTCAGAGTTCTTCAAAGTCACCTTGAAACTCATCAGGTCTGTGTCCTTGTCAGGACTTGACTGGATAAACAATACAGACATTTTGTTAGAATATTTCAATAAGCTGTACAAATTGCTGACTAAAGATTATCACTCTTACCAAATATCTGCTGAACAGTTTCGCATAAAATTGAGATGGTGACCTTCTAGTGAACTGGAACCCGATGAAGCCGGCTGCTGGTGAGGATATCGAGGATGTGATTCCATTGTTGTGTGATGCATAACGAAAGCTCAAGTCAGCAAAGGTCTGGCTTATTACGTCAATGCCCAGTGTATGTCGTGAGGGACTGTGGAGTAAAAACACATTGCTATTTTGGTATACGTAAAGCAAAACAAGGCCGATGTAAAACAGAAATTCAAGAGATTACCTGGAACCTGAAGACTCATCCCGTCTCATTCTGAAGAAACATCAAACATTATTAGGAATCTATAACAAGAGACTGTATAAATGTGTAGGTTTGAGAAATTGATAGGTTGTTCTTACCTTAGATTCTGACGAAGATCATGCTTCCAGTTTATATTCACATCCTGATGGGTAAAGGTACTTTTTCCATCTATACCCACAGCTCCATTCTCAAGAAGGATGGTGGCAATCGCTAAAAATAGAATGTGAAATGGAATAGCTAAAATATTAATATTAATTAATAATATTCACTGACAAACACTGCACAATGCTTGACAGATATATATATATATACACACACACACACACACACACACACACACATGTATACATACATGTATATATATTGTTCTAAACAAATAAATAAAGATATATATATATATATATATATATATATATATATATATATATCTTTATTTATTTGTTTAGAAAAATGTAATATTATGTTTGTGCTATTAAATACTCATATGAATGTGTAAAAGCCTTTTAAGCTTACCATCCAAGCTATACTCCAGGAAAACCATGGTGGAAGTGCAGGTGGACTTCAACGTGCAAACAATTCCTGACTCTGTGTTTTCTATATTTCCAGTCCATGTATTGTTATAAATTGGAGAAAACACTTTGACAGTGGCCGACAGGGAACCAAAAGTTGGAATAAACACACCAGCTGGGAGATGGAGTGATATCTCTGGGACTTCGATTTTTTGTTCTGGGATAACAACATCTGGCAATTCAAAATGATATAGAGTTTTTGTGATGTCATCCAGACGAATTGGATAGTCACCAACGTCAAATGCTTTGGGAAGGGTAAATGGTGAGATAATGATTTCATACTGTGGAAAACTGACAAACAAATGAGCCATTTTGTCTTTCAGATATTTAGTTTTTACATTAATGCTAGGGATTTCCACTTTTGGTAAACCAGGCAAAGTAATATCAAAGGTAGGTGTACTGATATCATTGGGGATTTGTAGATTTGTCAAATCAATGACAAAGGATGGCACATGGAGAGTAGTCAAAGGTACGGTAAAATCTGGAACAGTTATTAATGGTGGTATTGAAATATAATCTTGCAGGCCAGGCTCTTCAAATCGCATATCCACTTCCCTAATCATTTTCAGAAGTTCTTTAAACCAATTAGGAAGTCCGACTGTTATTTGTGGGATATTAAATGTGACTCCATGTTCAAACAATTTTGCAGGTAGTGCAAATAGTGTTCCCTCCATGCTCTTGGTGTATATCACAACAGTCGAAGCATTGAGGAACTGCAATTGGTCAGTACTGGTCACCTCACCAAATTTAAATATGTCCCATAGACTCTTATGGTAGACTGGTAATTTGACAGTCTTCAGGAATGCAACATTCCCCTCAATGGATTCGGATATTTCCATGCGGATTTCAGACTGATCGTTTGATAGTGTCAGATCAGAGGAATGGATCAATGTTGCTAGTTGTTCCTTGCCACTCCAAAGTAATTTTTGCTTGTCTGAAGTGATGGAAAGATCTGCGTTCTGCACTATGCCAGCATGACCAAGGCTACTCGGTTGTGATATGTCAATGTCAAGATTAGCTGACAAAGTTGTCAGTGGAACAAACTCAAGCGTCGCCCTTATATTTTGCATTCCGTTTGTTGAAAATGATGCAATACTAGCTGCATTGGTGCTTGTGTATGTCATTGTAGCATAAACACGCCGCAGAGAAGCTTCGAGAGCGAGGTTCTTAGTGGCGTCCATATTCCAGGAACCAACATTTTTGTGATAGACCTTAGAAGTTAGATCAGTTTTCAGTGTGGAACGAACACCGTTGGCATTCAAATAAATAGTTGCTTCATTGTCCAAAGATCCAGCAAGATTAGCATTTTCCATGATGGTTGTATCTGTTGTTCCTTTCCAAGTGCTCTCCAAAGAGAAGTAAGATGGCAGTGCCTCGAGAGCAAAATTGTGATCAATACTTCCAGTGCCTTGCATTTCAATTATGGGAAAATTACAAGTGTAGCTAACGCTGATTTTAGAGGCTATATTAGGTTTAGACTTAGTATTACCTCGGAGCACTTGATTTAGGTCCATCGTAAAAACTGGGAGCTTAACTTTTGCCAGGTTTGTTAAGGAAGCCTCCATATTCCTCTTGGTGAGGCTCACAGTGCTTTCATGACTACATTCAGCATTCATATGTTCAAAGGACAGACTTGTGGCCATCTTCAGACCTCTCCTTTTATTGATGGTGGTACTGCCATCAAGTTTACCTTTGAGGACATCGAACACGGATGTTGACGAGACATCAAACTTAATCACAACATCAGACTGATTATACAGGCCGCCATTGGCATTCAGAGTTATTACGGGGGATTTGACTGAGAGCTCGTACGTCATATTTCCAAATGCAGGTATCATAATGTTATTCTGAATTTCTGGTATTGTAAATGTGGGGAGGGTCAAAGCTCGAAGGGTCTCAGGGACATGCAAGACTGGTAGCTCCAAAGATGGAAGCACAAGGGTATATGATGGCACTGAAAACCCCATAAAAGGAACTTTAAAGCTTGGTGTGCTTACCTCCTTGGGTATGAAATAACTGAATGCAGGCAATTCGGCTCGGAAGGCTGAAACCTCAATGTTTAGTATAGGTATTGTGTATCCAGGAAGAGTAAAATATCTTGGTGGCTGATTTGATGTGTCAATTTTGTACTTTTTATACTGAATTCTGGCTTCATTGTAGGAATTGGTGAGGGCATCCAAAATATGGTCTCGTCCGAGTTCAAATTGCAGATTCAAGATCTTGGAATTTTCAATGAAGGCTTCATAGATTGGCTCAAGGTTTAGATCAAATGTGTGTTTGTATGGGTTTTTCTGATACAAGAGCTTGAAATCAATGTCAAATGATTGTTGAGGAGTGGTCAGAAGATGTTTCAGACCATAATATTCCCAAAGAGAAAACTCGTCTATTTTCGGAGTTTTCATATCCAGGTATGGGATCATAATTTCTGGGATACTGAGTGGAACAATCAAGAAGTCAAGATTGGCTTCACCATCAACAAAAGCATAGATTGCAGCTTCATTTTCACTGTTATCCAAAGTAAAGTTGTGTTTATATTTGTACTGATTGAAGCGAGCCAGACCTACCCAAAAAGCATTTTGCTTATTGGAGCTCAAAGTAAATCCAAAGTCATCCTGGAGATCAATTTTTCCAGTCAGCTTCAGGGGCAAGAGAATTTTAGAGTTCCCTTTATTTCTGCAATCAAGTGTGACCTCAAATGGTTGAGCCAAGAACTCACATGCGTTGGATATACTTCCACTCACTTTTCCAATGAGCTCAGCCTTATGTGAAATTCCTATTTCCATTCGGACATCCTCCATTTGAGCCTTTCCTTTAAGCGTCAAAATACTGCCCTTGATGAAGGGCGCCTCAGTCTCAGCCCTGGCATCAACGGTGATGTGGCTCAGAATGACAGACTCTGCATTAACAGACTGCTTCATCTTAAGGTTTCTGCTGTTTGTTTCTCCATCAAAATTGAGCTTTGCTGTTCCAGCATTGACAGTGAACTCCAAATTGCTCTTGTGTGTAATTTCATCAGAATAATCATCAATGGACTTGGCAGTCCTTGATGGACTTGATGGAGACCACTTTCCACTTCCCACTGTTCCAACTGTTAAGGATATTGTCCCGGATTCAAAGCGAGCCTCCGCTGTTTTGGTTATTATAGCCTGACTGGAAAGATCTATGGTGGGGATGTTCAGATTATGGGTGTACGTTGTGTCCATATTTGCAACTATTCCATTCTTTAAAGCAATGCCTACATTATTAATCAAATCAGCTGTGTATATATGAGTGGTGAAATTGGCAGCTGTCTTGGCTGTTGCTTCTGCTGAAGTACCACTTAATATGACAGAACCCTCATGGTCAATTCCAAAGGCCATGTGATTGACTTTCATGGTCTCACTAATAACCATTTTTCTAATTTTTGGAGCTTCAATTTGAAGCATTGCATCCAGATTATAGTCAAGGAATTCAAGGTTTCCCTTTGACTTTCCTTTTGAGTTCAGTGTAGCTTTAAACTGTGGGGATTTTGGTGTTCTTGTTGTGTTCTCAAGAGCTGCTGATGTCATCAATGTATAATGAGGAGAATCGACTTTGAATTCTCCATAAAGTTTGCCAAAAGCAGGTAGACATGGTTCAAATGAAATTTCAGGGATTTTGACTTCAGGGATGGGCAACATGGTGATCTCAAAGTTCTCCAGTTTCAGTTTTGGAACAGTGATCTCTGGGAATTTGATATCTGAAAGAGTGATCTCTGAGAAAGTAAAATCAGGCAAGTTGGAAAGGTAAAGAGCTCGTAAGTCCCCGAAGATGGCGTCAGGATCCACTTCTGGCATTTCTATCTGGCGAACTTTGTCAGTGAAGTCAATAATGCTCTGCTTGATTTTATCAAAGTCAACTGTGATGGAAGGAAGACTGAACAGGTCCAGAATGGTGAATTCCGGTATTGTTATCATTGCTGGAATTGTAATATCGTGTATCCTTGCCATTTTAATCTTAAAGGCAGGAATCTCAAGATTTGTGAATGGAAGAACAAAGGTGGGAAAATCAAATTCTGCTGTCTTTAGAGCATTGAGAACTCCCTCCACAGCTTTACTGATTTGATTGAGGAGCTCCTTATCTTCAACCATCTTCTTAATTTCATCAATGAGTTTTGTGAACTGTGATGAAATGTATTCGATCATATTGACGTAAGCAACACTTGCTCTTTCCAAGTAAACCGAGATTTCATCTCTGATGTCCATGTCATTAATTCTCTGCCTCACATCATCAATAATGTCTTGGATCTTCAGTTTTATGTCTTTATATGCAGTAGTGTCAATTACATCTATAATATTCCTGCAAACATCAGCTATCCTTGTATTTTTCAGTTTCTCCAAATAGTCAACAACAGTCCCCTGCATCTCTTTTATAAATTCTCTGGATGCCTCTATTTTTTGTGGGATTTCATAAACTTCATTTATCTGCTTGTTAATATAATTGACTACATCCTTAAGTTTTTCATTTACTTCATCAACAAATGTGTTGTAATCAAAAGTTCTTAAGGTCTTTATAATCATGAGAATGTACTCATTTAAATTATCTAAAATCTGTTTGAAATCCATCAGCTTTAACAGAGAAACAACGCTGTCTAATACCTCCATAAACTTATCTGAGATGTACTCAAACTGGATAGATTTTAAAGTATCCACTACAGCCTGTACCAGCTCTTGGATTCTGTACTGCTTGACTAATATAATGGCCTGCTCCACAAAAACTTCAATTTTCTTGTCAATTTCATACCGTAAAATAAGCTCTTGTGCATTTAAGTACACGCTGTTGATTTTCTCTGGAATTTCATACTCTTCTATCCAGTTTACAATGACATCTTTCGCAGTATCCAGCACTCTCTCTATGTCTTCATATGGAATTTGATCAGATAGTTCTTCCACATATTCAGTCAAGTCAAATGAGATGATATAGTCTCTCAGACCCTCAAGTAACATCTTGATGTCAAATGTCTCAACAATCTTCCTCAGTTCATTCAGCTTTTCCTGAAGTTTGGTTTTAATTTCATATTTTTCATCCAGTTGTTTCAACCAAGCAGCACTGCTGTCCTGCAGCTTTTGTAAATCAATCTGTCTTATTATATCTTCAATACCATCAATGCCTCTGATGATTGTTTTGGTTATTTCATACTTCTCATCAAAAGCTTTAAGTTCATCTCCAATTTGTATCAAAATGTCAGAGACAGAATTGGCCCACGATCCACTCTCAATGCCATCTTTGATTTGAATCATCAGATCCCTAATTCTTGTTGCTAAATCAATAATATTCTTTTTTGAAGACTCCTTACATTTCTCAGCATATGCATCAAGGTCATCTATTGATATAGTGTAGTCATGTATGAGGGAAATAAGCTGGTCCTTGACAATGTTGACTTTATTCTCTAGGTCCATGTCCACTATGATGTCATTCACTTTTTGAGGGAGTTCATCCAACCTGTTCCTAAAATGACCTATCAAACCATTGATATCTAAGCTGTTGAGGTAGTTTTGTAGGGATTCAAAAGTATGCAGAATTGCATTTTTTATTCTTTCAAAGGCAGCAGGAAAGCTCTCAATGAATGGAAAATAAATAATGTGACAGTCACTGTTCTTATCATACTTGACAAACCCAAAAGCACTAAACTTTTGATTGTCTAATGGAATATCACTAGATTTTGTTTCTGTGTTCAAAAGATTAGTTTGAAGCACTCCAGAGAGCTGGACCCCCATCTCATCTTCTTTGTTGTAAATATTGACATCTTGGTTGTAGGCATGATTATTTAGCTTTGACTTAAACTTCCACAACACAGACTGTTCATTAGGTATCAGCAAGCTGTCAAACTTGTTTTCAATGTGCGTTTCAGCTGACTCTCCATTTGGCAACATGTGTACCGCAGAAGCTCTGTATTCATGGGACTTAGCAATGGCCAATGGCTCAGCTTTCAAAAGGAACTTACTGTAGAGGAGACCAGTGTGTTTTCCATAAAACTTTACAGTGCCATCACTGTTCAAAATGGCATCGATCGTAAGGCTAAATGGCATGGCCATTGTGCGAATGTTATTTTCAAGACGTAAAGATTCACAATTTACTTGTGTCTTGCTGTTCATAACAGAAGACAGTCCAGCAAAATCCAAGTCAAAGTTGTTACTTATCTGGGAATCAAAAACTTTTGCTGTTGTATCGCACTTGATGGTGCCAGCCATATCTGCGTAAGTAAACCGACAGCTGTTCTTGACGTTATCCTCTTCCCCATACTTTCCACTGAGGCTTCCAGCTACATCCATCTTGAATGGCTCCATCTTAAGGTGGCCATTACCGCTCAATCCAAAATCAAACATCTCAAGTTCATTATTTGCACTTATCGATGTGACAAATGGCCTCATATTAACCTTAATGTCGTGGTTGTAGGATGCTCCATTGCAGATGAAATTGTCAGTTTTGGAGCGGAAAGCCAAGGTCCATAAAGTTACTGTCAGGGTATGTGTGCACTCCGATCGCATTTTCTGTAAAGTACCCATCAAGGTATTAGTCAGACTCAGTCCTTGCTTATTAATACCAAAGTTCATTGTGTTTCTTGCAGTTCCATCAAAGGCATTCCCTTTAAAAACACTGGTTAGATACACTTCTTTGGGTGAAATCTTACCCTCCGCACTGAGCTCAACTGTGTTATCCTGTGCTGATCCTTTTGATACAAGAGACATAGAGGCTCCATCACCATCGATGCCAGCATTGATGGTATTCTCAAAAGTCAAAGTGCTTCCCTCAATGGTTGTCATGCAATTGGTGGTCAAGCCATTTGCTCCAAAAGTAAGTGTGCCTTTGTGTTTCCCACGTCCATCTTCGAAATTCAGCAAACCTTCTATGTTCATTTCAATGCCGTTACTGTTGAGGGATCCAGTAAGGAGGGAGTATGCATGACGTGTTGCATCATCCGCCTGGGTTTCAACTTTCAGTCTGGCTTCTTCACTCATGACATCAAGTTCAGCTTTACAGCGCAGAGCTTTTCCAAGGCCCGTCGTACTACCATCCGACTTCACAGATAGCTGGCCTTTCTTGTGCTTTAACTCTGCTACATGCTTCAGAACATCATTTTGTGCAATTGTTTTGGACAAAAGCGACAGCTCTCCATTGACATAGGATCCTTTGATCACATTCTGACCCTGGATGATTGAGGAGTCAAACTTTAATGTGGACTCTCCTTTTCCTTCTCTTTTGAGCATATTGTACATATAGGATTGGCTGAGGGTGGAGTTGGCATAGAGAGAGCCTATCCTGATAAATCCATCAAAGTTTCCATCTCCAATGATCTCATCATTCATGGAAGCTGACTGAGCCGAATAATAGACAGAGGTGTACAGACCAAGTGGACTAGATGCTTCAATCCTGTAGTTGGTCCTACCACTGATTTTATTAGCCATACTCATAGTTTCAAAGACACTCAGGCTGGCATCAAGTAAACAATGACTGATAGATCCATTTACAAGGTACTTCAGCGCATCATTGACTGTACCAGTGATCATGCCCATACCTATGTGAAGGGGGGGAAAAAAAACAATATTTAAATGTAAGTGAAGTAAAACAAATTACAATAAATTGAAGATGTCATAATGACAGTCAACTTTGTAGATTAGGTTAATATGATTTTTGATGACTTGAATACCTTCAATTTTGTATGACAGGGGTGTCACAGGGCAACTGGCCATAATTTTGTACTTAGCAATGTAATTGGGAACATCAACAGTGTTGTTTCCCCCTAAGATAGAGCCCTCCCAGTCATAAAAGTTGCTGTTCATCTTGACAGACAATTCTGCAACACCTAACATGGGTAAGGAGAAGTCCAAAGCTCGGGGAATTGTGAATGATGGAATCTTGTAGTTGTTCTCAGGAATATCCAGGCCAATGAGGGGAATTTGAATCTGTGGGAGTGTGAGGGTGGGAGGGATGTTGAGTTCAGCAGATGACTTTCCTCCCAAGAGAAGAGGAAGTGAAATGGAGATTCTGCCTTTGTTGAACTGGTATCTCATCAATGCATCACTGAACACAAAGAAGAGAGCAAAGTTTATAGTCAATATCAATGTATATAATATACCTGTATATAAAGATGAGTCAGAAGTTTGGACACACTTCATTGTATTTTCATTATATTGCATAAAATATTTGTCTTATGTGACAACATGCCCCAATCATCTACATATAGGTCTCATGTGACACCTAACCTTTCCCCTATATGATTGTTTTATTATTTTTTTAATGTAAAAAGTAACAAAAAGTTATCACTCACGATTTAAGATATAATTGTTCTGGCAAAGATGGAAAGGTGAGCTCTGGTGTGCTTCTCTTGCTCCTCTGTACGTTCACAAATGTACTGCCTGCCGCTATTTTATCCAGCCAAATATTCACTGCCTAGGGACAAAAAGACTGATTACGAAATCTTTATTATAAGCCACTTAAAAATTTAAATGACAATTGTACAAGACATGTAATTTATACAAATCTCAAGCTTGATGCACTTACCTCAAACCCTTTTGAAACAATGTGACGAAGTTTCATGTCAGTCTTGGTGACTTTCTGATCAAGGACATCATCAATACTCGCCTGCAGCTGACTACGGTACTCCTCCATATTTGGAAAAAGTTTATCAACTTCAGAGTTTATGTCTGACTTCATTTCAAGTTCAACCTTGTTATTATCTGCAGAGTCACCAAGAAACTAGTTAAAAACCCAAAGACAAATTCATTCCAGGAACATTTGCTTCATTAACTATTTGTGCTTCATTACCATATCTGAGGATGGCTTTCTGCACAGATGTAGTCTCTGGCATGTTAAAGGCTGTTTCAAGCTGCAGGATGAGCCCGTTGTTATTCTTTAGGGTGGCAGTGGCAGAGGTGTCCATCTGTAGTGCTGGCACTACCAACCTAAGCTCAATCAGACCGTCTCTCATAGACTCTAACCTGCTCAAACGCATAAATATCTAGATTAATATCAAACTGAGACTGCCCATATGAGTGTATGTCATGTTAAATTAAAAGTCTTCTAGATATTTTTCCCCACTATTGAGTGTTCACTCTTTTTAGAATATTTTAAACAATTTTACTATACCTGGTATGCCCAACTAGGGAAAGCTGTGGGATGTCTTTGTTAGTTAAATCAATTGTAATGCCATGCATCTTCTTTCCTTTAGCACTGCTATCTGTAACTGCCAACTTGATCCCAGCTTCGAGGTCATAATCAGGGATCTGAAGGTCAGTGGTGAGAATGTTCTTATTGCGGTTGTATTTCACAACTGCTGTGGCTTCAGTTGGCTCAGCACCTTAAAATAAGAGGAACATATTTTTAGACGGATTTCAAATTCGTACACATTAGATAACTCCCATTTACTGAAATGCAAGCAATCTTGACCAAATTAATAAGTTTAAAAGTGCATGATTTCCTGAGCTGACATATTTTCCATTAAATAGCCCATTTTAGTTGCATCACAGCCTTGAACAATGATTTGCTACTTGTTAATTGGTTGCAGGTGGATTTGATTGGACAAAATCTGTGTAGTGCAAGATGAATCATTATCCTTACTTCATTTTCTCAAAAGGCAGAAATGGCACATTTTTAATACATGTACACAACTGTTAAAAGTTGGTGCTGGTAAGATTTTTTTTAATGTTTATGAAAGAAGATTCTTATGCTCACCAAAGCTGCATTTATTTGATCAAAAATACAGTAAAAACTGTAATATTGTGAAATATTATTACAATTATTTGGTGCTCAAGAAAAAAAAAAGCATTTGAAAAATTTGTATTAATATTTTTATTAAAACCATGATACATTTTTCAGGATTCTTTAAAGGAATAAAAAGTTCAGAAGAACAGCATTAATTTGAAATATACATCTTTTATAAGATTATAAATGTCTTTACTGCCAATTTTGATCAATTAAATGCATTGTTGCTTAAAGCATTCATTTCTTTAAAAAATAATGCTAAAAATAACTTTTAACAACATTTAAAGATAGTTTATGTATATGACCTCAAAGACATAAAAGCCACAAGACATTTGAATTTATGGTTCTTAAAGCATAAAGATAAATGTTCAATGCCACTGTTAGAAATAAAATAAGAAATTAGTAATATCATTAAAATTGTTTGAGGACTTACCTTCAGCCTTGAGAACAATTTTCACAGAGTCGACTTTATGGCGCCCCTCCTTTCCTTCCCTCAGCAATGCATAGGCAATGGTTGCTGTATACTCAGGCACTTCGCCTGTAGGTTGAAGTTCCAGAGCAAGCCTGGAAAGAAATTGTTTACTTTTAAGGGGATAGACCTTGGAAGTAAGTTGTTTGCATAATCTACATTTACCTGTTTCTCACCTTGTCTCTCCTGTGAGAGGATAGTATGGGGCATTATTGGTGGAACTAGCATTTGAATAGCGCAAAATAGTGCAGTAATTCATCCCAGGAAAGATGGGATTACATTCTGTAGAGTCGGTCCTGTCCTCTACCATGGAGGGGACAATCTTAATCTGAGTGGAGGTCACTGAGAGCAACTTGTTGCTGTAGTGGAAGAGAGAGAAGAAACATCTATTCCACTCTAGTTTTGAACAAAATAATGTACTGCTTAACCAGTAGTAAATAAAGTGACCCTTAAATATATCAAAATACAGAGAGTTCAGATGGCCTACCTGATGCTAAAGAGCTGAATGTTTCCCTGTGGTGCAGGGATGGAGAGCTTTATCTGACTGTCGCTTACGGTGACCTTGGCATTCACAGCGCTTTCATGGTACATGTTTGTGTGTGTTTCAATCCCAGCTGCCACAAATTCTGGGATATAAACACCCATTTGGGTAACAAACTCCATTCCCACAGATGGCATGAATGAGAGCTGTTGCTGTGATCAATAACAGAACAACATCAACAATCTGCTACTTAAGTGTGACACCACAAAATTCACACTGGTGAGAAGGATTACCATCATGCGGTCAATGGTCAGGCCTCCTTTGGCTCCAGGGGCCAGAACTCCAGATAGGGAAAGCTTCAGTGGAAAACCAGCACTCGTAGGTAGCATAAATGCTTTGTCCAGGAACATATAGTGGACAAAAAGCTCATTCTCTAAACTAGATATCAGCTTTCCCATAAACTGCAATAAAAAGAGATTAACATACATACTACAGTTAGATTTAGTTGAAGAAGACTTATATTTTCAGGGTAGTAGTTAATATATCATATTTTCAAAATCTATGAATAACACTTACATTCACAGACATCGACTTGAATGTTTCTGTGTATAGTCTAATGTAGTGAGCGATGAGATTGAGCTCATTAGTCTTCAAGTATCCCAGTTCTAGTCCCATAAACCGCAGGTAGGCCAAGCCTTTTGGAGCATCTTTAATCTGTTCAAGGCGTTTTTTGAACTCTGAGAGGTATTCTTCAACACTCCTCATGATATCCTGGGGGACCTAAGGGAGAATATGTTTTTAAGCTTATTTTGATGGATTTTCATTATACACTCAAAGACTCTTTATTACATACCTGTCTTTTCATCCTTTCACCTCTTAATGGGGAAATCCACTTATCCAAAACCCTTTTAACGGGATGTGGAATCTTTTCGTTGACCCAGTACATGGCTTTCGAGATGGTATCAGGGAAGAAACCATTTTCCCCAAAGAGAACTTCAATGGCCGGCTCAAAGCCTTCACCTTCAAGACCAATCTAAGAAAGAAGTCATCACGTGCATTCAAAAAAGGGAAAATATGGACACAACATACAGAACATAGAGCTTTTTAATGATAAACTCATACAGTACCTCCAGTATTTCTGCATTGAAATTGTCAAGTGTGGTGGCTAACATGACTTCTCTGGGCATGTAATTGGCAGAGTCAAAAATCATGTTGCTTTCTACTGAGCCAACCAGTGGGACGTCAATTTTGTAGTTATGTGAGAACTTTGTGAAGTCTGTAGGGTTAAAGCTTGCATCCCCCCGTACAGCTTTAAGAATGTAGTCTTTTGTTCTAAAAATAAACGAAACATACATTTATTAGGGATGCACAATATATCAGTACCTATATTGGTTATTGACCGATATCATTATGCTTATTTTTACATTTAAATGACCTGTCATCATCTAATGGTCACTTAAATTTATATTTAAAAACAATACCAACTTAATAACACTGTAAAATGCAATTTCAAGTTTTCATGCAGCACATTATAATGTTATGATGCTTATATTCACTTATAGCTTTTCAAACAATTGATTTTAGTTTTTAGTGTTTTAATTTTAATTTATGACAAAATAATACAGAATTTTAATATCGACAACTCGTCAGTTATCTGCAATACAATGAAAATAATTATAACTTTTAATATTGATGCATTCCTAAAGTTATTATGTCTGATAAAAGGTATGAAGACTGAGGTTATCTTGAAAAGATAAAAATTATTTATTTTGTTTGAGGTTACAATTCATCCTCTAGAGACAAGATCTTTAATCTTAATACAACATTGCCAAAATAGTTTTGAACATCCATTGTACAACATCCTCAGCACATTTTCTGTTTCCAACCAAAATAATTTTACACTATAAGTTCTTCATAATAGATACATTCAGCATTTGAAATATTAATGTACATACGTGCTCAGGGTTGGGTCTTCTGATTCCAATATATTAGCGATATGGGAGGAGACAAAGCTTTTAACTTGCTCATTTTGCTCACTCTTAAGTGTCCTCAGCACCTTGTTTGCCTCCTCGGTGTTCCTCATGAGCATCAGATATGCTGCAATGCGTTTTTGGGCAGGTGCCTCTGAATTCTCATACTGTTGTATCATGGCAGTTTTCACCTAGTAATAAGAAATCAAAATATCAAGCACTTTAGCAATGAATCAATATCATACTGGCTGGTTTTCACTTTAAATTAAAGTGTCCAAGTGCTTCAAGTACTAAATTGAATTTATCTGGCTGACTGTTGCATCTTTAAGAACTTCTAGTTTGGAATAAGGATCATTTAAACACTGTAAATCTTAACAAGAGTTGATTTACATCTGATTCCATTTCCATGAGTCTGAAAGCCTGGATAGCTGCTTTTTGTACTGGCAGAGAAGCATATGTCTGGCCCATGCATTTTAGAAGAGAAGACTTTAAAGATGGGAATCCTTCCATGTACTTTCCCATGACACCAATAACCTATACAAGAAATACTTTGGTTAATATCGAAAAATGTATGTTCATTACATATTCATTAATGTTCATTACAGAGTCTTGTTAGATGTGATACATACCCTTAATGTAAGGTAAGTACTGTCTTCATCTCCAGAACAATCACCTAGCATGAACTCCATGAATTCAGCTACTTCCTTAATTTCTGGTGTTGATGTTGCTTGGTCTTGAGGAAGCCTGGTGCAAAATATGGACATTTATCCATTATAATTTAAATTAATATAATCTGAACAGAAACTCACATGACCTACACATGATCCTAACTGAGAAGCTAACTGAGTAAATATCATTAGCACTTACTGTTTAACTGTGTTGGCAAGCGCGTACATGATGGCTTTGCTTGGCTTGTTTTGGGTCATACTTAGCATATCTCTAACCTTCTGAGGGCTGGCCTGGGGTAAGAGACTCAAAGCATAAACTATGGCATCCACTTCTCTTGCGGACTCATCAAAAGTCCTGAGGATCTGCATGATGGCACTGGTACATTCATTGGTTCCACACTGAAAGAGCGTCTGCCACGTAAGCCACTCTGAGATCTTCATCATCTCATCAGCGGCTCCAGACAGCGTCTCGTTTTTCAAGCCACGGATTTCAGACACCAACTTGTGGAAGAGGCTGGCTCTCTGTTGACTCTTTCCTGAGCTGCTAAGCATATTTAGCTCTCTCATTGTGGCAAGCAAATCATCCTTTGACTGAACAGGAAGTTTGTCCTCCACCTCCTCTAAAAAGAGCTTCTTCTCAAGAGTGTCTGAACAGAACAAAGATGTTTGCTTATTCATATTTTCATACCTCTAAACCTCTGAAGATTTCTTGTAAAATAGTATTTTTTTTAGAGTTTTACAGCTTAATGCTACCCACCATCTTTGTTGAAATATCTGTTGTTTATTTTCACTGAATCCTGTAGCGTTAGACTCTGTTTTACTTCTGAGGAGATACCATACTGCCCACTGTAGGGGAAACAAAATAACCTTTACACTTCATGAACATTTTAGAAGTAGACATTCTGCCATCATTTAATTGTTCCACACCTGGATTAATTGTTATTGAATAAAGTATTCAATGAAATTCTTCCCCTAACTCTCAAATCAAATTTATTGCTGCATAATATTATCATATTATCTATATATAGTACATCACAAATGTGCTATGGCAGGTTTGACATCAATTGTGATTTCATCATAATGAAACAAAGCATTTCTGGGCAGAGATTACATACTCATGTGAGAACGGGATGAAGAGATGCTTCTCTGTACACTGAGTTTCGGTCATGTGCTTTCTCCTGTTATCAAACTGATAGTTGCAAGTCTGTGTACTGCTGATTAGCTTGGAAATAAGTCCATTCTGCAAAGATAAATTTGTTCAAAAGTTGTTCGAATGACATTTTTGACTGAAAGAATAAATATTGGAAGAAATAAGGCACGCTTGTCCTACCAGGCCTGGCAAGAGGGACAAGGGGCTGGTGGGGAGACTGTGAGGTGAGAAATGGCTGCAGTCTGACAGATCTCTAACCACAGTGATATCCGTGCCAATATCTTTCCGTGAGTTGACTGTGACATCAGTCTTGCATAAACCATGAATTGTACTCTTAAAAATGAAAGAAGATGTTTTAAACCTTGAAATAAACAAAGTATTTGGATTTTTTTTTAAATATACAAAATTATGATTAAAAATTAACAACATATTTAAGATCCAGCATCTTTTCTGGCTCACTACTCAAACATGAAAGCAAATTTGTGACACTGACCACGCTGACACAAGGTGACAAGTGGTCTTATTGCACATATAAGATTATGTGTTTTCCAAATCACTTATACAAACAACAAATGAAACATTAATTATGTAGACTGCATTGTGTGCACTTTACATTTTAGTTTTAATCTCACCATTTTTTCATTGTGTTCTTCCTCCAAGACTGGCACGAGAAGAGCAGAGATGATCCCTCTTTTGATGTTCAAAATGTTTTCTGATTCATCCTTCTCTGGATAAATGGAAACACTGGTTACCTGCTCCACCACAAAATTCAGAGGGTTCCTGGAAAGGGGGTTTCATACACTAAATGCTCAATAACCAAAATACAAGATGCATAATCATTACTGAAGGAACAGGATGTATTTCCTCTATTTCCTCTAAGGGGAGGAATATGTCAGATATTATGGGCTGTTCCACATACTTCTCCATGGCACGCTGGAAGGCCTCGGCTCCAGCAGCCTGCCTGTAAACAGGCTGACCCTGTGCATCGATGACAGACACCTCGCTGAGGACACATTCTGTTGTGCGAAGGACAAAGCTGCAGGTCTGTGGGACCTCAATTTCAACCTGATGGTGGAGAGAGAAAATACATGCAGAGTATTCTCATAAAATAAAGTATTTTCATTAAATAGTTTTAAAAAAGACAGTAAGGAAATGTATAATGTTATAATAATATTAAACTATTAAACGGCACACATTTTTACAACAGTGATAATAATAGGAAATGTTTTTTGAGCACCAAATCAGCATATTAGAATGATTTCTGAAGGATCATGTGATACTGACGACTGGAGTCATGGCTGATGGAAATTCAGCTTTGCCATCACAGGAATAAATTACTTTTTGAAATATATTGAAATAGAAATTAGTCATTTTAAATTAATTTGTTTTATTGCATTTTTGATTAAATAAATGCAGATTTGAGAACAAAAGTGTTTAAAGAATGTTTTTTCTTTCAAAAACATTAAACACCCCAAAGTTTTGAATAGTATGTGTGCTTATATACATGGTTATGCCGTTTTAAGGATTTTTTTTGTACCTGACAGGAGATCTTTGGCCCATTCCTGAGGTTAGCTGTACCCGTCACCCCATTTTTGCTCTCGGCTGTATACTGATAAACATATTTTCTGAGGTTCTTGAACCTTGCAGACACTTAAAAAGAAAGCAAGCATTTAATAATTGTACGTAAGTGTTACTATGATGTCAGTGATAAATATAACAACTTTGTTGTTGTAATTGTTTCACAATTGTCTGGTTTCACATGTTTAGAGTTGATCGTGATTTCTGCAGTATTTCAGAGTCAATTCTAAGTAATCAGATGAACTGGAGACCTTTGGACCACTTGTTGACAGAGTGGCACCTCTCTGATTCAATACTCTCGTACTCTCAACACATACACAAGGTTCATGTACCAGGGTTCAGTGCTGCTATCTTCTGCAGTCAATAGTAGCACAGTAGGCCAGACTAAAGAAAATCATCCTGATTGGTTGCAGACAGGTTAATCTATGTCACAACTAACTGACCTAAGGTGAGTTAGATGAGAATCCACATGTTGTGATTGTGAATTGGTCACTTACATGGGCATACGGGCGTCTGTCCTTCTCCACTGTCTTCCTCAACTACCTCAGTGGTTGCTTCAACAGAGGCATAGAAACAAATGGCTGAATTAAATACATGTTATATTTGACAAAACAACAAATCTGAGTAACTACAATTTTCTTTTAGGAAAGGAGGACAGAAGAAATCTCTAAATTAAATATAAGAACAGTGAACATCCTCTAGATTTCTATTCAATCACTGCAATATCTTAACATTTATATAATCTGTAAATTAAAAAAAAAAAAAAAAAAAGACAAGGCATATGAGTTACAGACAAAGACCTAATAATAATACGAGGATGAAAATGAGAAAAAAGGTAAATTGCATAAATATTACAGGAGAAATAAGAAAACTAGTGGTAAATATATAAAATCTTACCTGTCAATAAATGTGCACTAAGGATGAGTAATAGACACAACTTAGTGTCCATCTTTATGGGCATTAAAACCTTTTCATACAGTTTTTTCACCAGCTTCTCTTAAATACTCCCACCCAGCCGAGCCTTTATAACATACCCCCCACCCCCGGGCCTCCAAATAAAACCTCCTCCAATCAGTCAAAAGACCACAAAATGACAACTCTGACTTGTCATTCAAAGTTCAGCGCATGAGCATATCCAATATAAGAACACAAGGATAACACAAGAAAAAAAAAGAGTTAATAAATGCAAGGCACATATTCTTAATGAAACACAAGTGTATTAAAAGACATATAATTAGCAATTTTTTTCAATTATACAATTGCAAAATAAAATTTGAGTAAAATGAAACTGCAAGCTGCAGTAGGTGATGTTTCGTGGTCAAGTAAAACTTAAGTGACAATTTCTGGGTTCTTCACCCTCTTTGCAGTTCCCTAACTTTCTGACTGTACTGTATTTACCCATTGTCCTACTTTAAAAGGCATGTCGTAACACCTGATTCACAGATCTAATCAAGATGTTAATTAAGGAACAGTGTATAGGAGTCCAAGCTGATACGTTAAACACATAAAGGAGCTTTCATATAGTTACTACATAGGAGTGTTGCATAATATTCACAATCATCCTGGGGTACAAAGTTAGCCTTTAAACCTCTTTTTCAAGTTATAAAACAAAACAAATAGCAACTTTATGTCACAATGCATATAACAGCCTATGTATGTGCATTTGCAAATAAACAGGTCGTTTGCATAACAAATATTTGATGTCTTGTGGTCATAATGTGTTATTTCCACTGATGTTTGTAATAAAACAAAAATAAATGTATTTATATTAAAAAATGCATTTATCAGTAGAAATAAACATTGTGACTTTTGCAATATTTATTCATAATGCAACAAGATGCAAAGATTTCCACATCAAAACCTAAAAAGATTATAATAATCTAACCAGAAACTATTTGGCAGATTTAAATGTATCAACATTCTTTTGTATTAAGGAATATATTTCCTTTCATAAACTGAAAGTATACCTGCGAACTCCATAAATCAGCAAAGCTGGTACAGTTCTTCTTTTGAAGAAAAAATTGAAGTTTCAAATGCATGCCAGGCCTATTGTTTGACATAATACACTGCATGCATTTCCTAGAACACAAAAATCACATTTCAAGCTGAACTTTATTGAAGCTCTTCAGTTTAAAGTCATCAAATGATTCAATTGTATTTTATGTCAGGTAATACGGCTCTGTGGTAGCTTAACACTTACTGAATACCAGCTTGAAAAAGAAAAGTTATACTTAAACCAGTCTAAGCAGATAGCATCAGGCTTGTAATAACGACTGAATATCACAGTGATTATGTCAGTGATTAGGGTGAACTGCGCATGCGCAAAACTATTCCGGTCGAAGTTCCGTCAACTTCGCACCTGACACCTTCAGCTGATCCCAATGGACAGTGTACCTTAGATGTGATTAAAATGTCTCGAAAACGCGTCAAATTCAAGCGGAAATCAATGAATAAAAAGAAGGACAAATCTAAAATAGTTCCTACTAACGACGATCAACCAGCTAAGGACGAAATCGAGCCGCTTGTGTTGAGCTCATCGACGAGCGTGAACAAGAAAAAGTTCGCTTTTCTGCCAGAGAAATATCAGCCGCTGCTGGAGGATGATATTGACCAACCACGAGATGACAATATCAAGAAAAAACAAGACAAATATAAAAAGTTAAGAAAAGTAGGTGATTAACTTTGAAAGTTCGTTGTTTGTCTGATCATGATCAGGCTATTTAGGCTACACGGTAAAAAATAATAACACTGCTTAACGTCTGAGTATCTCAGAAACAATTATTTAATATAAACACAACTCAGACAGAAACATTATTGCGGATTTCTAAAGAATCAACAACAAATTATTTGTAAATGAATGTATTTTTATGAGTTTCATAACTGGTTGGTGTATAGGCTGTTTAATCGTGTAAACATAGCGACCAAATATTTTGTTATTTTATTAGCTATAATTAAAAGTTTTCCTCTCAGCAGCTTATTATTATTATTATTTGTTAACTGTTCTTATTCAAGAACATGCATAGGCCTATAGCTATAGTTCTTGAAACGTATTCACATTACCATAGATAAATATTTGAATATATTAAAATTATCTATTTTAACCATAGATTCTCTTTAACAATAATACTACTAATAATAAACCTTTAAAAATAAGCTGCTTTATCATCAGTACAGTATAAGTACCAGAGTAATTATAGCCTACATGGGGGACTCTGAATATTGTTAATACAACTATATTAAAGTATGTTCATAGTCATTTTCATTTACACTTGATAGTCCACTTCAGACATTCTACAATCTTCAAAATAAAGGTGCTTCACGATGCCATAGAAGAACCTTTTTGTCTAAATGGTTCCATAAAGAACCTTTAACATCTGAGGAACCTTTCTGTTTCACAAAAGGTTCTTTGTGGTGAAAGAAGGTTCTTCAGATTATAAAAAGGTAAGGAAGAGATGGTTCTTTAAAGAACCTTTGACTAAATGGTTCTTTGTGGAACCAAAAATGAATTTTGAAGCACCTTTATTTTTAAGAGTGGCTAACTGTAAGTAACTCTGAAACTACAAGTCAACTAACTAAAGAGTTTTAGTACACTGTTAGGTTATGGTTAGCGGGATAAGTTGACCTGTACTTGCAAAGTTACTTGTCTGTTAGGAGACCATCACAATAAAATGTTAGCAGATATAAGCAGACTGTCTACTAACACTAATAATGATTGGTTGCTGCAAAGTTACTTAGAATGTCTAAAGTAGACTACCAAAATAAAGTGTTACGTCATATTCATTCATCTTTGTTTATCCACCTTTCTTACAGAATATGGGGAAAGCTCTTCGTTACAGCTGGAAGTGTCTGGTGGTTGGACTGCAGAATCTGAGTACAGCCTATTCTATGCCGCTGGGTGTTGGTGCCACAATAGTGCCAGACATCCACAGAGCCAGAGCTCACGTCTAACACGTAACTCAAGACGAGTTGGTTACATCATGAGTAGTATGCCGTAATCAATGTTGGATCACTATTTACTATTTACTCATCCTCATGTCATTCAAAACCTGTATTGGTTTGTTTCTTATGTTGAACATAAAATAAGATATTTTAAAGAATGCTGGTAATCAAATGGTCCCCATTGACTTTCATAGTATTTCTTTCCCTGCTATGGAAGTCAATAGGGACCAACAACTGTTTGGTTCTTCAAAATTCTTCAAAATATCTTATTTTGTGTTCAACATAAAGAAACTCATACAGGTTTGGAATGACATGAGGGTGAGAAAATGATCACAAAATATTTGGGTGAACTGTTTCTTTATCTTAACAGGTCTAGACCAAACATGTTTAGCAGGGAAATAAAGAAGTTTTTAATTGTATTCTTTGATATGATGGGTAAAGTAAGTAGAATAATGTCACTGTGGATGTTAGGCCAGTGGAGTGCTTATATTTAGTACAAAGACAGACCGAGGCAGATGTATGGTATTGAACAGGGGGAATGAAGTATGTTATGAAGTATGTGATCAGAAGCTGTATTGCTTCTCAAGATGTAATTATTCTAAAGAATGTTGCAAGTACATCGTATCAACATAAATGTAACGTGAAAACACAGTTTGTACCATTTTGCACTTTTTGTAATTACATCTATGAACAAATTGTTTTATTTAACAGGATTTAGACATTGAATTAAACAAAAATTAGTTGCATAAAAAAAATTTATTTGAAATGCTTACTCATGAAACGCTTTCAAGCCTGAAACTTTCACTTGTTCACCAATAGGTGACAGCATTGTGTAGGACAACAGAAATGACTATGGAAAACTATTTGTACTTGCATAGCAAGACAGACAGACAATATTATTATTTTTTAATTATTTGCAATTATTTTAAATTATCTTTAATTCATTTTATTATTATTATTATTGAATTATTATTTAAGGTTAAACTGAAAATCCAGATACACAATCAAGATAAGGGTGCAAGTGTTTTGTCACTTTCCCACACACAATACTCTTCTCCTTCCTGTTTGATGTTTTCTGGGTTGCTCCATTTTTATTAATTAATTCATTTAATCCACATCACTATGCCAGGGATTTCCCCACAGGTTCATTTCCAGTCATTTCATCATAACCTCAGATTCACCACTAGCACAACACAACTCACTGCTTTCATGTTTCAGGTCTACACATACTGTAGCTAACAGGCACATTGATGGAATGGAATGAGCGTGACAAAGTCAGTGCATACAAACTACATTCACCGCAACATACCGTATAGTGTGAGTCTACGCATGGAAAGCCACCAGACAAGTTCTAGACATTTGTAAAGTGAATTCAATATTTACACCACTGTTGTTTCACAAAGGAAGGGATGGTAAAAGTCAGCCAACAAGATGGCCATCAGCAAGGAGGGGAGCAGCTGTTACAGAGATAAGAATGTTTGAGACTTAAACTGCACTTTTTATTTATCAGAGGGCGTTGGACAGGGATGCATGGCTGAAATGTGATGTATGGACCAAAGGAGATTAAAGGTTCATGGGTGTATACAGCTGGCACTCTCCTCCTCCTTAGAGGTGCTACGGTAGAACTTGACTTAATAGGTGGGCTGTGATCACTCAGTTACGAGATAAGAAAACGCTCGTCGCCAGGCCATTCTGCAGTAGTGAAGAAATTTACATTTCTGTTTAATGTTTTTATCTACAGACCTAATAATAACAATACACTCATTACTTAATAACCTAAAAGTCATAATAAAGAACACAAATATATCTGTAAAGAAGAAAAATCATAACAGACAATTTATTGAACTCCTTTCATCTTCTATACTCATATTTGAGTTCATTTAGGAGGCATTTAACCACTTGCCACCAAAAATGTATCAGCATTAATTTGAACTAAATATTAAATGTGTATATTTTTATATACTTTTACATTATATAGTTTCCTATTTATATTTGTATTTTTTGTTAAGTTGAACCCAATTTTACACATTGTAGACAATTTAGTTAAAAAAACACTACAAAAACACAAGAACAAATCTGTTTTTGTTTCCAAAGCATCTTCTTACTAATGAAGGCTGATTTGTTGCAAGAAATTATATTCTGATTATTATAATAATATTTTTCACTTTGATCTTATCAAGTTCCCGTTAACATTAAACGTCAAGTCAACATCAACCATTTTTTAAAAAGTCTGCCAATATTACACGCAAGTTTTCTGTTGTCTTGCCATTATTTATTAGACCTCCCAAAAGCTGAATTTAGAAAGCTGAATCCAATTAAAAGACTTGATGCCACTGATGTTGTCTGATAAATGTGGTATTTACCTCCAGCTCCCTATATTCATTTTCAATTACTGTCAGTTTGTGTCGTTTAATAAATTTAAGCAAGGTGTTTTTGTTAGGGATAAAACCCAAAGTCTTCTGGTTTATGATGAGCGTGCTCTCTGATAAAAAAAAAAAGACAGCTGAGAAATTATTAGAAGCAGGAGGCTGCAGTTATTAAAATCTGCCATTCAGTCCCAAAGTTTGTCCTTCTGCTGGTCAGCTTGGCCTTTTGTGGGTTAATATCTGTCATGCAATTGCGGCAAGACACAAAAGGATGCCATGACTTCATCATCTAAATAATCTGCCTTTGTCAATAAATTTACTGGGTGCAAATTAAAAAGGAGAAATCTTCCCACCACTTGAAGACATTGACAGATTGTGTTTCATAATGTCACAATCAAACACAGACTGACCGACTCTGTTCCAATAATAACATCTGACCTACAAAGAGGAACAAGAACCAGTGGCCTGGTGGAAGAAGCACAAAAGGCCAATATAAGCATCAGCAGTTGTTAAGATATTTATATTCTCTGTTGCTTTAAATATTTTAACAGGAAATAACTGGCAAAATTCAACTTTCTGCTATTTCTGTTTTGCCTTGTAAAATCTATGAAACAAAAACTATGACATAAAATATTATTGATATTATATTAATACTACCATTATATTAAAGGCAGTCAAAAGAGTTGAATGTAAATCTAAGACTTAAAATATAAAAACTCTTCCAGTTACTTACAGATAAAGTAATATAAAACTAAATATCTAATAATATAATATAATAAAATGATAATAATATATATAAAGACCAAAAACAGGTAGATTTCTGCAGCTGTGCTCTTACTCGTTTCATACTCAATCCAATATCTTTTCCGTTTTTACATCAAAAATGCCAATTAAGCCAATATTTGTATTTTTCAAGCTGCTTCAGTTCAAGAAAAAGCTACTTACATTTACATTTATTCATTTAGCAGATGCTTTTATCCAAATTGTGTCCAAGATCTACTTGGTCTGTCTTGTTTTAATGTAATAGCATCCATTTGAATAATATTCATCATAATGCTTAATGATATCCACACCACTTTGAGTTTAAACAAACATATTTCTGGTTTGGTGTCAATTTAGGGGAGCATTGGTGATGAAGCTGTGAATCTACAAGACATAAAGCATATTGTGAAAGCTGTGTTCGATTAATCAAAATCAATTCACAAACAGTCCAACCTTAAAAACCTGTTTTAAATTTACTGTTGCTCTTATGATACACCTGGAAATCTCTTCACTGTAAAAACTTTTACTATATGATCTACTCAATTGTTTTGGTGAAACACTTTTACACAAAAACATTTTGAGTAAATTTTAAAGTTGTGAAATCATTGAAATATACTTTAAGAATCAAGTAAATGTAACTAACAAAATTGAGTAGATTCAAATAATTAGATTAATTAATCAATCCTTAAGCAATGCAACAGTAATTCTAAATCAAAACACACTAAAAAATGATGTAGATTCAAATAATTAGATTAATCTCAGAAATAAAATTTAGTAAATATAATTAAAATTATTACGCAATGCAATAGCAATTCAATAGTAAATCCGAAACAAACATGTTTGGGTAGATTTAATTTATATGCTGTATATACAATGTCATATATTTATTTTTTTACTTATATATTTTTAACTGTATTTACCATTTACTCTGTTAGTACTTTACAATAAATATAACAAAATGATAAACAAAACACATTATTTTAATTAAACATTTATTTGTCAAATTTGACCATAACTCCAATTCAACCATACTTTGCAACTGACAACTTGTTCAATAAATTTTAGCCACTGAACTGTGGATACTTACAAACATACAAAATCCATCAAAAAAAACAAGTTTGGAACGACATGAGGGTGAGTAATTAATTAATGACGGAATTTTCATTTTTCATCTCTTTAACTCTAGTTCAACCTGGTATATTTTGCAAATGACAACATGTTAAATAAATTGAAATTTTATCCACTGAACTGTGGATGTGCAGACTTACAAAGAAACAAATATAATCAAAAATTACTTGGCCTTACAAAAATTAAACGGCCTGAGGCTGAGTACAATTAAAACCTAGCATTAAAGGAACACTCCACTTTTTACAAAAAATAGGCTAATTTTACCAGTCCCCTATAGTTAAACAGTTGAGTTTTACGGTTTTTGAATCCATTCAGCCGATCTCCGGGTCTGGCGGTAGCACTTTTAGTTTAGCTTAGCATAGATCATTGAATCGGATTAGACCATTAGCATCTCACACAAAAATTACCAAGCAATGATATTACGCAGTGCCTGAAAGTAGTCCCCAGTTATATCATAACTAGTTACCTAGCTGGGGACTATCATGCGCTGTGTAATATCATTGCGCCTGCTGCACTCATGATACGGCAGCAAAATTCCTTGATTATTACGCTGGAATGAGAGTATAGTTCCTAGCCATATCGGCCTAGAAAATTTTCGCAACTTTTCATTTTCCGTCAGTTTTAGTACATGATGTAACTACATCAAGCTTTCATCAGCTTACATCAAGTCAAGCTTTAAATAGGAAAATTATCAAAACTCTTTGGTCATTTTTGAGCGAGATGCTAATGGTCTAATCCGATTCAATGATCTAAGCTAAGCTAAACTAAAAGTGCTACCGCCAGACTCGGAGATCGGCTGAATGGATTCAAAAACCATAAAACTCAACTGTTTAACTCTATGGGAGTTGTAAAATCAGCCTATTTTCAAAAAAAAGTGGAGTGTTCCTTTAAAGATAACAACTCCCAACCAAAATGCATTTTTACAATTATACAACACATGGACGGTGGACAATAATGTAATCAGGTAATTTTTTAGTCTCCAGCTCCAGGAAAAGTTTTTGGAAGACCTCTAAAGTATATTTAAAGGGTTAGTTCACCCAAAAATGAACATTTGCCAATGACTTACTCACCCTCAAGGCATCCTAGGTATATATGACTTTCTTCATTTAGATGAATCCAATCGGAGTTATATTAAAAACTGTCAATGAACAGAACTCCAGTATTTTGAGCAGTGAGTGGATTCTGATTAACACTGCATTCAAGGAATCAACATATGTCTGCGATACATTACTCAACGCTGCAAAAACACGTAAGTAGAAATCTTTTTCTGTTTACTGTGTTGAGAGTTGTTGAAATGGCGTTTGGTCTCATACTGTATCGCGTATCTTGTCAGTGTGTGCACTTGCTTGGCCAGTTTTAGGGATTAATAGGAAAGTGGGTTCAGCTGAATTCTAGTAGTGATTTGTTAGATAGGTATAAAAAAGTTTATTATACCGCGGCAGCGGTCACGGCAGCCCTCGTGTGAAGCCCTCTTAGTGTGAAGACCAAAGAGTGTAAAGACCATCGACTCTACCGTGCGACTCCACCAGGCTAGGACACCGGCAAAGGATATAAGTATCGCTTTTTATTTTTATTTGATTTTTTTTTTTTTTTCCTTTATATGTTTACTATTGAAATGTTGTTGTATGGATTTGTCAATTTTATTTAATTTCTGTATTTTCTTAAATGGGTGTGTATAAAGTATTTACAGAGTGTTAACTTTTAGTTTTAGTTACATTTTCTTATTTGTAAGTCGCTTTGGATTAAAGCGTCTGCTAAATGACTAAAAGTAAATATATGTAAAAGTAAATCTTTGAAGTTCCCTGAGCGCAATCACATATATGCTGATTGGGTTAGTCGCACTGGTGCTCCTAAATATTTTTTGATAGTCGCACGCATTACTTTAAATGGTAAATGGTCGTACTGTAGAGCCCTGAAATACAGATAATTTTTTCTTACAAAAAACGCATCGATTTGCTACAGGAGGCCTTTATTCATTCCCCGGAGCCGTTTGAAGCACTTTTAATTATGGATGGATGCACTTTATTTGGACTTCTTTTGGACAGTTGAACACAACCACCCGCCCAATGCGTTTAAGAGTGTTTCCAACGAGTCATTTTACAAATGTTTGTTATTGTTTCACGTGCGTTTCCCAAAAATGCACTTAACACAAATCACACGTAGTCCTGCTTTAAGTGCCACTTAGAAGTCACTATCCATTTGTCAAGTGCTGAAATGTCAATTTATAGAATGGCTCGTAATTGTAGTACATGCTCGTTTATTGAGATGTTAACCTAATGCTGAGTTCCAGACAGCTATATAATATAATATAATATAATATAATATAATATAATATATAATAGTTATAAGTATAATATTAGTATACAATAACATATATTATTTTATATATAATTTCAGTAGAGACTTTATTTCCAGGTCCAATACATGGCTGGTTTTGTGCACGTCAGCAAGTCATTGACAGACTTTTTGGGGTTTATCCCTATTTTTCCCAGTCTTTGAACCATTTTTCCTACATTACTTATTTTAGTGGTGACCCCAAATAGTCGACAATTCGACTTCGATAGGAGGAACCTGATTCGACTCCCAATCTCACAGTTGAATATTAGTGGGGTGTTATGATCATGCCATTTTGGCTATATGGGGGTGCTCAAATGTCTGATTTCACATATAACTACCGGTTTTCTCCCAATAAGTCGAAGGGGAAGTGGGGAAGTCGAGAAGTCGAAGGGGAAGTCGTGGCCTAATGGTTAGAGAGTCGGACTCGTAATCGAAAGGTTGCAGGTTCGAGTCTCAGGGCCGGCAGGGATTGTAGGTGGGGGGAGTGAATGTCCAGCGCTCTCTCCACCCTCAATACCACGACTGATGTGCCCTTGAGCAAGGCACCGAACCCCCAACTGCTCCCCGGGCGCCGCAGCATAAATGGCTGCCCACTGCTCCGGGTGTGTGTTCACGGTGTGTGTGTGTTCACTGCTGTGTGTGTGCACGTTGGATGGGTTATATGCAGAGCACGAATTCCGAGTATGGGTATCATAAGTTAATATACAGCCTAGTAAGATAATGCTGCAAAAAAGAATCTGAAAAGAAAGAAGCTTTAAATAAATATTTTAACGTGCGTAAATAAATCCAATTTCACATATAACTACCGGCTGGCAGGGATTTAAATTTTATAAGACTCTAATTGACACAGGCAGAGTGAAAGACTAGATTTTTTTTTCAATCAGGTAGGGTAAAAGTGATTTCAAAACACTTCTATATATCATGTATTATTTATCTAGTACAAGATGCATTTGATTGAGTTACGCTGCAGTAAAGCGCTTGCAGTACTACGGTGATTATCTCTTCAGGGTGCAGCGCGAGCAGTACAAACAACAATGCAGAATATTAATAACTATGACTGGGACTGTCATGTACATAACATTATAATGAGAACACTATTATAATAAAACACTGTGAATTTTTAGAGTTTAGTTGCCGTGTTTCTGCGCGTTGTTGCGTAAAGAACGCATCCAAAAAATGAGTTCATTCAGAGCCGCGCAGACACGTTCATGCATTCAGGGCACTTTTTGCAGATAGCCTGTAAGTCGTAATATTGATGTTATGTTGTATAAATAACGAAGCGTATTCTATATGAGATCAATGATGAGTTATATCCCATTGATTAAAAACATGCTATCAGATGCTTCATTCTGCTTTACAATTACTCCAGAGCACTCGTAAATCTACATGATTTTCAAGTGCTACTTAAGTTACGATGCGTTTGGGAAACAGACCGTAATAATTAGTTCAGTCGTACGATTGTTTTAATAACTTCTTAGGCTTACGATGCTTTTTGGAAAACTTTGGGAAAAGAAGAAAGTCATATACACCTAGGATGCCTTGAGAGTGAGTGAATCATGGGCTAATTTTCATTTTTGGGTGAACTAACCCTTTAAAGTTCTTGGGGTATTGCAGGTCCAAGGCATATGGCAATCCAACAAGATAGCAGCAGGCTCTGCTAAGATCACCAAGTTTGTTGAAGCCAGCTAATTCCTCTTGAACACAAATAGGTGGATCAGCAACATCCTGAAGACACAAATAAAGAATAACGGGTTAGAGCTAATATTCAGCCTGTATATTACAAGACAAGGACACAGATAATATGGTTCATATCACCTGGAGAAGGTCATGTGGGAGACATTGCAACAATATTCTTATTGAACAGTGGAATTTACTGTTGGAAACTACTAAGACACTTTTAATCAGACTATCACTTGCAAAGATTTTGAATGACACCAACTGTGGATGGACTTACAAGACTGCCAAATATGATCTATATTTTGAAATAATTATGATCAAAGCTTTGTTGTTTTTAAAGAAGTAGATGACATCCAATATGTAGGTGACATTTTTCTTCTAAAACTGTGCTCCTTGGTGATTCATATCATGCAAGTTCCCAGTTCTTGTCTCTTTGAGAGCAGATAAAAACATATAGGCTACATACATACATACATACATAGTCTGGCCCCCCAAAAAATAGACAGAATTTGCATGCCCTGCTATAAATTTTGACTGGTTGAAAAAACAAAAACAAGCTTATGTGGATTCTACACATTTAAACAATTTGGATAAGGTATCTAGAATTATTTATGGAGCAGATAAATTACATAATGATTTATTAATCAATTATTATTTTGACCTAATCCTTTTCTTTATTTAAAGGCTGAAATATGAGGTTTACCATTTTATGAAACCTTATTAAAGTTTTATTTAAACATTTCATAAATGTTATTACATAAACTGTTGTCAGTCATGTCATGTTTTGTGACCTGTTTCTACATTTATAAATATAATTATACTGAAAGATTATAGTAAACTGCACTTCCCTCCTGCCTTTTGTTATTCTTTTGAAGTTTTTGGATGATGATGTCAATGCTGTAAAACAAATGTTCAACAGTTTTTCCATGAGATTCATAACTTTACACTTCAAATTAATAACAATAAGGTAGTGGCTGACTGCCCTTTATGAAAATTAGCCAGTGTTACTATAAAAAAAATGTTTACTGTAGTTAAACTAGAGGTTGACTGATATGGGTTTTTCTCTGGCCAATGCCGATATTTAGAAATCAGGGCAGCCGATGGCCGATATATGATGCCGATTTTTTTGGGCCGATATGTTTGGCCGATTTTCTTTCGTTCTTTTTTTTCCCCCCTTCATCTCAGGGATGTTCATTTTTTTCAGTCATTTATCAAAATATTTAAAAAGGTTTGCTGCATGGTTAAAATATGCTGTGCGTATAAACTTTTTTGTTTTTTTAGAGAGAGAGAGAGAGAGAGAGAGAGAGAAAGAGAGAGAGAGAAAAGTCATGTATAAGTCGCATTTTATTATTTCATTCAGAAATAGGCCTTATGCCGACATTAAATGTTTACAAACATTATAATAAACACTGTAAACATAACTAGGCTATTTTAGTTCCCCTCACTCCACAAGAAATGCTTTCAATTAACAGTATTTAGAAAAGAACAAGAATTAAAAATATAAGAAGCTAGCTATAAACGACAAGACAAAACTAATTAATTTAGGCTAAAGCGAAACTGAAACCAACGTTGGGTCTCTCATTCGACACAAAATCAAATGTTTCTGTATTCGCGATGTATTTGAATGCCAGAATATTATTTATTATGTACAGGTGCATCTCAATAAATTAGAAAGTGCTGAAAAAGTTCATTTTTTTCTTGTAAGTCATATATTTTAGATTCATTTCCTGACCTGAACCCCATAGACAATCTGGGGTATTGCCAAGAGGAATATGAAAGACACCAGACCCAACAATGCAGATGACCTGAAGACCGCTATCAAAGCAACCTGAGCTTCCATTACACCTCAGCAGTGCCACAAACTGATCAACTCCATGCCACGCCGAATTGAGGCAGTAATTAAAGCAAAAGGAGCCTCTACCAAGTATTGAGTACATATACAGTAAATGAGCATACTTTCCAGAAGGCCAACAATTCACTAATGTTTTTTTTTAATTGGTCTTATGAAGTATTCTAATTTGTTGAGATAGTGAATTGGTGGGTTTTTGTTAATTGTGAGCCTAAATCATCACAATTAAAAGAACCAAAGACTTAAACTACTTCAGTCTGTGTGCACTGAATTTATTTAATACAAGAGTTTCACAATTTGAGTTGAATTACTGAAGTAAATGAACTTTTCCACGACATTCTAATTTATTGAGATACACCTGTACTTCACAGAATTACTGAATTTCACAGGAAAGATTTGTTTATTTTTTATAAATAAAGAACTGTATTTCTTTAGTCAATTATTAAAGTATTACATGTTACACGGGCTGGTTTATTCATTTTTAAGTATCTTTGGGATTTTAAGAACAAGTGGAAAATGTGCTGAATGTTTAATTTCATGTGAAATTAACAAGCAGTTAGACTTCATTTACATTCGTTTTAAACGCGGAGCCAGGCGCGAGTGGACACAGGTTGCGCGCGTGTGTCAGGCCTCGTCCATGTTGCCAGATGCGCTCGTGAGAGACTTGCGGAGCATAACCGGACGCGAGACCGTGAGTATAAAAGAGCACTATGAGATAGGCTGCGTGTGTGCGGCTCATCCGTGAGGCGCGCAGCGTGGGGCAGAGTGGAGTGAGTATGAGAAGCATTCAGAGACACGGGCTGTGTCACATACATACATATACATACATACATACATATATATATATATATATATATATATATGCAGTGCTGATCGGGGAGAAGGTGCGCTCACTTGTTGTCACTCAAGGCTGGCAGTCGTGCATATGATCTGGATCAGAGTAATATCGCGTCCACATCAAAGGCTTTGCGATTAGCAAATCGCAACGTCTCAAATCGTGATTGCGATTCGATTTCGATTAATGGCACAGCTCTACCAGGTAGCTATCTCTTCAAAAAGTTAGCAGGCAGAGGGGGACATCACAGGGTTGTCCGTTGTGCCAGTGGAATGGCATTCTGCTTGCCGCACGAGGCAGCATCACGTGTTGCTTGCAGACGCGCCTGTATAATAATCGGCCTAATTTGCAGCACAATCGGCAGATGCCGATTAATAAAAAAAATGCCAAAAATCGGCCGATCAATCGGTCGACCTCTAAGTTAAACCATGGTAAACACAAATTAACCATAGTATCAAACATTAATACATTAACCATATATTTATGGTATTTGTAGTAAAACTGTCCTATGCAAATTGTAATCAATCTGCCAAAAACATGGTAACTATACTTTACTATAGTAAACCATGGTTGAAGGTGGTTTTAGCCTCAGTTTTCTTTCTTCTTCTTCCAGTTTTCTTTCTTGTAACCAGCAAGCAGATTCCCGTCGTTGAGCGTGGTCGTTGTGTTCACTTGATCACAAACAAAAAAAAAATTGATAGAAAATAAGCAATAATTTCTTGTTCTTGTTTATAAGTTTTATTGCAACATTCTCAAATATTTTCATTTAAATGTACTAAAAACATTAAGGAAATGTGAAAAATATAATTTGTTAGTTAAATGCTTAATATTTTTATTCTTAAGTAGAACAAGTAAATTTGAGATAAAATAAACTGTGGGATTTTTACTCATTAATTTTGGTAAATCCAAGTCAAATAATCTCTTAAATGATATTCAGAGATTTTAAGTTAATACAAGTTTTTATTTTTGTGATATTTACAAAGCCTCTGAATTATTTTTTACAGTGTTGGACTGGCTTATTGATCATGGGTGGATGGAGCAGGGGCTCCTATCACAGAGGTCTATGCTCTGGCTGGCTGAGTCCCTGCTTCAGACACCTTATTAATCAAACTACGCCTACACTATCTCCAGCCCTCTGATACATCACTCTCTACAACTGACATTTAGCTATCCGGCCACCAATCAAAAGTGTTGCTATTTAACCCAGCCCAATTTAACCTCAGCATTTGGGCTCTTGCCCATGAGACATTTTGCTGAAAAATTACAACATATGAAAACAGCAAGGACACATTAGAATAGAACTATATGATTTAATACAGAATTTGAAATGTATAAGTTAAGGAATTACTTAAAATAACTGTTTTCTGTTTGAATATATTTTAATATTTAATTTATTCCTGTGATGAAAATCCATTACTCCAGTCTGCAGAAACATCTCTTATTATTATCAGTGTTGAAAACAGTTGTGCTGCATATTATTGTTGTAGAAATCAGATACATTTTGTTCAGGCTTCTTTGATCAAAAGAACAGCTTTTAGTTGAAATATAAATCTTTTGCTAAATAGCTCTTTCTTTTGATTAAAGTAACAATCTCTTTAAAAAAAATCTAAATCTTACTGGCCCCAAACTTTTAAGGTAGTTTATACAACACTTTTTGTCCATATAGTAGATAATGCAGCTCCTTTACAGCTTCAAAAACTCAATTACATAAACTGCGTATGAATTCAGGAATGTTAGACGATGCTCAGTTAACTGTGAGGTATGCCAGCATACAGGTGTGAATTATTGCTTAATGTAGATAACTGGAATCTGATAAGGATTTAATACTCACTTTAGGCCCAAAAATGTGCATCTGGGTCTAACTGAAGAATGGTTAGACAAAGTATTCAGTGTCATCACAACAATAATGACTGTATCGTTAGACATGCACAGTAAACGTCCTGCTTTTTTCCCCCCATCTAGAAATATCCATTGACAGTGCATTTGCAGTCTTACTAAAACCTAGCTTTGCAATTAAAGGAAATCCATGTCGGAGTCTTTTAATTGATGAAATGCAAAATCTCTTAAGACAAGTATGCCTTTCTCATCCCAGTGTCGGTGGCTAAAGAGGATCAGCCTGAACCATCAAACACTTTGCTGAGGCTTATAGCAGATTAGCCTTAAATCACCTTTGTGTGAGCTACCTACCAGCTTACCAGCTTGAACTATGTCACAGGAAACCAGCAACGGCTCTATCAATAAAGTTCTTGAGATCACATATTCAGAGCTGTGAACTCACTTTGTGAAACAAACTCACGAGGGCAGAAAATCTTCAGATCTCCTCTTACACAGTGTAGACACTTCTTGTCGCAGATGAACATTTTGTTGCTCAGACGTTGACTTAAATCTCCTGAAATTCCTAAAGAGAAATAAAGACAATGAGAGAGTTAGGTTTGACATACGCTCTCAGAAAAAAAAGGTACAAGTTGTTACTGGGGCAGTACCCTTTCAAAAGGTACACATTTGTATTTACCCCTTAAGGGTACATATTGGAACCCTAAAGGTACAAACTAGTATCTAAAGTGTGCATATTATTACCTAAATGGTACATATTAGTACTTTTTGAAAAGGTACTGCCCCAATGACAGATTTTGTACCTTTTGTTTCTGAGTGTGTACAGTAAAACATCAAATTAATGTGAACAGCATAATTTGATGCAGGATCTAATAATTTGGTCTTAGTGTATTTTTCAGTTCTGATCCTTTTATTTAA
This sequence comes from Barbus barbus, assembly GCF_936440315.1. NCBI lineage: Eukaryota > Metazoa > Chordata > Actinopteri > Cypriniformes > Cyprinidae > Barbus > Barbus barbus. Next base: position 14,046,821 of record NC_136758.1, read on the forward strand.
ATTTTTTAAATCTGCCCTCAAGCTTTTTTTTTTCCTTTTAACAATATTAAATACTCAACATGACAATATTCAACCTAACATTACTCAACATCCACTATTGTTTAAAGGTTTGGAGTCCGTAAGGTTTGTCTATGTTTTTGAAAAAAGCCTCTTATGCTTTATTTATTTATTTTTTTTAAATCTTACTGACTCCAAATTTTGAACAGTAGTTCAAGCCAGTAATCTCCATTGGCATTTTCAGTTGTTCCCGATGAAGGCATAGATTAGACAGAAGACAAAAACATAACAGGACAGTACATTATTTCATAAGTTCATGGCAAGAGCAGTTGCAAGCTTGCGTTAAGTGCCAGCACACTACACGCTCAGCTGCTTAGATAAATATGTAGCATTAGGCTGTTAAAGCTGAAGAGAAAACTTGACAGGGTTAAATAAATACAAATTACACACACACACACTATGCAGTGAAGAGTCGGGCTTTGTTTTAGCCTGCCGTCTGTGCAGCTGGTAAGTGATGATATGGGGCAGTAACACCTGAAGTAGAAGCCAAGATGTGGGCCTGTCTTATAATTACAGACACACTCCCCAAGAAAGCTTCATCAGGCCTGACTGACCAGGTGGAATCCTGAATTGTGCAATTTTGTGAACAGAGGTTATATTAGGATACAGAACAACAAAGGAGAGCTTGCCAAGATCAATAAACACATGCCAGAGCATAACAACATGACTTCCTACAGACAACATGGCAATTCAATAACTTCAGTTTGAGAAATAAACCATTGGTTTACATTTACTCAAAGTTCTTTCTAAACATTTTATGGCTGATTTGCTAATGTTTTCCCACAGGAAAGAAAAATCATAAAAGAGCTCTGTTTAATTTGGGTTATTTCCTGCCATGATAAGAAATGTGCAATTAATAGTCAAATGTTTTACATGCTGCACTCAGTTTGTAAGAGGAGCATCTGAGAAGTTAACAATTAATTGAAACTTAATTGCAGTATAAACTCCAATACGTCTATGAGCTTTGAAATAGCATCCTCTGAGCAATACGATTTTTTCCTCTGGGTTGTTTTGAATATGAAATAATAGCCTTATGTTTGTCTTCAGCTTCTTTCTCACGGCACAGGGGTTCAGCGAGACTCAAGAATGAGGAGGACTGAATTCCCTCCCTATTATTATATCTTACAAATCTTCAATATTTATTTGTAAGTCAGATATGGTAAAAAGAATGTGTCAATGAACATTAAGAAAATTATAAATCAACAAATCTGAATTTCAAAAATTATTGCAAGATTTCATAACATGAAACGATGAGCATGGGAATGATTTAGTCAAGGTCTAGTGCCAGCTACATTAGTTACACTGCATACTGGAATCTTTATTAAAAATATTATAATGAGTTCCTATTAGTAAACTTACATAAGGCCTCATGTATTCATTATTTCAGAAGCCACTGAAATATGTCACATTGTAGGCCTTTGTTAAAATATCTGCCAGTAGTTCAGTAGGGAGGAAAGGTTTTTAGTCAGTTGTGCATTTTAGCAATCACATTATAGATGTTCTTTTCTCATATTTCACTGATAATTACCATCAATAGTGCATTGAGTTTAGCCAAAATCATAAAAATCTAAGTAAACAATAACAGTTGCAAATAACAATAACATTGTAATCCTATTTGATCCAATTTCAAATATGTAAAATGTGGAAACTTCGTGATCTTGCTAGTGAAATAAAAATAAATGCATAACTCTTAAGTCTCTCTCAACATTTCCTCAAAAGACCTGCCTAGATGAAGTAAACAGAGGGTTTCCCAGTCTGATTTGATTTGCAGCTTGTTGTTCCTATGCTTTGATCTCGGAGCAAGAGGGATTCCCTCATGTTCAAAGCTACAGTAACAGCAGATTGGGGACAGCTGAGATCTGACTTGTGATTGCGACAAATCAACCCACGTAACTTGTCCCACGGGTGGAGATTTTCAAAAGCAGCGTGACACAAAACCCACTCGCTCAACACAGCCCTCTCAATAAAAGTCAGTTGAGTTCCATACATAAAGTGAGTTTTACTCAAAGTGTTTACGTTTCTGTTTCTGGCCGCATAAACACAGCTATGCTGACACATTTGCCAACTGCAAGATTGTAAATATGCCATTTTTTATACAACAGTTCAATAAACAAAACGTAATGTTGAGTTGATTTCATGTAACTTAAATTTTAGAAAAAAATGTTCCTAGTTACTGTTTTTGCTCCACCAATAGTTCCAAACAAAGCCACGGTCAAACTGAATCATTGCATGTAATGTGGTAGTGGTTATGTTCATGAATAATTAAAATTTCTTTCAACGAAATGGTTAAATGAATGATTTAATTATTCGCTCATAAAACGTAGGCAGCTGACTTATTGCCTCACTGCCCTATCAAGAAATGACCTGCAGGCAGCGTTAGCGCACGAAGGCACCTCACGAAACTGATTTCGGACAGACTTCTGAATGGTTTAACGGTCTACAGCAAAATATAGAGAGCTTTGATGAAAACTAAGTGAATATTTAATTACTGCAATATTAATTTCTCGCTAGAAATGACATCAAAAGTGAAAAACGTTAAACAAAAACCTACATTTACACAAACTGACCACCGACCGCATTATTTTTTACCTTAACTGTCACAGAATGGAACGTACAGGATTGTGGGACATCAAAGGCAGCGAAGGATACATCTATGCTGCCTTCAAAAATTGGCCAGATGAAGACATCTCAGTCTCAGGAGACAGGAACTGAAGCTAACATTGAATTCGGACAAGCCTTCCTACCTTGGAATGCGTCCTCTGAAGGCAGCATTTTTCAGTATTCAGATGCAGCCATATTTGCTTGTTTTGTTCCTGAAAGAATCAGTGTTTTGTCTGAATCGGTTGAGTGACTCATTTTGTTTGTTCCAAAATGAATCTGCATTTATGAAGGAACCGGTTAAAGACAGCAACGTTTTGCGCCACCTACTGACTTAAAATTTACCTTTTAGAAAGAATCGCTAAAAAATCCTCCCACAAATAATTGGACGTGGTGCGTTTGAGCCATGTTGGAACTTTGATATGTAAAATGTAGGCTATCCCACACGGAAATAACCTATATAAACATATGTTTTAATATAGGTTTTGATATATGTTTTTAATATATGTGACATATATAAAATTGGCCGTTTTCCTATAATATATGTACATATATGCACATATATGTACACATATATGTACACATATATGCATACATATATGTACACATATACGTGCATACATGTACCTATATAGGTACATATATGCATGTATATATATATATGTGTGCATATATGCACCTATATGTTTACCTATATATTAGTAAAATTATTAGAATCCATAGCTGCTAGACAACATAAATAAAAGCCCAAAATGTCGAAATTTACATTTACATGTACATATAGGGCTTATATGTGGATATAAAGAAGCAATACAGGAGACCTATATGGCCTTTATATGCACATATATGCACCTCAATTTTGCCTATATGTGGCATATATACGCATATATGCAGCATATATGTTATCATATATGTGCATATATACTGCATATAGGTTTCATATATGCGCATATATCCTCATATAGGTTCTTTCCATGTGGGATATATCCACCTAGAGCTCCTAACTTACAAGCAGAATGATTTTTACAGTGAAAATTCACAGTCTAGTGCAGGGGTCATCAAACTTGATCCTGGAGGGCTGGTGTCCTGCAGAGTTTAGCTCCAACTTGCCTCAACACACCTGCCTGGAAGTTTCAAGTATACCTAGTAAGACCTTGCTTAGCTGCTTCAGGTGTGTTTGATTAGGGTTGGAGCTAAACTCTGCAGGGACACTGGCCCTCCAGGACTGAATTTAGTGACCCCTGGTCTAGTGCAGCTTTTTGCTCTAATTGCAATACATTCTGGAGGGGGATTATTTTGCCTTACATAAACTTTCAGAGCCACACCACCAGGAGCCGATTCAAAATCTAATGATTAATTTCCAGCCTCCCCTCAGCTGCAAGAAAACTCTTCCAAGACATCATTTATAAATGGTATGTAATATAAATTCAAAGTAACCTTAAGTTTTATCTTTACAGACTGAGTTCCGAGTTTCTTGACAGTTGGTCTTAGAAAATAAAACCCTGGAAAATCTTATATTTCATATTTTATATATGACTTATATATCATATTAGGCTTATATTTTGTGCTGTTATAACCTCTCATCTCGTGTTAGGTCCACAGAAGAACCATTTTTGGTTCCACAAAGAACCATTCAGTAAAAGATTCTTTAAAGAACCATCTCTTTCTTACTTTTTTAGCATCTGAAGAACCTTCTTTCGCTACAAAGAACCTTTCTTCAGATGTTAAAGGTTCTTTATGGAACCATATAGACAAAAAAAAGCTCCTCTAAGGCATCATGAAGCACCTTTATTTTTAAGAGTGTAAATGTTTTAAAGTAAATATTTATCATTCTACCTTAGCAAAAGATGCTCATCTGAAGTCTAAAGTCTTGAAGAATGAATCAGCTTTTGGACATCACAGAGGAATTTGCTGCACAAAGTGCATGAGGCTCTTCATCACAGGACTGCCGGAAGTGTCTTTTCTCTGATGATTTCTAGGGAGTTGTGCACCGATGACCTTAATGTCTACACAAGGGGGGTGTTAAAATTACTCACACAGAGTGATTTCAGCCTTCACCATTGCAGTCTTTCTCAAAAGATTTAGCTGTAGCCTAAGAGACGTATTAGTCTCACTAAATTGCCATACACATTTTTTTTGTCTTCTGGTGTCTGCATGCTCCAGATGTCATCTTAAAATGATTTAACCCTTTAAAAAATTATCCACCCAATTTGTTGAAAATGTACTCACCCTCAGGTCATCCAAGATGTAGATGAGTTTGTTTCTTCATCGGACCAGATTTGGAGAAATTTAGCATTACATCCCTTGCTCACTAATGGATCCTCAGCAGTGAATGGGTGCCGTCAGAATGAGAGCCATGAAATGAGATTGAATGAGCTAATGATGTAAAGCTAAATTTTTCCAAATCTGTTCTGATGAAAAAACAAACTTATCTACATCGCCTGAGGGTGAGTAAATTTCTAGCAAATTAACTATTCTTTTAACTGTTTTCTCAACCAATTGGTATATTACATTTTGATAGAAGACTGTAAAATGAAGGGTGATTTGACAGTATATTCATATTTTGTGGATTAACAATTTATCTTTTGAAATACTTAAAACTGTTATTTGTTTTGATTGAATTACAAATTACAGGATTTCATAGCAAAATTAAGAAATTGCTCAAGCTGTAATCTTTAATGTGAGTAATTATATTTTTGAAACAAGACTTAAAAGATTTGAACTTTTAAAACTGAATGCAGTAGCAGTGCAAAGAAAGTGCAGATAGCAATGGATTTCTCTCCAGAATCTCCAACTTCACTCACCACAGCATGTGTCACGTATTTACATGAGTTCATCACAGTGTGTTGCCAACAAAGACATGATAATGTGTTATCTCAACAGAGGCGGGGATGGAATTTGGAGATCTGGAGTCTCGCTCCAGACACCTGCAATCAAAATATATTGATTTTGGCTCCACATTCTCTTGTACGTGTGATTCTTCAGGTAGTGATTTGACACCCGTCTAGTTCATGTTTGCATATGTATCTTAAATAATCTCAGCACAGAGCTTTAAAAAAGGTTTATATGTAAAAGTGTCAGAAAAATGTCTATTAGTTATCATTACAGCTTTTGGCAAGGCAAAGAGTGTTTAATGACATTAATGGTCTTTAGCTAATGCCATCGTAAAGCTTTCGAAATCCTTAGCAAATGTATCGTTGTCACTTACTGAGATTTTTGATTTGCTAGTAGAGAAATTAATAGAACAGAAGAGTAATATTGATTTGCAACACAAACTGAACCAGTGGTTTTACATTGCCACAAGGTTCCTTAAATTTAATTTGTATGAATGTACATTTTTCTGTTTTACAGAGTGAATATCGTGAGGACACAATTAGCAGATAATTTCCCACTAGGTCTGATGAAGGTAAGAGACATTACTATTGATTATTGTTTTCCAGGTATTTTATGTGCTGTGGATAGTAAGTTGCTATGCTATTCATTTTCTCTGTTAGCGTCCTAAGGATATACCAGCAGACTGGAGCTCAGTCTCTCAGTACATACACCATCATTAATAAATTATCAAAAGGAATTCCCTCTTTTATTTAGGCCGTCAATTTTAACATCAAAGAGAAATATTAACAGATGACAAAGTACCAGTGTGAGCTTTGAAAGTACAACAGCAAAATTAATCTTTTATTTTGAACTTACCTGATAGATTGATTCAATTTGCTAAAAAAATTTAAAATAATAAAAAAAATCATACATTTTGGAAATGAATGTGATAAATTTTTAGTATTTACAAAATGCGCACAAAAACAGCTTGAGAAAATGGTATGGAGTCTCTATTACCATAATATCAACTTTAAAACTAAAAATGAGAAAATTCAGGAAAATTTTACATAAACTGTCATGGTTGAGTTCTACTGTAAAAAGCTTGTACAGTATGTCACACTTGTATAGAAAGTCATTTGTGTGGTATAAGCCCTCAAGCAACAGTAAATCTTTTTCCAGTGTGGTGTCAAACCGATTGCTTGTGTTGTCTGAAAGATCCTGTGAAATTACTCTTCAAGTGAAGTCATGTTTTACTAAGGATTTCTGGGATTTCACAAAGGCCTATGAGCTTTCAAAAAAGATAGATGGGAATAGAAATGTATGAATTTGTAATCCTGTACAAACAATAACCACATAGTTTGTCTTCAAACCACTCAATCCTTCCTCTGTCACAGAGGCTTTCACTCTGAAGATTGTTCACAAGCCTCAACATAGAAAAGTTTTATTCCATTAAAACACCACAGTGGATTTCTATAGCTGTAGCTGTTTGTAAGACAAAGCATCAGAGAATGCTAATGATTCAAGGAATTTTTCACCCTTTTTTTCACCATTTTTCATTATTTACTCACCCTCATGTCATTCCAAACCCGTTTTATTTTGTTATATCTGTGCAAAACAGAAAAAATGGCCAGTTTATCACTGTATGGAAAAGAGCTGCATTTGTCACTCTCCAAAAAGAATAACAGCACAACAGGTTTGGAATGATATGATGGTGAGAAAATAATGACCAAATTTATTTTTGGATGAACTATTCCTTTAAGATTAAATCCGCTTACATGAATTCTGCCCCTGAATGAGTCATTTCAGAAGTGTCTCTGCTTGCTTGGTCTCTAAGGTTACCAAAGACAAACCACATACACACATCCAGAGAGGGGATAATAGTTTTTCTGGATACATGAGACATGTTCACACATCTATTTCCCAACAGGAACACGACAAACTTTTTTGCATTCACGAGTTCAGGTTCCTCATACCATGAAATCAAGTTGTCCTTGATGTTTTGAGATAAAATAAGGAAATTATGTATGAAAACATACTGCAACTTTTAAAACTTGAAACGTTACTGTAAAAAGAGCAGTAATTATGCAACTAAACTAAATTCAATTATGACTGTTTATGGCACAAAAAAAACCCTTATGATAAAAAGTATAATTTGACCCTTTTAATCGTATCTGCTTGCTTGAAGCAAAAAAATATTTCAGCAAGACCCCTGCATCTTTTCTAAGTGGGATTCCTTGGTGATGCTAACATAATCAGAACATGTGCTATAACATATTACTGTTATTTAACTGTGCACACATGCTATTTATGGATGCATGTTAATAGTACAAGAAACAAAGCAGTTTATTAAAAATAAATCCATAAACTTATACTTCACAATCAATATTTTTTTAGAGATATACATTAACCTAGCAACTCCTAGAATTCTCGGGTGATAGGATGTTTGATTCTGGCATTTTTGTTCATATTGTTGTGGTCATGTCCCATGTAACTATCTAAGATGGTAAGGAAGTGTTGAGGACAATAAAGAAAGATGTGACTTTCGCATGATCCAGATCCTTATCCATTGATAGCCATTGAAAATGTACACTACCGTTTAAAAGAAATTAATACTTATATTAGGCAAGGATGCATTAAATTGAACAGAAGTGACAGTAAATATATTTAGAATGCTACAAAAGATTTATGTTTAAAATAAAGTCTATTCATCAATGAATGTTGAAAAAAGTATCACTAAACAACAACTGTTTTCAACATCATTAATAATACAAAATGTTTCTTGAGCAGTAAATCATCTCATTAGAATGATTTCTGAAGGATCATGTGACACTGAACAGATGGGAGTAATGATGTGGAAAATTCAGCTTTGTCATCACAGGAAAAAAACTGCATTTTAAAATATATTAAAATAGAAAACAGTTATTTTCAATTGTAGTAATATTTCACAATGTTACTGTTTTTAATGAATTTTCGGTCAAATAAATGCAGCCTTGGTGAGCATGAGAGATTTCTTTTTTAAAAACATTTTTAAAAATCTTAACCTTTGAATGGTAGTGTATAGCAGGTGACGAAACAGTTATTTTTACAATTCACTTTAGTGCTAGAAATTACACACTTTACTTTTACTCTACTACAGACTTGAGCAGACTAGTTAGTAGTGACAATCTTTAAGTATAGCATGGCATTAGAAATACAGCAGTTATCTAACCAAGCTCACTGACTCATCAATTTGACACTGTAAAAAGCTCCCAACAAACTTTCTGCTATAAACAAGTCTCAGAACGCCTGGAAAAACTGGAATCATCAGGTATGGCCGTGTATGGACAGCTGCTTTGGCGTTCAGTCAAAAGCAAACATATGGTGCTGACGTGACAACGAACAGACGTAACTAATCACACAATCAAAACTGCTGTCAAAGTTGTCAGTGATATCAAATATGGCAAAGAGGTCAGCAGGGATTAAGGCTGTGGACAGGGAACTGGCATGAGCCAAGATTAATGAGTTAATGGCTGAAAGAAGATCAGTGGATTTTAGGATCAGTGGCTGAATGTGTTGGCTGAACTGTGCACTGCATGTTTGGATACGGGTCGACATGGCTGGTGTCATACCAAGCACTGAATTACGACTGATCTGGAGCGCTTATTATGTGAGTAGATGTAGAGGATCACCGCAGCTAGTTCTAGTGGATGAGAGAAGGATCTGTTGACCGTTAAGAAAGAGTCTGATGACAGAATGGTCTGTAGGGAGGCAGGGAGGAGATAAAGGCCACACGTGGGAGGCTTAGTGTCGCTGTTTGTGCTGTGTCAAGCATGTGCTGCATAAAGTAGGCCTACTACTTAATTCTCTTGCAGTGAAATTCAAGTTCTAATGTAAAAGTTTTGAAATGAAAAGGAAAAATGTTTAAGCACATACTTGTAGCACAGTTGCCATTCTCATAGTATATAGTTAGATGACGTTTCTTTGAATGTATGATGCATTGCATATTCAACAAATGCTACACAAAAACAGCTTAGTGATGCTTATTTTTTTGTGTTCTGGGAGTTTAAACTAATTTAGCGGATTTTATTGTATTTAATGATTTAATTATTTTTTTTTTTTATTATTTTTACTTGATTTGTGGTTGTATGCATTTAGATTATCTTAGTGTTTATCTCACAAAACCCATAGGGGGCAATACGCATACATGTAAGAGTACATGTACAAGATACATACAGTGCTGCTTGAAAGTTTGTGAACCCTTTAGAATTTTCTATATTTCTGCATGAATATGACCCAAAACATCATCAGATTTTCATATAAGTCCTGAAAGTAGACAAAGAGAACTGAATCAAACAAGTGAGAGAAAAATATTTCCTTTGTCATTTATTTATTGAGAAAAATTATCCAGTGTTACATATCTGTGTGTTGCAAAAGTATGTGAATCTTTGCTTTCAGTATCTGGTGTGACTCCCTTTTGCTGCAGTAACTGAAGTTGCAGTTCAGTTTCAGATCAGTCCTGCACAATAACATGTAGGAGTTTTAGCACATTCCTTAGTGTAGAACCACTTAAACTCTGTGATGTTGGTGGGTTCCTCCTATGAACTGCTTGCTTGGGTCATTCCACAACATTTTAATTGGATTAAGGTCTGGACTTTGACTCAGCCGTTCCAAAACATTAACTTTGTTCTTCTTTAACCATTCTTTGGTAGAATGACTTGTGTGCTTGGGGTTGTTGTCTTGCTGCATGACCCACGTTCTCTTGAGACTCTGTTCTTAAACAGATGTCCTGACGTTTTCCTTTAGAATTTGCTGGTATAATTCAGAATTCATTGTTCCATCAATGCTGGCAGGCTGTCCTGGTCAAGATGCAGCAAAACAGGCCCAAGCCATGATACTACCACCACCATGTTTCACAGATGGGATAAGATTCTTAAGCTGGAATGCAGTGTGTTCTTTTCTCCGAACATAATAGCTTCTCATTTAAACCAATAAGTTCTATTTTAGTTTCATCCCTCCATTAAACCTTTCTCCAATAGTCCTCTGGCTTGTCCACGTGATCTTTAGCAAGCAATTTTCTTTTTGGAGAACAGTGGCTTTCTTCTTGCAACTCTGCCATGCACACCATTGCTCAGTGCTCTCCTGTTGGTGGGCTCATGAACATTAACATTAGCCAATGTGAGAAAGGCCTTTAGTTGCTTAGAAGTTACCCTGGGAACTTTTGCTACCTCGCAGACTATTACACGTTCTGCTTTGGAGTGATTTTTGTTGGTCGACCACTTCTCGCGAAGGTAACAGTGGTCGTGAATTTCCTCCATTTGTACACAATCTGTCTGACTGTGGATTTGTGGAGTCCAAACTCTTTAGAGATGGTTTTATAACTTTTTCTAGCCTGATGAGCAACATCAACTGTTTTTCTGAGGTCCTCAGTAATCTCCTTTGCTCGTGACACGATTCACTTCCACAAGCATGTTCAGACTTTGATGGATCCCTGTTCTGTGGTGCATTATCTCAAGTTTAGTAAGTCGCTTAGAAAACTAGGGGCAGCTTTGAAGAACATTTTAACCACAGATGATAAAATAAGGGAGGCAGGAACATTTAATCTCAACATTTTCACAAGTACAGTATGGCTAATTTGTGAAGAGAGAGAGAGAAGAGGATGGGGAAAAGAGAAGGTGGAGCAGAAGAATAAAGACTGCAGAATTAAAAGATAGAGGGTCTGTGGGTGATAAAGGAGAGGGAAAGTGGGCTATTAAAAAATGCAGCAATGCATCATTTATTGGCACAAAGACAGGAACAACTGTGTGGCCACTGATATGAGAGCAAGTTACACTCTTCTGTTCTTTAAAAATGCTTTTATCATTATTTTATAGCTTTCAATTTCATTCATTTAACCTGTCGCAATTTCTAATTTCTACTAATTTTTATGAGTTTTAATTGCACTGAACTTATAACTGCATACTGTCACTTTGGAACAACTTGGATTTAATTAAAACATTTATGAATGCAATTATAGTCATATTTATTCATTTAGCAGACACTTTTATCCAAAGCGACTTATAAATGAAGAACATCATAAGCAATTTATCATAAGATGCAAGTAATACATTTTTTAAAGTTAAGTTTTCTAGTTCAGTGGGTTTATTGTGCAAGGGAAACTTTTTATATTTCACATGCTTCATGATCAATTGAAAGGGATAGTTTACCCCAAAATTAAAAAACCTCATTATTTACTTCATGTTGTTCCAATTTGTATGGCTTTCTTTCTTTTTTTTAAATAAAAAATAAAAATGGTTTCAACTGTTTTTGTCAATGAGGTCAAAAACAACAGTGCAACAGTATATTAATTAATAATACATACATACATGATTTATCATCTTTTTTTCTTCCACAGAAGAAATAAAGTCATACAGGTTTGGAATTACAACAGGGTAATTAAACGATGACAGAATTGTCATTTTATAAAATCTTTGTAAGGTACCATGTGTTTTACCTTGTGAACATTTCATAACACTTAACGCATTCACACTGTGTGGCACTGTTGAGCTGTGCCTCAACACCGCATCACGTTATCCCAGACAAATCCATGCAACATGATTAATAATAGATCCCAAGGTATGTAATCCCTATTATCATCAGCTATGAACATGGAAGCGTGTAGCAGAATGGAGTGCAACCCTTATTTAAACCGTTTGCGAGCCAGAGAGGAGGGGAATGAAATATGAGTGATTTTTTTCTGTACTCAAAGGGAGTGGTATAATGTCGAGATTGAGAACGAAACCAATATTAGAGAAGGCCTCAGTCTTCTCATAGACGCTGCTGTGGATAAGTCTCCAGGAGATTCTGCCTTCACACACCAGCTCTAACCATGATGGTTTCTGATGATATTTTGCACTGAAATACAAAACTGCAGCATCCACTTTGGGGAAACTTTAAAGATAAAGGAGCAGAGAAGCACCGTGCGTACGTATTTCATAAGGAGATACAAAGAGGCATTAGGACAGAGAAAACACTTCTGGTGAGAACTCGTGCCAAATTGGACCACCGGAAGATGCGCGTTACGAGACGGTGATCCAACAGAATTAAAATGCATTTTTTAAGGAGTGCTCTTAACGCGTTTCTAATTAAAGACATGCCGGGGTAATCCACATGGGACAGCTCCTTACGTCTGCAACTGACAATAAAAAGTGAAGAACCCATGCCGGATGATCTGAAGCAACTTTACGCACCGGAGGGGGAAAATAAATAAATAAAAAGCTGCGGACTTTCGTCAATTTCCACCCACTTCGAGTCAACACGATAAACAGATGACCACGGCTGTCTTTAAACATATAAAAGAGACTCGCTCTCCTTGTGTCATGGTGCGCTAGAGCCTGTGGAAGTACCTTTGGAGAAGCGACGCCAGCGGAGTCTATTTGATGTGTTTTGCGATAACATTATTAATCTTTAAACAAGCGGCAAAGCAGTCAAACAAGTGTAAACTAATTCTGCATTGAAGAGAAACAGGTAATTTGTTACTTTTTCAAACAAACACTTGTTTCCAAAGCGTCTTTGCGCAAGAGCGTTCGTGCGTAAAAGTGGAGAAAACTCGGGATTCGTGGATCTGTGATGCTGTGATTGCTTAGAGATATCGGACAGCGCCTGAAGCTACATTTACTTGTTTTTAAGTGGATCGAAAACTTATTTATTGCACGTTACAACTTAATATTAAGAGATGAGAGATGATAATAATGCGTAGCTAATATAACGTACTTGCTTCTTTTAGCTTAATATTATTAAATTAACAAAAACTTTCAACATTTGTAAGGATGTAGTTGACAAAAACACTTGTGGGGAGTCTCTAGAACATCTAAAACTTTTTAAACAGCTTTTTGATAATTATTTGATAATTATTATTCATGCAATTTTTACAACCTCATGCACTGAAAAAACTGAAAAATTGCTCAATTTTACAATTAATTACAAAGTAGCAGCAAGTAACTCATTGAATCAAACGTGAATTTTTGACATAAGAATGTATTCCAATAATCTGTTTAATTTATGACTTGAATTATTTTTATTTTACAATGTATTACCTGAAAGATTTTAAAATGTTAAAAGACGTGTACATTCATACACATTTCAACCTCAAATCTTTAAATATTCCTAGAAATTATATTTCAACTACATATTAATGCCATATTTTAAGCAGATTTATATGAATCGATGAATCAAGCAATACTTGGCACTGGGCACTGAAATGATCTTGTTGTGTTTGCAGGGCTATACGACTGAACGCAGGGCAGAGGGGCTCTCGTTGCCCACCTTTCAGCATGAGTGCAGTGCGCACACCTGTCTTCATAGGGCTCCTTTTGCTGATCCTCACCACCGGCTACTGCAGACCGAGAGACAGGGACGACACCAGTCTGCTGGACCTTCTAAGGGACAGAGTGAGACTAGCACATGAGCATCAAAGTGAGGGAAACACACAGCAACCCCACGAGCTCACCAAGCATTCGGCGGAAACAAAAGACGTTAATAAAGTTACAAAGTCATATCAGCATGAACGCATTCTTGGTAAGCATCAACACATTCAATGACTGACAAAATGAGATAAGGAGAACTGCTCCATACTTGAATACAATAGTGGTTGTTTGATCTGCTGGGTGGCATTACATATCTTGGGACCAATATCAATATGAATAATTGCATTTTTGTACAACAATTTACAACCTGAGGAATTTCTCCATCTTTAACAGAGGTTTTTCCGAGAGATCTTCGACAGAAGGAGAAGTTTTTAAAACATTTAACAGGTGAGCAAGTGTCAGCATCTCTATGCATGTTCTTCATTATGTGTGCAAATTGAAAGAAACTTAAAATCGGTCTTTTTGTGTATTTGCAGGGCCGCTTTATTTTAGCCCCAAATGCAGCAAACACTTTTATAAACTGTACCATAATACCAGGGACTGCACAATACCAGCCTGTAAGTGCCACCTCATTGAATACCATTAGCATGACTTTATAAGGGATGGCAGTGTGAGAAATGTTTAACTTGAATAATTAATCTGAACTGTTTTGCCATATATTCAGGAGAATAATTAGGCATGCATATTTTTTATTTGGATGTTTTTACACAATTTTGTCTTAATCTGTCTAACTCTGTTTTGTTTTCTTCTAGATTATAAAAGATGTGCCCGGCTTCTTACAAGGCTAGCAGGGAGCCAGCGGTGCTCAGAGGGATAGATGTCGTAGGTGAATAGTTAACAATGTATACTCAGATTTAATAGTAAACTTGTTTCCGCTGTGATATATTGCAGCTAAAATGTTTGTTATGGAAATATTTGCCCAGAACACACACTAAGTGATCAAATGTCTGGTTTTCATTTCCAAGGACACAATCATGCCATCTTTCTTGCTACTACATTCTAAAAAAAAACTTGTTAGACAGTTTCTGGTTACACAAACAGTGTGTAATCTACGTACAGAAGTATTGAACATAACTCTACATGAGAAATATTACACCTAACAGTTTTATGACCTTTCTAATATTACGGAGTACCCAGATTATCTTTTACTTCACCTGATTGGAATGAAAGGCTAAAAGGCTGTTTTGGTGGAGTTTCTAGTGCAGAGGCTAAGTTAGTCAAATACTGTACTGTTCCTATAATTAAACAAAAATATAAGAAAAGCAAAAATAGGTGGCACCCGTACATCTGTCAAAGAAAGTATGACTATAATCTGGGATCACATACTCAATTGACTGTAAATGGCATGCTAACCATTTGAAGATAAGAGCCACACTTATGGACAATGGCCCTTTTCTTAATGACACTGCTTTAGTTCTCAATGTAACATTAAACCTTCAGTCCTCTCACCATCTGTGTTGCACAATTTGCTCTTCTGTGTTGCTTTGTACTCACACTATTGTGCCTTTGAGGAGCAGAAACTATATAATCACGAGGTTTATTTGAGATCTTTTCATCCTCTGCCTTGTAAAAACTAATTATAGCTATAACTTGCATTTATAATTGCTTTGTATACTAAAATAATTAACAATTAGAAGTATTTTCCGAATAGACATTTAAAAATATATATACATAAAAATATAGACATAAAGAGATATCTAGGTGGATAATAATACTTCTTCTTAACTAAATAAATAACATCAGCACTTTCTAATGCCCCCTTGTTTATTTTTGCATAGCATGAATTTCTAGCATGTATTTCAGACATTTGATTTTACCAGCATCCCATAGTGTTTTATTAATGTTTATTGTGTTGAAGTAATTTTTGTTCATCATGTCGATCATTTTTTTTTCTTTTTACAGATTTCAACAGAACTGAAGAAATAAAGAAAATTAAGAAAAGTGCCTTGGAGAAAAACAGGGAAATGAAATGAATTCTGAAAAATCATATTTATCATGTGAACATAGCTATTTTTGCAATGAAATAGAACTCCTCTTTTGACCTTTTCTTCTCACATACAGCTTGTCAGTCTTGTGAGTTGACAAAACTGATGTTAGAACCAAGTTTACTGGCAATGGTCATGGTGAAAATGAAGAAGACAATGTTTTATGAGAAAAAACAAAACACACAAAAAATGTCCTGCTGCCAAATGATAAACTCTGGGTATCACATTCAACTGCATATATTCAAAGTTGAACTTGCCTTCACAGGTTGTGTGTCTAGTAGTTTTTGGTTGAAGAAGAATTTAGATGTTGTTTTGCAGATGCTCAAAGGTGTTTACTGGCTGAACGCAGCCTTTGGTCCAATATTCCTGACAACCTCAAAGTCACATTCCTCAAAGCCAGAGCTAAATCCTTTGATTGAATTATGAATTGCTTGATATTTTCTTGCCTTTTTTGTCTTTACAAGACATGTCTTGGCAGTGATGAACGCTACCGGTTGCAGTTTATTCTGTGAAAGAAATTAATTGCATTTTGCTAATATTGAATGTCTTATATTATGTATTTATACATTCAAGCTATTAAATATTGCTATTGTCAAATGTATAAACATCTAAGCTAGAGTTCAGTTTGTAAATATTGTTAATATATACAGTATATACAGTATATAAAACATATGATCTTTAAATAAACATGTTTGTTATATAATGTTTAAAGGTTGTATGAATTTTAAGTTATTTATATCTAATAAATGCTGTATTCTATTGCTGCTTTTCATAGTTTCCCACTCCATTTTGGCTGTAAATCCATATGAGACCCATTTAAGGGTGTGGGAAAGCAGTACTCTGCTCTTAGCTGATGTCATAACAGCACATTTAAGTGACAGCCTTCTGAAATAATGTTTGCATTGGCATTCTACTCAGGATAAAAAGCAAAAGAGAAAACATTTCAAATTGTTAAGAAAAAAAACTGGGATTTTTTTGTTTGTCTGCAAATTTTATTAGTGTCCATTAAGCAGAGGAATTATATAATTTCATTATTACAGCTAGTTAGAGTCCAATTTACTGTGTTCAAATCAGCCATGTATAAAAATGTATAAGTCTATATAAGTCTAAGCAGCAGCAGCCCATCAACTTGACTTAATGAGTTAATAAGTTAATGTATGTCATAAGTATGCTGTCTATTAGTGAACCATGGTAAAACCCTCTATTATCTTTACTACAGTGGGAATAAAAATAATTTGATCCACTTCTGATTTTGTACGTTTGCCCACTGACAAAGAAATGATCAGCCTATAATTTTAATGGTAGGTTTATTTGAACAGTGAGAAACAGAATAACAACAAAAAAAATCCAGAAATCCATTTTAAAAAGTTATAAATTGATTCACATTTTAATGAGTCAAATAAGTATTTGACCCCTTCGCAAAACATGACTTAGGCCCCGTTTACACTAGTGCATTTTCGTTTTAAAACGCATAACTTTTGCTACGGATACACCTATCGTTAACACTGCTCCGGCGTTTTCGATGTTGAAAACTGAGACTTTTGAAAACATTGCAGACACCGTTATAGTTTGTAAACCCCGAGGTTGCATTTCAGTGTAAACGGACCAAAACGGAGACTTTTTGAAAACGATGGCGTGGCTGCCCACATTTGCACTGTGTATCCTTGACGACAGTGTAAACAATAACATCATGCTCATTGTTGTACCCATAGATATGTATGGGTAGATTCCCCATTCGACCGCTCCAAGCACGTAGACGCGTCCGCCATCTAAATAATAGGGAATCTACCTATACATATCTATGGTTGTACCTGCATGAATGATCACGTGACATGCGGTTTCGGTTGTGTAGTTTAAATGGAGATCGTTTCTGAAACGCAGCGGAAACGCCAGTGTAAATGAGCATCGTTTTCATTCTAAAACACCGTTTTAAAACGAAAACACACTAGTGTAAACGGGGCCTTAGTACTTGGTGGCAAAACCCTTGTTGGCAATCACAGAGGTCAGAAGTTTCTTGTAGTTGACCACCAGATTTGCACACAGGAGCAATCCCTCAGGAGGGATTTTGTCCCACTCCTCTTTGCAGATCCTCTCCAAGTCATTAAGTTTTCGAGGCTGACATTTGGCAACTCGAACCTTCAGCTCCCTCCACAGATTTTCTATGGGATTAAGGTCTGGAGACTGGCTAGGCCACTCCACTCCAGGATCTTAATGTGCTTCTTCTTGAGCCACTCATTTGTTGCCTTGGCCATGTGTTTTGGGTCATTGTCATAATACCCATCCACGACCCATTTTCAATGCCCTGGCCCTGACGGTACATGGCCCTGTCCATCGTCCCTTTGATACAATGCAGTTGTCCTGTCCCCTTAGCAGAAAAACAACACCCCCAAAGCATAATGTTTCCACCTCCATGTTTGACGGTGGGGATGGTGTTCTTGGGGTCATAGGCAGCATTCCTCCTCCTCCTCCGGCGAGTTGAGTTGATGCCAAAGAGCTCGATTTTGGTCTCATCTGACCACAACACTTTCACCCAGTTCTCTTCTGAATCATTCAGATGTTCATTGGCAAACTTCAGACGGGCCTGTACATGTGCTTTCTTGAGCAGGGGGACCTTGTGGGCACTGTATGATTTCAGTCCTTCACGGCATAGTGTGTTACCAATTGTTTTCTTGGTGACTATGGTCCCAGCTGCCTTGAGATCATTGACAAGATCCTCCCGTGTAGTTCTGGGCTGATTCCTCAACGTTCTCATGATCATTGAAACTCCACGAGGTGAGATCTTGTATGGAGCCCCAGACCGAGGGAGATTGACAATTATTTTGTGTTTCTTCCATTTGCGAATAATCTGCTTGGCGATGGTCTTAGCCCATTCCAGCCTTGTGTAGGTCTACAGTCTTGTCCCTGACATCCTTGGACAGCTCTTTGGTCTTGGCCATGGTGGAGAGTTTGGATTCTGATTGATTGATTGCTTCTGTGGACAGGTTGTCTTTTATACAGGTAACAAAGTGAGATTAGGAGCACTCTTTTTAAGTGCTCCTAATCTCAGCTCGTCACTACATTTCAGTAGATGAAGAGAATTCTTGTTTTGCAAAAAACACCAGTGTACACTTCTAGAATCCAAGTTTACTGCATAAACTTTCTGTTGTTATGTTCAGCCATATTGCAAGCAATTATATCAGTCTGCTGAGGTAATGCCTGTGTATTTCTTTCTTGCTTGCTTAGGAACTCCCACTTGTTACCTGATGCCAACACTGTGGTTTAGCTGGTCTGACTATAATTTTGGGCTGCGGCCAAGAAAGAGTAAGAGTACAAAGCAACAAATGGTACATCTACCATTATGTCTGAAACTGACCATCAAGAGGAGAATATAATAACTTTGGAATATCTGTAACTTAATAATGTAGGAAATTTAATACACAAAGGTTTTAAGGATTTGGAATTTGGCACAGCCATACGGTATTAAACAGCCACTGGTGGCAATGTAAAGTGACACGGATGGCCAGAGAGCAGTTATTTAAAACCAAAGATCAGGAACAAAACTGGCCAAATCTGACCTGATGATTAGAAATGAACCGTTCAAAATCCGGTGACTCATACCTCCACGTCAGCCTTAACCGCATGCGATGAATGAGACACAAGCAACTGAGCAACAGCACTGAAATATGTGTTTGCTTTGTAACCTAGTCTAAAATTTTCATCAAGTTCATCATGAAACTCATTCCATATTACAAAAATATCATGTATCAAATATATGCAAAAAATGGTCAAACATATATTGCTAATATGGATGTTAAATATATTTATATTAATATGTTTTTGATGTTTTACCATATGGGGTGTGAAAATCATCATCATATTGAAATAGTTAAATTAGGCTAATATATATGATTTTTCCCAAATAAATGCATTCTAGGAATTTTGGTTTATGTCTTTAGAAACACATTTTGTGCTTTGTCATTTACAAAGTTGAAGGACAATTTCTTCGAGACCACTCTAACAGAAGCCAAAACCATACTGGGATGCCAAATTTCAAGTTGTCTGGATGGGTGTTCCACAAAATCCCATTCTAGGCTTAATGCTCGTTCCCCTTTCCCACTTGAGTTGGTAATATGCTGGAAAATGTTCCCGGAAAGGTGACATGAAGCATTCAAAGAACTCCATAAGCTGATTACTGGACCTTTGTAGAGCACATGATCTGAGAATGTTCAAAGTAACAATGTATCCGCCAATGAAAGCTCCTCAAGCGTCTATAGCATCAGAGCTGAAGGATGCATATAAGATTAGAGAAAAGATATATGCCCATCCTTGGCTTTATAAACAACACCCTGCCATTAACTCCACCAAACTGTTTGGCAAAACATGCTTTGTTAATGACAAACCTTCGAAGCTTCTTCAGTGGAATGTCTTGGGAGAAATCTGTACGAAAGTTTACATTGAACTCTTTTCCAGCGTTACTGTGTCAGATTCAAATGATCATGTTACAAGATTTTACAGTTATGTTACATGTTACAGGACTAAACAAAAATGCCAATCAATCACATACATGTCAGTTTATTATTAATAGAAATCTGTTCAATCAAGTTCAAAATGTTAGAAATGGTTTGGTTATCATTAAAGTGTGCTGGCAACCTTTTAAACTCCCACAACAAACTGTCATTTAAGAGACATCCTATAGGGTAAGGTGCCTTTTGTACGTTTAAAGAAATATTTCTCATAAAACATCCAGCGTTATTAGGTTAAAATGTAGTTCAAATTAAATATTATTATGATTTAAAGTAAAAAAAAAAATCTATTTTAATATATTTTAAATATCATCAGCCATTACTCCAGTCTTCAGAGTCACATGATCCTTCAGAAATCATTCTAATATGCTGGTTTGGTGCTCAAGAAGCATTTGTTATTATTATTAATGCTGAAACCAGTTGTGCTGCTTAATATTTTTGTGGAAACAGAGATTTCAGTATTCTTTGATGAATACAAAATTTTAAAGAACAGCATTTACTTGAAACAGAAATAGTTTGTAGCATCGTAAAAGTCTTCACTGTCAGTGGATAAATTTAAAGCATCCTTGCGGAGTAAAAGTATTCTTTCCAAAAATGGTTATAAATAACTCTACAAATTATTGAAAAAAAAATGTCTATCTTAGGTGATTTTCACATTATAAGACCATCAAGCATCATATAATGGGATCTAAGCTTACAGAGCAAATCTGTGATAATGAAATTACAAAAATAACCCCTGAGAATCTCTTCCATTGGTTTCTGTCATTGGTCATGTTCAGAACTTAGAGTCAAAATCAATTAGAAGATTTTCCAACTATCCAAACTGCAGTCTTTAATCCTCTAATTTAGGATTTCTGAAGAATCAGAGTTCAAACAGTGGTGTTACGGACTCTTAAGAGAATCACAAAGACTTTTGGAAAGCCATGTTGAACACATCAGACTTGGGTTTGTTTACGTTGAAGCCATGCAGGTGTTTGTTGAATGCTAGAATGCTGTCTACTACGCAGAGAGGATGAGACACATGTTACATTTCTTACATAGCTGGGTGTGGATGACTGACAACCAAGGGGGTGGTTGTATAAAGCCCAGACAGGAGCAGCGAGCTGCACGTCTTTCTCTCAGCTTCCAAACAGAGGCAGGGAGAGGAATGTTCTGCCACTGCCATTTGGAAGTCAGAACATAGAGGGTCATCTCAAGCAAAGGGTCTTAAAATTCTGCCTCACCGTCTGTGTACATAAGATTGTTTGATCACTTGTAATTGTCAGGAGCGCACATGACAAGCCAGTTCTGCCAAGAGCCCACCAGAGGAAAGGCTAAGTGATAATGTGTGAGGAGAGCAAGAAAATACAGTCTCTGTGTTTTCATAATTTTATGGTAAATAGTAACTTCAAAAAAATCTATAAATGCAATATAAGTGATACTAAATCTAAGTCCATTTCAAGTAAATTCTGTTCACTCAGCAGCCATATTTGCAATGCCTCTGGGCAGATATTTTGGGCATCAAGACAAAATCCTCCCTACTTAAATCTGACATATACTGTCCCATAAATATTGTTTCTTCTGCTCAAATATATATATATATATATAAACTTATATTTCAGACTGGTCCAGCCAAAGTGCATGTGCAGTTCTATGACATTGATTAAAGTCAATTAAGATTTGAGACAAACTTCAAATACTTTAAATATTGCACTACATTTAATTAGTACAATTTAATTTAGTATTTTAGTAATTTACAATTTAGTACTCAATTTAACAGTCCTATATATGTATTTATGCATTTTGAACGGGAATGAATATATATATACATGTAAATACATTATGCTTGATTATTTTAAAAGAACTTTTCTAAGCAGCTAGGTAAAAATCTTCTATTGATATGCTGTAATTTTATAATGAGAACCTAATATGTAAATTATTTGAAATACTGTATAGACCCAGATGGTATTTTTTTTGGCTTGTATACACAAAAAGCATTGCATCATGTTATAAGATTAATACAGAATAAATAATTAGACTTGTCAAGGGTTTTAAAATTCATGTTGACAATTGATCTTGTGGATAGTAGTTAAAAAAAATCATACATACAAATAAAAAACAAACCTAATGTGTGAAAATATATTGTGAAGAAAGCAAACAGCAAGAATGGCCAATCAACCCAAGAATTTCAGAGGTAAGTTCTTTAGCACAACATGACCCATTCTAAATTCTCCGAACAACAGGAATGTGCCAATGGAAAACAGGCCTTAGAGCTCTGTTTATAGATTGTAACAACAGTATAAATGAGACACGATTCTAAAAACCTTCGAGTCCAGGTTTAGCACGCATTTTCATTGTGCTCACCTTTATAAGGAGGAAAATCTCAACGTGAGACAAAGATAAATTAACAAAATGTAAAATCTTGCTGGCAGATTTTTTTTAAACATATAAATCTCTTTGTTAACTCACACAAACATTTTGACTCAAACTTATTAAGTTTTTCTCGGAAAATAAACTCTAAATAAAAAAAAAACTGCTTTGAGCTGTTTTTATCAGCGGGAATGTTTTTTTTTTATCACACATTGATTGCTCCTAATACTACAATTTTATAAAGATCGTAATCAACATTGCAATAAATGAGAAATATCAATATCACAACTGCGCGTGTCTGTTTGCTTTCCCGCGCGCTACCTGTCCAGAACGTGCTTCTGTGTGCGCGAGAGCGCGCTAGGGGTCCTAATGTTGTCAAACGTCATTTTCCACGCTGTGTCCCATTGTTGCCTGAATCAAAAATGCTGACTCTAACTTTGATTCCTGTGTAGCTTAAAATAATGGTCTGTAATTGTGGCATGCTACTTTGTTCGCGGCATTCCTTCGAAAATATTATTTACCAAGCGAACTGAAGTACTTTTATATTTGGTTTTATTTGCTTTCTGGTCCTTTAAGACAAAAGTAAACAGGTTTGGCAGGTGTATCGGAAGCGTACACGGTCGCTTTTAACTTCTCTTACCTGCACCAGGTGAGACTGCATAAAAGTCAACTTGAAACTTCGAGAAGTCTCCGGTCCTGGCGAATAAAGACAGTTTTTGGTAAAAGTAAGTACTAGAGAAGGTTTTTCATATTTCCCATGGACAATTTAGACTAATTTTTAAAGTATGAGATCAGCTGCTAAATAGTTTGGATTGACAAGACAAAACAAAACAACAAAAAAAGTTATTATTATTATTATTTATTCACCGTCAATGTAATTCTATGATATGTCCCTTACAGGAAATCTGAAAGAATATGTTAAATAGAAAATCAGTAGCCTATATTTTGACAAGCCAACAAGATTTTTTTGTAGCCTATATTTTGGCATAATGTATAATTACTCTGGTCAGTTGTCTCTGTCAGTTACCGACGGTAGATTATGACAAGACACCTCTCTTAATTAGTGCACTAAACATAAACTTTGTTTTTATGACGAGGATATTTTTATTATTATTTACGACTCAGAATAGATGACGTAAATACCAACTTGCATTATGACGTGACGTCATTCTGCCACACGTGATAATACAGAGTGTCTGCGGTCTTGATTGACAGAAGCAATTAATTTAACCCCTGTGGGAAAATAGATATAATATCTCCACCTTGAAACAGACAACTTGTCATGATTTGACAGAAGCTCTGTTAACATGAGGATTTGTCGAATGTGTTTAAAGCTATAATTGTAAATGAATTGCCACTAAGGGTTCATTTAAGTTGTGCTTAAGGGATTTGTTGGAAACGCTTCAAGGTGTCCATCATACTTCTTACCTTTTTTGGACTTTATTTACTGACATATCATTTTAGAACATTTGCATTTCTCTTGAACTTTGACCTATTTGATTTGATCCCTTTAACTAAAAAAACACTGAATGCTGAATGAAGCATCTCAAATCTTGCAGCTTAATTTGTTTGTATGAAGTGTTAAAGCAGCCTCCACTGTAAATGTCAGTGACAAAAATATGTTTGCACGCTCTCTCTCTGGATCAATGCTGCATCCGTAATTGTTCATTATCTCCTCCAACTACAAATTAAGACATAATTGCACTGTCCCAAGTATTTGCATTTTACATGCTTTATTTTGGTATGTTAATAATGTGTTGACTAATTATCTGCGTAAGCAGTAATTATTTGTACAGTAGTAATCACAAAAATTGTATTCTCTTTGTTATGTTTGATATGACAGCTGCATTTATTAGCCCACCCCCTCTGTATTGCAGCTCAGCTTTTACAGACATGAGAAAAAGGGTAGAAAACAATATCATCCATTATTACCTGGGGACAGTAATAGGGCTTAGTAAGATGCCCCCAAAAAAGCTTTGTTGCTACCGTTCCTTGTCAGATCTGGGGGACGATTACCAAATTATACAATGCAAATTTACAGTATGGATTACTGTTCTCAACCCTTAAGAAAATGTTCATCATGTAAGAGAGTGAGAGAGCTACATCAACCCTGCATATCTCCATCCAGATGCTCTCGGGTCACAAAGTTCAGTGATTTTCTTTTTGCTTTGTGACTGTCCCTGTTTGAATGAAATTTTTAATGGTACTGCCTTTTTTTTTTTTTACCAAAGGCACATGCATTAAAGCCGTAAGATAGAACAGAAAGAGGGGATTATCAACTACAACAGAAAGAATGTATTCTTGTACTAAGCGTAAAGAAGGCTCACATTATTCTGTGGCAGCTGACATTAGTGTTGGAAATAGGGCTTCAGTTGCTCTTAAGCAGTGCTTTTCAAAAGATTTCTGCTTCAGGACAACATTTTTTTTTTGTACATTGGGCATATTTTACATATTGTACCAGCTAAAATTAAAATAAAACAGACATGGAGGATTATATTACCATGACCTGCATAGGCCCACTGATATGCAAAGTCATGTTTGGTTTGCAAATGTTCATGTCCTTGGCAGTCAGTAATTAAGCACAGTGTGCTTCTGTGGTGGACACAAACCATGTTTATGCTTACCGTATTGAATGTATTTGGGTATATATTATTTTTATATTATGTAGGTTTGCTCATGGTTTTTGAGAATGAGGGCATCTCATGCAATCTCTTCCTGTTGGCATCTGCTGATTTTTTTTTTCTTTTCAACAGTAGCTTCAACCAAGAGACAGATAAATTTGGACCAAAATACTGTACACAATATGGAAAGTGTTTACTTCTCCTATTTTATTTTGTCATCATAAAATATACATGAGTATATGGTTAGTTGCAGGGCTCAAAAAATAAAGATTTGGGCCGACCTGGACCCAATGTGACAGAGTTTTGGTCCAGTTGACAAAACTCTCTTGTTTTTTCAGTTGCCCCTTTTGGGCCAATATTCATTGATCTTATAGATCAATTTTTATGCTTTGATGTTAACATTTTTAACATCTTTTAACATTTATATATATATATATATATATATATATATATATATATATATATTTTACTTTAATGTTGTTGCAAGTTCTACTGATTTGTCACCAATATGATTTTTCTATCTGGCTGAAATAGAAGAGGTATTCATCATTTTACAGCAAAAATTATTTTCATGAGTTTGTAGAGTTAAATTAGCTGTATAATTTCCATCTTTTTGCATTTCTTCCTTTTGTGAAAAAAAAAGAAAAAAAGATTTTAGTAAAAAAAAAAAGTAGACTACACCGTCAAAAGTTAGGGCCAGTAAAAGGGTCTCAAAGGCTGCATTTATTTGATCAGTTATTAATGTCAATGTTAAAAATGATTGTGCTGCTTAATATTTTTGTAAAAACAGTGATATATTTTATTTTTGATCAGGAAATTCTTTATAAATTGAAAGCAGCATTTATTTGAAATAAAAATATTTGGTAACTAATAAATATCTTTACTTTTGCTTTTGATCAGTTTAATGCACCCTTGCTGAACAAAAGTGTTAATTTCTTTAAAGATATTGTACTGACACAAAAGGTTTGAGTGGTAGTGTAAACAATTCTAAAATGCATTGCTAAATTGAACATTTTTTTGTGGTGCGTTGAAATTGATGGCATGGCAAAAAGTAGACATACTGGCCAGCGGTAAAAAAGGTGTTAGTTGTTGAGGTCTGTAACCTTTCAGTTTAGCACTGGCACAGAGATTATATAATGCCTAAAAGGATATAAACAAACTATTGGGTTATGGTTGAGATGGCTTATTGACTATAATTCAGCCAAATAAAAACAATTTACTATGCATGACATGATAATGTAATGCCAGTATCTTGCACAGGACTTTTTATCATCGGTAACTCCAGAGGTTTCATATGAAAATCCTTATCAGTGTGAATTTGTAAGCATTACGTTACATATGTGCTGTCAGGTGAGATAACTGATACACCTTTACAACTGATAAAACGTTTGTTTTGGTTTGTTTGTAGTACACCTGATCCTTTAAAGCTCCATTGCGTTGTTCAGTGCGTATCAATCCACTTTAAAAACACGTCATGAGATCAGTTTAGACTGATGACTCAGACAGACATTCTTTCGTGAGGTGATTTGGCAGAATGTCTGATAGATGAGATGCTATTTGACACAGGTTGCTTACGTAGAAGTCTTTAGGTATCTCCCAGTTTGAAAGCATGTAAAGTTTTTTTTGTACGTTGACAGCAGTTTGTGAGAGTCATTGTTCTAATGCATTACATCAAGAGCTATATGACAAATGGGAGAAGAATTCACAGCACACAGCTGTTTAATACTAGAAATAATGGGAGTGAAAGAGAATCATGGAGGTGTTACCAGCCTGGCATTTACTGCTACATTGTATATGTGAATGAGAGATTATTATTACCTAACTGCACTTTGTGTAAATTGAGAAAGGTTGATGCAAGTTGTAGGTTGGTCTTTCAGGTCTTACAGAGTTCAGTACTCCGGTTCACTTTCCCAAATCTTGTGCCCTATTGTGTGCTGTTCTTTTCAAGCTAGAGCAGTGTTTATGCTTCTTAAAATAAATAATGGTTTGTAGGCACTTGAAGCGGTACAAAAACAGAACATGACCTTGGAGCTTCTTTTTTTTTTTTACTTTGGAAATAATCTGAAGCAACTGTGAATGAGTTCTTTGTTAGTCATCTGCTTTTTCATGTGATGTCCTGATCTTGGGGCTGTTTTTATATGAAGGCAGGAATCTGTTTTACTATTGCTCAGATTTAGGGTTAGGAATTTGAACAAACCATAGCCTTATAATAAACTTTGGTGTGTAACTCATCCTGCACATTCACGCTATAGGGAAATGATATGAATAAGCCGTATCTATGGATTTTTTACCCTTTTTGGACCCTACACACTAAAAAATAAAGGTTCCAAATGGGGGTTTTGCAGTGATGCCATGGAGGAAGCATTTTTGGTTCCCCAAAGAATTTTTCTTAAAATAACCATTTTTTAGTTTGAAGATTTTGAAAAACATTTTAAAAACCTTTTTTCAATATAAAGAATGACTATTTCAATGATGCTAAATAGCAACAGCTCTTGACAATTGGTTACTTTACCTACTCTGTAGCTAAATTCATAACTTGTCATTGGCTATTGACTTGTCAAAAGTCAAAGTCTCCTCAAAAATGTCTTAAGACGTGTTTAGCTGGACAGAATGGCCTAACTGGTGGCAGTTCTTGTATTACTGTATTAAAGCAGGTGCG
Organism: Barbus barbus; assembly: GCF_936440315.1. Lineage (NCBI taxonomy): Eukaryota > Metazoa > Chordata > Actinopteri > Cypriniformes > Cyprinidae > Barbus > Barbus barbus. The sequence continues at coordinate 14,074,787 of NC_136758.1, forward strand.
CAGGAGAATAGTCCTGTTGATGTGGCTGGTTTTGAAAGAATTCTCCAACTGGAAAGTCTGCATGCGACTGAAAGGGATGCTTTGCAAGCACCTCCCTGAGTAAACCACAGAAAGGGTGCACCTGCCAAAAGCAACTCTGTAGCAAAAGGGTGCTGGATCACCCCAATATATCCAGTCATTCATCCTTAATAAATCAGTTTGTAGAATGTGATGCATATGTCACAAAATGAGGGTGTGGTGCTATTTAAAAGGAATGATTTTAAATGCTTTTTAAATCTAATCATTTATTTTAAAATACTTAAAATGTCATGTGACTTGAATTACATCGAATATTAGATGGGCATGTTTATAAGTTTCATGCTTGCGATTTCAATTTTATATTTTAAGTCAAACAGCTCTTGAAAATAGCACAAAAAAGGGCTGATATTAATGTTTGAGTAATTTTTAAGTCATTATATTTGCAAAAAAAATTTAACTGAAAAATATATTTAAATCTTTCTGACAATAATGATTAAGATGTCTGCAAAAGGTGTAAGGAAAATATACAATAAACAAAATATATAAAATATAAACTACTTGGTAACACTTTACTTGAAGGGATGTGCATAAGACTGACATGACACCTTCATAATCATGACATGACGCATGTCATGAATATGAAGGAGGTTTTATGCATGTTTATGACAACTGTCATTAAGTGTCATTCACTCAGTTGTCATTTTTAATGCAAAGATGACATTATTTGACCTAACCCTAACCTAACCCTACCCCTACCCTTACCTCTAACCCTAGCCCATAACAAAGACATCTCAAACAATGTCATCTCTGCATTAAAAATTACATAACTGAGCAAATGACACTTAATGACAGTTGTCATAAACATGCATAAAAAACCTTCATATTCATGACATGTGTCATGACATAATTATGAAGGTGTCATGTCAGTCTTATGCACACCCCTTCAAGTAAAGTGTAACCAAATACTTTTTACTTGATAGCTACACCACATGGCATTTTTAGTTAAAATTTCTAAAAAAAAAAAAAAATTTTTTTCCTCTCTCCCCATCTTGGGCACTGTTATTTGTCTTTGGCTGGTTATGCTGTTCTATCAGTGCCATCATGGCTTGTAGAAAGGCTCGAATAAATTGAAACTCAGTCAGTGACTCGTGGGAGACACAATTTTTGACCCAAAGTCATCAGCATGAATGCTAACACATTAATCACTGACCGTATGGCTAATATAATTAGTGCAATTATCAATGAGATGAGAAAAATTTGGTTAAGCTGACATTTGATACTGAATTGTTAAGTTTGTTATATTAAAATGGAGAGACTTTATAATAGAGGAACAGGTCATTGTGGTGTCACCTTGAACAGCAAGTGGTTAAATATAGCCTATAGCCTTTAAATCATTTTGACATTTGAAATGTATTTCAGGTTCATAGTAGCATAGATGCCACAAGAGAATTGTTTTCGCATAGTAGAATTTAAAGCATTCAGGAAGACGCAAACTATCAGACAAATTTGATCTAATAGTCATTTGATGGTTCAGATTGTTGGAATGTGACGCAGAACAAGAGAAAATAATATTTCTTCTGACGTTTCTTTTACAGTGAATAACCCTATTCCTGCTAACCTAAAGTCTGAGGCCAAGAAGGCTGGCAAGATCCTCAGAGAGTTCACAGAAATATCTAATAGAATGGGACCTGACAAACTTATTCCAGGTAACTGTGGTCTCTGCTCTCATAAAGAAAGCAATGCAAAAACATTTGTCTTTTAGAATTAATTCAATTAATCGAGTTCAAATGATGAATCTCTTGAATCTCTGTAAAAGTCAGACAATCGGGATAAGTGTCATACATGTCGTATTTCATACCTTATTTGTGCCATGTTTAAAAGCACTGTAAGATTCATGAAAGAGTCTCTTTTGTTTCAATTGTTTTATGATGAATGGCAAATTTTCTTTTTAGGGAAATTTAATTAGCAAATTATTACAATAATTATTAAAAAGCATTCAAATAATTAGATTAATTACTCCTCCTGACCCAGATGAATATTAAATCATTTTTCTATTATCTGAACAATTTAAACAGCAGCAGAATTAATTTAAGGCAGCGGCTGGTTGCACTAAGTGTAAATAGCAATAGATGTTATTTACACTAAGTGTAAGTAGCAATTCGATTCTATTTACACCAAGTGCAAATAGCATATTTTCTTAGCAATAGATACTATTTACACTAAGTGTAAATAGCGATGGATGCTATTTAAACTGTGAAAATAGCAGTATTTTTTAACGATATGCTATTTACAGTAAGTGCAAATAGCTTTAGATTCTATTTACACTGTTAAAATAGGAAGATTTTCTGCTATTTATTGCAAATAGTGGCAATTATCTGCACCTTAGTATTGTAGTATATTATAAAACAGTACGCAATAATAACGTATTGAGTGTAAATTATAGTTTTAATTCAAATTAGGCTATTAAATGGATGCCACCTTACTGGAACAATAAAACACTCCCTACACCTACCCTAACCCTACCCGATACTTTATTTTCAACTTTTTGATTATTTCCTTCATTTTTATTGAAAATAAATGCTTTTCCGATGCGATATGAGATTTGCAAAGGGAGAAAAAAAAGTTTGGCAAAAGGCGGGCTCTAACTCTGGTCGATCACGTCAAAAAAGCACGCGCCTTACCACCTACGCCTCTGAAACATATGCTGAACAAGTGTCTTTTTGCAGTGTTGACTATCCCAATCACACGTTGATGGGCGGAGTTAGTGTAAATAGCCTTTGCAACAAGGCAGGCTATTTGCACTTAGTGTAAATAGACACTCCGTTAATTTAATGCCTTCCAAAATCAAATTTCAAATTCAAATTCAAATTTTATTTGTCACATACATATACATACGTAGTACGACATGTAGTGAAATGTATTGTACGACTGTCCAACAAATTGTCCAACAAAATTAGAAAAACCTCAAGTTTACAAAAATACAAATAGAAAAAGTACAGTAACCATATATACAGAATAAACTAGCAATAAAATAAAATAACAAATAGATATGAGAATAAAAAATAGAATATGATTCTATATAGATTCTATAAAAAGTAAAGTGTATGTCAGTGATAAAGTGTCCGTGTGCTGTGCTGTGCAGTGCAGTAAAGTGTATAAGTGAGTAAAAGGATACTAAAGACAAAGACAAATGGTATGTAAGTCCCACTCATTTATCCTTCCGTACCTTCTACAAATTAGTGCAGATTGTACTTGAAAAAAATGCAAAGTGGAAGTGTGGGGTGATGTGATTAGAGTGGAGAGTGGTTTAGACTCCGAATGGCCTGCGGGAAGAAGCTCCTCCTCATTCTCTCTGTGTTCGCCTTCATGGAGCGGAAGCGTCTCCCTGAACGCAGCAGAGAAAAGAGTCCATTGTTGGGATGGCTGAGGTCCTTCACTATCTTCCTGGCCCTGGTCAGGCACCGCTTGCTGTAGATGTCCTGCAGGTTAGGGAGCTCGGTGTGAATGGTACGTTCCGCTGAACGCACCACCCTCTGGAGGGCTCGTCTGTCCTGCATAGTGCAGTTCCCGAACCAGGAAGTGATGCTGCCCGTCAGGACGCTCTCGATGGTGCAGGTGTAAAAAGTCTTAAGCACCCGAGAGGGAAGTCTAAAGTCCTTTAAGCGTCTCAGATGGTACAGACGCTGCCTGGCCTTCTTCACCAGGGTGCTGGTATGACAGGACCAAGTCAAGTCCTGCGTGATGTGAACACCCAGGTATCTGAAGCTGTCCACTCTCTCCACTGGAGTCCCGCTGATCGTGATCGGCTGGTACGACCGCTCCTGCTTCGTACTGAAGTCCACTATCAGCTCCTTAGTTTTGCTGATGTTCAGGTGTAGACTATTCACCTGGCACCAACTCTCCAGGTTCTTTCAATTTTCATTTAATATGATTATTTGTAGTCGATGTAATTTCTTAATCATTTGACAGCCCTAATTATATCAGATGTGCTTCTCAGTACAGTAATATTTTTTCTTATTTACACAATACAGTAGACCCACACATTATTTGGATATAGTAAGTAACACTTAGAAATGTCAATGCATTAAATATGAAAATATCAAACCAAGTGGCATCTGCACACAAACGTTTCAAGACCACAGAACTAAAAGCCATTTTTACAAAAAGTTCATCACATTAATTATGGACATGCTCTTCATTTTGAATAAGTATTTAATTTAAATTAAGAATTTAAACAAACATATTTTTTGTGAAATCTTTTAAAAGAGTGTTAAATGCCACTTTGGTACATTGATACTGTATGTCTATGTATTGGCATTCATACTTTTTTGTCAAAATACTTGTTGGGGCCATAGTTCCTCATGCTTTTACACCGTAGACTAATCCTGATGCAGTAATAGCACCCATGCCAGACACGTAACTGCTATTAACTGCTCAAAGTTAGCATTTCTGCTGACTGATGTCATCTGTGTACATGATTACCAGTCTTTCTGCAAGTCCATTGCCAAGTATCTGTTAATGCATGTCTTCAGAAAGTGACATGAATGCAACTCACTCAGTGACTTCACCATATCTGTGCAACCTGTGCAAAAACACAATGCACCAATCAACTCTGCCTACCTGTTTCATCTTGCATTTGCAGATTAATTTAGTGTTTTTTTTTTTTTGTATTTCAACCCTTGTATTTAGATGCAGAACAGCTATGCCTGCACAAGTCCAATTGTAATATCTCATATTAATTTACCTCTATATCTTTTCCTCCACCTGACACCAGCCCATGTCATTGCCAAGGCTCAGGGACTGGCCATCCTGTCAGTCTTCAAAGCGGGCTTCATGATCACTGCGAGGGGCGGCAGTGGGATAGTGATCGCAAGACTTGCTGATGGAAGTAAGTGTGTTTTATTTGATTTCCTTTCTGACAGATTTATTTTCAACATACATGTATAATCTGCTTGGTGAGGTCAGAAGATTATATACGAGTTGATTTATATTCTGTATGTTTTTAAAAGTTCAATCCCAAGTTTTCTTCCAGTCTAAACCAAAACTATTACAACAAAATAGACCAATTTGAGTAATTAGGGAGGTTTCATGGGTTTGGAGTAATTGATGTCTGGCAGCTGCCTTAGCAACATTCTAAACTGAATAAACAAAACACTCCTTAAGGTCATTTAGAGCTTCATTGACTATGTATGTTAGTTAGTATGTTAGTATGTTTTACTCATTGAATTTTTACATTAAGCAGAGCTAATCCAAGTTTGGAGGAGGCCTAGTTTTTTGAGTAGTGTAATCATTATTTTGATATGGGATTAATATCTGTATTTTAATTTATATTAACATATACTTTGATTTAAACTTCTGTAATACTTATAATAATGGACAAATGGGCTTATGTTTTTAGGTGCAATATGTATTTTAATCTTGAAATAAGTTTTGAGATTTGCATTTTGCCAAGTTGCATTAACAGGTTGCTATCTGTTTCTGTGTATTTAAACATCTAAACAAATTCTACAGTAGGACATCCCAAATTTTATATATATATATATGAATAGTGTGATTTTTTTTTTTTTTTCTTTTTGTGTGTGTGCGTGTGTGTATTTTCTCCTTTTAATGTTAAATTGTGTATTTGTCGCTGTTTTCTGTGCTTAAGGATGGTCTGCTCCTTCAGCCATTGGCATTGCTGGACTCGGTGGAGGATTTGAAATTGGTCTGGAGGTGAGATGTTTTTCTGTTCTAAAAAACAACCAATCGTAATGAAAAATAAGTTAATGGTAAGCCAAATATATATTGGGTTAATTATGAGACGTTTTTTTTGTTAAAATTCCTCTTGGCTTCTTGTTTGATACTTCTTGTTTGCCAAATTTTATGGCTTCTAAAATTAAGCGTCGACAAGTTTTATAGGTTTAACCCTAGGTAAGGTAGTAGATTTTTATTTTTATTTTTTTTTACTATTCCAGTCTCACATATTTTGTGCTGAATCAGTGTTGAAGAGCAATTACGCAACATGTTTATTCATGTATCAGATGAACATTTTGGACTACACTATGCTATATGCCCATGGTTTAGGCTCTGTATGCAGACATATAGGTGCTTCATCAGGATAGTAACTTCACATGTAATGTCATGCAAAAAATATGTTTTCTTTCTGTCGAGATTGTCTGAGTCATGCATAGACAAGAACATCAAGACACTGAAATATTTGTCCTGTCTGACTTGGCTGTCTTGTTTTGTATTTCTTTTTCGTCCCATCATCTCCTTAATAACATATATGTTATTAGAGCTGCCAATCGATTCGATTTTTGAAATATGAATAATCTCATAATTTTAACTATGAAGAAAGCCAATATTCTTAAGTTAAAAAAAAAAGTAATACATCCTTATGTAATTTAACTATAAATGCATAATTAACTGTCCGCACACTCTATGGACGTCATTTTGTAAAATGTTTGTGGGGTCTTTCTCCATCTCTTATTAATAAACAAGTGCTCCCTAAAATAATTATACATTTTCTTTTTGATTTTAAGTAAAGTCACATTAACAGTAAGTTTCCGATTAATCTTACATGGTGTTCTGTAAAAGCATGACAATAATGAATCACTCATTATGACCTTTTTCCTAAATCAGAGGTCAGCCTTTTGTCTGGAGCTATTTGTATCTCATCATTTTTCACGGCATAAAGTGGATCCTTCTATCTCTGGCACAGGAAATCACTGTGCTTGTGTCCAGCGAGTCATTTGTCAGCATCAGGCAGAAGCTGCACTTTGTTTCCTGACCTTGGGTTGCAGCTTGGATGAGTCATTTGTGTACCGAGCACCTGTGCATCTTGACAGTCTTGATTAATTTCTCGAGTAGCCTTCAGGCGCAGTGGTTAGCTCTGCGGTTTGTGTCTCTCAGTTAGTAGCAACACACCTGATAAGTAGCAAGGGAGTACAGGAAATATTGATTTTATCTTTAGGCATTAAAACTAGGGCATGTCTGAAACGGGTCTAAATCTTTCAACACCATCCAGGATTTAAAAAGCATAAAAACTATTGCTGAATATAGTGCTACTTATAGTGCTATGTTTTGATGGTGACCGATGCACAATATATTGGCCGGGTGCTTGTCAGAGTGATGCATAGTAAGATCACATGGTCTGGTGCTTAAAAAACCCTTGTATGATATGAGAAAATCATGAAAAGAGTGATGCCAGTTGTGAGACTAGAATAGGCAGTTCTGAGTATCTGGTGAAATGTGTGAGTGTTTTAGGGCTGGGCTGTTTGAAGGTACTGTACACCATGCCATGCAGCAGTGGAAATGTGTCAACCAGAAATTTTAGTCTTAAATTAAGACTTTCTTTAAAATGACAGCATCTACTCATATTTTAAGAATTATTATATATAATATTAAAAGATTTCATTAAATATTAAAGGAAATAAATATTTAATTTAGTTAAATTTAATTAATTTTAAGATAAAAAGTAATATTTATATAAATAATAAATATTTAAATATGAAATAAACAATAAAACAATTAAATGTAATATTTTATTTAATTTAAGTTTTCATATGTGTATATATATATATATATATAAATAAATAAATAATATATTAGTGCTGTCAAACGATTAATCGCATCCAAAATAAAAGTTTTTGTTTACATAATATATGCACGTGTACTGTGTATATTTATAAATACACATATATACAATATATATTTTGAAAATATTTACATGCATATATTTTTATTCATGTAATTTATATTATATATAAATATATTTAATATATAAACGTAACATATTTCTTTTAAATATATACGTGCATGTGTGTGTATTTTTATATATAATAAATATACACAGTACACACACATATTACATAAAAACTTTTATTTTGGATGCGATTAATCGTTTGACAGCACTTATATATATATAATTTTAGTTAAATATCAAATAATTTTTAATAAATAATACAAAATGAATTTAATGTAATCTAATGTAAAAAAAAACCTAAATGTTATTGTGAGATGGAAAAAAGTCGTTTTTCAACTCAGAGTTTTTAACACTGTACATAAACAAGGACATATGTTCTCTTTTTTCATCTCCAGACATCAGATTTTGTCATCATCCTGAATCAGAGGAGAGCTGTAGAAGCTTTTAGTAAAGGGGGCAATCTTACACTTGGAGGAAACTTCACTGTGGCTGTTGGGCCTCTTGGCAGGTTTGCAAGTTCAATTTACATTTATTTATTTGGCAGACCCTTTAATCCAAAGCGAAATGCAGTTGAGGAATAGAACAAGCAATTTTACAGTTGTACAAGCGTAGTACCCAGGGCCGTGCACAGACCTTTTGCGGGGCTTGTGCTGAAACTGAAAAAGTTGAAACCCTTTTTTTTTTTTGCTCACATTTTAAAGACACATTAAATAACACAAAATAATAGTCTTAAAAGCTTAAGATTTATTCACTATTAATAACCATAATTTGAAGGGGTTTTTTTAGCTATTCTGTTTGGTTTTGTAAGCTAATTTGTATTATTTGGTTTACATGTTTATGTAGCCTATGTCATTGCGAAAAGGGGAAGGCAAATAAGCAATGAGTCAAGTATTTTTGCCAAACTATTTTGAAATATAATTTAAATAATTATGTCCAACACAATTCCAGTCAAAATAGGAGATTATAAGAAACTATAGCCATACCGTCACTATAGCATGTATCCGCATACCTGGCAAAAACTTGAAACTGTGGAGGACCAGGGATGTTGGTCTCATGAAGGTCTAAAATAAGCAATGAAAAAAATTATAAATGTTTGTGAAAAGTACAGTTGCAGTGAAAAGTTTGAATTGTACCAGAGCTCTCCCCGCAATCCTATTTATACATAGGGCCTACATACAGAATATATAGGCCTACAAAATATTACATTCTGCATGATAAAATATAAAGATTTCACTGTGATCTGATTCTGTAATGTTGTTTTAGTTGGGTGTTTTTTTTAAAACTCTTTTTAATACCTCTCACTGGCTAAATATTTGTAAAACAGGCAGACAAACGTAAAGGGTGACCAATAGCACTGATTTATTGAAGAAGAAGAAAAAAAAACACTGCCACCAAAAAAAAAGGGCACTTCGGAGTGTAAGGGAAAAAGGGCATGTGCTCTGCACAGGTTGAGCCCTACCGTGCCTAGTAGTACCCCATTCTTTTGCCAGGGGGCAGAAGAGAGGGAATAATCTAGAGTAAAGGTTTGGAAACTTGGGTGCTTTGAGCAAATGTTCACTGTTATGTATCAGTGTAGGAATTTGAAATGACACTTTTATTACTATAGTGTTTTATTTTTTATCTGGATGCATCTTCGTCATTTGGCTGACTTTTGATTAAAATCAAAGGTTATAGCTTTAGGGAGAAAGATTTTATTTATGTTCAGCAATTGAGATTGATTGTTTTTTTTTTAAATGTTACTGTAACTGCTGCCAGGGCTATGTGGACAGGAATGAGAAAAGAATTGTGCAGTTCTTGAGCTCTTGTGAGTTTCGTTATGTTACATTGGTTTGTAAATCGACTGTTGAAATCCAAGTTTTTAAAGTGTTTACACAGGCGATAGAGAGCTTTGACAGCTTTTATCTGAAGGTATAAATTAGCTGTCTAATGTTTTTGAACTGCAGTTTTGGTGCATTTATGGATAGCAATAAGGGAAAACCTTTTCCTCTTGCTGAAAGTTAAATGTAAAATCAACAGAATATAAAAGCCATCTGTATTTTTACCACATTCACAAGGGACTCATTTTCTTTGACATGTTTATACAAAAAAATGTATACAGTTGTGAGCTGCCAGCTTCAGCTTTCACCTACAACACAGTCATTCATAATTTGACAAGCATGAGCCTGTGTGGAAAATACAGTGAGAATTATAGATAATGACAGGTGTCCATACTGTACATTAGGAGCCATTCAGATGTGCTAGTTTGAATGACAGCTGCATTGTTCGAAGGTTAATCAGCGATTTTACTCTTTATTGACGGTTTCTGCTGTGTTTGTGGTTGTGTGGAAAGTCCTTTTTTATTCTCACTGCTTTAATTGTTGTTTATGGATCTTGCCTGAATAGAGCTGCAAGCGATATTGTGCTGAATGGTTGCCTGCTGCATTACAGTAGCTTTGAAAACTAGGATTTAGGATTCCACTTAATGTGGATGTGTTTGATTTGTTGGTTTGGATTAGATCGGGTTTGGATTTGGTTTGGCAGCAATGACTGCAGGGTATATGTGCTCTTTTGAAATTAGTGTTTTTTTAGATTAGAACCTTCTTACCAGCTACTTGGATATTTTTAAATAAGTGTCACATCTCATTATTTTAATAAAATCAACGTTTGCATCAAAATCAAGGTCTCTTTTAAGAACATAGTTATTACTTATAACATATCATTTTAAAGGGGTCATATCATATGATATTTTTTAAATCAATAAGAAAAAGGAATAAAATATTACTGTAACATGCACAACTGAAAAGCTAGTTTGGCCGTTCCAGAATTTCATTAATACATTATTATATATCAGTCCACATTTACACTGTGTCATTTCTGACTGTACGTAGCACCTACTACTCTGCACATGTTTTACGAGACATTTCCTAATGTTAGAAAACAAAGTCTGTTTTTGTTAACAAAGTCTATGGTTGTTTGAGCCTGACCTTCATACAGTAGTTTGTGAGGGATGTTTTAACATTGAAATGGTAATGAACAGTAAATTATGACATGCACTCAAGTTTGGGGTCAGTAATTTTTTTGAGGTCAGTATTTTTAATTTTTTTTTGTAAAGGAAGAATACTTTTATGCAGATATGCAAAGATGCATCAAATAGATCAAAAGACATTTAAATTGTTATAAAAGTTTTCTGTTTCAAATAAATGCTCTTCTAAGACATGATCATATGCCTGAATCAGTATTTACCCCTTTAAATGAGTGTTCCCGACAAATACCAGTTATTATTACACTGAAAATAGTGCATAGTTACATCTTCCCAATCGATTTCACTATGAGCTTTGTCTGTGTAGTGTTTATACCTTTCATATGCAAGTCTGACTAAACTTCTTTGACAGGAATTTGGAGGCAGATGTGGCATTTCGCAGTACAGCAGCTGTCTACTCGTACTGCAAATCTCGTGGCCTTTATGCTGGAGTGTCTCTTGTTGGTTCTTACCTCATCGAACGCAAAGAAACCAACCGAAAGTAAGCACATTGCAGTGTTAGAGGTTAAAGAGTTTAAATGCTGCATCAAAGCCCTTGGGCACTGATGTTACCTCACATGTTGACCTACTTTGTGTTTCCATTGTGTTACAGTTTCAATATCTTATGTGTGGTTTACTTTTGATTAGGTTTTATGGCCAAGACATTCGTGCTTCTGCTATTCTCAATGGAGATGTGGAACCCCCACCTGAAGCACATGATTTGTACACAATTTTGCGCGACTACACTGAGAAATACACCTCCGACTGGCAGAACAAACACATACAAGCCTCAAGCAAGGTCTGTGTACTACTGCCCCATGTTGGGAAAACATAAATTCTAATATATCGATTCTTATTTTTAACTAATTTGGTTAACTAATGTTAACAAATGGAACCTTATTATAAAGTGTTACCTATAATTTATAGTAGTTTAAATGTAGTCCTTGAAAAAGTAGTGCATTTCTGACACTACAAAGAGAGTTTTGAATGAACTATTAGGGTGATAACATCAAAGTTTAACAGATAAATGTACAAAAAGATACATCACAAAATAACAGTGATGAAGAGTGGCATTTAACTAAATCTCACTGTCACCAAATATATTCACTAAATATGTTAAAAATCAAAACAGGGACTCAAAATGTTTGTGAATCATAAATTATTTGTTGTTATTTAATCTGGTCATTTACATGAACAATGTCTGAACAAACTGATTCACGAGAGTGAATCAGAGAGGATGAATTATTAGAAAGTGAAGGACAGCTGAAAGTGAGAGGACAGTTTAGTCACAAATTACCAACATATCAAATTTAGAGGAAACTTTGAAATCATATTTGTAACAAAGTTCGTAGAACGGGAAGAAGGCAAACATTTAAAGACTTTAATAACAAAATAAACAAACCCAAAAGTAAAGCGGCAGCCCCTCATGGACGACTGCCGCACACAAAACACAAAATAAAGTCCAGGCCTGGTCCTCTCTCGTCTTCCACTGTCGTCATTCCTCCTTTTATCCTTCCGGAGCTCCTCCGTGGGACGCGAGACCGGTGAGTGGTGCAGGTGTCGCTCATTATCATCAACTCCACCGGCCTCGCTCCGTTCCCATGGCTCTCGGCCCCGCCCCACTCACTACAATATTAATTTAAATATGTTTCTTCAAGAATCATAGTGTACAGTAATGTAGCAAATGATTTAATGAAAACATTTCCAAACGGCATACTGTTTAAATAGGAACATTTACATTGCTCTTTTGCATCACCAGATTAGCAATAAATAAATAAATATTCCTGACCCATCCAGATAGTCTTTTGCTTTGTTTAAAATGTTCGTGATTTTTTTTTTTTTTTATTAAAATAACAAAATTACTTTAATCTCTATACTTGATGGGATTTGAAGTTGCTCTATTTTCCATTTACTCAGGTCTTTTTTCTCTCAGTCAAAATAACAAATCTTTTGACTCATTTGAGTCCAAAATATTGTTCATTTGAGTCTGTGATACACACAGTGCTTAGAGGAACCCCTCTAGAGACAAAGATTAAAGTACATATTTTCTTCAAAAGTATGAAGTCGTTTGGAATGAATAAATTACATGTAAATAAAGCATGAGAGGTATAATCTGTTGACAAAGTCTTTCAGCACATTAGAAGCTGATTGTGCGTTTCATTTGATGGCTACTATAAATCAGACTACTATAAAACACAGTAGATGACAGTAATATAGGCTTTCCACTTGGCAACTCATAGGTTGAGTGGTATATTTTACTCATTGGGGTTATGTGGAAAAAAAGAGAGGTCTCGTGAAATCCGGTCAAAACAACTCAAGGGATTCCCTATCATAATAACAAGTATGTAATTCTTTATTTTTGTAATATTTATAAGTTGTAATGAAGCAAAATTAAGTTATTTATGTGTATGGCACAATATGACACTATTAGAAATGCAATGCATATTCAGTTGCTTATATACCTAAAACAAATTAATATTTACGGTCAAACTGAGCTGAAAAAAAGATTGAAACTAATTGATTTTTATGGCATCAGTGCCAGTCTCTGTTCATGAAGTTCACTGGGTGAGAGACAAGCCAATTGATGTATATTAGGGTGTCTTTGTTTTCACAGATGAGTTCAGCACCAGCTAGACCACGGCCTCCCACACAGAGAGCTGCTTCCTCCTACACACCCAAGGCACAGGGTAAGACCCCGAATGACCTCTCAAATCCTCACAACATTCGTCTTTCAGAGTTGAAATGACTGACTGAACTTGGGCTGTTGTAATATTGGAGGGAAGTTTCTATATCTTTGCATCTGACATGTGACTTATTTATGCTTGTGTTGATAAAAAAGTAATATTTTTACAGCTTCTGCAGCTGTGAAGCCAGCTCTATATCCAAACTTAGACAACTGGGATACTGAAAGCTCAGGTGAGTGAATATTTTACTTAATTTAATTTATTTATTTACTTGAGCAATATGTTTAAGTCTCTAAGAAAACAGCGTTCAAAAGTTTCTGCCAAGAGCAAAATGTTTTGTGTATTTCTGTTGACAAGCTTTCCACACAGCTATTAAAACCATGAGAAGTCTTTAAGTATGTTTTTCTCTCCTTAAGTGGAATTATGCTTATTGTTAAAAAAGACACTTTGCACCTGCGACTATGGTATTAACATAATAGAAGAGGAATTTACTGTATGTTTTGTATCTCACCCTGCGTGTTCAAGCATATTATCAAACAGAATATCCGAACAAAAGGGATTATTCCTTCTGTATATGATGAGGTTAATCAGACACTTTTTAAAACAACAAGAAATACCTTTGAGAATAAAGATTACAATGTGTTCATGCATTTCAGTTGACACTGATAAATTATAAAGTGGATTAAAACCACTAGATTAGAAACGGCTAATTAAATAGCAGAAATGCACGAGAAGAAACACCCAGTGCTGTGTGAGATCCTTTCATTAATCAGCTCAGCCTTTGGAGGATGATTTGTGTTGTCATCAATTCAGCTCCACTCTCATTTATTTTCATTAGGTTCCTAAAGGCCCATGTTTAAAGTTGAATTATAGGGATTAGATCAAAAACACGCTATGGAGTGGCTTTGCCTGCCCTGTTTCGAGAAAAGTCGCTCAGTCTGGCTGGGAAGAATTCGAAAGAAGCCATGAACTGGAGCCTGGCCGTTTTCCCATCTTCCTATACTCCGGAAGGTCCTCGATGCTCTTTGCCATGTCACAAGTCAGCTACGCAGCAAACACATTCTTTCCCACAGCGAGATGATATTATAATCCGTGAGGGGAGAGATTTTAAAGGCCGCTTGCTATTAGATGATGTGTGTGTTTTTGAATTGATTCGGAACTGGTGGATTTTTTCATTTGCAAACCCAAACATCAAAACATTTGGCAACCTCCCTGTCCCTTTAAATGGGAAAAACTTGGAGGAGGTGATGCCTTGGGTCGCCACAAGTCCTTAAGGCTATTTTATTGCTAATAGTACATTTTATATTCCCAACTAAACAGCATAAGGGTATTTTTGCCTATCTTTAGTGCAAATGACAGCAATGATTGATCATGAAAACATTATTGTAATATAATCCTCCTGAAAAAAAAAAACAGCTTAAACCAGCCAGAGTTGGTCTTAGCTGGCCTTCCAGTCTTTTTAGGCTAATGTGTTGGCTGGTTTTGGGCACTTTTCAGATGGAGCTAGACCAGATAAAACCATCATTAAAATCCTTCTATTCTGAGGGTATGATGCCTAGTGTTTTAAATCTTTAATCGTTGGTTGCGATGCTGAAAAATCAGCTTCATTGAGGACTATAAGTGAAGTACAGTATATTACTGTTTCAGTCCAATTGACCATAGCAAGATGGAGGTAAAACTGTTGTACTTGAATGTACTTGTATGTGTTTGTGATCGTATCTGGGGTGGTCTTGGGTCCTTCATGTTCAGAAAGAACCCTCATAAGAAAAACATGAGTTACAGAATGTTGCATCTCACTTAGTAGTACATGTTGAGAGGTTGTGTTTGCTTCTGGTGTCTCTGACACTGCAGTGCATTCAGTGTGAGCGAATGACGCTATGAAAGAGGGCGATCAAGCGTGCTAAGGCTAACATAAACTAAAGACACGTTCTGTGATTGTAGATAAATGACGTGGGGTTTGTTGTTCTAGGTAAAGGCCTTCTTGAATGCATGGATGCCAACAGTCAAACATTTCGCCTTTGCCACTAAAAAGTTGGCTGTACATTTGCCTTTTTTAATGACATAAATGAGTGATTATACATGAATTTAAACAGTAATTCCTTGTCAAAGTGCACACAAGTCAACTCGCTAAATTTAGATCAAAAACTAATTTAATATGTGCATTGTAATATTATCTCCTCTTCTCTTGCTTAAACGGCAGGCTGAAGCATGTGCTATTAGAATGATTAGCTGATATCCCTCATTTCATGTGTTTACTCTTTAATCAATTTAGGTGCTATTATGGTGCATTTGTTTGTTATTTTTATCTCTGTTGATTCAGATGTGTAAATGAAGTTAATTGATTGAAATGTGCACGTGCCTCAGCATGATTCAGACAGTTAGAGACTGCCGTAGACAAGGTTTCATTGTTCGTGTCTCCTTCAGGTGGGAATAGGTTTCCAATTCCACTGTGTGATGTTTAATTACTGTATTTTGTCAAATTGCATGTTAATATTCTACTGGCTGATAACAGTCATTCTAAATCAACAAGTGACTGGCAACCTAAATGATGTGTCAAGCTTTGACCGTCAACTGCATAAGACACCAAACCATCAGCCAACAGCAATCTTTTGGCCAGAGGAGAATCATGTGAATTGTACAGGGACTAGATACTGTTAGCCAACTACTAAACATGTCTTTCAACAGCCAGTTGTCATTGCTTTATTCAGGATAAGTAGACAGGTACGTCTGTTGTATGTCAAAGCATGACAGTGGATGACTTCATCAGAATCAGGACAACAGATGTCTCTCTTTTTATTTTGTTAACTTATATTGGCACAGCAAAGCAGTGCAAATACAGAGAGTACAAGGGAATTGTACTACGAATTAAGGGGTCGTTAATACAGAATGCGATTTTGCTTTGAAAAACATGAGACACGGGCAGTAATTGGGAGAAAATGTGAGATCTCAAGACGCTGAACTTATTTTAACTTGAGTGCAAGTCAGTGGGGTCTAATGTTGTTTTGGACTCCATTGATTTTCATTGTATTGACTGTTTCACAGAAAAGAAAAATGCATACAGGTTTGGAAAGACATTTTTGGGTGAACTATCCTATTAACCTTGGATAGATTTGTATTTTAACACTGGGGGGGAAATGCTTTTAATGAAATGGTTTGGAGGGAATGACTTTTGTTTTGATATGTGTTCTGTCCACCTTCATAGAAGTTGCAGATGTGTTACTAGAAAGACTCCATCATGATAAAGCTAACTGCAGTCTTTCGATGATGAGTCAAAGAGATACTCATCTCTATTGTTACAAGCTGGAAAAAAGTCCCTGGGTGTGTGTTCACATCACTTGTTATTTTACTGGCAGACATTTCTCTCCCACCAATTATCATGATATCATTTGTGAAAAATGAGACCTGGAAAACTCTCACTCCTCACTGTTTCATTAACACTCCTTCCCCTGAAGATCATTATAGCTGTAAATAATACAGTCATTTAGATGGATCCCTGGCCTTAGGAAAAGGTGGTTAGAGAGCCACCCAGACTCTTTTGTCTATAAAGGGAAACTGTTTTATGAGGTTTTGATTTGTTAAGTGTAACGGCACGTTGAGCAGCTGTTGTACAGGTTTCTCTGATACATCCCGCTTTTCCTTTTCCTTCAGAATGAAAAGTGAATCCAGGTTGTCAACTGTTAATCATTTTTGTTTTACCTTCCACCATAATCAGATGCCAGCGATTATCTATGGTTACATTAATTGGATTTGGTCACCGTATACCTGATAGGGCTCGGCTAACCCTTTATAGCTGTGGAGAAGAGTAATGGCAGGCCCTCCTTCCTGTCATGAGCTGTCACTTTTTTAGATATTGCGTGTGCAAGTAGAAAACCGCATAGCTCAGAATGTCACCACTCTGCCAAAATACACAGCCCTTCCAGATCTGAAGAAACTCTCTGGATTGTATTGCTGTCTTGTGCCCGGCTTGTCATGTCTTGCATTTGTGGTAGCAGGAATGAACATTATGTCGAATGGATGCAGTTATTTTAGGATGCAAGTCAAAAGCATTTAGTGTGAAAAACGGCTCGACTGAAGCTCTTGGCAACCCCTGAGGTTTATTTGGAGTCAGGAGATTTCACAGCAGGTGCCAACAGTGTGAAAGCACATTCCACCTCTGTCTGATTCCATGCTCCTCTCTTATATGTCTTCACTCCTCGACACCCGTTTCCCCTCCATTTTCCTAGCAAAGCAAGTCTTATAATTCAGCCAGCTCTATGCATGTTAAATGTCACTCTGCTTATATTGATACATGAATGAAATGGTCTGAAACCACACTGGATATTTGGAATTCAAAATCTGTTTTAAATATATGTTGTATCATACAGTGAAACTGTATGAAAAAAGAAAAAACGTAATCTAGGAACTTTTTGTCCATCGGTTGTTGAATGGAGGCAGACCTGAATGCTCAGTGCTTGCATCTGATTGATTGAAGGGATGGCGGTTTATTCGGATTAATTATTGGAGAAGTCTGATATACATAACTATTAGAAGATTAGGTCATGACATTTTGATCAAAAATTACAAGGCCAAATTAATTTATTAATACCTAAAAATTAAAGATGCACAAATGAATTCTTTTCAATAACATGCATTTCATATTGATGCAACTTCAAAGCAACCCTATGTAATTTTGTGACTTTGGAGACCTCTTCAGTTAAGTGAGTGGAATTCACTGTCATAATTACAGATAGCTGTACACCTGCATTTGTTGCTGTGGTAAAGTACCAGCCCACCAAATTTACATACAGTGCTTCCAGAAAAGACCTTTAGAGGGAGCGTGCCTCTCCTCCACTGCCACGGAATGAGAGGGGAAGTTTTGTATAGCAATTGACCCATCATATTGTAATTTTTTAAAGAAATTCAAACAATAAATGCCATTTTGTGGCTCTTTAATGTGTCGTGACAGATTGCTGTAGCGCCTTTTCATATTTAAACCCCCAAGAGGGGAAGTCGTGGCCTAATGGTTAGAGAGTCAGACTCGTAATCCAAAGGTTGCGGGTTCGAGTCTCGGGCCAGCAGGGATTGTAGGTGGGGGGAGTGAATGTCCAGCACTCTCTCCACCCTCAATACCACGACTGAGGTGCCCTTGAGCAAGGCACCGAACCCCCAACTGCTCCCCGGGCGCCGCAGCATAAATAGCTGCCCACTGCTCCGGGTGTGTGTTCACAGTGTGTGTGTGTTCACTGCTGTGTCTGTGCACTTTGGATGGGTTAAATGCAGAGCACAAATTCCGAGTATGGGTCACCATACTTGGCTGTATGTCACTTTCACTTCACTAAAGCATGAAATAAACGTGAATGAACATAAGAAGATATTTTATTTCACAGAAAGATGTCAATAATTCAGAAGTTAATTCAGGCCCTGTCCCAAAGCACACCCTAAACCCTCGTGGTCTTCCCTGCGCATGTGGCGGCCATTGTAAGTCCACAAGACCGCAAGTGCACGTAAAGTGTGCCATTTGGGACAGGGCCCTACTACCCTGTCTGATTTGTTTGTCAGACAAAATGCAGATTCAATGTAATGATTGGTTAGATTGCCTGTCAATCAAGCTCCCTACGAAGGGTCATTTGAACTGGGTTTTTTTTTGCAGACCTGGCAACCCTGCTTGGGGAAAAAAAAAACAGAAGCCATTCATATTATTAAAAGTCTGTGTACCATCAGAATGAATTTGAAACTGATGTGACCCTGGACAACAAAACCAGTCACAAGGGTCAATTTTTTAAATTGAGATTTCTACATCATCTAAGCTGAATAAATAAGCTTTCCATTGATGTATGGTTTGTTAGGATATGATGATATTTGGTTAAGATACAACTATTTGAAAATCAGGAATCTGAGGGTGCAAAAAAACAAATCTAAATATCGAGAAAATCGTCTTTAAAGTTGTCCAAATGAAGTTCGTAGCAATGCATATTACTAATCAAAAATAAAGTTTTAATATATTTACAGTAGGAAATTTACAAAATATCGTCATGAAACATGGTCTTTACTTAATATCCTAATGATTTTTGGCATAAAAGAAAAAGCGATGCTATTGGTTTTGTGGTCCAGGGTCACATATTTCAAGATAAAAACATACATGATGTTGCTTTCAAACGCTGCACTATTTGTAGGTCAGGTCACTAATCAAATTTTATCTGGTCGTCTTATACTTTTGTGACCTATTTAACCATGCATCGAAAATAAAGTGTTTTGCATTTTGCTTAAACATGTATTGTTTTCCAAAAGACCTCTAAAGGAAGGAATAAAACCACGTACTATAAATCTTTAAGTTCCATGAACAAAGTGCATTTATTCCTGCTCAGTGTGTTAAAATACATAGTCAAGAGTTTCTGTAATTGAAGGTTTTCATTTGCTGTTTGTTAACTTGACAGCATAAATTATTGCACAGTTGTTTATATCTTAACATGTTGATAGACAGATAAAGAAAAGGGTTTTGCCCCTGGCTGACAGATCCTATCTGCAGATGTTAATGCTGTGTTGTGCACCACCATCTATTAGAGTACGAGCTGGAAAGCTTTGTGGTGTTGGAAGTACAACACAACGTGTGTTTGAGGGAGTGTGCCAGTTAACTGAGCCAAAGTGGGCTTATCTGTTTTAAGAGTACACATGCTACTCTCTAGTGTTGACAATTGGTATTACAACTTTATACAGACACGTTTTCAATACCATAAATATTTATTCATATTTATTCATTGCTAATGTCACTGTAAATGCAATATTTATACATTTACATGTAATTATTGATCAAACTACCTTACAAATGAGGAAAAGCATAAAAATGCATCATATTGTTTAATTAAATGCATATAGCTCTTTTTTTATATTGTTCCAAAGCAGTGCTGAAATATCGCTCAGGATAAATTTAAAATAAATAAAATAATTTTCAGCAGTAAAGAAGTGCAAAAGCAAATGCACACTATATGTTTATACTATTTTTTTAATTAATCTAATTATGAATTAATTTATTAAATTAATTTAATAATAAATTTGTGAATGTTTTACTAAATGTTTCTGCCTTTAATAATGTGGCATCAGTATTATTTTAGTATCCCTGAGATACTATTGTGTTTTTATTAATAGTTTGAATCAGTTTTTATTTTCATATTTTTCCATTTTAATTTTAAAGATTTAGTCATTTTTTTAATGTGTTTTTGTCATTTTTATTTTAGTTCTATATATGCTGTGTAGATTTTTTTTTATTTTTTTTTTTTTTATTACAAGTTAAACTAAATTAAAATGAGAAATGTTGCCTTGACAACTTGCTGGAATATAACTTTTTTTGAAATTGTATTTCAAGTAATGAAAATGACTTTTTATGGTCTTAATTTCAGTTTAAGTTTTAGTTAATAATAATAACCCTTAGTGGAATTACCATTTGGGAATCATTCTGTATATTATTAGGCTTTATATGACCTTCACACTTATTTGTAACTAGAAAATGCTGCAATAACACAATTTTTTTTAGTTTTTTTTTTTGTTTAGTTTAGTATTTCATGCATGTATTTATTTATATATTTTTTAATCAGCTTATGAATATGTTTTCACTTTCAAAATTGCTCCAATAATGAAAGTGTTTTCGACCAAATAATGACCTCTCCTCTCTAATGTGTTCTAGATCAAGCATCAGGTGGCGCTTTAGTGGTCACCGCCGTGCATCCATTCACCGGCCAGCAGCCTGGAGATCTGAGCTTTGTTCCAGGAGATCGCATCACTGTTATCACCAAAACCGACTCGCAGTACGACTGGTGGGAAGGAGAACTAAGAGGGCAGTCTGGGATCTTCCCAGCTAATTTTGTGTCCTATAGCTGAAGGTACTAATAACACCCAGAAAAATCTCAAATTGATGACAAGTGATGTCTGGCGTTGAAGGGTCCTTTTCTTTTGCACAGTTTGAAATGACATTTTATGATGGAGTATATTTTTAGGAGCACTTGGGCTAAAGTGTTCCCCTTAGGGGGTGTATTAAGGGATGACAAGAGGTGTGTTTTTCAGTGTTCCTGGCATTGGTGAAATATTTTCTTTATTTCATTTTGCCTGTTCAGTTACTGGTATGTGGGTTGACTACTAAAGGGTTCCCGTTTTATATATTTTTAGTTATGCTATAGTTTAGAAACACACTGGAGTACAATTATGCTTTATATGCATACACAGAAACCAAAAAAGTGACATTGTGGTATTGTTGCTCCAGGTATTTGAAATATGATAGCACAATGGTTTTCTTCTGATAATAACACTGCACAGCTGTCGCAAACAAATGTTACTACAAATGATAGGCTTCATAGTTTATAACAAGCCTCATTTATTTTTTTATAAACTATAAACTTTTATTTAACTTCACGTCTGCCTTATTACTCTGGAAAAAATGGAAAATAGTGTTTTTTGGTTTTTAAGGAAGTGAACGAATGATTGCTTTAATTTTTTGCTGTTTGCACAAATGTTAATCAAACATGAATGATTGTTTTCCTACTGGTTTTAAATGCCAATGAATGTATATCAGTTCTAATAAAGATTATTTCCTAATTTCTTTACTTACAGTTTGTGCGTGGTGCTGGTTTAAGACTTGATTTTTCTTATTGTTACATACATGAGTAAAAACTAAGTTAAAATATATCACATTGACACTTAAATCCTTGCCCACTAGGTGTCATACAAGCTAAAGATCTTATCCCGAGTACTGAGTAAAACAATCAAATAGAAAGTAGTTTCTGTGCATCTCCGTTAAAAATTCTTTTTAAATAAGCAAATTATATTCTGCAAAGAGCAACATGCAAATCCCTTTTACAGCTGGTAAGAATAACAACTACAGCTGAATGTTCAAGTACATGCTATACATGTAGTTTTGCAGCAGAGATATACATAGATCAGTGCATAAATAAATATATTGTATATGTGTTGAGAGTTAGCTGATTGAATGTGTTTGGAACCTTTTTTAGTCCACACTCCTCCAAGACCTACATGGAAATTTTAAGACGCAGCTGGATTGGAAAAATTTTATGAAATGGTAGAAAAGTTCAAGACACATAATTCAGTTCTAGCAACTATTCTATTCCACTTAAGCAAACATAACGGAATGCAATATGTCTATGATATCAAGAAAATAAAAAATATTTAACCTGCTGTCTATTTCATTATAAATTACACAAGACTTTGCCCCCCAAGTGTATGTGAAGGTAAAAAATTTACTTTGGAAATCCAAGAACATAGGAAGTTTAGAAAATTAATTTGTCAATAAACCTTTTTTTAAAAAAAATATACTTTCAAAGCATAACGTATTTATTTATTTATTTAAAATGTGTGCATGTTTTTGAACTAAAGAACTCTTATAAAAAAATATCTACAATAGCAGCACTGAATGTTTCCAGTATAAAATGAAATCTTGCTAGATGTCCCAGTATCATAATCATCCAGAAATAAAATTCATTACAAACACATCTAAAACCCCATTACACAGTATTACTCCTTGAAATATACTTTTGGAAATGTTGACATCCCAAGCATAGGCCCTCACTTTACTTGATTTTCATAGAAAATAAATAAAAACAAATAAACAGATAATATGAAGAAGTCGGTTTTCGCTATGTTCCGCTTGTCGATTATGCTGAGAGAGGACTGGATTCCATTTGGTTATTCATGTCATTCTCCTTGGTAAAAGAAGCATCTGACTCCTGTTTAGGCTTCACAGGCCAACTGATATGAAAACAAAAACAATTTTTTTTAATTAGTATAGAATACATCCAATTGTACATGCATTAAAATACTGATATCTGAATGTAGCTAACCAGCATTTTTATCTTTAAACATTTAGATATAATTATATAGATGGCATGCTGATGAAAAAAATACTGTCATGGCATGACGTTTACTGATAAGCTTTAAATCTGATGCTGTGCCGCACACTACTTTACAACACAAGTGTGACATTGTCCTATTGACCTCCCTGGAATTCAAAATATGCCATACATATTCATATTTGTTTTGCCTGATCAGCAGCTCATGAAACAGAAGCTATTCAGCAATCAGAACTCCAGAGCCATATCATATACTTGGCTCTTTACTGGCTTTCAATATGGCTGGTTGAATTGAATTTTAATATATATTTAAATAATATATGTAATTATGTATTATAAGATATGAAATCTATTTTTTAAATATTTTTTTATCTCACTGTGCACAGCATGAGAGCTTCAGTCTGGGCTGTTTCTGACAGTCTTGTACTGTGTCTGGTAAAGGGATGCCACTGGTCTCTGGAAGAAGCAGGCACAGGGCTGCACCAATGATCGGCCCACTGCTGTAACAGATCATAGCTGGCAGAGGGATCCCGCCATCGGGGGTCACCACCGCATTTATAATACAGGCCACTCGGTAACAAAGACTAACCAGGCCGACGCACTTCTGCCTGCATAGCATAAAACGGTTTGTTAGTGAGAAAGAGATGCACATTTCATGAACAACAAGGTTCTTCATAGAAAATATTTACTAGAAGAATATTAACATTTTTAAATACAACATCTACAACTTTTTTTCTATCCAAGGTTTATATGCAGACAGCTTCACTGTCCTCCAAAGGCAAAAGATAGTAACTGACTGACTGTGATCTGTCTTGTAATAAATGGGAAATAGCTCAACTATGGCCAGATTTAGAAAAAACTAAGTGTGATAATCAGTATCATATTAATCAATTTTTCTACCAACTCAGTTTCAGCGTTGGTGTAAAAATCTGTGCAGCAACTACTTATCTGTACATTCAAATTAATTTGATCTCTTATTGTCTATTACTGTGCTGTTAGCTTACTTAGTACTGCCACACTGCACAACGTTATGTAACTTGTGGGGAAAAAAAGTGTTTTATAATCAATGATTCAGCATATTTATTGTCTACCTGCACAACAATCCAATATCTCTCTAACAATTTCTAGCAGGAAATGCCACAGAGGTTACATGTAATATATCTCAATCTCTTTTGATTTGTAATCAGAAACAAAATACTCTTACAGATCAACACATGCTCATATATTTTAAAATATTGTTTGAAATATGAGCAGTGATAAACTTTTTGAAATCCTAAATTTACTCCAAATTACATTTAATTTCACACCAAAAAAGATGCTTTACAGTTGTCGGACCTTGCACATTTTATAATTGATATCAACACGGTTGACTCAAAGCTTGTTTTGAACTTAGAGACTAGTTATCAAATTATCTGACCAAGAATATGCTTTATCAGTTAGGTCTGTTTGGATATTGTGTACCTTATTACAGTTGGGAACAGCTCAATCCCATAGAGCACAGAGACACAGTAGGTGGACTGCATACACAGCTTGCCCATCAGTGCCAGAGTCATAACAAGGGCAGGCATGTCTGTTCAGAAAGAGAGATGATTGCAATTCATCAGTTTTAGAGTGATATTCTTCAAATAAACATAGTAAGCACCAAGCAATATCAGAGCATGGTCAGTCTGTGCTCATGTATTGTATTTCAATGACTGTGTCTTTCACCGCAGAACTTGGAAACGAGGAGGGACAGCATACAGGAAATGCCACTGAGGAACAGCGAGCCCATGCTGAACGGCCTACGGCCCCATCGCTTCAACAGGAATGGAAGCAGCAAAGAGGGAGCCTCTGACAGGCCAGAGAAAAACTGCGCCAGATGGATATTCACACCGAAACTTCCCACACTGAAGCAGATCCCATAATAAGTGAGAGCAGACGCAAAACTGTAAAAAAAAAAAAAAAAAGTTAAAGCAATTGTTCACGTAGTTCATATAAATAGCAAATTATTTGGATAAAAAAACAACAACAAGAATTTATTCAGATATTGCTAATAGTTACATAGGAAAGAAGTGTCTCTAACTTGAGAAGACAAACTCGCCAGTGGGTTTTTATGTAACAGCCCCTCAAAGTTACATTTACTTTGAGCTTTAAAAAACAACTCAAGAAAGACATTCCTTAAGGTGCAAGGGCGCCTCCCTCTGTGTCACACTTAAAAATCCTCAAAATCTGCGAAAACACCTGTGCTGTGTCGCAATACAGCACATACATTCAAAAGAGAATAGAATAGAGAATAAAATATTTTAGGAATAAATCATCACAGAAATTATATTGCCACAGTTAAACTTCCCTACCCAATGTAACTCATGACAAACAGACGCAAGAGTATAGTAGGTGATGTAAAGTTGGCAAAATTAGACTCTGTTTTAGTGGAGATCTTCTCTGAGAGTGGCTTCTGCGTATCATTGTCCACAGAATCCAAAAGCTGTCAATGAAAAGAATGTAGAATTTATGTTAGCACAATTCTGCATGCTGAAATGGTATGTCTCTCCACTTTCCACAAGCAATTTTAGAGTATGACTTTGTGTCTTACAAGACCCAAGTAGTGCTTGTCCTCAGGACTTCTATTCTGATAGCCGTCTAGTGTTTTCATCCTCTTATTTAGAAGCAGCCATCTAGGTGATTCTGGAAGAAAGCTAATAATTGCAAGAAAGAATGAATAAACAAAAACAAAAATACTTAAAAAAAATAATTCAACACTTTAAGCATGCACTGAAAATTTGTGTTTGTTCTACTAACAAATAAAGAGGTAGGAAAATTATCTGAGGGATGCCCAGTGCCAGATGAAACTGCATCCAACCGCTTGCCAAGAAAGCTACAGCCGCCAGTCCCATCATTCCCAGACTGAAGATGAAGGAAAACAGGGTGGGTGGCCAGATACGATAGTTGGGCAGGCTCCATTCAACTCCTGAGAAAGTTGTAAGTTTATTTGTTGTCCAACAGTGTTAATACAGAATAAGAAGCCCCGCATAAGCGTAGTTGTACCTAAACTGAAGGTGCAGATGTGAATGGCACAGCAGGCTACTCCACTGATGCCGCGAGCAGTCAAGTAAACAGGCACATACGGCTGAGCAGCAGATTAGAAGTAATTTCTTTCCATACCTGATTAGAGGGAGAAAATAATTTTTTTCTTAGGCTAATTAACTTGTACGTCGTAACGTCTTACGTCGAAAACAGAAAGGGTCAAATACCAACTTGTCAGAAAGAGCGCCACCGAATAAAGAGCCGATAAGTAAACCCGTCATGTACGTCGCTTGCCCATGTGCAAAACGCTTCGCCTCGTGACACGTGAGACTGCTGCAAAACAGATAACCTGTAACTCACTGAATGCATGTGCTGGGCTCTAAATAGGCTATATGCTGTGCAATCTTTATTACTCACGCTGTGATTGCCCGTCCAACTTGTTGAGGTGTTGAAAATATTAGTGTCCACTGTTTGGTTCAAAGATTTGCTCAATATATTATCACTGCAAGACGTAATGTGTAACGTAAAGACATCCACGAAAAATGTAAAAGCTGTGAAAAATATTGGTAAAGTAAGGATAAAATGTCTTTGTAGTGGACCAACAAACCGACGAAATGCGCCGTCCGTTTTCATTTCGCCTGCTAAAAGGTATTAAGTTGTATCCCCAAATAAACTTGCGGTAAGCACGAGCACTGATCTTTCACTGAGGTTTAATGTCAGCATTTGTACTTGTTACTGTCATCGCGACTGGAACTTCCGAAGACGCCTTCTCTCCACCCTCAGTAAGTCTTTATGTAAGCATAGTTGTTGGTTTGGACTCCTAGAGTTCGAGTCAGACACCAGTGATGCGAATGGGTCAATAAGACACTTGTCACACTTTGTCTGCTACTGTTTACCAGGGAGCGAATTTTATGTTGCAAGTTTCAAAAGGATTCTGTAAGATAGATAGATAGATAGATAGATGGTGTTTTGTTTAACAAAGAAATGTCACTGCACCATGCAAAAGAAAAAAATAAAACTACATTATATTACATTGTATATTTGTATTACATTATATTTTTTTCTGATTTCCGTAGGTTGTGTGAAGCCTACTTCATAGATGTTAATTATTATTAGCATTCAGAGAAATTAATTGCATTACAGGAACTATAATGATTCTACAGATGAATCTCTTACAGATTAAAGGTCAACCACAAATCCAGCATAATTACAGTGGCAACTCATTCCTTACCTGTGTGCTGGGGCGGACTGGCCATCTGGCAGACCGGGCATTTTCCTGCTGGGCCGACGTACTTTTTGGGCCGGGCCTATACATCTGCTCATACCATGCTTGTCTGATCGGCCCATAAAACTTAGCAGCCTATAGTTTTTCTGCCTAAATAGTTGACGGCGATGTGGTCTTTGCGGCTGTTTAATGTATTTGTCAAAAAAAGTCAGTTTAGGATTTTTTCCCCCCAGACAGACCGGCCCATGAGACATTTAATCAGCAGCCCATTGGTTATTTTCTTAATTGGCATAGAGCTGACCTAATCACATCTTTTTATCCAACTCCCCAGTCGAGTCTGGGGTGTGTGATATACAGTATATCTTCTGCAATAATAGGGTAAGTGTTGCTGTAATGATGTGTGATCTGACATTATCAAGTAGGCTATATCATCAAATCACACACAGAATGCACGCACTTCATTTATTAATGCATTAAAACTCAAAATTCCAGGCAGTCTAAATTGTAGACCGCAAAAATGCTTCTGTGTGTTTTTTATATTTATATAATATAGTTAACTTCTATATCTATATCACACAAAGAGTACCAGTACCGTTTTTCTGCAGATATCAGCATGAACACATTTAATAATCATTTCATACAATCAGTTCAGTAAAGCAATAAGTGACTTACATTTTAGACTTATTGCTTGTTTTTGCAAAATTTTGCCAAAGAAAATAGTTCCAAACAAAGATCACAGCACTGTTTTGCGTCTCAGAGCAATGGACTGTGTTTACTATTGAATGAATCCGCTTTTTGAACGAATCGATTGAATAAATGATTCAGTGATTCACTCATTAACACAGTCAAATGCTCTGTTCCTGAATGAATCAGTCGTTTGAATGAATCGATTGAATAAATGATTCAGTGATTCACTCATTAACACAGTCAAATGCTCTGTTCCTGAATGAATCAGTCGTTTGAATGAATCGGTTGAATAAATGATTCAGTGATCCACTCATTAACACAGTCAAATGCTCTGTTCCTGAATGAATCAGTCGTTTGAATGAATCGATTGAATAAATGATTCAGTGATTCACTCATTAACACAGTCAAATGCTCTGTTCCTGAATGAATCAGTCGTTTGAACGAATCGATTGAATAAATGATTCAGTGATTCACTCATTAACACAGTTAAATGCTCTGTTCCTGAATGAATCAGTCGTTTGAACGAATCGATTGAATAAATGATTCAGTGATTCACTCATTAACACAGTCAAATGCTCTGTTCCTGAATGAATCAGTCGTTTGAACGAATCGATTGAATAAATGATTCAGTGATTCACTCATTAACACAGTCAAATGCTCTGTTCCTGAATGAATCAGTCGTTTGAATGAATCGGTTGAGTCTCAGTGACTCACTCATTAATGGTCACTTTCTGTCACCAAAGTCTTTGCTGTCACCTACTAGCGGTTTTAATTTCACATTTTTACTTTTTTTTCATGTTTTAAATTATTTCAAATATCAGTATTCGACGTTTTATGTTAAAAACACAACATTAGGCCTATTTAAGCATCTGTAACTGCAGTTTAAATGCATCCATGTCCCCTGTGAGATACATAAACTGTGTAAATAAATACATATTAATGCTATTTTAGATGCAGATTCCAGAAATGTTTTCTTATGTTGGAATGAAAGACACTAAGTACCGGATGAAGTGCTTCTTATTCTTACCCAAAAATACAAAATGGAAGAAAGAGTTAAAACTGAACACAATCTTGCTAATAAAGCTGTATGAATATTTTTTTATATACAGTATATATATATTAATTTGCTTCTTTTCCATTTTGCATTTACTTGTACTTTTACTTTCAATACTTAAGTACATTTAAATATCAATAAATATCATATACTTTAAGACTTTTACTCAAGTAATATTCTAAACGAAGACTTCTACCAAAGTATTTTTTTGGTAAGATACCTGTACCTTTACTTCAGTATGGCTTTCGGGTAGTTTATACACCACTGCACACACACACACACACACACACACACACACACACACACACACACACACACACACACACAGGATGCCTTCCTATGTTTTTAAAGGTTCATCCAAGGAGTTAACAAATTTGACTAAGTAAGTTTACAGTTTATTTAATGCTATACTATGGGAAACAGTGATCATCTGATCAACAATTTATCATGTCTCTTCCCTTTCTCCCTCAAACACACAGGCACACACAAGATGGATGTCATAACTAGGCCTATAGTTTTAGGATTCATCAGTGTGGATTATAATTTTATTATATTAATAAATTACACTTTTTAGAAGTTTTTAATGTGTCTCACTCATTCCTACCTATTATTATATGGCTTTAGTGCTTTTATGGAATAGGAGCTGGTATACATATTCAAGAGCGTGCAAAGATGGGTAGTATTTTGATCGTATGTAGTGGGCCGGTCTGGGCCAAAATGCCAGGGCCGATTTTTTTGTCCCAGTCCAGCCCTGATGGTGTCTACTGGTATGTGATGGATTCTATAGGCCCTTTTCACAATGACGTCAGCTAACTTCCGCTTTTCTGCGAAGCAGTGGATACGTACTTCCGTTATACCTCGCGAAATGGAGGGAACAACTTGAAATCTAATGTACGTACGATAAGAGTTAAGACTATTAATGTTAATGTACTTACAGTCGGGTTCTTTTGCGAATGCTATTCTACATCTTTGCTTTAGATGGTTGGGAGGCTACCTGCAGCAATGTTATAGATTTGCTTTCAGATGTGTATGATAACGTTTACATCTCCACACAAAATATATAGCCTTAAAACCTTTTCACTTGTTATTTCGGTTTATTCCCTGGATAATTTATTTGATTTAAGTTGCTGTTAATATTGTGATAGTGAGTACACTGTGTACATTTTCTGTATATTTACATGCAAGTGTAGTTATTCTGCAATAAAAAAAGACAAACATCATATATATATTTTTTTTATTTTAACTATGGGAAAAATTACATGGACATAAGTCATATTTTTTATAATAAAATTCTCATATTACAAGTTTCACATCCATACATGCAAGTGGTCTGTAAAGAAACCCAGTATTATCCAGTTCAAGAATAAAATAGCTTTATATTGAAACAATGCAATAAGGACCGCCGTCAAGCCATAGCCTATGTGCTATAGATGGACCTCTATAATTACTTAAATTCCTCCATTTAATTTATCTTTATATGTATACCCCCTTTTTAAATTTGAATTATTAATCAATAATTCGAATTATTATTGATATTCATTAAAGGCTATATGCAATGAGATCTTTAAAAAACAGCTGATGTGCATTTTATATTTATTTACATAAATGCTCACAAATCTTTTTAACAGTAAAAGCTTTTCTGTAAACTTAATATATTTGGGCATTCTACAGAAACGTCCACCTTTGGTATGGCATGTTTTAAATTTTATTTATTTTTCTAACATTTAAACTTAGATCACGTTATTAGATTGACTTTATGAATACATATAAATGACAGCTTAATTTTTGTATAGCTTTTTTGTGCAATTATTTCAAGACCACATGTACAATTTTTTTGTCACTGGTGTTATACCTTCTTTAGCAATATTAAAAGTTAAGAATACATTATTGTATTTTAAATGGTAGAAAAACGTGGTTTTGACCTCAAAATAAAGCACTTTCATGGCTGCGGGGACAGTTTTGTGGTGCTTGGAATTCTTTATAATTAATTAAAAAACAAATATTGCCAAATTGATGGCTAAAGAAGGTGTAATTGTTCAAATAACTTACCGTTTCATTTTAAAATATAAAGAAACTGTAACCCTAAAGTGCTTTTAAAGTGTAATATTTCTGTAAAGGCTAGGGACAGAAAAATTGACATTTTCATTTTAATTCATAAATTATTTATTTATGAATTAAATTGTATCATGTTTATCAAAATAAAGTGGAAAAATATAGACCCCATTTTATTTATATTTAAATAGTACAAGCTTATGTTGAATATTATTCTTGTACATACAGACGCTGTATTAAGTCTTTGTTACCACATGCAAATATCTAAAACTTATTTGCCAAATATATCTAACAGCAATAAAGAGTCGCGGAAATCAGAAAGTACGACTTCACAACTCCTCCCTCGACTTCAAGCGGCAAATCTCGCTTAAATTCTCAATAAAACAATTAGAAACCCATACAAATTGAAAAATAGAAAAAAGAAGGAAAGAAAAAGAAAATACATTTTGGTCTAAATCTCCTTTTCAGTAACACGATAAGGTTCTATATTTAGCTACATCTATAAACTATATTACATACAGCCTATATTAGACGAAGACCCCCGTCTTTACGTCACATTTACTGAGTGATTTACTAATGAGACTCCATTCATGCTGCGCTGCAACGAGCCCGCGTGAGCTGCGCCTCTGCATCAGCAGCGCGCTCCAGCTGAAGGGGGGACGGAGCTGCACGCGGGCTGTTTGGCTCTTCCGCTGGATATTAACGGGTGGAAGATGAGTTGCCCTTCTGCTGGCGTCCGCCGTCGGTTCCCTAAACCGCAGGACTTGTGTTAGAGCTGTCTTCAGTCCTGCGACAGTTTTTGTGTAGGGAAACAGCCTTGTTAGAATTTCCATTTATGTCTGCTGGGGGTTTGTCCTAGGGGTTGAATTAGACAAGAAAAATAGTTAACATGAACAAAAAAACATAATGTGTCTGTAGCATAAAAGCTTGAAAAGTAGGCTCTATAGTTGCCTAAATACTGTCTATTATGAATAAAAGCTACAGTATTTTTTAATTTATTATAATTTATTTTTTGATCTAGCATGTGATTAACCATTGTGATGCATTTTTTTAAAAAATGGTTCCCATAAAGATATGTTTTAAACTTAAAACCTGTCAGTAACATACATTTTTAAAGAAGACAATTATTTGAAAAATTCACATTTAATTTGTCAATTTAATTTGACTGTGCTTGAATGTGCTTGAATGTGGTTTCAATGGGGACATTTTTGTCCAAAAGGCCCTGAGTGTAACAATTTTGTGTAGGCTACCTAGTGCATACAATATTTTAGCTTGGGAGCACAGAGTTAAGTTCGGTCTCATTTTAAAGAAGACCCATGGCAGATTATCATTGAAGTAAAAAAAAGTTAAAAAAAATTAAACAAAAAAAAAGTTATAGAAGTTTAAGTTTATGAAAATGCTTTATGAACAATATTTTATGTTACATGTTGAACTCTAAACCTGCTAGAAAATCAAAGCCATAAATCTAAACAAGCTGTATTCCAAATTTGAGGTTGATATCTCAAAAAATGAGCTCTCAGTAAGATTTTGTTTGGACGCAGTACCAAATTTTCCCCTTTAGATGCCAGCAAAACCCTGCTGGTGCACACAGTGCTTGGATTTGTGATTTACAGTAGAGTTTTTCTTTCTCAAATATTACAAGCACACACACTCAATTTTTTTTTTATGACACACATACAAACCACACTCTGACATCTATACCAACACACCTACACAATTATAGCTGCATTATTTATCCAATTGGCTCTATAATACGCAGAAGCAGAAAACAGGAATAAAGCGAGTATTTGCTTTATAGACCCTTTATAGACCAAACCTGAAAAAATGGCACCATCTGGTAAAAAATAGTAAAAAAATTAATTTTGAAGCCTTGCCAACAGAATGAAAGCCTGTTAACAAAAATTGCATCATTTTATAGTTAAACGGCACTGCGATTAAAAATAGCAGTTTTAATGGGTTTCAATGGGGACATTTTTGTCCTTAAAGTCCTGAGTGTGAGTATTTTTTTTGTACGGAGCTAGGGTAAAATTGATTATTTGAAGGAAATGAGGGTGAAATATTAAAATTCCAATAAAAATAAACACCTGAGCCAAAATTTATGCAGTTGGCATTAACACAGGCACACTTATAACAAAAAACAAAACTGAAATGGACAAAAATGTCCATAAGGTTGCACAAGGGTTAATAGGGAATTAGCTAGGCCTTAGCATACAGACTGATGAGAACAAGATTTAAATCTTGCCTGAACCAAATGCTATATAACTATAAAAACATTTGCTTAAGCCTTTTCCCTTTGGCTTGAAAAAAAGTTATGTATGTAAGTATTTAAGATTTTTTATAATATACATGTTTTTTATTTAAAAACACATTTTTCAACATTTAAAAACTTTAACAGAAATGTTTTGGTTTGGGCTAGTAGGTTACTTTTATCCCAAAGACTGAGCCTTCTCAAGTGCCCAAAGGCATCATTACCCATTACATTAAGAAATCTTGAAATAATTAACTTTAGGAAAAAAGTAACTTTTGATAATTGCACTATTGAATTTAGCTGTTTTAAAGATACTTTAAATACCCAGTTTGTCAAGTTAGTAGCTACAGTACAGTAACTTACCTGTTAGTATAGGGTCCTGTCAGGTTGAAAACTGAAAATGCAAATAGGCTTGTATGTATACCAATACAATTGTGTTTTAGCAATGTTAAATCTCCCTTGCTGCTAATGAGTGAAACGTCTTCCTACTAAAATGTGTTAAACACTGATTCAGTTGCTCCGCATCCATCAACATCAACGATCGCTCTGTCTGAGGGTGTTTCATCTAAAGGCAGATTTAATTACGTAAGAGATCACATGTCTGCAGCTTATTTGCATCACTGGCCAACAGCCCGCATGTACTGACGTTTGGAGATGTGCTTAAATAAAGTTAAATGTGCTAATGTGCAATTACCCAAGTAAATATATTTAATAATTTCATTGGTAATCCATATTAAAAACTCATTGTTTGATACTCTGACCATTCATAGAATTTTCACAGGTTTTATATAGTTATTCAGTAGTTTAACGATTAAAAACATCATCACAGTAAATATTGACGTCATTGCAGCAATGTGGACATTTTTGTGCTGGAGCAGAATGCAGACTGTCCTATATTTGGCCAGGCAAGAACTTGGCCTTGTCTGTGCTCTGTAAATCTCAGCAAGGATAATGACAATCAGATGTGATTACCTATATGACGTCAATGGAGTGTGTGTCATCTTACTGTAGTCACTTCTCTAATATAAAGCTCTGATCAAGTAGATCAGAAATAATATGCATATATTTCACAGAAAACAAGTAATTGTTTATGATTAATGCCATATTTTATTTCTTTCACAGAAACACTTGCATCTCACAAGGCCTTTTACCATTTCTCTACAACCATACTGCTGGTGTTCAGTACTATGGGAAGAGGAACATTCAGGTGCACGCAGTACTAGTAAATGAACTAAACAGTACCTCCCTTTGGAAATAAGAAATATAAAAATGTACAAATTGACATATTGGGCAAATGTGAGACAGACAAAGGCAAGGAATTTCTCAGCTTCTGAAGAATGTAGAGACCTAAGTAGACACTTTCAGTTTCTATAAATGGAACAGAATGGTTTGTAAAGGCTGGATTATTTACACTGTTAAAGTATAGCGAACTATTATTAATGTATAACTGTAAACAGATAAAATTCTATTTAGTTAGTTTGAATTGGCTTGCATTAACTGAATAACTTTCTGTTTAGATAGAGTCCCATCTCTCTCATTGCTCTAACTGAAGATTGTTGGACACAACTGAAAAGAAATTAAGAATGTAAAAATACATATTTTTAATCAGTCTCTAAACACTTCTAAAAACTCAGTTTCATCTCCACACTCATTCTTTAGCAACTTCACCATAACAGTCATGTTCCACCCTTCAAACTTCTCATGCTTGATAATGCCAGTGCTTCATTGACACCACCTCTTCCATGAATGCGATCTGGATGTGGGTTCTGTGAATTCAGAGCTTAAGTGCTCACTTTGGTTGGGTGCTTCCATTGTCACAGAGGCAGAAACACATCAGCATGGACCATTCAAAACAAAATCCCTCAATGACATTCTGCTTCCATTTATTCGTCCCTCAACTTACCACCAAGGAAACGTACATTTCCTTATTCTCCTAACCTGCATACAGCAAGCTAAGAACATTCGATTGAACAAAACCAATAACCCTCTGTTAATATCACATTTTTTTGAGAACACTAATGGTTTATGAAAGATAAAGCTTTCACTTACGGAAAAGAGCAAATCTACAGTTACAGAATTACAGAAACTTCCCCCTGCTATCGGCCAGCACAAGCATGGCCTTCCAACCAGAGTTTAGACCTCTGCAGTCTTCATATTGAACAGGCAGCTATCTTTTACAAGCTGTTAGGGTTGAGTTGACAGCCCTAAGTGCTGCCTTGAGCGCAGACCGTGCTGCTGGAGGATATGGGCAGGGCAAAATGACTCTCAGCGCTAATGCAGCAGTCTGTAGACTCGGCCATCTCTCCTTCTTTTTCGCAGATGGCAGTCATTGGCCCACTGGGAATGCGGCTACGGCTGTTGTACCGGCTGCTGGCTGCAGAAGGTGGTGTGCGTGAACGCCCATATTTTAGAGTTGTTAGTCCAGCAGTAAGACGGGGCAAGGCTCCCTCCGTACGTGCCCACTCTTCATGTGCTCTCCTGCTGCTTGTTGGAGAGGTGCACAGTCCGTCAGATTGTGCATGCTCTGAATTAGCCCTCTGAAAACGGGGGTCTGTGCATTTGAGAATCTCAGTGGCTGACATACGGAAGCTGGACTCTGAACGGCTGCCCTTCTTGAGAAGCAGAGCTTTAAAACTGTCGTTGCTCGTGGATAAGCGCCGCAGGTTGCGCTGAATGGAGCCGGTCTGACGCGGCAATGAAGTTAGGCTGGGGCAAGAGCCTGTTGGAGTGACAGGTGGAGAAGGGAGGATGTTGCGGCAGCGTTCCTCTTCAGAGTCGCCACGGCCCAGGACCTTCCTCTTTGACCTGTGGATTAACAGACAGCAGGACAGGTTCTCAGGTAAGCCTTTGGCATGGTTACTGCATGTCTTGCTGTTGATGTTGTTGATACCATGAGTGTAAAATTTCCATGTGTAGCTTTTTTTAAATCTATAAATAAGTGAAAGTGTGACTGTCATTTGTTATAGGAC
Source organism: Barbus barbus (assembly GCF_936440315.1). Taxonomy (NCBI): domain Eukaryota; kingdom Metazoa; phylum Chordata; class Actinopteri; order Cypriniformes; family Cyprinidae; genus Barbus; species Barbus barbus. The sequence goes on from NC_136758.1 coordinate 14,111,239, forward strand.
TGTAAACAGATGGCATATACTTTGTTAAAAATGTTGGGAAATATATTTTAGAAGGGATTCAACATTATAATGAATTTTAGGTTTGAAGATTATCAGTTTGGAAAGTTATCAGATAACACATATCTAGATACTACTATCTTAGTACTTTAATGCTTGTATTATCTTGTAGGATTATGATAAATATTTTTTGTATTCCGCTATACCCTAAGAAAATAACTTTGCATTTAAATAATTCCTCATCTATCACCATGCTTCCTTAAAATTCAGGACATCATTTCCCCTTAAGGCTGTTTAATCAGAGCACTTGGAAGTTAGCTCTTTCTAGGCATTAAACTTTGATTCACACAAATTAATAATGACAAAACTTCTAAGAATATCTCTGCATCATGCTTTTTAGTTCTGTTTTACAACACTATGACAGTCATGCCAGATGATCTGTTTGCTTACTTTCAGGTTGGTTGAAATACATAGTCCATTTAACTTATAACCTAACAAAAGGTGCGACACCACAATACAAACACTGTGAAACAGATTTTAGGGATTAGAGAGGGCAAAAAAAGAGGATAATCGATTCTTACTGGAGCTACTGGATTATGGGTGTAATCTGACCCTAGCCAAACTACAAGGAGACAACACCAGCCAACAACCTGATTACTTGCCAGTCCAATCCACACCTGTAATTGGATGTTCATGTTCTGTCTACGTAGACTGCTCCAGACGACACGTTTAGACAAATGATTCAACACAAATGTATGAACACATGACACAACTCTAATAACAATAACATTGAATGATTATTAGATCATCCCAGTTTGTCATTAAAGCAGAAATCATAAACATTGTCCAGACCATCCAAAATACCAAGGTCATAATTATTACTTAATAATATTTCATTACAAAGAGATACTAAAAGGCATTCTATAGAACTTCAGCCAAACAATTGAGTTTAAAGATTTGTTTGTGTATATTGAAAATATCTATATTAGTTTATTATTTCTTAAAAAATTATATTATTCATTTCATATTGATTCTGATGAAAGAATGAATAGCTTCACAGACTGATTCATCTCTTATCATCATGGTTGTGTGCATTAAAATAAATAAAAGTATTAAAGCTGTATTAAAATTTAGTAATTAATGTAATTGTACATAGAGTAGACTATAGTTTTTTAATAATGAATGAAGTTTTTTCCGTATGAATAACCCATAAACATAACATCTATAAACATACACACTATATGGATTATTTTTATTTTGTGATCTGTGGCATAAATAAAAAAATCTGGGTAAATTTGTCTAATAAGAGGGAAAAAGATATAGTTAAATCCTCTTCCTGTAATTATCAGCCAGTTCTGAAATTCAACCCTGTTTATGAGGCAAAACAAAGTTCTTTTTGATGATCTGGTCACTAATCACATTAAAATGAACTGGCACAACAAAATGAGGGAGGATTAAATATTCTGACCTTTCCTGAATTAATTATGTCAGGTGTTTTTACAGGTCAATACAAATGTAATACAATATCTTTCATGCAAATGTATAAAACTTTGATTCATATTGAGTAGTGCAAGAGAAACTAAATTATCCATTTACAAGACAATTATCCATTGTGATGGTACATATTACGATCTAGTAAAAACTTTTAACCTACATTACCTTTTTAAACACAGCCTACAGCAGTTTTATGCTTATTTATCCAAATAACATTTTTACATCTTTGCATAATGCAGGCTTTACTGGCTAAATAAAAGAAAACATCACATTACCTATGAATGGCTGCAAAGAGGTCTTCTGTAGTACGGGGACGAACAGGCGTCACCATCTCCCCCACAGCCTCTCCGTTAGTGTTAATGCTAGATGCGTTTTCAGTGCTTGAGTCAAACACGGCACCTACAACCCACACACAAACACTCAGCTTACCTCTCAAAGTGAGAAGAAACAATGGAGACTGAGCCTACACTGACTGAAAATCAGAAAGGCATAAAACCCATGCTGCAACAGACATTTTCTGCTCCTTAAATTATTCACACTCCTTTGGTAGTTCTGCTGTTGTGCAATAACCGCACTTTAGTGAGCACTGCAGAGGCTTGAGAATATTATAATCTAAACCCGCTAACCATCACACACTCAAGGGCTCTCATGCAACTTTCTTAGCTGATTCAAGGGTAACTAGTTATATAACAGATAAAAAGAATCATAGAGTTGTAGTCATTCCTATAACATGTAAAACAGGACCTGCGTGGGTGGTAATGAAGAGCATCCACTGTGCCTCACTCACAAGGGGGATGCATGGGAGGGTTGGAGGGGTATTGATAGAACTATATTAAACCAATTTACTTTAACTTTTCAGAAGAAAGAAAGATGATAATGATAATTGAGGCTATAAAATACAGAGCATATAACTTAATAAACATAATATTATCTAGTAATTCATGCAACAAAAATGCAGCTTTGCAGATGGATCCAAAGCTGATAGTAAATTTAAATGCACGATCAAATGGTACAATCATTGTTTGGCACAATAAAGTGATCCTTCATACACAGAAATGTTCTCTCTTTTATGCAAGTAATAATAGAAGCCCTTACCATTTTCCTCATGTTCGTCCTCTTTAAAACTGATGGATCCCGAACTGCTGCTTGAACCATCATCTGATGTACTTTTATCATCATAGAGCCCAAAGTCCTTATCATTCAGGCCAAGGTCATGCTCATGAAGAATGAGATCAGAGAGTTGCAGGTCTTGCAGGCTGCTTAATGACAACTCACTGCTCAGAGACAGTCTGCTTTTGACCACAGGGGTTGAAGAGTCTGAGTCACTCTCTTCCTCAACCTCAAGGTCCAAAGGAATTGCTTGCACATTAACTGCGTTTGTCGAGGATGTGCCATTCAGTTGCCCTGACTCAAGTATTTCTTGTGCCTCATGAACCTGTTGAAGCTTGAGTCCATTAGAGACAGGTAGGCGCATATTGGGTGGTATAATAAGGGAAAGATTGGGTTTCTTAGGTGATATAGGAGGCTTCTGTTTCAGCTGAGAACTTTGAGAAGAAGCCGAGGAGTTTGTGCATTGCAGAAGCTCATGGGAAGATAAAACTGGAGATGTCTCAGAAAGGTACACTGAAATATTCTGCCCAGTATTGCTGACATATTCATCTGGGCCAGGAGGTAAAGAACCAGTTGATGCCTCAGGGAAAGCCTGTAGAAATTTGTTAACTAAATATTCATGTTCAGATGTAGCCATACCATTTTCTGACTGACTAACACAGATGGGAGTCAATGTTTGTTCTGTAGTCTCACTTTCCAGGGACTTTCCTGAGTTTGTTTCAGAATGGTTATGTGCTTGGTCATCAAAATCATCAAAACTGATGGCTGTAAAAATATCTTCTATTTGCTTGAGCTTGACTGGTCTTAACTGCACCATCTGAAGAGCTTGGGCAGTGATTATTGGTCTCTGAGTCTTCTCTTGCTCTCCAGTGTGGTTGATGTTAAGTGCTTTTTCAGTTTCCACAGCCTTCTTAGATGTAAGACAACTCTCTGTGTCCAAAATGGCTGCTGTTTGAAGACTAATCTCAAGTAATGGTGGAGGAGGCGGAGGAGGAAGAGGAGGAGATAGAATACACAGTGTAGGTTTGGGAGGAAAAAGTGAAAGAGGTGGAGGACTATTTGCACCTTCATTGCTTGACCGAGATTCAGAAACCTTTGGTGGGGGAGGGGGGAAATCAATAGTGTCAAACATGTCATATGTTGTGGATGTATCTGAAAGTGAATTATGTCTCTCTTCCAAGTCAGAGGATAAGTCAGGTAGAAAATGAAGAGGTGGAGTTGAGTCTACCATAGCTGCTGTTGGAGAGCAAGAAGCGGGGCTTCTTCTTGCGGGGCATGATGTAATGGTCATGTCAGGTAGAGGTGGAGGTAGCGGTATGTTTCTGATGGAATCTGAGGCGTTAGAGGACAAGGATGTAGAGGAGGATGACACAGAAGAACGCAGGGAGGACTTTCTTTCAGGCACTTTTGGTTTCGGCCTTCCTGCAGGAGATTTTGCTCTTATTAGAGAAGTAACTGGGGTGCCTGCAGTCGGAGTGTTGGACTGACTTGAATAACCACTTGATGGTGACGTCAGGCGATGAACTTTGTCAGGTGATGAGGCCAGTTTTGACTGAATCCCACTACTGTCGCAGTGGGACGATGGGAATACGATGTTGTAGGATGCATTGCCCATGATTACTTGATTCTCCTCAGCACTTGCAGATCTTGTGATTTGGGAGGATAGACCCTGGTCACACCGTGGACCTTGGTAATGCATGTAGAAGTCCCAGGACTCTGCATAGTCTGAGCGCTGACTGCTGCTATCACTGTGTGTGGGTGTGATCGGACAAACAGAAGCTGGTGCAGACATCCCACTGCTTGCTGCACTTATGGTGCTCTGGCTTCTGGGTCGGAGTACCCAAGGGTCTTCAAACCCACTGCAGGGTACCTGTTCAGAGCAAGTTTTTAGGTCAAGCTCTAAGGACTGGAGACTGGAGATCAATTGCTCACTAAGGACCGAACCATTGTGGTGAGGCTTCCTATGAGGTTTGCGCCTTAAGGAATCAGTCCTCGCTGGAGGGAGTGGGGGCTTCTTTGCTTTCCGCAGGGAAATGCTGCGTGTCAGGGAGCGGTTGCTGTGCAGACTTGCACGATCCCCTTGACTGTGGTGGTCCTTGCACTCATACAAACTGTGCCTTGCATCTCCCGCTTTATTGATGGAGCCATGACTATGTGACTTCAAACCGGAGTCCAGGCGCATGGAGGTGTAGTAGCCTTCATTGTCAACAGAGAACAATGAGCTTGAGTCCGTCTTGCTGGGAGAATGTTCCTCACTGTTGTATAAATGGCTGACAGGTGAGGAGCAACTTGAGGAGACATTGTCCTTTGGAGAAACTTCATACGTCCACTGGTCAGTGGTTAGAGTGCTGCAGCTTTGATTGCTGCTTTCCGAGAAGTTGGAATCCCTGCGTACACAATTACGACTGCTGCAGTTTCTGCCATCAAGTGTGCTGCACTGGGACTCAGTCTCTGTATGGATGCCTGTACAGAGGGAGGTTGTGGATTCATAGCAGGAGGAGACAGCTGACAAAGAAGCATCAGCAGTATTAAGCAACTGGGCTGAATGAGGTGATTGCATCTGGTTATCCTCTGTTCTTTTGTGTCTGTAAAGAATGGAGTTCTGTAGTGCACCACTGAGACTGAACAAGCTTGGGCTATTATTTTGATCAGAGCCTTGGTAATTTGGATTTTCAGCAAGTTTGGGGCTGTTTAATGTACTGCTTCTGGAATCGGAGAGCATATGCAGTGACGATGAAGAACCATGCTGCATGTCAAACTGGTAGGACAAGGAGCTTGTAGAGCCAGAATTTATTCTGTAGGGGGAGCTGGTGTACTTTGGTTCACAGTGTTGATGTGAGATGTGAGAACCTTGGCGTGGCAAACTGTGACAGCTCTGATCACTGTCATTAAGCTGAGTGTAACTAATACCATTACAGTCACTCATGGTGGAAATGCTACTTGAGGAGGAGACGCTGGCCATTTGGGCAGCAATTCCATGGCCTCTCTGTGCTCTGATTCTGCGTACTGAGGGCGGAACAGTCTTCACCGCCTCTGTTTGGCAACTGGAGTCACGGGTGTCTAAGCGTCTCAGGGTGGAATTTACGCTTCCCACTCGACTGAGGGTGGAGTACTGATCTGCCATACACATTGAGTGAATTCTGTCATCTTGTTCTTTATTTGCTGTAAGAAAATAAGGAATGGGAATTATAGATATATGCTGTATGTTTGCACTTGATTTTCTTAATGATTATATATATATATATATATATATATATACATATATATACATATATATATATATATATATATATATATATATATATATATATATATATATAAATATATATATATATATATATATATATATAAATTAATGGAGTTAGAATATAGTAAATAAATAAACAGGATATAGTATCATATAAATAATAATCAGTAAAATAAATAATTCACTAAAATCAGTGAAAAATAATTCAGATTTAAAAATATATAAATATAACTTAAAGTTCCAACATGTATTTAAAGATGCATTCAACAATTTTTTTCTTATTTTGCGTTAACATGGCAGTCATCTTGGACTACACTGACACCTAGTGACATAAACACAGCATCATGCTGAAAAATAAAACTTTTTTAAGTACTAATGCTATTGCACAAATTCTATACTAGCAGTCAGATTAATGCATTTCCAACAGTGAAAATGTCCAACAATGGGTCATGCCTGGCCCTACACTCTTAAAAAATAAAGGTACTTCACGATGCCATAAAATAATTTTTTTTTTTTTTTTGTCTAAATGGGTCCATAAATAATCTTTAACATCTGAAGAACATTTCCATTTCACAAAAGGTTAATTGTGGCGAAAGAAGGTTCTTCAGATTATAAAATGGTAAGAGATGGTTCTTTAAAGAACCTTTGACTGAATAGTTCTTTGTGGAACTAAAATGGTTCTTCTATGGCATCGCTGTGAAAACCTTTTAAGCACCTTTATTTTTAAGAGTGTAAGAGGTGACACTCAATGTAAAATAAAACTGCTTTTATTAGATTATTGATATGACTGTACAGATTTTTGGTTTGGAGACATAATTTTTGTTAAAGCACTATTTATTCCTTGATGTATAAAACTTCTAATTACTAAAAAAAAAAAAAAGAGTGAGTGAGTGCACCTTTACGTTGTTTGAGAGGGGCACAATGTACTGCATAGGATTGCAAAAATGAATAGGAATCACACCTAGTTCAGTCTGGATGTTGTCAGGAACTCCTGTAATTGTCTTTCTTCTTTGCACCTTCTTGGGTCTTCGTATTATGGTATCAGTGTTTGCTGCAGAGCGACGGAAACTGGCCTGACGGTCAAAGTTCTCACCTAAAGATGTAACAACAGAGAAAACCAGTGTTTATTAATGGCATTCCTCATGCTGAGACAGAACATAACACTACATTGCAGTTAGGGATGCATGCAATATCATCAAATAAAATGTGAGACATATCTACAAATAATATAGACAGACTCTTTTAATTCATTAGGTTTTGTCCATTTTGGGTATGTATATGTGTGTCAATATTGGCTAATTTTCCCTATTTTTACATTTAGATTACCTTTGCCGTCATCTTATGCTTACACTAATAATTTATTAACACTGTTAAATGTAAGATTTAGATCTCAAATTAATATCCATTTTACTTATTATAACGTGAAAATGATTATTGGCCCAAGTTTTAATTTATGTATTACTTTTAATTGGTGCATCCCTAACTGTAGCTGAAAAGAACTGAAATAATTATAGGAACCTACTTAAAATATTATTATTCTACTGTCCAAAATATCTGTTTACCGAAAAGATATGTGATTTACAACAGAGTAGTTAAGGCACTGCTCTAAAACCTTTGATTATTACAAGTGTTATTTAATGATTTAACAATGGATGTACCTGTAATGTTGATGGGAATGATATCAGTGGCCACCGACTGGGCCTGTAGTCTCATCTTCTCCTCGGGTGTGGGCAAAGGAAAACAGCTGGTCCAGCTTCTCTGGATGTCTATGTCATGTTCCAGCAGAGGGGTTTGAGGTGGCATCGAGTACACAAGCTTCTCCTCTTCATTAGATGACTCTGAAGCCTGAACACAACACAAACAGACTGATTTAATGAGGTAAGGCTTCGGTGAATGATAGCCTAGCCAAAGCCCAGTGATAGGTATCGTCTGATATTTGGTCATTTCTATTGTTAATTCAGTTAAGTGCTTTCCAAAAAGAGCAAAGTAAAAAAGACTCTTGGAGTGCATTTCCCTCCAGTAACGTCGGGTGACTAAAATATTTCTCTGAGCAATAAGCCCAGGGGAGCCCTGAATGGAGGAGCACTACTCTCTAAATTATTCATGATAATTTGAGATCAGTGTTACAGTCAGTGTATTCAACCATAATGTGTCTCGAAACTCTTTTATTTATTTATTTTTAAATTTTTTGGCAAAGAGACAACTTTGATTCTTTTGTCCTGCTTTGCATAACCAGTTCTTATAAATTTGCAAGACTGCTTGAGGGAAATACACAATCTAATTATGTATTAATGTCTAATTTGTGTAATCTACCATACTCAATGCCTCTAAGTCTTTGAGGTGAAAACACGCTCACGGCAGATGACTTGCACTAGTAGGTTGTATATGAAGATGCTATGAGGACTTGCTAGGATCTGAAGCCACCTTTCACAAAGCACAGTGCTACCACTGACTAGCAACTGCAGTGAGAGCGGTACCTTTCTTTTCCAAGATCTCAAATGACAGCAGAGAGAGAGGCAAGACTGTGATAGGCAGTCTAGGACTTTAAACCGCTTGGTGAGAGGAAAGAAAAATTGAAAATAAAAGAACAAAACAACATCAAGTGAAGTGAGACATTACCTTTATTTAGGATTACAGAATGTGGAACAAATATTTTCTAGTTCTACTCATCGATTGTAGTGTTGGCTACACTGCTAGCATGCAAACAGCCACTAGGAGGCAGTGCAAAACAAGTGACCCAAATCAAGTCTTCATGTTGAGTATTTAGGAGAAAACTGGGCCTTTGTCTGTTTCATGCACATGAGCATACATTAGCTCTCATTATAATACAGTATAACAATTCATCAATTCTTGGACTACATAATTAAAAGTCATTTTCACTGACAGGATTTTGGTGATAAAATGGTGAAATTGATTATAAATGGCATGACATATTGCATAGCCAAACAAAATAAAGTAGTTTTTCTAGCAGCAGCATGCATGCTAATGTAAAGGGAAGGACTGTGTTTAAATTTGTGTTTAAGGTTAGGTTTACCTTCTTTTTCTTCTCTGCCTTCTCCTCATCCAGGTGCAGATTTTCACAAAGGCTGGTTGCAGAGAAGGCAGGGCTTTGTGAGTAGTACTGGGAACTGTGGAATCCATCTTTCCTGAGCTTGTCACACTCTGGAGAGGTAAGCATAACCATCCAATCATTAACAATTTGTAGTTTTAATCAGTATGTAAAGACTATTACAGATCACAGGCCTATAGCAAGAATTTAAACATCAATTAATGCTACATTGTTGTGCACTGGCAGCTCAAACAAATATTTTATTAATAAAAGAGGCTATAAAATCAAATATTTATTTATTTCAGACAAAAATCGCCCTGTGGAGAACCAAATGAAGCAATAAAAGTAAAATATATCGCTTAGAAAAAAACAGCTGCAGTGCACATGTTCTGTAAGTGGAAGGACTACTCATCAACAAAATTTCAATAAATGAAACGCATAACTGTTTTTGAGAACAAATGAGAATTATTAAGGTATTTTTGGCCAGCACAGAATGCATCCCGATAAGCACTCTGCAAAGAAGAGATTTCACATAAAGGCTGATGACTCTTGCATCCCAATTACTGAACAACTGCAGAGCCACAGTGTCCTTTTGCCCTCAGTGCAGAGGGCAATTACAGAATGATAGACAGTGAGCTTATGCTCTAGCGAAAGAATGATAGAACAATAGAATGATAGATAGAACGAACGATAGATAGATGGATAGACAGATTGATTCATTCATTCATTTCTGTCAATAAGAGCTCCAGCCAAATAAAAGAGTAGTGTCTGTTTTTACTGTAGGACTTAGAGTTCAACCTGAATATGTCAGAACTGACTGTTGGGTTATGGATGGCCTGCAGAGTGGGGGTCTCCACCTCCACCTAATGCCACTGACATATCCATTTATTTCAGCTGATCACCTCCTCTGGCACATTCATAATGAGTGCCTGCTGAGAAACACTATTAGCTATTCTCGCTCTCCCTTTCTCACTCTCTCTCTTTTGTCTTTATGCAGAGCTCAATGTAATCACTAATCTTCCTGCAGTAGCACATGATAAGACATGGCGCCTTATCCAGCGTAGCTTGCAGTTTGCACAAAATGCACAATATCTCAGCTGGTGACTGTTTTATAATCTATAAAATGTAAGCAAAGCAAACCTTCAGTCCAACATTCGCTTTCTGTATTTTCACTTAAGAAGGCCTAGTGAGAGAAACGGATTACTTCAGGATATAAAATTATTATTATTTTTTTTTTCAAACAAATCCAATTTCAGGTACTACATACTGTAAATAAATATGAATTCAATGTAAAACTCTCTGTTAAACAACAGAATGAGAGTAGAAGAAATTAATAATGCATAGAGGATGGTAATAATCTTATATGTATACTGTGCACTGACCAGGTGATTAGACAGTTCAGTAACACAAACCTGCGATGTCAGCAAGCCTGTAAACAACATATAACGCAAGTAGGAACAGCTTGGCCTGCATTCTTAATATATATTAATATGTCTCACATATATACTGGACAGAGGCAAGAGGTTCATTTAGATTACATGAATTATAAAGCACATCACTTAACCCAGAAATAAACTGTGTTTTTCATGCTGCGTATTATGAGAAGCACATTATTATAGTATATAGGAGTGTTGGTATGTTTTAGGAGGCTTATAATATTACTTCACAAAGTGAGTAGAGGCTAATACAGGTTAATATGTTAGTAGTTCAAAGAGTGAAGGATAGACAAAGAGTGAAAGAGAGAGTATAATCCTTAAAAAGTGAAAGTGAAGTGTGGCGACCCATACTCGGAATTTGTGCTCTGCATTTAACCCATCCAAGTGAACACACTCACCCCCCGTGAACACACACCCGGGGCAGTGGGCAGCCATATTGCTGCGGCACCCAGAGACCTTCAGGTTACAAGTCTGATTCTCTATCCATTAGGCCATGACTGCCCTGTAAAGGGCAGTAAGAAGACTTAACTTCAAACCTTTCACTTTACCTCTCTCACTTTACCTCTTTCACTTCCTCTACCTCTAAAAATTGACTGTTGTACAGATGCAGTGCCTGCAGTTGACTCTTAATTGCCGCATTATGATTCATAGAGTGAGAGTAAAAACATTCAGATGCTGTGATGTGGGTGGTTGATGAATGCAAATTAGATTAAAATATTTTATATTTAATTCACAATTATAACAAACAGACAGACAACAGCCATGACCCTGCCAAAGCTCACTGGGAAAAAGGGGAAAACAGACATTTGGCGTGCCACCTGCTGCCCTCGCTGGAGCCAAGACAGCTCACAACCATGCACCAGTACATTAGCATTCCAGAGCACCTCTAGTTATTAGGCAATAGCAAGGTCAAATGAGAGAATTTAAGAAGAGTCATGAAAGTAAAGGGAAGTGATGTTGTTCACTGGTATAGGATAATATACCCAAGTGCAGCAGAAGGTCAAATGATGAGGACATCTGCCATTATAGGCTCTGCTGAAGCTGGTTCAGGAAGATATTTAAAAATCCCTCTGGAGAGTGTATTGGTGCAAGGTAACATGAACCAAAAAACAGGCAAAGACACAAAACTTAGAGGATTCAGAAACATAGAGAGTGAAAAGTGGATGAGAATCATTCACAATCCATTTTACTTCCATTATGTGAAATATATTTAAGTGCAACTAATGGACATAGACATTAAGTACTAATGGATATGGTGGCACCTAATGGAATAATTTGGTTTAATGGCTCATATTTTAAACCACAATGTCAAACATCTCTCCAAAATCATGGAGAGGACATGCATTTGTTTACAGTATATTAGAGACAATTTGTGGTCTGTGCTCATGTGCAATAACTTTTTTGCAGTTTTGCAGTGAGATTGCATTTAAAAGTGGACCGGCCGACCCTTTAGCCCATACTTGGATGCTGAGGGTCATGCTCACCTTTGAAAACACATCAATATATATTCCTACTAATACTTCTTTTGTATTGTATTGTTACTATTGTCAAACCCTTTATTAAGTTAACATTTAATGGCTATAAGATTTTTGAAATCCTGTATTAGAGTAGTCTAAAAACCACTGGTTTTCATTGTGATGCATATTTTGGTATGTTTATTATTAACACACTTGATTCAGATCATCAGCTCATTACAACTCAGTTAATGCGAGGTACACAATACATGACTTTAGGCCTGATTATTTACCTGCCAACATGTTTTTTTGGAGATCACTGACAAAAGCCCAAAATCTGAGGCAAATATGCTCCTTCACGTGAGTGAAGATCACAGTGTGAATTATCAGCATTGCCTATGCCTTAGACATATTTAGCAGGTTAAATATCTGGACCTGTCTGAAATTCAGTCTTGCATTGTGAAATATGTTTTGCCTGGAAATGACATCTGCAACAACCTACAGTTCAGCCTTTGGGAGAGCAAGATACAGGGTAATTCTGCTCATGTGTGATCTTATGTCATTTAATGTACAGTACCACTTCTCACGCATATGTTTTGTAAATGAGACATAGTTGTTGGGGATTCCTCCTAGTGAAATACTGTGCAATGTATGACCCCAAGTCGTTGTAATGTGCAAACAGCAAATTTATGATACCCAAAACAGCTGTAATCTGATAACACTGAAAATCGGTTAGTGTTTTGCGGCATAAGGAAAGTAAATTCAGAAGTCATTTCAGAGGCAGATAACATTTTGATCAAAGATTATACTACTTTAGAAAAACCTGCGCTATGCCACTAGTAAGTTAACAGGTGCAGATTATTATATGTAGTGATGAATACAACAGTGTCAGTAGTCCATATTGACCTTTGAGGTCTAGAGTTGAAGCAGGGTTATAACATTTGTATCAGACAGTATACTGTCAAACTTATCTGCTTCATTACAGGGTAAAACGGTTGTGTAAGAGAACTTTCTGTACAGTGGTAATGTTATCTTCATTATAATGGTCAACGGTCTGTAACAGAGAAATCACATTCTTCTGCAAGGCATTTTGTATTTGCAGATTATACGTGAAGCAATTATGCTGAATCTTATCTTCTAATGAATCACTGCTTCTACTGTTGAGATTATATTTGACATTTAGAAAAGAAAAAAAGGGAAAAAAATTACTGTAGTTTTTGTCTCTGACCTCTGAGGACTGTTTTCAGGTTGACTTTGGCCTGATGGTGAAGGTCCTCGACGCAGGCTGGTCTGGATCCTGGCAGGAAGACATTCTCCTGTTGGTGCCAGGGGGCTGTGTAGTGCACCGACCACTTGCTCTCCTCATCTAGACTGGACACCGCTATAACAAGGACACATTAAAATTCAACATGCTTAAAGGAAGAAGGTCAGTGGTTTGTTTAAAAGCGTACTGCAACTACTTAGACTGCTGAAAATGGTATATATGAAAATATATACAGTGTTTTGTTCCTAAATAACAGATGGGAGACATTAAATGAAAGTGTACTAAACATTTTTGTTGCTCCAGATTTGACCAGAATGATCTTCCACTGATGGTCCAGGTTGGCTTATGTTAGTTAGTGTTGGTTTAACTGGTAGACTATGGGCAGCAAGGTATTTGTGTTGAAGCTATACACCAGAAATGCACATCTTTTCAATGGAAAAACCTGAATAAAATTGTCTTTTAGACCTATTTAGGGGTGCAAATACAGCTACCTGGCTGATATTAGTGATAGTTTTATTGATTGTCATTTAACACGCAAAGTTAATCATTAAAATACTAATACATTAGTAAGTCTAAAATTAGCTTTAATTTTAATCAACTCAATCCAGATATCAGCAGGAGGAGATATAATTCAGACGGAAAGAAAAACTCTGCCTTTGGCTGCAGCCGGTGGCCACATAAGATTTGGGAGCTGCAGTCATGTGCAGTCTCTTAGGCTCCCTCAGAGAGAACACATGAAAAACTGCATGAGGGGCCGGGCCAATCAAACACTTCTGCACTACTGCGTCTAAAGACACTGGAGACATGCTTGTCTCTGGCTGGTGCCTTGACAACCCAGATTAAATGATCAATTATGCCAAGGCCCTCCGGGTAAGATTAACCAGGTCAGTCTTATCAATGCATTTTTCCAT